>NC_057794.1:304773156-305456635 GCF_018294505.1 Triticum aestivum
TTGTTTTCCTTTTTTATTTTTTTGTAATTTTGCTTTATTGTTTTATCTTTATGCTCATTTAATTTTGTTTTACAAAACATATACAAAAGCACCTAAATTAGTGTGACTGGTTTTACCACTGCCACAAAAAGTTCACACCTAATTAAAATAGTTTAATATTTTATACATTATAAAAGGCATTTATTTATTTGTTTAAGCTACTGTTTCATTTATTTTAGAGCCTTTAAACACTTTATCAAAGTTTGGTTTCTCCACCACAATTAACAATGATTTACCTAACACCTTTAGAACATTTTAGTTTTAAAGTTTTGAAAATTTTGATGTTTGCCTTTTATTCATTTTTGAATTTGAATTGGTTTTTGAACTATCGCGGGATTATCAACAGTAACTGCGGCGACGTGGCATCATTAACGAGGGATTACTGTAGCCTTTTTATCCGGGCGTCACAATTCTCCTCCACTACAAGAAATCTCGTCCCGAGATTTAAGAGGTAGTGAAAGGGGGAAAGGTTTTGGTTACGAATCTAGCGGGTCTTCTCATCCTGGCTTGCTCTTCGCGAAGAAGTTGATTCCTGTCGTTGATGTCTTCATTTCTCTACTTCAGGTCATCTTGATGAAGTCGCATCCTTTCTTCGGGGTCTGTCTCGTACTTACGAATAGGTAAGGGGCAGCTCGACAATGATAGAATGCTATAAGGGTTAACCATTGGGGGTTACCCATGAATGAACATAGGGTTATCTCTTGAGTTGGTCAAATGAAACACATCGAGGGCCAAGCAAGAGGGTATAGTAAAAAGTATCAAGCGGATAGGCAATCGTTCGATGCCCAAATTAGAAGGTGAAAGGGTTTCAGGGTACGAGAATAAGTATTGCGTCTGATACCATAATAGATCACAAGGAAGGTGACCCGTCAATTACATACGTGTCCAGGCTCAAGGAATAACTTTGGCAACAGGGTGTACAAGAGAGTCAGGTTTCGATCTTGTGGAACTATGGGTTATGGGCCCACCATGTGGGTTAAAATAAGGAAGGGCATTGACATTTGGCACGGTGATGATAGCAAGGCATGTCAGAGAATAACCAGTTAGTTATGTTGACTGCATCGTTGGTACCAAGGGCGAGGGAGGAAGAGAACCATTTTCCTGCTCGTTGAACGAGGCGGACCATTAGGCAAAGTTCTCGTCCATCGATGGCTACCAGAATGTCATCAACAATAGTAACACGGTCTTACTGACAGAGTTGTACACCGAGGTGTTTACATAAGCAGTGAATTATTACTGCTTAGATCATATAGATCACAAGAAAGGTTAAACCAAACAACAGAAAGGAAAATATGGTTATCAGATTAAACAGAACAATGGAAAGGAAAATGTGTTTGAACACATATTTCAAGAGTATATCCTTCCCAAGGACAAGCAGAGCACGATATCCATGACTGGATATAATGTAGAAAACCCTTTAGGTAAGGGGAGAGAATTTTCAGGACATTACCCATACAGCGATATTTGGATAATTGAACAGGAAACATTTAACATTGGGCTTCAAATGTTCTTGTTGAAAATTGGAGTACCATAGACATGCTTCGAGATAGCATTGACATGGTCTTCCAGCAAGGTCGGGCTTTGGATGCAGGAAGGATCCATCAGGAACAACTTGTAGAGTAAGTCTTACAATTTCCTCATGGATGAATGGATAACCTTGCAGAAAAGGAAACTATAACACTAGGTGCTCCGGCCATGTGTGCTAGGCATGACATCACCTTACCCGATCATGTAAAGATGTTATAACTCTTGAAAATATGTTCCAACCATCATATCTGACTGAGATTCAGATCTGATTGGTGTCAAGATACCTCAGACACGGGATGCCTGAGAAGAAAAGGTGCAACACAAATTAACGAGATGACATTGTACGATTCCTGGGGAAATGAACTATGAAAGCAAGTTCTGACACAAGAGTTCATCATTAAACCAAGGAGAGGGTTAGGAGGTGGCTTATGGACTCAGCGACATTCCATTGAGATTTCCAAAAGATGGATTTCCACAATTATGTGAACAAGGAGATAGCTTTTGTCAGTTCAAATGATATAACAAGGTATGCTCGAGGAAACATACACGATTAAACATTGGTTGACGGTGCACCCAAAATACGGACTTAGGTAGCACAAACAATGTTAGAATGGCGATTCGATAACCAATGGTCTAAGAATGAAATGTTGACCATTAACTTCAAAGCCATAAGGTTGCTAGAAGTTTTAAAATTACTAGTCCATCTGTCGGTATTCCTGTTAGGAACAACACGGGGACCAAGAAAAGAATGGTGATGGTGAAGTATCACTTATATCAAGAATTCTCAAGAGGTGGTGAGATTCTCACGACATTCCTGACATAAAAGATGGTAATACTCCAAGGTAAAGAAGAACAATTGCTGGATAGCAAGGATCTCAAGGTATATCACAAAGCACGAACAAGTTTGTGTTGAACGAAAGGCAATAAAGTGGTCGATGATATCACAAATCATCAAGAGCAAAGGGTGGTATTTCTCATCAAGAATTCGATAGATATCCTGGAAGAGCTCAGAATGTTGATGATGTTCATGACACATTTGTCGCGAGATTTCATGAAGATGTATTCGATCGGTGATGACATCAAGTCAAAGAAATGATGAGGTGAAAGATTATTGGAACCAAGAGTATGACACAAACTCGAAATCAAGCTTGGTGTTCAAGGCGAAATGATACGATGAGGAAGATCAGCATAAGGTTACTGAAAGTGCAACTATCACTAGGTGGTTTTGGTAATTCCTAACAATATATAGCTCATTGAGCTAATTCTATTCCAAGATTAATATTTCAGGAAAAGCTCAATGTATGGCATGGCATGGATGAGGAATGTGGACCCCTCAAAATGTTAAGGACAAAAAGATTGACTCAAGCTCAAAGCTCAAGACTCCACATTTTATATTTTAGTGATCCAAGATCACATTGAGTCTATAGGAAAAGCCAATACTATCAAGGAGGGATGAGGTGTTGTTTAATGAGGTTCTTGCTTCATAGTGCTTAGTGATATGTTCCAAAACCCTGAACTACCTTCCCACATCCACATATGACCTAAACCAAAAGTCAAACTCGGCCCTACCGATTCTTTCTATCCGGAACCACCGAGTTTCAAATGTCATAGCCACTGCCACAAACCCTAGACAAATCGGTCTTACCGATAAGGATTTCGGTCACACCGAGATGGGGTTGTAATCTCTCTGTTTCCCTTTGTAACGTTTCGGTCCTAACGAGATGAGCGATCAGTCCCACCGAGATTGCAATGTAAACTCTCTGTTTCTCTTTCATACATTTCAGTCCCACCGAAATGAGCGATCGGTCCCACCGAGTTTACCTGACCAACTCTCTGGTTAGCTTATTACCAAAATCGGTCCCACCGAGTTTGTGTAATCGGTCACACCGAGACTACATTATGCCCTAACCCTAACCATATCGGTCCTACCAAGTTGCATCTCAGTCCCACCGAAAACCCTAACGGTCACTAGGTTTACTAAATCGGTCCGATCGAGTTTTTCACTTCGGTCTCACCGAGATTGGTAAATTGTGTGTAACGGTTAGTTTTTGTGTGGAGGCTATATATACCCCTCCACCCACTCTTCATTCGTGGAGAGAGCCATCAGAACATACCTACACTTCCAACCTATATTTTCTGAGAGAGAACCACCTACACTTGTGTTGGGACGAGGATATTCCATTCCTACCATATGAATCTTGATCTATAGCCTTCCCAAGTTGCTTTCCACTCAAATCATCTTTCCACCAAATCTATATCCTGTGAGAGCGAGTTGAGTGTTGGGGAGACTATCATTTGAAGCACAAGAGCAAGGAGTTCATCATCAACACACCATTTGTTACTTCTTGGAGAGTGGTGTCTCCTAGATTGGCTAGGTGTCACTTGGGAGCCTCCGACAAAGATTGTGGAGTTGAACCAAGGAGTTTGTAAGGGCAAGGAGATCGCCTACTTCGTGAAGATGTATCGCTAGTGAGGCAAGTCCTTCGTGGGCGATGGCCATGATGGGATAGACAAGGTTGCTTCTTCGTGGACCCTTCGTGGGTGGAGCCCTCCGTGGACTCGTGCAACTGTTACCCTCCGTGGGTTGAAATCTCCATCAACGTGGATGTACGATAGCACCACCTATCGGTACCATGACAAAAACATCCGTGTCTCCAATTGCGTTTGAATTCTCCAAACCCTTCCCTTTACATTCTTGCAAGTTGCATGCTTTACTTTCCGCTGCTCATAGACTCTTTGCATACTTTCTTGAATTGTGTTAAGATTGCTTGACGTGTGCTAAGATAGCTAAAATCTGCCAAAGACTAAAATTGGGAAAAAGATAGATTTTTATTTGGTCAAGTAGTCTAATCACCCCCCCTCTAGACATACTTTCGATCCTACAAGTGGTATCAGAGCTTTGATCTCCATTTGCTTTGACTTCCATAGCTTTTGGTGGTCATAGCCTTGGTTTTACAACCTAGGAGAGTATGGCGTCTAGCGAGGGAAATTATCATCGTAGAGGTCCTTACTTTGATGGTACAAATTTTGCTAGTTGGAAGCATAAGATGAAAATGCATATTCTTGGACATAACCCCGCCGTTTGGGCTATTGTGTTTGTTGGCTTGCAAGGTGAATTCTTTGATGGGAGAGAACCGAATCGTGAAGCTACTGTAGATGAGTTGAAGATGCTACAATACAATGATCAAGCTTGTGATATCCTCTTCAACAAATTGTGACCTGAAGAATTCAACAAAATCAGCCGTCTTGAGAATGCAAAGGAAATTTGGGATACTTTGATTGATATGCATGAAGGTACCGACTCCGTCAAGGAATCCAAGTTGGATGTGCTTCAAAGTCAACTTGACAAGTTCAAAATGAAGGATGGTGAAGGTGTCGCTGAAATGTACTCTAGGCTTGCTCTTATCACAAATGAGATTGTCGGCTTAGGAAGTGAGGAGACGACTGACAAATTCATCATCAAGAAAATCCTAAGAGCCTTGGATGGAAAATAAGATACCGTATGCACACTGATCCAAATGATGCCAAATTATAAAGATCTCAAGCCAAGGGAAGTCATTGGAAGAATTGTTGCTCATGAGATGTCACTCAAGGATAAGGAAGAGCTCCATAACAAGTCAAGTGGTGCTTACAAAGCCTCATGTGAAGCTCCCACATCATCAAGTGAGAAACAAACCTTCAATGAAGAATTGAGCCTAATGGTGAAGAAATTCAACAAGTTCTACAAGAGTAGAAGCAAGGAAAGAAGTTCCAAGTCAAGGTCCTACAATGACAAAAGATCTTCTAGTCGAGAGCGAAACTGCTACAATTGTGGAAGACCCGGACACTACTCCAATGAGTGTACGGCTCCCCACAAGAGAAGAGAAGATTCTCCCAAAAGAACAAGTAGAAGAGAAGAATCACCATAAAGGGAGAGAAGGAGTAGGGATGATCGATATGAACGAAGACACCCTCGGAGAAGCAAGGATTCGGAAAGGAAGGACAAGTCATTAAGGAGCTACACAAAACGAAGACATCAAGCTCATGTTGATGAATGGGTATCCGGCTCCGACTCCGACAATGACTCCGAGAGAAGCTATCACTCCGACTCAGAATATACTCAAGATGAAGGTGTTGCCGGACTAGCACTTGTGTCAACCAACTCCTACGACATATTTGATTCACCAAATGAAGGAATTGGAAGATGCTTCATGGCCAAAGGTCCAAAGGTATCACACCCCGAGTATGTTAATTTCAATAGTGATGAAGATGACTTGTTAGGTGACGATGAGTTACTTGTTGACAACTATAGTGATGAATACTATAATGAAACGAATGACAATGATAAGGAGAAGATTGAGTCTCTAACTAAAGAACTAAACACTCTTAAGTTTGCTCATGAAACTATCTTAGGAGATCATCGAGAACTTTTAAGGACTCATGAGAAATTACGTTTTGAGAAGCTCAATCTTGAGCAAGAGCATGAGTTCTTAAAGGCAATCAATGATGATCTTCTCAAGAAAAGTTCTTCTTACATTGCCAAGCATTTACTCTTATCCACTTACATGCCTCAAGTCAAGTCTAGTAACAAGAACAATAAAGATTCTTCCTCTAGTAGTAACAATAATCATGCTAAATCCAATGTTGTTGCTTCTAGTAGTTCTCTTGATTCCACTAATGATTCTCTTAGCCAAGTTACACTTGAGCAAGAAAATAGCGTATTGAAGGGAATTATAGAGAAAGGTGTTTACAAGAGCCTTGCCGGGAGTAAGCAATTCGAGGAAATTGTATGCAAGCAAGGAAGGCACCAGAAGAATCAAGGTATTGGTTTTGAACGAAAGTTCAATGCCAATGGAGTTGAGTGGGAAGAAGATCAATACCCCAAGACAAAGTTTGTTCCTCAATAAGAGAAGTATGATCCTACTTCATCCAAAGGGACACAAGCCCAAGATGATCTTCCACCACAAGACCACAAGCAAAAAGGCAAGGACAAGCTTCAAGAGGAAATTGATGCATTTGAGGAAGCTCCTAAGGCCTTGGTCAAGTGGGTTCCCAAGACTACATCAAGTTCCACTTCATCAAGTACAACTACAACTCCGAGGATTCCCATCAAGATGGTGTGGATCCCGAAGAAGAAGAACTAGAGAGTCCTTGAGGGTGACTCCGCCAATATATTTCACTCTTATCATTTTGCAAGAACAAGTGCAATCAACTTCCACATCTTGCACTAGTTCAAGGAGTCACAAACCCTCTTGTTGGTAAGACAAGGGACAAGGTAACCTAAAGCTTTCTTAGACATCATCTTGTGTGTGCATCACTCTATGTCTATGGATATCCTTGTTTGTTCCTTGTGGGACTAACCCGTGTAGGTATTGAAAGTGAAACTCACTCCAAAGGATAGCTTCAAATGATCTACATCAACATAGAGCCTCCACATCTTCAACACCTACATGAAGTCGTCATGGACAAAACCCAAGGTTAGTTCATCCCTCTTAGGGGGGATCTCACATCTAGGGGGGGGCTTTACTCTAACAATTGAGTTAAAGCAACTCTAATGGTGTGAACACAACAACGCTTTATGTAAAAGTGGTAACCCCACTTGTGCTTAAACGATGAGTATGACCTATGATCAAATGTTATCATTTGACTCCTAAGTCAATATACTCATATATAGATGACCTAGTCATCGCCAATTGCTTGATAGATGCTAGAATTGTTTGTGCATGCTTTGCCACATATTTCATTTGCCATTTTATTATGTGAGCATGTTGGTTGCATAATTTATTCATTAGAGGACATCCACTTGTTGTTTTGATTGATTGGTTTCCTTGTCTTTTGGCCAAGTGGATGGACAAGAATGCCTAAGAACCTTCTCTAGCTATCTATGCTTTTCTCGTCTCAAACTCTATTCATGATGCATCAAAAAATTTGATCAAGTCAGATTCGAACCACTCTGTGTGAGGAGCACTCGGAGTCCCCGATTCGTCATAGACTTAAACTTCCAAAACTTCTTTGTGCGTTTCGGTCTGACCGATTCACCCATTTCGGTCATACCGAGATCACTAAGTCAATCTAGGTTTTCTACCTCGGTGCAACCGATTCGAACCTTTTGGTCACACCGAGTTTCATTAACTGCTTGCAGTTATGAATCTCGGTGCCACTGAGTTGTTCCACTCGGTCACACCGACAGGGTCGGGCTATATATACCCACGGGTCAAATTTTGGAAAATTTTCCGAACCTCCTTGACCCGCGCTTAGACCGCTCTGCCTCCAGGGTCTCCGGATCGTCTTCCTCATCGCCAGCCGCCTCCTGCCGCTAGTGTCCACCGCCGTCAATGGGAATCAACCCCGCCGTTGCCACCATAGCGAGTTCATCGCCGAATTAGGGTATGAACTCGATCACTGTGCTGTTCTATCTCCGATTCCCCAGCACATTGCCTTGCCATGTATCTTGCCACGATTGAGATCATTCTATCCAGTCAAAACACTCCGTAGTTTAGTCGTGAATTAAGAATTTAGGGTTAGGTTTTTGCCAAAACCATCTCGGACCCACCGAGTTGTGGAACTCGGTACCACCGATTCGGCTTAGGCCATTACACATGTGGTTCTCGGTCTGACCGAGAATTGCAAATCGGTGTGACCGAGTTCAGGACTTTATGAAACCCTAGCAGTCTCGGTGCCACCGAACTGTGACTCGGTCTGACTGAGTTCACTAGTTTAGGTTCCAACAACTGCTTCGGTATCACCAAGTTTACAAATCGGTTGATCCGAAATGCTTTATGTGGAAAATTAAAACTAAGTTTTGGACCCATTCTTTTGCAAAACCTCTGCATTTTGTGATGCTCATCCACTCTATCTCATCTATATATATTCACAGGGTCTGCTGTTAGTGTTTGCGATATGTCTGATCAGAGTGACAGCCAGAACATGTCAGAGGAGCAGGTTCACCTAAGTGAGGGCACTAGTCCCTCTAGAAGTTCAGATGATGGTAGCAGGAGCACCCCAAGCAACTTACCCAAAGCTGCCACCAGGGCCAGAAAGAAGAAGACCTCTGAATCTGAGGATGAAGACTATGTGGCAGTTGAGGATGAGGCCACTTCCAAGAAGAAAGTGGTCAAAAAGGAATATAGCACTGCTGCTGCCACTAAGCCTGGCATGAAAACCAAGATGCCTGCAAAGAGAATTCCAATGTCTAAGGCCAGAGCATCTACTCAAGTCCCTTTGGAATCTGAACCCAAAGAGGCTGCTGTAGAAGGGAAGAAGAGGAAGGAGCGGGTCAAAAATACCACTGCTAGAGTGCTTGGGAGATCCTCTATCATGAGAGATTCTGAAGAGGAAGAGGAAGAAGATGCTGCACTAGCACCCAAAGCTCAGAAGCTTATGGGTGATGCCATCAGGGAAGGGGCTGTTCCATCTAAGCCTAAGACTGCTCCAAAGGCTGCTGCTCCAGTTCCAAAGCCAAAACCGAAGAGGAGCACCAGGAACGTCCCTGCTGAGGAAAAGAACAAGGCCCCAGTGCCTGAAGCTGAAATGGAAGAAAAAGATGATGAGTCACATGTCTTGAGGAAGCTGAAGCCAAAAATCCCAGATCACAATGATGCTCATCCAGTTGCTGAGAACATGAAGATAAGGAAGGACTTAGGTCTGAGGCTATGGATCGAGTCAGATCCATATGCCACTAGGAGAAGGACTGCTGTGGATTACAGGTTCCATACAAAGGAACAACAGGACTTCTATGAGACCATCTTGCTTGACAAGAAGCCCATAGTGTGTGACATGAGATGGATCGACTAGGACTACATCAAGAAGAATGAGGATCACTATCCAGGTGTACATGACAGTTTCAAGGCTTGTGGAGTCGATGATTTTGTGGCTCAGAAGCTCACAAAATGGAATGATGAGCTCATCATGCAGTTCTACTCCACAAGTCATTTCTACCCAGATGGAAGGATAGTCTGGATGTCTGAAGGTATGAGGTACCAGTCCACGGTTGCTGAATGGGCGAAGTTGATCAATGCCCCAAAAGAGAGTGAAGATGACTTGGATGTCTATGCCAACAGGAAGAAGGATCACAACACAATGGCACACATGTACAAGGAGATCCCAGATGCTGCTCTTGAGACACATAAGTTTGGATCTGTACATTACCTTCTGTCAGGCTTGCCAACCATCAACTGGATCCTCAAGCACACTCTTTTGCCAAAGTCAGGTGATCACAAGATGACCAGAGGCCATGCAATTAACTTGCTTCACATCTTTGATGTCCCACAGAAGTTCAAAGTCATGAGCCTAATAGTTGAAACTATCAAGAGGACAGCTGCAGATCAGAAGAGGAGTTGTGGATATGCCCCACAGATCCAAGAGCTGATCAACTCCAAGATGGGCACTGGTACATATCTGCTGGACAAGGAGCACATGCCTATCTATCCAGACTTCGAGGACAACACTGTGGTTATGAATGAGGATGAACCATCTTCTGTGCACGCACAAGCCAAGAAGGAGAAGGTAAAAGCTAAATAGGCTGCAAGGATGCCAACTACTGAAGAAGCATCTCAGTATCTCCTGAGGAGCAAGCAAGATCAGCTTGGCTACCTGATTGCATCCACTCTGAGGATTGAGAAGGGACTGTTCACCCTGACTCAAAACCAGGAGAGCTTGGAAAGAATCGTGGATCAAAAATTCTATGACTTGGATGTGAAGGTAACTGAGATTCAGTCTGTTGTGGAGCAACTTCAAGATGATATGCAGGAGAGGAAGGGCAAGACAACCACTGATGCATTTGCCGGAGTGCCTAGAGCTCAGAGGTCTGCTGCACTGCCTGTTCCAGACACCAGAGCCACGTCATCTGCACCAGCTACAGCTTCTGTGCCACCAGCTCCAGCACCTACTCCATCAGCTCCATCTACTTTGACTGAAGCCTTCGTTCTTGGAGTTATCCAGACACCACCACCTGAAGACCAAGCCCGAGAGACGATTTAGTGCTATGCATTTTCTAGGAACTTTTTGGTAACTTGTTGCCAAAGGGGGAGAAAAATGTATAGATCATAGGCTTCGAGAGAGAGCGTTGCCTTTTATTCTCTCTTGCTTTGGTGGTTGAACTTTATTTGCTTTGCCTGTTTGAGAGATACTTTTTGTCTGGGTGATACTTGGATGATCATGTGTTTGATCATATGCTACCTTAATGCTTGTTGGATGATATTATCATTTTATCTCTATATGATCATTCACTTTGCTTGGTGATGAGTGCATGTATTTAATTATTATTATTTTGAGCGCTCCACCAAGATGTATGTGACATGGAAGAGTAACCCATGAGCCTAACTCTTTGTGCATTTGCAGTCCAAAGCAAATCATAAACTATGCACAAATTTAGGGGGAGCTCTTGCTTTTCACATACTTCTCAAAGCGACAATGTTTTTCACTCTTATTATCATTTGTCGAAGCTTTGGTATATATGTTGTCATCAATTACCAAAAAGGGGGAGATTGAAAGTGCAACTATCCCTAGGTGGTTTTGGTAATTCCTAACAACAAATAGCTCATTGAGCTAATGCTATTCCAAGATTAATATTTCAGGAAAAGCTCAATGTATGGCATGGCATGGATGAGGAATGTGGACCCCTCAAAATGTTAAGGACAAAAAGATTGGCTCAAGCTCAAAGCTCAAGACTCTACATTTTATATTTTAGTGATCCAAGATCACATTGAGTCTATAGGAAAAGCCAATACTATCAAGGAGGGATGAGGTGTTGTTTAATGAGGTTCTTGCTTCATAGTGCTTAGTGATATGCTCCAAAACCCTCAACTACCTTCCCACATCCACATATGACCTAAACCAAAAGTCAAACTTGGCCCTACCGATTCTTTCTATCTGGCGCCACCGAGTATCAAATGTCATTGCCACTGCCACAAACCCTAGGCAAATCGGTCTTACCGATAGGGATATTGGTCACACCAAGATGGGGTTGTAATCTCTCCGTTTCCCTTTGTAACATTTTGGTCCTACCGAGATGGGCGATCGGTCCCACCAAGATTGCAATGTAAACTCTCTGTTTCTCTTCCGTAACATTTCGGTCCCACCGAAATGAGCGATCGGTCCCACCGAGTTTACCTGACCAACTCTCTGGTTAGCTTATTACCAAAATTGGTCCCACCGAGTTTGTGTAATCGGTCACACCGAGACTACATTATGCCCTAACCCTAACCATATCGGTCCTACCGAGTTGCATCTCAGTCCCACCGAAAACCCTAACGGTCACTAGGTTTACTAAATCGGTCCGATCGAGTTTTTCACTTCGGTCTCACCGAGATTGGTAAATTGTGTGTAACGGTTAGTTTTTGTGTGGAGGCTATATATACCCCTCCACCCACTCTTCATTCGTGGAGAGAGCCATCAGAAGATACCTACACTTCCAACCTATATTTTCTGAGAGAGAACCACCTACACTTGTGTTGAGACGAGGATATTCCATTCCTACCATATGAATCTTGATCTATAGCCTTCCCAAGTTGCTTTCCACTCAAATCATCTTTCCACCAAATCCATATCCTGTGAGAGCGAGTTGAGTGTTGGGGAGACTATCATTTGAAGCACAAGAGCAAGGAGTTCATCATCAACACACCATTTGTTACTTCTTGGAGAGTGGTGTCTCCTAGATTGGCTAGGTGTCACTTGGGAGCCTCCGACAAAGATTGTGGAGTTGAACCAAGGAGTTATAAGGGCAAGGAGATCACCTACTTTGTGAAGATCTACCGCTAGTGAGGCAAGTCCTTCGTGGGCGATGGCCATGATGTGATAGACAAGGTTGCTTCTTCATGGACCCTTTGTGGGTGGAGCCCTCCATGGACTCGCGCAACCGTTACCCTCTGTGGGTTGAAGTCTCCATCAACGTGGATGTACGATAGCACCACCTATCGGAACCACGACAAAAACATCCGTATATCCAATTGTGTTTGAATTCTCCAAACCCTTCCCTTTACATTCTTGCCAGTTGCATGCTTTATGTTCCGCTGCTCATAGACTCTTTGCATACTTTCTTGAATTGTGTTAAGATTGCTTGACGTGTGCTAAGATAGCTAAAATCTGCCAAAGACTAAAATTGGGAAAAGGATAGATTTTTATTTGGTCAAGTAGTCTAATCACCCCCCCTCTAGACATACTTTCGATCCTATAGTTACCTCATCGTCGAAAATTGTGCTAGCCGATCAGGCTAGGAATGACGTGATCGGGTACAGACTCATAAGTAAAGAAGATTACTAAAAGTTGTTGAACCATAGTGTGTACTCCGTTCAGTTATTGGTGTCTTTGAGTGTTTATAACTCAGGGCCCGTGAAAAATGGAATCAGTGAGAATGTAGTACCTGATGAAGAACTCATAAGAAGTTATGTCGTTCCATGATAATTTCGAGATACCAGGGGGTATTACTCGATGACAGATCAAAGTAGATGTTGGACTAGGTTATTGCTCTCCAGAAGACAAGTGCTTGAACTTGTCCGAGAAATTTGGATCAAAGAAGAACAATATGGTCGGAAACCACGATAGCAAAAGACCAAATCCCAGATATAAGATGAAATTATATCACGGGGATAATTATTGTTACGAGAAGCTTCCATGACAAGATCTACATCGTGTCCATGGGCTTGAACACAAAGTTCAAGGTCGACTCCCACTTCTCCAATGCATAACCTATCGTTCACTCCTCATTTTCGATGGAGTTGTAGTGTTGAAATTTTATCTAGTAAATCACCAGGAGAATATGACTCGTGAAAACTTTCGGGTTCACATGGTTTTAGAGAAGGTATAGGTTCAACCCATCGGGGTATCTTAGAAACATATACCACAAGCTTCAAGAGTAACTAACACAAGCTCGAAAATAGAGCATGGTTGAGAAAAGGAGAGGATACAATTTACCAAAGGCATTATGTATCAGAGAAAGAACTCACAAGGTGATTAATTATGAAGGACACTGTCGGATAATAATCCAAGAATGGATATGGCGATCCATAATGGAGCTGATGTGAGTATCGATACCCAATCAGAGGAAGTAAGAATGCAAATGCATTGTTTTATAGAACATCTGAATAATTCAACGTTTAAATAACAAAGGAATTATCATTTTCAAATCAAGGGATCAGGAGCAAACACTCTAATCAAGGATGGATAAGTTGAATTAGTCTTAGGGGTACAATCGATGGAAATTTGATTGGTCGAGATCCACCTCATGTCCGGAATGACGTCTGAATCGGAAGGATAAATTCTAGGGAACATCTGATGATTGTGTGCATTCACACACATGTTGAATCAAAAGGATCAGAATGACAATCACAAAGGTTTTTAAAGTAATTTGCTAGACAAATGGAATTAACTGGAATGCAAGTATGCAAGAATTCCAAGAACAACAGGTTGTTGAGGATTTTCGAATGATCAAATAGTATTTCAAAGTCTTTTGTGGAACACAAGAACAACTGGGAATGAGCGGATACTCATTAAGTGCGAGGAATTATCCGTAGGGGTATTCATGCGGCAAAGATGTGTAAGGCAGTGGTTCAAGAGATTCTTCAAAGTCGAAGAATAATTCGATGCATCTTGTAATAACAAGACCAACCGGGGATGAGTGTAAGAATGGCATGTGCATGTAGCTATCCGTAGGGGTTAACGGTGGAAGGGGGTTGCAAACGCAATGAGCACAAGTTCTCGGGATAACATCGGAGAGTATCTTCGAAATCTTCTGGTGCACGGAGCAATCATCTGGAGTGAGGGGTTCTCCGGGAGGAAGTAGTAACGAGAACCTAGAGTCAAATTTAGTAAAATCATTTAACCTGAATAGAAGAGAGTTCAGAGTCCCAGAGTAAGGATCGAGGAGTAAAAGATCCTAATACCACCCAAATGGCGACGTGGGCTCGTAAGACACACAGCCAAGTTAGTAAAAAGTTTTGCAATGTCTAGACTCGACTTCAACCAAGGAGTGTGGAAGGGGGATTCCTACAGGCAGTCGGCTCTGATACCAACTTGTGACGCCCCCGATTCAATCGTACACTAATCATACACGCAAACGTGAACAATCAAGATCAGGGACTCACAGGAAGATACAACAACACAACTCTACAAATAAAATAAGCCATACAAGCATCATATTACAAGCCAGGGGTCTCGAAGGCTCGAATACAAGAGCTCGATCATAGATGAGTCAGCGGAAGCAACAATATCTGAGTACAGATATAAGTAAACAAGTTTGCCTTAAGAAGGCTAGCACAAACTGGGATACAGATCGAAAGAGACGCATGCCTCCTGCCTGGGATCCTCCTAAACTACTCCTGGTCGGCGTCAGCGGGTTGCACGTAGTAGTAGGCACCTCCCGAGTAGTAGTAGTCGTCATCGACAGTGGCGTCTGGCTCCTGGGCTCCATCGTCTGGTCACATCAATCAAGTATAGAAAGGGGGGAAAGAGGGAGCAAAGCAACCGTGAGTACTCATCCAAAGTACTCGCAAGCAAGGAGCTACACTACATATGTATGCATTGGTATCAACTGAAAAAGATGTATCATATGTGGACTGAACTCCAGAAAGCCTAAATAAGAGGGGGATAGCTAGTCTTGTCGAAGACTACGCTTCTGGCCACCTCCATCTTGCAGCATGTAGAAAAGAGTAGATGGTAAGTTCACCAAGTAGCATCGCATAGCATAAACCTAACCGGTGATCCTCTCCTCGTCGCCCTGCTAGAGAGCAACCACTTGGTTGTATCTGGCACTTGGAAGGGTGTGTTTTATTAAGTATTCGGTTCTAGTTGTCATAAGGTCAAGGTACAACTCCAAGTCGTCCTGTTACTGAAGATCACGGCTATTTGAATAGATTAACTTCCCTGCAGGGGTGCACCACATTTCCCAACACGCTCGATCCCCTTTGTCCGGACACACTTTTCTGGGTCATGCCCGACCGCGGAAGATCAACACGTCGCAGCCCTACCTAGGCACAACAGAGAGGTCAGCACGCCGGTCTAAATCCTATGGCGCAGGGGTCTGTGCCCACCGCCCTTTGCACAGCTGCACGTTGCGAACGCGGCCGGAGAGCAGACCTAGCAACGTCCATTACAAAGGAAGTTGCGTTACGCGGTCCAACCCGGCACGCGCCGCTCAGTCGCTGACGTCATGAAGGCTTTGGCTGATACCATGACGTCGAGTGCCCATAACTGTCCCCGCGTAGATGGTTAGTGCGTATAGGCCAGTAGCCAGACTCAGATCAAATACCAAGATCTCATTAAACGTGTTAAGTATCCACGAACGCCGACTAGGGACAGGCCCACCTCTTTCCTAGGTGGTCTCAACCTGCCCTGTCGCTCCGCCTCAAAGTAACAGTAGGGGGCCGTCGGGAACCCAGGCCCACCTCTACTGGGATGGAGCCACCTGCCCCTTCAGCCCCCATCTCCGAACAGTATCATAAGTAATGTAACAGTATAAGTATATATCATATGCCCCGTGATCACTTCCCAAAGTGATCACGGCCCAGTAGTATAGCATGGCAAACGAACAAGAGTGTAGGGACACTGATGGAACACTAGCATCCTATACTAAGCATTTAGGATTGCAGGTAAACGTAACAACAGTAGTAGCAACGAGTCTATGCATCAGGATAGGATAACAGAAAGCAGTAACATGCTACACTACTCTAATGCAAGCAGTAGAGAGAAGAATAGGCGATATCTGGTGATCAAAGGGGGGCTTGCCTGGTTGCTCTGGCAAGAGAGAGGGGTCATCAACACCGTAGTCGTATTGGGTAGCAGCGTTGTCGATCTCGGTGTCTAGCGAGAGAAGAGTGGGAGAAACAATAAATATTAAGCAAACAGATGCATAACGATGCATGACATGACAAGTAGCGGTGCTAGGGGTGCCCTAACGCGGTATGAGGTGGTACCGGTGAAGGGGGAAACATCGGGGAAAATATCCCCGGTGTTTCGCGTTTTCGGACAGATGAATCGGAGCGGGAAAGTTGTGTGTTCGCTATGCTAGGTAAGCGTGGCAGACGAACGGGATGCGTATCTGGATTCGTCTCGTCGTTCTGAGCAACTTTCATGTAGAAAGTATTTTCATCCGAGGTACGGTTTATTTTATATTAATTTTCAAAGTTTTATGCATTTTTTGAATGTAATTCAATTAATTCAAAAAAAAGAATTATTACGTCATCGTGACATCAACGTGATGTCAGTGGTCAAAGTTGACCGTTGACCAGTCAACTGACGGGTGGGTCCCATTCGTCATAGTCTGTTTACCCTAACTAACAGGTTAGTTGGTTTTAGTTAGATAGTTAGGTTAATTAAGTTTAATTAGTTTAATTAAACTAGTTTAAGTAAGTTAATTAATTATTATATTTTTATATTACTCATTTTTATTTTTATTCTTATTTTCATTCTGGAAAAAGAGGGACACGGGTCCCATGTGGCAGTGGCCCAAGGGGTTAAACGGGGCGCGGCTAACGGGCACGGATGCCCGATATTGGGCGAAGGCCGCTGCCCAGTGCGGCGAGGCACGCAGGACCATGACGAGCGGCGCCGGCAGTGGTCAGGGCGGCGTCGAGCAGCAGGTGGCGGCGGCGCTGTGTCGGGGACCCAGTACAGGCGACCCTAGGACGCGTGGATGGGCTCTCTGGAACGTCCGCATCGCGGCACATCCAGCGGTAGCGGTGGCGTGGCCGGAGATGTCCGGCAGCGACGGCGGCAAGGTCCGTGGCATAGGAGGCTGCAGTAGGGCGGGCCAGGCCGACGCAGGCGTGCGAGGGTGCAGCCGGACGCAGTGGCCGGGCTGCACGGCGCGGGGCATCACGTGGAGGCATGGCTAGCAGGGAGGCGCGGAGGAGAGGGCAGTAGTGAGCAGAGGCGGACGGCGGGGCGCGCGACGCGGTCTTCACGGGGGCGAGGCAGCGCAGAGGGGAAGAGGAGGCCGTGTGTAACACCCCGGATGTAATTTACGTTATATGTATTCCAACTCTTGCCGTTTCCAGCACTAAGTTATTTCATTTCGTCGTTGTCAGGTTTTTGCCTTCGTGTGTTGTTGTCTTTGTCATGCATCTCATATCATGTCATGATGTGCATTGCATTTCCATACGTGCTCGTCTCATGCATCCGAGCATTTCCCCCATTGTCCGTTTTGCATTCCGGCGCTCCTATCTCCTCCGGTGGTCCTTTCTACCTCTTTTCGTGTTCGGGCGTTAAACATTTCCGGATTGGACCGAGACTTGCCATGCGGCCTTGGTTTACTACCGGTAGACCGCCTGTAAAGTTCCGTACCATTTGGACTTCGTTTGATACTACAACGGTTAACCGAGGGACTGAAAAGGCCTCGTGTGTGTTGCAGCCCAACTCCCCTCCAAAGTGGCCCAAAACACACCTAAACCTCTCCCATCATATAGAGCGTTCGATCACGATCGCGTGGCCGCAAACCTCACCTCATTTGGAGCTTCCTAGCTCCCTCTACCTATAAAATAGCATCTCCCTAAAAAATTCCGGATCCAAAACAACCCTAACCTAGCTCCTCTTCCACCGCGCCACGCCGGACACGTCCGTGCCGGCCGGACAAGTCGCCGTCGCCGCACGCGATGAACCACGGCACGCCACGTGTCCCGGGCGGGTCCCCAGTTCGCTGCGCCGCCCGAGGCCCGCGGGAAGCCCCCCCCCACGACCCGTTCTGTAGCGCCGCTCGCGCCGCTCTTCCTCTCCCGCGCCGGCGCCGCGCTCCGCCGCCTCCACCGCGACCCTGCCGCTCCGGCCATCGCCGGACTCTGCCGCACCGCCCCGCTCCTCCGCCTCGGTCGCCGCCCCACCCCGCAAACCTCGCCGCCCGGAGCCCCCGCTCAACGCCGGCGCCGCCCTGGCCTCTCCTCCCCTCGGCAACCTCCAAGTCCGGCGACCCGAGCTCCTTCCGGCGAACAGGTCCCCGGCGATCCTTGATTTCCGCGCCCTACTACAGTAGCTCCGGCCAGATCCAGATCTGAGATCCACCTCGGATTGACTTGTGACCTAACTTTTCTAGTATTTTTGCATATTTCAACGCATCATAACTCTGTCATCGTAGCTCCGATTCGTGCTTGTAGCATATCAAAATGTTCGCCTCGACGAGTACATCGTTTCATCTTATTGCATCATTTTCATTTGAGCTCATCTTGATGCCCGAAATGTTGTTGGAAGAGGGCTATGTGAGGAAAGTTGCAGATCTGTTTCAGCAAATAGCCTTTTGTCATTTTTGCCATGATTAATGTGTGCATGCTATGTTCCTGACCTCTACATGTGTTTTGTTAAATGCCATGCCATCTTTACAGGGGTGTATGCCATGTATTTTTGTGGTATTTGTGGTGACTAGCACAAGCATGCAAAGTAGCATAATCGTTGATGCTGATTTCAGGGACTTAGAATTTCACTAAGTCCTTGTCCTGCTTTTGTTGTTATGCCATATGTTCATGTTGTTTCCTAGTGATCTGTGCCTCTTTTGAGGATGATCAGTAAGGATGTTTTGTTAACATTGTGGTGCTCTATCCATCCATGTATTTGTTTGCATTTATGGAGCACCCTAGCTTGAGTCAATCGAGATCTACTTTTGCTATAAAATGATCCTGGCAGGTTGTTGACATATTTAGCGATTTTGCCGAGGATATTGCTATTGATCCGTGCATGCTATGTTGTTGTTCTTGCCATGTCTAGCTTCTATGCCATGTCTTCTTGATGGGTGTATACTTAGATTGTCATGCCATGCTCTGTAGTGAGTGCATCAAGCTCGTAAACACGCCTACTCGTTAATCTGTTTTGCATGCTCCAGTTTTTCACCAAGTCTGAATCTGTTTATGTTTTTGCCATGTTCACATGCTTGCAATTGTATTTTCCGATCCCTTTTGACTCAAGATCACTAAGGGACTTTTGTTAAGTGCTTTGAGTAGCTTCATGCCATGCCTTGCGTTGCCATGTTAAGTTCCTGTAGCATGTAGTTTTCATGCTCTAAAGATTGCTTCCTGATGATAAATTCCAGACTTGTGTTCATTTCACTAAGTCTGAAACCTGTTATCATTTGCACTTTTGCCATGCTTGTTTGAACCTGTCAATGGATGATTTAGCCGTAGCTCAGTGTTCATCTTTTGTCAAGCTTCATGAGTGGATCCCTTCCATGTATTTGGTTGCCATATTTGATTGCTGTAGCATATTTATCTTGATGCATTTAGTTGGTCACTTGCTGATTATCGCAGACCGGTGCCATATTTATTTTGCTTGTCATTTCCAAACCGTGCATCCGATTCCGGTGATCTTTATATCGATTTCGACCGAAATCACCTCACCTTTCCAGTGGAACTCTTGGATCTACAAGTTGAGGCCAGGTTCAATCATTCCTTTTTAAGTCATGCATAGGCATCACATATCGAATCCCGCATATCATACCATGTTTGCATCATGTTGCTTGAGCATTGCACGTGGTTGATTGTGTTCCTTTTGCTTGTTGTTCTTGTTTGGGTAGAGCCGGGAGACGAGTTCGCGAACGAGGAGCCCGTTGAGTTCGCTTACGAGGATCAAGGCAACTCTGAAAACTTTGCAGGCAAGATGACCATACCCTCGAAATCACTTCTATCTTTGCTTGCTAGATGCTCGCTCTTTTGCTATGCCTATGCTATAATACCTACCACTTGCTTATCATGCCTCCCAAATTGCCATGTCAAACCTCTAACCCACCATGTCCTAGCAAACCATTGTTCGGCTATATTACCGCTTTGCTCAGCCCCTCTTATAGCGTTGCTAGTTGCAGGTGAAGATTGGAGATCGTTCCTTGTTGGAACATGTTTATTGTTGGGATATCACAATATTATCTTGTTTATCTTAATGCACCTATATACTTGGTAAAGGGTGGAAGGCTCAGTGTGGGAGTCCTGGATTAGGGGGTCTCCGGAGAGCCGGACTATCTCCATTGGCCGGACTGTTAGACTATGAAGATACAAGATTGAAGACTTCGCCTCGTGTCCGGATGGAACTCTACTCGGCGTGGAAGGCGAGCTAGGCAATACGTATATGGATATCTCCTCCTTTGTAACCGACCTTGTGTAATCCTAACCCTCTCCGGTGTCTATATAAACCAGAGGGTTTTAGTCCGTAGCACAATAATCACAACATACAATCATACCATAGGCTAGCTTCTAGGGTTTAGCCTCCCTGATCTCGTGGTACATCCACTCTTGTAACACCCATATCATCAATATCAATCAAGCAGGACGTAGGGTTTTACCTCCATCAAGAGGGCCCGAACCTGGGTAAAAACTTCGTGTCCCTTGCCTCCTGTTACCATCCGGCCTAGACGCACAGTTCGGGACCCCCTACCCGAGATCCGCCAGTTTTGATACTGACATTGGTGCTTTCATTAAGAGTTCCTCTGTGTCGTCGCCGTTAGGCTTGATGGCTCCCACTATCATCGGTAGCGATGCGGTCCAGGGTGAGACTTTTCTCCCCGGACAGATCTTCGTATTCGGCGGCTTTGCACTGCGGGCTAATTCGCTTGGCCATATGGAGCAGATTGAAAGCTACGCCCCTGGCCATAAGGTCAGATTTGGAAGTTTGAATTACACAACCAACATCCGTGGGGACTTGATCTTCGACGGATTCGAGCCACAGCCAGGCGCGCCGCACTGTCGCGATGGGTATGACCTAGCTCTGCCACCGGACGGTACCCCAGAGGCCGCGCCCGCATCAGCTCCGACCCTCACCTCGGAGCGAACTGCGCCAATCGAGGACGGGTGGCTAGACACCGCCTCAGGGGCTGCAGTCTCGACGGCGATCGAGCCAAACACCAGCATAATCCTCCGCACGACCCGTGACTCCAAGGTGATGGACTCTCTTCCGGACCCAGAATCATCCGCGCCCCCGCCAATCGAATCTGATTGGGCGCCGATCATGGAAATCACCGCCGCAGATATCTTTCAGCACTCGCCCTTTGGTGACATCCTGAATTGACTAAGGTCTCTCTCTTTGTCAGGAGAGCCCTGGCCGAATTGTGGCCAACAGGATTGGGATGCGGACGACGAAGAAATTCGACGCCCACCCACCACCCACTTTGTAGCCACTGTCGATGATTTAACTGACATGCTCGACTTCGACTCTGAAGACATCGACAGTATGGACGACGATGTAGGAGACGAACATGAACCGGCACCTATAGGGCACTGGAAAGCCACCTCTTCGTATGACATGTACATGGTGGATACACCCAATGAAGGCAACGTCGACGAGATAGCGGAGGATGACCCCTCCAAGAAGCAACCCAAGCGTCGATGTCAGCAGCGCTGCTCTAAGTCCCGCCAAAGCAAAAGTGGTGATACCGGCATAGGAGAAAATAACACTCCGAATAGCGCGAAAGACAACAACAATCCCCTCCAGCAAGATTTAGAGCAGGAGGATGAAGGAGCCAGCTCTCCTAAGAGGGCGGCTGGCAGAGAGGAGGAGGATGATAATTACATGCCCCCCTCTGAAGATGAGGCAAGCCTTGGCGGCGATGAATTCGCCGTACCAGAGGATCCCGTCGAACAAGAGCGCTTCAAGCGCAGGCTTATGGCCACGACAAATAGCCTGAAGAAAAAGCAGCAGCAGCTTCAAGCTGATCAAGATCTGCTAGCTGACAAATGGACTGAAGTCCTCGCGGCCGAGGAATATAGACTCGACCGTCCCTCCAAGAGTTACCCAAGGCGCAGGTTACTACCCTGACTAGAGGAAGAAGCGTATGATACGGTTGATCGGCCACCTCGTGGCCGCGATAGAGAGGCATTCCAGCCAAAAGCTCAGCCTCCACCCCAACGCCATCCAAATAAAAAGGCATGGGGAGATACGCCAGACCTGCGAGACATATTGGAGGACAAAGCAAAGCATTCAAGATCGATCTAGGGATCACGAGGGCGCACCAATCTACGAGACGGTAAACGTCACGCCGGATACAGTAAAAGCAAATCCGGTCGGGCCGAACACAGCGGGTAGGACCCATACGAGATGCCTCGCGATATAGCCCAATACAGTGGCGCCACACACCCCTTATGCTTCACAGACGAAGTAATGGAACATCAATTCCCAGAAGGTTTCAAACCTAACATTGAATCATACGACGGCACAACAGATCTCGCAGTATGGATTGAGGACTTCCTCCTCCACATCCACATGGCCTGCGGTGATGATTTACATGCCATCAAATACCTCCCACTAAAACTCAAAGGACCAGCGCGGCACTGGCTTAATAGCTTGCCAGCAGACTCCATTAGCTGTTGGGAAGATCTGGAAGCCGCATTCCTCGACAACTTTCAGGGCACTTATGTGCGACCACCAGATGCCGATGACTTGAGCCACATAATTCAGCAGCCAGAAGAGTCGGCCAGGCAATTCTGGACTCGGTTCCTTACAAAGAAAAATCAAATCATCGACTGTTCGGATGCGGAGGCCTTAGCGGCTTTCAAGCACAACATCCGAGACGAGTGGCTAGCCCGGCACCTTGGTCAGGAAAAGCTGAAATCTATGGCAGCCCTCACGACGCTCATGACCCGCTTTTGTGCGGGAGAAGACAGCTGGTTGGCTCACATTAACAACATATCAAAGAACCATGGTACCTCAAATACCAAGGACGGAAACAACAGGTCATGTTGCAATAAGCATAAGCACCACATTAACGGCGAAAGTACTGAGGATACGACGGTCAATGCCGGATTCAAAGGCTCTAAACCCGGTCAGCGGAAAAAGCCATTCAAACAAAGTACGCCGGGTCCGTCCAGCTTGGACCGTATACTCGATCGCTCGTGTCAAATACACGGCACCCCAGACAAGCCAGCCAATCACACCAACAGGGATTGTTGGGTGTTCAAGCAGGCCGGCAAGTTAATCACCAAAAACAAGGACAAGGGGCCGCATAGCGATGACGAGGAAGAACCCCGGCAACCGCACACCGGAGGACAGAAGAGGTTTCCCCCGCAAGTGTGGACGGTGAACATGGTATACGCAACCCACATCCCCAAGAGGGAGCGGAAGCGTGCGCTCAGGGACGTATATGCGCTGGAGCCAGTCGCCCCGAAGTTCAACCCTTGGTCCTCCTGTTCGATCACCTTCGATCACAGGGACCACCCCACTAGTATCCGTCACGACGGATTCGCCGCACTGGTCCTAGACCCAATTATCAACGGATTTCACCTCACTCGAGTCCTCATGGACAGCGGCAGCAGCCTGAACCTGCTTTATGAGGACACAGTGCGCAAAATGGGTATAGACCCCTCAAGGATCAAACCCACAAAGATGACCTTTAAAGGTGTCATTCCAGGCGTAGAGGCCCATTGCACAGGCTCAATTACATTGGAAGTGTTCTTCGGATCCCCAGATAACTTCCGAAGCGAAGAGTTAATCTTCGATATAGTCCCGTTCCGCAGTGGTTATCACGCGCTGCTCGGACGAACCGCATTCGCTAGATTCAATGCGGTACCACATTATGCATACCTCAAGCTCCAGATGCCAGGACCTCGAGGAGTTATTACAGTCAATGGAAACACAGAGCGCTCTCTCCGAACCGAGGAGCACACCGCGGCCCTCGCAGCAGAAGCGCAAAGTAGCCTCTCAAGGCAATCTACCAATTCGGCGTTTCAAAGCCCGGACACCTTCAAGCGCACTCGGGGCAATCGGCAAATAGACCGCCTGGCGCGATCTAAGCCCGCGTAGCAATACGACGGCCACCTCAATCCCAGCCCAACGAGTTGTTCATGTCGCGCGTACATAATTACGCATTAAAAATACCATGTGCACAAATGGGGAGGGGGAGGCACAACTACGACACGCCCCAAAACGCGGCCTAAACCGCACCAGGGGCTTCCCGTTTGGTTATTTTCCTTTTTCTTTCAGGACTTCAATCTCTGGAAACACTGTCCGGCAGCTCTATTGCCGAACACATGATACAGCAACCAAGGAGGCCGACAACTACGGAATTCCCAGGTGGATTACAGATTTTATATAATTCCTCAGCTCGCCCTTGGAAGGGACATAGTCCTACTCTTTTGCTCTTTACACTATCTGTATCACTCTGCTTTAATGCAATTTTTTAATATACAATGCATGATATTACGACTATTATCGCATTTTTGTTATGTGTATACATATCTATGTGTTCATTAATGATGCCTAGCAAACGTACACTCTGGTATGGCCAATGCACCAGGGGCTTACATACCCACAATATAGCGTGAAAAGTCTGAACACTTTCACAAGTGCGGCACCCCGAACTTATAGCATTATATGCATCAGCTCCGAATCATGTCTTTGGTCAAATGTTGGGTTTGCCCGGCTCCTATGTTTTGGTACCTTATGTTCCACTCTATCGGCTAAGGTAGCGCTAGGAGAACTACTGAAATTGTGCCCCGGTTCTGCCGGGCCGAGCACCTCAGTAGAGAAAGCTAAAACTGACTATCATGATAAGGCGAGAGACTGGTCGCTGTTCGGCAAGGTTTTTCGAGTCCCTAAAGATTTATGCCACTTAGGGCGAGGGGCCGGCTCCATCCGGCTTACAGGCGTGTATCGCGCCCCGAATTCGGCCTTCCGAATACCAGGGGCTTCGCCGAAATTTAAAATTATAGAATTCTATGGCTAAGTGAGAGTGATAACGCATTATTAGTCCGGTTGCCTTGTTCGTTGTGCTGAGCACCTCCCTCGAAGGACCCAAACATGGGAACAAGAGTGCTCAGGTTTATCCCGAACACACCGACACTCGTGGCATGGGGGCAGAAGCCGAGGACTAGCCATCTCTCAGATTGGATAAACAGCCAAACAGAAGGTAATATTTTAAATTCACACAAGCGTTGCATAGCGAAAACGATACAAGTTTTCATACATACAGGACAAAACGAGCAAGTCTCATTCAAATATTACATTTTGCGAACACTCATCCGCGATAAGACGGGCGCACGGCAGAACACCCTCGTGGTACATCTCGGGGTGGCGGTGCTCCTTGCCCTCCGGCGGCCCCTCCTTGATCAGCTTCACGGCGTCTAGCTTGACCCACTGCATTTTGACACGGGCGAAGGCCCGGCGTGCACCTTCAATGCAGACGGATCGCTTGACGACCTCCAGCCATGGGCAGGAATCCACAAGCTGCCTCACCAGACCGAAGAAGCTGTTCGGAAGGGCGTCGCCAGGCCACAACCGGACTATGAAGCCCTTCATGGCCTGATCGTCCGCCTTATGTAGCTCGGCCATCTGCTTCAGCTGGTCACTCATTGGCACCGGATGTTCGGCCTCAGCATACTGAGACCAGAACAGCTTCTCCGTCGAGCTTCCATCCTCGGCCTGGTAGAATAGTGCGGCATCGGACACACTGCGGGGCAAATATGTGAATGCTCCTGAAGAGCTCCGGATTCGGGTAAGTAATCGGTAATTCACCTTTACATGCTTGCTTTGCATATAGAAAGGCTTACCCACCGCTATCTTCTTCATTGCGTCGCTCTCCTGAAGGGCCTTCTGGGCCTCGGACTTGGCACTCTTTGCGCTCTCACGGGCCACGACAAGCTCATACTCTTTCGTCTTCAAGTCAAGCTCCAACGCCTTGTGCTTTGTCACGAGAGCCTGGAGCTCTTGCTGCACCTCACCCACCCGAGCCTCGTGCCTCTCTCGCTCGGTGCGCTCCTGGGCCGCCTTTTCTTCGGCCTGGGACATCGCTTGCTTCAGGGTCGCCACCTCGGTCGTGGCCCCTGGCAAAACATACAATGATCCTGTCATTTTGCAATCGCGTCCTTTTTTATATACATATATCTATAGACGGGGTATTACTTACCCTTGTTCTCCTCGAGCTGCCTCTTAGCAAGGCCGAGCTCTTTCTAGGACCCCTCGAGGGCCTCCTTCAGTACAGCGACCTCCACAGTTAGTGCGGCGGACGCTAGAAGCGAAGCCTGCATATGCATATTGACATACTTATATTAGACTCCTGCGATATTATTTGATCCTCTGTTCGGCTTTCCTTCACAAACACCGAACAAAGCATCAGGGGCTACTGTCTATGCGGTAACACTTCTACTACATTTTAAAACACTTACCCTGAAGCCTGTTAGAAGGCTAGTACAGGCTTCAGTTAATCCTCTCTTGGCGGACTGAACCTTCTGGATCACCGCACTCATGATAGTGCGGTGCTCCTCCTCGATGGAAGCGCTGCGAAGCGCTTCCAACATAGTGTCTGGCGCCTCTGGGTGGACAGAGGTCACCGGCACAGGCGTCTCACCCTCCTTAGAAGGGGACCGCCTGCCCGAGCTCGGATCCGTTGGAGGGTCCGGCGCGGTGTTCGGCTGAGGGCCGAACTCGGAGCTCTCGGGGACCCCGTCCCCTCGGCTCCCGCAGTCCGGAAGGTCGCCTTGAGGCGCCTCCGGGACTGTCCCCCCTTGATCCGGTGCCTCTCGAGATAGCACCTTGGCATCGTCAGCCGGATGAGGGGAGGTGGCGGTCAGGACTGGATCGCTATCCATGTCTGACGAGCCCAGGGAGCTGTCCGAGGATACCTCGATATTAGCTCGGGGCGGCCTGTACAATTGAGTTCGGCGTTAGGGAAAGCAATGCGACAAAGGAATCCTATGGGTTACTTTGGTATCCGAACACTTACAATCTCCCCTAGGGCTTGCCCCTGGGCAACCACTCGTCTTCACTTTCGTCGGTGGTGGTAGAGGTGTCCGGAAGGAGCGTGCTTCCCTTCTTGGACCCTTCGGCCTCCCCAGTTGGGGCGGCCTTCCTTTTCTTGTCTCCCCCAATCGGTGGGGGAGCCTCTTCTTCCTCTTCCTCGTCTTAGGGGGAAGAGTGCGCCACAGAGTCATCGGACGGTGATTCCGACGATGCCTGGCGTCGGGAACTCTTTCGAGCTCCCTTGGCCTTCTTGGTCTTCTCCGGCACCTTATAAGGGGCCGGAGTCAGCATCTTCATCAGAAGTGCGTCTGCGGGGCCTTCGGGCAAGGGAGCCGGATAGTCGATCTGTCCGGCCATCTTCTGCCAGTCCTGTCAAAATTACGGGAGTTTAGATCCCGCATAGAGCCAATCTATATATATATAACAAATATCCTGTAAGAGGTAAAACAACTTACCGCACTAGCGTGGCGCTTCGTCCTGAATCCGCGATCCTCAGTAATGGGGGGAGGGACCGCGGCGCCCTTGAACAGCACCCTCCAGGCATCTTCATGAGTCGTGTCGAAGAGCCTGTTCAGAGTTCGGTGCCGCGCCGAATTGAACTCCCACAAGGTAAACTCCTGTTGTTGGCACGAGAGTATCCGGCGAACGAGCATAACCTAGACTATGTTGACAAGCTTGAGCTTTGTTGGGGAACGTTGCAGAAAACAAAAAATTTCCTACGGTTTCACCAAGATCCATCTATGAGTTCATCTAGCAACGAGTGATCGGATTGCATCTACATACCTTTGTAGATCACGCGCGGAAGCGTTCAAAGAACGGCGATGAGGAAGTCGTACTCGACGTGATCCAAATCACCGGAGATCCTAGCGCCGAACGGACGGCACCTCCGTGTTCAACACACGTACGGTCAACGTGACGTCTCCTCCTTCTTGATCCAGCAAGGGGGGAGCAGAGGTTGATGAAGATCCAGCAGCACGACGGAGTGGTGGTGGATGCAGGGGTCACTGCAGCAGGGCTTCGCCGTTCTACTACGAGAGGGAGAGGTGTAGCAGGGGAGAGGGAGGCGCCAAGACTCAAGGGTGTGGCTTCCCCTCCCTCCCCCCTTTCTATAGGCTCCCCTAGGGGGGGCGCCGGCCCTAGGAGATGGGATCTCCTAGGGGGGGGGGCGGCCAAGGGTGGAGTAGCCCCCAAGGCAAGTGGGGGCGCCCCCCCACCCTAGGGTTTCCAACCCTAGGCGCATGGGGTGGGCCAAGGGGGCGCACCAGCCCACTATGGGCTGGTTCCCCTCCCCACTTCAGCCCATGGGGCCCTCTGGGATGGGTGGCCCCACCCGGTGGACCCCCGGGACCCTTTCGGTGGTCCCGGTACAATACGGGTGACCCCCGAAACTCTCCCGATGGCCGAAACTGCACTTCCTATATATAATTCTTCACCTCCGGACCATTCCGGAACTCCTAGTGACGTCCGGGATCTCATCCGGGACTCCGAAAAACTTTCAGGTTACTGCATATTCATATCTCTACAACCCTAGCGTCACCGAACCTTAAGTGTGTAGACCCTATGGGTTCGGGAGACATGTAGACATGACCGAGATGGCTCTCCGGTCAATAACCAACAGCAGGATCTGGATACCCATGTTGGCTCCCACATGATCCTCGATGATCTCATCGGATGAACCACAATGTCGAGGATTCAAGCAACCCCGTATACAATTCCCTTTGTCAATCGGTATGTTACTTGCCCGAGATTTGATCGTCGGTATCCCAATACCTCGTTCAATCTCGTTACCGGCAAGTCACTTTACTCGTACCGTAATGCATGACCCCGTGACCAGACACTTGGTCACTTTGAGCTCATTATGATGATGCATTACCGAGTGGGCCCAGAGATACCTCTCCGTTATATGGAGTGACAAATCCCAGTCTTGATCCGTGTCAACCCAACAGACACTTTCGGAGATACCCATAGTATACCTTTATAGTCACCCAGTTACGTTGTGACGTTTAGTACACCCAAAGCACTCCTACGGTATCCAGGAGTTACACGATCTCATGGTCTAAGGAAAAGATACTTGACATTGAAAAAACTCTAGCAAACGAACTATACGATCTTGTGCTATGTTTAGGATTGGGTCTTGTCCATCACATCATTCTCCTAATGATGTGATCTCGTTATCAATGACATCCAATGTCCATAGTCAGGAAACCATGACTATCTATTGATCAACGAGCTAGTCAACTAGAGGCTTACTAGGGACATGTTGGTGTCTATGTATTCACACATGTATTACGATTTCCGGATAACACAATTATAGCATGAATAAAAGACAATTATCATGAACAAGGAAATATAATAATAATCCTTTTATTATTGCCTCTAGGGCATATTTCCAACAATCTCCCACTTGCACTAGAGTCAATAATCTAGTTACATTGTGATGAATCGAACACCCATGGAATTCTGGTGTTGATCATGTTTTGCTCTAGGGAGAGGTTTAGTCAACGGATCTGCTACATTCAGGTCTGTATGTACTTTACAAATATCTATGTCTCCATCTTGAACATTTTCACGAATGGAGTTGAAGCGACGCTTGATGTGCCTGGTCTTCTTGTGAAATCTGGGCTCCTTGGCAAGTGCAATAGCTCCAGTGTTGTCACAGAAGAGTTTGATCGGCCCCGATGCATTGGGTATGACTCCTAGGTCGGTGATGAACTCCTTCACCCAAATTGTTTCATGCGCTGCCTACGAGGCTGCCATGTACTCCGCTTCACATGCAGATCCCGCCACGACGCTCTGCTTGCAACTGCACCAGCTTACTGCCCCACCATTCAAAATATACACGTATCCGGTTTGTGACTTAGAGTCATCCAGATCTGTGTCGAAGCTAGCGTCGATGTAACCCTTTACGACGAGCTCTTCGTCACCTCCATAAACGAGAAACATTTCCTTAGTCCTTTTCAGGTACTTCAGGATATTCTTGACCGCTGTCCAGTGTTCCTTGCCGGGATTACTTTGGTACCTACCTACCAAACTTACGGCAAGGTTTACATCAGGTCTGGTACACAGCATGGCATACATAATAGAACCTATGGCTGAGGCATAGGGGATGACACTCATCTCTTCTATATCTTCTGCCGTGGTCGGACATTGAGCTGAGCTCAATTTCACACCTTGCAACACAGGCAAGAACCCCTTCTTAGACTGACCCATATTGAACTTCTTCAATATCTTATCAACGTATGTGCTTTGTGAAAGACCTATGAGGCGTCTTGATCTATCTCTATAGATCTTGATGCCTAATATATAAGCAGCTTCTCCAAGGTCCTTCATTGAAAAACTCTTATTCAAGTAGGCCTTAATGCTATCCAAAAGCTCTATATCATTTCCCATCAAAAGTATGTCATCTACATATAATATGAGAAATGCTACAGAGCTCCCACTCACTTTCTTGTAAACGCAGGCTTCTCCATAAGTCTGCATAAACCCAAACGCTTTGATCATCTCATCAAAGCGAATGTTCCAACTCCGAGATGCTTGCACCAGCCCATAAATCGAGCGTTGGAGCTTGCACACCTTGTCAGCATTCTTAGGATCGACAAAACCTTCCGGCTGCATCATATACAATTCTTCCTTAAGGAAACCATTAAGGAATGCCGTTTTGACGTCCATTTGCCATATCTCATAATCATAGAATGCGGCAATTGCTAACATGATTCGGACGGACTTCAGCTTCGCTACCGGTGAGAAAGTCTCATCGTAGTCAACCCCTTGAACTTGTCGATAACCCTTAGCGACAAGCCGAGCTTTATAGATGGTCACATTACCATCCGCGTCTGTCTTCTTCTTAAAGATCCATTTATTTTCTTTGGCTTGCCGCTCAACGGGGGGGTCAGTCAAAGTCCATACTTCTTTTCATACATGGATCCTATCTCGGATTTCATGGCTTCCAGCCATTTGTCGGAATCTGGGCCCGCCATCGCTTCTTCATAGTTCGAAGGTTCACCGTTGTCTAACAACATGATTTCCAAGACAGGGTTGGCGTACCACTCTGGAGCGGAACGTGTCCTTGTGGACCTACGAAGTTCAGTAGCAACTTGATCTGAAGTTTCATGATCATCATCATTAACTTCCTCTCTAGTCGGTGCAGGCACCTCAGGAACATTTTCTTGAGTTGCGCCATTTTCCGGTTCAAGAGGTAATACTTCATCAAGTTCTACTTTCCTCCCACTTACTTCTTTCGAGAGAAACTCCTTCTCTAGAAAGGATCCATTCTTGGCAACAAAGATCTTGCCTTCGGATCTGAGGTAGAAGGTATACTCAATAGTTTCTTTAGGGTATCCTATGAAGACATATTTTTCCGACTTGGGTTCGAGCTTTTCAGGTTGAAGATTCTTGACATAAGCATCGCATCCCCAAACTTTTAGAAACAACAGCTTAGGTTTCTTTCCAAACCATAATTCATACGGTGTCGTCTCAACGGATTTCGACGGAGCCCTATTTAAAGTAAATGCGGCAGTCTCTAAAGCATAGCCCCAAAAAGATAGTGGTAAATCGGTAAGAGACATCATAGATCGCACCATATCTATTAGAGTGTGATTACGATGTTCGGACACACCATTATGCTGAGGTGTTCCAGGCGGCGTCAGTTGTGAAACTATTCCACATTTTCTTAAGTGTGTGCCAAACTCATGACTCAAGTATTCTCCTCCATGATCTGATCGCAAGAACTTGATTTTCCTGTCACGTTGATTCTCAACCTCACTCTGAAATTCCTTGAACTTTTCAAAGGTCTCAGACTTGTGTTTCATTAAATAGACATACCCATATCTACTCAAGTCATCAGTGAGGGTGAGAACATAACGAAAGCCACCGCGAGCCTCAACACTCATTGGACCGCACACATCAGTATGTATGATTTCCAATAAGTTGGTTGCTCGCTCCATTGTTCCTGAGAACGGAGTCTTGGTCATTTTACCCATGAGGCATGGTTCGCACATGTCAAATGATTCGTAATCAAGAGACTCTAAAAGTCCATCTGCATGGAGCTTCTTCATGCGTTTGACACCTATGTGACCAAGGCGGCAGTGCCACAAGTATGTGGGACTATCATTATCAACCTTACATCTTTTGGTACTCACACTATGAATATGTGTAGCATTACGCTCGAGATTCATTAAGAATAAACCATTCACCATCGGAGCATGACCATAAAACATATCTCTCATATAAATAGAACAACCATTATTCTCGGATTTAAATGACTAGCCATCTCGTATTAAACGAGATCCTGATACAATGTTCATGCTCAAACTTGGCACTAAATAACAATTATTGAGGTTCAAAACTAATCCCGTAGGTAAATTTAGAGGTAGCGTGCCGACGGCGATCACATCGACCTTGGAACCATTCCCGACGTGCATCGTCACCTCGTCCTTCGCCAGGCTCCGCTTATTCCACAGCTCCTGCTTTGAGTTACAAATATGAGCAACTGCATCGGTATCAAATACCCAGGAGCTATTACGAGTACTGGTAAGGTACACATCAATTACATGTATATCACATATACCTTTCGTTTTGCCGGCCTTCTTGTCCGCTAAGTATTTTGGGCAGTTCCGCTTCCAGTGACCACTTTCCTTGCAATAAAAGCACTCAGTCTCGGGCTTGGGTCCATTCTTTGGCTTCTTCCCGGCAGCTTGCTTGCCGGGCGCGGCAACTCCCTTGCCGTCCTTCTTGAAGTTCTTCTTGCCCTTGCCTTTCTTGAACTTAGTGGTTTTATTCACCATCAACACTTGATGTTCCTTTTTGACTTCTACCTCTGCTGATTTCAGCATTGCAAATACTTCAGGAATGGTCTTTTCCATCCCCTGCATATTGAAGTTCATCACAAAGCTCTTGTAGCTCGGTGGAAGCGACTGAAGGATTCTGTCAATGACCGTGTCATCCGGGAGATTAACTCCCAGCTGAGTCAAGCAGTTATGTAACCCAGACATAGTGAGTATGTGCTCACTGACAGAACTGTTTTCCTCCATCTTACAGCTGAAGAACTTGTCGGAGACTTCATATCTCTCGACCCGGGCATGAGATTGAAAAACCATTTTCAGCTCTTCGAACATCTCATATGCTCCGTGTCTCTCAAAACATTTTTGGAGCCCCGGTTCTAAGCTGTAAAGCATGCCGCACTGAACGAGGGAGTAATCATCGGTACGTGTCTGCCAAGCGTTCATAACGTCTTGTTCTGCAGGGAGAATAGGTGCTTCACCTAGCGGTGCTTGTAGGACATAATCTTTCTTGGCAGCTATGAGGATGATCCTCAGGTTCCGGACCCAGTCCGTATAGTTGCTGCCATCGTCTTTCAGCTTGGTTTTCTCTAGGAACGCGTTGAAATTGAGGACAACGTTGGCCATTTGATCTACAATACATGTTGTAAAGATTTTAGACTAAGTTCATGATAATTAAGTTCATCTAATCAAATTATTCAATGAACTCCCACTCAGATAGACATCCCTCCAGTCATCTAAGTATAACATGATCCGAGTTAACTAGGCCGTGTCCGATCATCACGTGAGACAGACTAGTCAACATCGGTGAACATCTTCATGTTGATCGTATCTTCTATACGACTCATGCTCGAACTTTCGGTCTTCTGTGTTCCGAGGCCATGTGTGTACATGCTAGGCTCGTCAAGTCAACCAAATTGTTTGCATGTGTAAATCTGTCTTACACCCGTTGTATGTGAACGTTGGAATCTATCACACCCGATCATCACGTGGTGCTTCGAAACAACAAACTGTCGCAACGGTGCACAGTTAGGGGGAACACTTTCTTGAAATTATTATGAGGGATCATCTTATTTACTACCATCGTTCTAAGTAAAAAAGATGCAAAAACATGATAAATATCACATGAATCAAATAATAATAGTGACATGATATGGCCAATATCACATAGCTCCTTTGATCTCCATCTTGGGGCTCCATGATCATCTTGTCACCGGCATGACACCATGATCTCCATCATCATGATCTCCATCATCATGTCTCCAAGAAGTTGCTCGCCAACTATTACTTCTACTACTATGGCTAACACATTTAGCAATAAAGTAAAGTAATTTACATGGCGTTTCTCAATGACACGCAGGTCATACAAAAAATAAAGACAACTCCTATGGCTCCTGCCGGTTGTCATACTCATCGACATGCAAGTCGTGATTCCTATTACAATAGCATGAACATCTCATACATCACATATATATCATTCATCATTCATCACAACTTTGGCCATATCACATCACAAAACACTTGCTGCAAAAACAAGTTAGACGTCCTCTAATTGTTGTTGCAAGTTTTACGTGGCTGCAATGCGGTTCCAGCAAGAACGTTTTCTTACCTATGTGAAAGCCACAACGTGATTTGTCAACTTCTATTTACCCTTCATAAGGACCCTTTTCATCGAATCCGCTCCAACTAAAGTGGGAGAGACAGACACCCGCCAGCCACCTTATGCAACTAGTGCATGTCAGTCGGTGGAACCGGTCTCACGTAAGCGTACGTGTAAGGTTGGTCCGGGCCGCTTCATCCCACAATACTGCTGAAGCAAAATAAGACTAGTAGCGGCAAGAAAGTTGATAACATCTACGCCCACAACAAATTGTGTTCTACTCGTGCAAAAAGAACTACGCATAGACCTAGCTCATGATGCCACTGTTGGGGAACATTGCAGAAAACAAAAAATTTCCTACGGTTTCACCAAGATCCATCTATGAGTTCATCTAGCAACGAGTGATCGGATTGCATCTACATACCTTTGTAGATCACGCGCGGAAGCGTTCAAAGAACGGGGATGAGGAAGTCGTACTCGATGTGATCCAAATCACTGGAGATCCTAGCGCCGAACGGACGGCACCTCCGTGTTCAACACACGTACGGTCAGTGTGACGTCTCCTCCTTCTTGATCCAGCAAGGGGGGAGGACAGGTTGATGAAGATCCAACAGCACGACGGCGTGGTGGTGGATGTAGGGGTGACCACAGCAGGGCTTCGCCGTTCTACTACGAGAGGGAGAGGTGTAGCAGGGGAGAGGGAGGCGCCAAGACTCAAGGGTGCGGCTGCCCCTCCCTCCCCCCTTTATATAGGCTCCCCTAGGGGGGGCGCTAGCCCTAGGAGATGGGATCTCCTAGGGTGGGCGGCAGCCAAGGGTGGAGTAGCCCCCAAGGCAAGTGGGGGCGCCCCCCACCCTAGGGTTTCCAACCCTAGGCGCAGGGGGTAGGCCAAGGGGGCGCACCAGCCCACTATGGGCTGGTTCCCCTCCCCACTTCAGCCCATGGGGCCCTCCGGGATGGGTGGCCCCACCCGGTGGACCCCCGGGACCCTTCCGGTGGTCCCGGTACAATACCGGTGACCCCCGAAACTCTCCCGATGGCCGAAACTGCACTTCCTATATATAATTCTTCACCTTCGGACCATTCCGGAACTCCTCGTGACGTCCAGGATCTCATCCGGGACTCCGAACAACTTTCGGGTTACTGCATAGTCATATCTCTACAACCCTAGCGTTACCGAACCTTAAGTGTGTAGACCCTACGGGTTTGGGAGACATGTAGACATGACCGAGATGGCTCTCCGGTCAATAACCAACAGCGGGATCTGGATACCCATGTTGGCTCCCACATGCTCCTCAATGATCTCATCGGATGAACCACGATGTCGAGGATTCAGGCAACCCCGTATATAATTCCCTTTGTCAATCGGTATGTTACTTGCCCGAGATTCGATCATCGGTATCCCAATACCTCGTTCAATCTCGTTATCAGCAAGTCACTTTAGTCGTACCGTAATGCATGATCCCATGACCATACACTTGGTCACTTTGAGTTCATTATGATGATGCATTATCGAGTGGGCCCAGAGATACCTCTCCGTTATACGGAGTGTCAAATCCCAGTCTTGATCCGTGTCAACCCAACAGACACTTTCGGAGATACCCGTAGTATACCTTTATGGTCACCCAGTTACGTTGTGACGTTTAGTACACCCAAAGCACTCCTACGGTATCCGGGAGTTACACGATCTCATGGTCTGAGGAATAGATACTTGACATTGGAAAAACTCTAGCAAACGAATTATACGATCTTGTGCTATGTTTAGGATCGGGTCTTGTCCATCACATCATTCTCCTAATGATGTGATCTCGTTATCAATGACATCCAATGTCCATAGTCAGGAAACCATGACTATCTATTGATCAACGAGCTAGTCAACTAGAGGCTTACTAGGGACATGTTGGTGTCTATGTATTCACACATGTATTACGATTTCTGGATAACACAATTATAGCATAAATAAAAGACAATTATCATGAACAAGGAAATATAATAATAATAATCCTTTTATTATTGCCTCTAGGGCATATTTCCAACAAGCTTCTTATCCACCATGTTCTGAATACATGACTGAAGTTCGGTCAACTCTTCTAAATTACCCCAGGACAGGCCCTTCTCTTTCCAGGAGCTGAGCCGCATGGGGATGCCAGATCGGAACTCAGGGGCCGCTACCCATGCGGGGTCGCGCGGCTCGGTGATATAGAACCACCCCGATTGCCACCCCTTTATGGTGTCCACGAAGGTGCCCTCGAGCCATGTGATGTTGGGCATCTTTCCCACCATGGAGCCTCCGCACTCCGCCTGGCAGCCGCTCACTACCTTCGGCTTGACATTGAAGGTCTTCAGCCAAAAGCCAAAGTGGGGCTTGATGCGGAGGAAGGCCTCGCACACGACGATGAACGCCGAGATGTTGAGGATGAAGTTCGGGGCCAGATCATGGAAATCCAAGCCGTAATAAAACATGAGTCCCCGGATGAAGGGACGGAGAGGGAATCCCAGTCCGCGGAGGAAATGGGTGAGGAATACCACCCTCTCATGGGGCTCTGGGGTGGGGATGAGCCGTCCCTCATCTGGGAGCCGGTGCGCGATATCGTCGTGCAGGTATCCGGCTCTCCTTAGTTTCTTGACGTCTCCCTCCGTGAAGGAGGAGACCATCCACTTGCCTCCCGCTCCGGACATGGTTGGAGAAGGTTGAGATAGTAGTGAGAACTTGGGCGCTAGAGCTCGAGTGCGCGGGAGCGGATGAGCAGAGGAGGAAGAAGGCGTGGATAGAAAGGTGAATCCTTATCCCTTTATATGGGCGGACAAAATTAAACGTCCCCACTTGCCTAGTAAAACGCGCTTATCCCCCAAGCGCCGCAATTGATGGCGCGGTTGGGTCACCCACGCCCGTATTGATGAGAATCCCGTAATAAGGGGACACGATCTCTGCTTTGACAAGACGTGTCGAAAAACTGCCTCGTGTTATGTGGAGGGCTGGTTAAAAGAAATGGTTCGAATAATCACCGGGCCATGACGTAACGTCCTGTTGCCGAAACAAGCTAGTGGATTAGATCTGCGAAAACATTATTCTCTCTATGGTGAAAGTGGAACTTATTCTGCAGGGTCGGACACTATCCTCGTATTCAAATTCTTTTGTGATGTATTCAGAAAGGGAACCCGCCTTGCAATGCCGAGGACAACTCCGCGATGGACTCATCTTGATTGAAGCCTGGTTCATGGGCTACTGTGGGAGTCCTGGATTAGGGGGTCTCCGGAGAGCCGGACTATCTCCATTGGCCGGACTGTTAGACTATGAAGATACAAGGTTGAAGACTTCGTCTCGTGTCCGGATGGAACTCTACTTGGTGTGGAAGGCAAGCTAGGCAATACGTATATGGATATCTCCTCCTTTGTAACCAACCTTGTGTAACCCTAACCCTCTCCGATGTCTATATAAACCGGAGGGTTTTAGTCCGTAGCACAACAATCACAACATACAATCATACCATAGGCTAGCTTCTAGGGTTTAGCCTCTCTGATCTCGTGGTAGATCCACTCTTGTAACACCCATATCATCAATATCAATCAAGCAGGACGTAGGGTTTTACCTTCACCAAGAGCGCCCGAACATGGGTAAAACTTTGTGTCCCTTGCCTCCTGTTACCATCCGGCCTAGACGCATAGTTCGGGACCCCCTACCCGAGATCCGCCGATTTTGACACCGACACTCGGCCTTATGCCTGGTGTTTTGTTCCACTCTTGCCGCCCTAGTTTCCGTCATATCGGTGTTATGTTCCCGGATTTTGCGTTCCTTACATGGTTGGGTCATAATGGGAACCCCTTGATGGTTCGCTTTGAATAAAACTCCTCTAGCAATGCGCAACCTTGGTTTTACCATTTGCCACCTAGCCTCTTTTTCCCTTGGGTTTCCGGAGCCCAAGGGTCATCTTTATTTAAACCCCCCCGGGCCAGTGCTCCTCTGAGTGTTGGTCCACCTTGTCAGCCGCCGGTGGCCACCAGGGGCAACTCTGGGCTGGCCTACCGGAAGTTTGGACAATCTGAGTGTGCCCTGAGAACGAGATATGTGCAGCTCCTATCGGGATTTGTCGGCACAATCGGGCGGTGTTGATGGACTTGTTTTACCATTGTCGAGGATGTCTTGTAACTGGGATGCCGAGTCTGATCGGATTGTCTTGGGAGAAGGAATATCCTTCGTTGACCGTGAGAGCTTGTGATAGGCTAAGTTGGGACTCCCCTGCAGGGATTTGAACTTTTGAAAGCCGTGCCCGCAGTTATGGGCAGATGGGAATTTGTTAATGTCCGGTTGTAGATAACCTGAAACTTAACTTAATGAAAATGCACCAACCGCGTGTGTTACCATGATGGTCTCTTCTCGGTGGATCCGAGAAGTGAACACGGTGTCGGGGTAATGCTTGACGTAGGTTGTTCTAGGATCACTTCTTGATCATAGTTGTTCGACCGTGCTTTTGCCTTCTCTTCTCGCTCTCTTTTGCGCATATGTTAGCCACCATATATGCTAGTAGCTTGCTGTAGCTCCACCTCATACCTTTGCCTTACCTATAAGCTTAAATAGTCTTGATCGCGAGGGTGCGAGATTGCTGAGTCCCCGTGACTCACAGTTTACTTCCAAAACCAGATGCAGGGACCGATGATACCGCTCCAGACGATGCGCTTGAGCTCAAGTGGGAGTTCGATGAAGACTCTCGTCGTTACTATGTGTCTTTCCCAGATGATCAGTAGTGGTGCCCAGTTAGGGCGGTCGGGGACTTTGTCGCATTCGGGGGTTTATCTTTATTTTGGTACCATAGCCGGACCATGAGTGTATTGGATGAATGTAATGACTTATTTATGTATTTGTGTGACGTGGCGAGTGTAAGCCAACTATGTACCTTTCCCCTTTATTTATTTACACGGGTTGTTGTGAAGATTACCTCACTTGCGACATTGCTTTCAATGCGGTTATGCCTCTAAGTCGTGCTTCGACATGTAGGAGATATAGCCACATCGAGGGCGTTACAAGTTGGTAATCAAAGCCTTCCCCGACCTTAGGAGCCTCTGCTTGATCAAATCATTGGCGTTGTTGAGTCTAGAAAAATGTTTTGAGTCATTTAGGAATTATATATATCGAAGAGTTAGGAATTCTTTTTACTCCTCAGTCCCTTCGTTGCTCTGGTGATGCATCCTGACGTAGAGTTTTGACTCTTCTCTTCTGAAATTTCACTAATTTTTTTTTAGGATCACGCGGGTATCTTGGAATCGTTCCGATGGTTTTGTGACGAGAACATTGTTCTTGGTGCCTCCTGTCATTTTGGGGTTGTGCCAGTGTCCCGGGGAGTTGAGCTCCGAGGTGTAGTCGTCACAATTTTATCGTTGAGATTCTGGAATACCTGAGTTTCGCCGACATCGAAAATCTCTTTTATGCTGTTGTTTGTGAGATAACCTCGACGCCACCCAGTACTGGGGCGGGAGTTCGGGAGTATTGCCGTAACTCGTATAACGGATGCTTTTCGAAGGTAGAGGTAAATGATTTCCGAAGTTTTCTTAGTTATGTGTTGAAGGATGGATACAACTGGATGTAGGATTTGCTAGCTTTGGGTGAGATATTATGCTTCCCCTGTATCCCCAACACTTGATTGCATAACCGGGAAGGTTCGGGAGTTTCATAGGTGGGAATTCTTGTAGTTCTAGTTCTTCTTCCGCGGATATTTGGTTTGGGATTGGGTAATCCTCACCAAGTATTTTTTCTTGTCCGTACCTTGTTTTTATTCTTCTACCTCAATTCTAAGTGGCTTCTCAATTTATGGAAATGTGACCATTTCAATTGGAATGCATTCATTCTTTTTGTTCGGATGTGAAGACTTTATGTTGCAATTTCGATCCGTTTGATTCGGCTTGAATATTTGCCTGTCAATATGCTAATGGATGTCACCCTCTTCAAGATGGCTCCTCCAACGCGCACGACCCCGAATCCTGATCCGCCACCACCACCTCCACCTTCGGAGGCAAGGCAAGCTGTGATGGCTGCTACCAATGCAAACACGCAGCTGATCATGCAAATTCTTCAAGAGCGCAACCAAGGGAATCATGGCCATGGCAACAATCAGAATCATTTTGCTACACTCAACCAGTTCCTCGCTAACCAGCCAAAGACCTTCAGAAATTGTGTTGAGGCAACAGACGCTGATGATTGGCTCGTGGACATATGCAAGCATTTCGAGTGCAGTAACGTCAGGCCTGAGGACTTTGTCAAGTTTGCCTCCTTCCAACTCAAAGACCAAGCTGCAGAAGGGTTTCAACAGTACAAAGATTCCAGAGGAGGCCGTGTGATTACCTAGGATGAATTCCGTCAAGACTTCAAAGCTCATCATATTCCTCAGAGTGTGGTTGAGAGCAAGCGTGAGGAATTCCGCAACCTGAAGCAAGGCACTATGTCTGTTTACCAGTACAACATCATGTTTCAGAAGCTCGCCCGTTTCGCTAAGCAAGACGTCCCTGACGAGAAGAGCATGATATACCAGTTCAGGGGTGGTCTCAGATAAGAACTCCAACTAGCTCTCGTCCTTTTTGAGCCCAAGAAGTACGATGAGTTTTACAACATGGCAATGAAGCAAGAGGCTGCCCAACTGAAGTGTGATGCTTCCAAGAAGCGAGTCAGAGATGCAACTCCTTCTTCCTCAACTCAAGTGGCTAAGCAGCAAAAGTATTGGCTACCTCCTCCTCCATTCCGTTAGCCTTATCAGCAGAAGAGCAAAGGTGCCAGTGGATCTTCCCACCCACCCAACCCTGGCTTTCAGAACAAGACTTCGTCTCAAGCTCCAAGATCAAGTGCTCCGTATCACCGTCCGCTTTCAGAGGTCACGTGCAACAAGTGCCAACAGAAGGGTCACTATGCGAACAAATGCTTCAATCAGAGGCGTCTCCCTCCTCCTCCTCCTGTGAGATCTGCAAGTACAGCTTTGGTCAAGCATAACCCCAAGCACGCCAAGATCAACTTGATGAATGCAGCTCAGGCAGAGGACTCATCAGATGTCATCATGGGTAACCTTCCTGTTAACGATGTTCCTGCAAAAGTACTTTTTGACATTGGTGCATCGCATTGTTTCATCTTGAGACCTTTTTCATCTAAGCATGAGTTGCCTTCTCAAGTTTTGCATAAACCATTAGCAGTTGTCTCACCGGGTAAATGTTTGCTCGCAAACTACGAGGTTCCGGATATTTCTATCATGATGGGTGATTTCAAGTTTCTGGCTTCTCCAATGGTCCTTGGTAACTCGGATATCGATCTTATTCTTGGAATGGATTGGCTTTCTAAGCATAAGGCTCAGCTTGATTGTGCCGCCAGGTAGATTCAACTGATTCAGTCGTCTGAGGATGTAATTGTCTTTGCCGCAAGGGATAATACCATTCGTCTATTTTCTCTCAATGAGAAGGATGAGCTGGATGCCATCTCTCAAATTCCGGTCGATTGCGAATGTCAAGACGTCTTTCTAGAAGAGCTTCCAGGAATGCCTCCGCACCGGCCAATTGAATTCATCATCGATCTTGAGCCTGGCATGGAACCTGTTTGCAAACGTCCTTACAAGCTGGGACCTAAAGAGTTGAAGGAGCTGAAGAAGCAACTCGATGAACAAGAGCGTATGGGTCTCATCCGACCTAGTTCTTCTCCGTGGGGTTGTGGAGTTCTTTTTGTGAAGAAGAAGGATGGAACGGACCGACTCTGTGTTGACTACCGTCCATTGAACAAGAAGACTATAAAGAACAAGTACCCACTTCCCAACATCAATGAGCTGTTTGAACAACTGAAAGGTGCTCAAGTATTCTCCAAGCTTGATCTCTGTATGGGCTATCATCAGATTCGCATTCGTGAGCAAGATATCCCCAAGACAGCATTCAAAACAAGCTATGGTTCATATGAATACACTGTCATGTCTTTTGGCCTCGTCAACGCTCCTCCGACTTTCTCTCGCATGATGAACTTCATCTTCAACCCCTACACAAATGACTTCGTCTTGGTCTACCTCGATGACATTTTGGTCTTTTCCAAGAACAAGGAAGATCATGCCAAGCACTTGCGTTTGGTGCTGGATAAGCTCAGCGAACATCAGTGCTATGCCAAGTTTTCAAAGTGTGAGTTTTGGCTCGATGAGGTTCTCTACCTTGGGCATATCATCTCTGCCAAGGGCATTGCTATGAATCCTGAGAAGGTGTCTGCAATCGTGAATTGGGAACCACCTAAGAATGTGAAGCAACTCTGCAGCTTCCTTGGTCTCGCAAGCTATTGTCGAAGGTTCGTTGAGAACTTTTCAAAGATCGCGAAGCCTCTTTCCAACCTTCTCCGGAAGCACGTCAAGTACGTTTGGTCTCCTGAATGTGACATCGCTTTCAACACCCTGAAAGAGAAATTAGTCACTACTCCAATTCTGACTCCTCCTGATGAATCCAAACCGTTCGAGGTCTTTTGTGATGCCTCTCTTCAAGGTCTTGGTGAAGTGTTGATGCAAGAGAAGAAAGTTGTGGCTTATACCTCTCGCCAGTTGAAGCCCAACGAGAAAAACTACCCCACTCATGACCTCGAGTTGGCGGCAGTTGTGCATGCTCTTTTGACTTGGAGACATCTCTTATTGGGAAGAAAAGTGGACATCTTCACTGAGCACAAGAGTCTCAAGTACATCTTCACTCAGCCTAATCTCAACCTCAGGCAGACTCGTTGGGTCGAAATGATTCAAGAGTATAATCCGAGTATCGAATATACTCCAGGGAAGGCCAATGTAATTGCTGACGCATTGAGCAGGAAGGCTTACTGCAACAGTTTGATTCTCAAGCCTTACCAACCCGAGCTTTGTGAAGCTTTCCGCAAACTCAATCTGCAAGTTGTTCCTCAAGGTTTCCTCGCCAACCTCCAAGTCTCTCCTACTTTGGAAGATCATATTCGCGAGGCTCAACTTCTTGATGCTATGGTGAAGAAGGTGAACATTGGGATTGCCAAGAGTCAACCTAAGTACAAGTGCTATCGCCTTGATGAAAAGGATACTCTATTCTTCGAGGATCACATTGTTGTGCCTAAAGGTGACCTTCGTAAAGTCATTACGAACGAGGCTCACAATTCACTTCTCTCCATCCACCCTAGTAGTACAAAGATGTACCATGACCTCAAGCAGTCGTATTGGTGGACTCGAATGAAGCATGAGATTGCTCAGTTCGTGAATGAATGTGATGTCTGCAGAAGAGTGAAGGCAGAACACCAATGACCAGCTGGTCTCCTCCAACCTCTTGCCATTCCAGAATGGAAGTTTGACCACATTGAGATGGACTTCGTGACTGGATTTCCAAAGTCCAAGCTTGGCAATGATGTCATGTTCGTTGTCATCGACAAACTCACTAAAGTGTCTCATTTCCTTCCTATCAAAGAATCCATCACTGCAGCTCAATTGGCAGATCTATATACCTCTCGGATTGTCTCTCTGCACGGCATTCCGCAGTTGATTTCTTCAGATCGTGGCAGCATCTTCACCTCCAAGTTTTGGGATTCTTTTCAGAAGGCCATGGGCACCAACATACATTTCAGCACAACTTTTCATCCCCAAACTAGTGGCCAAGTCGAGCATGTCAATCAGATTCTTGAAGATATGCTCAGGGCTTGCGTTATCTCTTTCGGCATGAAGTGGGAAGATTGTCTTCCATATGCTGAGTTTTCCTACAATAACAGCTTTCAAGCGAGTTCGGGCAAGGCCCCATTTGAAATTCTCTATGGCAGGAAGTGACGTACTCCTCTTAACTGGTCAGAGACTGGTGAACGTCAACTTCTTGGCAATGACTTGATCACAGAGGCAGAAGAGATGTGCAAAGTCATTCGTGATAACCTCAAAGCTGCGCAATCATGCCAGAAGAGCTACTATGATAGTAAGCATCGTGATTTGGCTTTCGAGATTGGAGACCATGTTTACCTCCGTGTCTCTCCAACGAAAGGTAATCGTCGCTTCGGTATCAAAGGGAAGGTTGCCCCTAGATACGTGGGTCCTTTCAAGATCGTCAGCAAGAGAGGCGATCTCGCCTATCAACTTGAGCTTCCCTCCAACTTTGCAAACGTGCACGACGTGTTTCACGTCTCTCAACTCTGCAAGTACTTCAAGACTCCTGATCGCACTGTCAACTTCAAAGACATTGATCTCCAGGAAGACTTGTCTTATCGTGAGCACCCCGTTGCTATTCTTGAAGAAACTGAGCGCAAGACTCGCAACAAGTCAATCAAATTCCTCGAAGTCAAGTGGTCACATCATTCCGACCGTGAAGCCACCCGGGAACGCGAGGACCACCTCCGTTCTGAGTACCCGGAGTTTTTCCAGTCCTAGATCTCGGGTCGAGATCCTTTCGTAGTGGTGGAGTGTTGTAACACCCCGAATGTAATTTACCTTATATGTATTCCAACTCTTGCCGTTTCCGGCACTAAGTTATTTCATTTCATCGTTGTCGGGTTTTTGCCTCCATGTGTTGTTGTCTTTGTCATGCATCTCATATCATGTCATCATGTGCATTGCATTTGCATACGTGCTCGTCTCATGCATCCGAGCATTTCCCCCGTTGTCCGTTTTGCATTACGGCGCTCCTATCTCCTCCGGTGGTCCTTTCTACCTCTTTTGGTGTGCGGGCATTAAACATTTCCGGATTGGACCAAGACTTTCCATGCGGCCTTGGCTTACTACCAGTAGACCGCCTGTCAAGTTTCGTACCATTTGGACTTCGTTTGATACTACAACGGTTAACCGAGGGACCGAAAAGGCCTCGTGTGTGTTGCAGCCCAACACCCCTCCAAAGTGGCCCAGAACCCACCTAAACCTCTCCCATCATCTAGAGTGTTCCATCACGATCGCATGGCCGCAAACCGCACCTCATTTGGAGCTTCCTAGCTCCCTCTACCTATAAAATATCATCTCCCTGAAAAATTCCGGATCCAAAACAACCCTAACCTAGCTCCTCTTCCACCACGCCGAGCCGGACACGTCCGTGCCGGCCGGACAAGTCGCCGCCGCCGCCCGCGACGAACCAGGGCACGCCACGTGTCTCGGGCGGGTCCCCAGTTTGCCGCGCCACCCGAGGCCCGCCGAGGCCCGCGGGAAGCCCACCGCGGCCCGTTCTGTAGCGCCGCCCGCGCCGCTCTTCCTCTCCCGCGTTGGCGCCGCGCTCCGCCGCCTCCGCCGCGACCCTGCCGCTCCGGCCATCGCTGGACTCCGCCGCACCGCCCCGCTCCTCCGCCTCGGTCGCCGCCCCGCCGCGCAAACCTCGCCGCCCGGAGCCCCCGCTCAACGCCGGCGCCGCCCCAGCCTCTCCTCCCCTCGGCAACCTCCAAGTCCGGCGACCCGAGCTCCTTCCAGCGAACAGGTCCCCAGCAATCCTCAATTTCCACATCCTGCTACAGTAACTCCGGCCGGATCCAGATCTGAGATCCACCTCGGGTTGACTTTTGACCTAACTTTTCCAGTATTTTTGCATATTTCAACGCATCATAACTCTGTCATTGTAGCTCTGATTCGTGTGTGTAGCATATCAAAATGTTCATCTCGACGAGTACATCATTTCATCTCATTGCATAATTTTCATTTGAGCTCATCTTGATGCCCGAAATGTTGTTGGAAGATGGCTATGTGAGGAAAGTTGCAGATCTGTTTCAGCAAATAGCCTTTTGTCATTTTTGCCATGATTAATGTGTGCATGCTATGTTCCTGAGCTCTACATGTGTTTTGTTAAATGCCATGCCATCTTTACAGAGGTGTATGCCGTGTATTTTTGTGGTATTTGTGGTGACTAGCACAAGCATGCAAAGTAGCATAATCGTTGATGCTGATTTCTGGGACTTAGAATTTCACTAAGTCCTTGTCGTGCTTTTGTTGTTATGCCATATGTTCATGTTGTTTCCTAGTGATCCGTGCCTCTTTTGAGGATGATCAGTAAGGATGTTTTGTTAATATTGTGGTGCTCTATCCATCCATGTCTTTTTTGCAATTATATTTTCCGATCCCTTTTGACTCAAGGTCACTAAGGGACTTTTGTTAAGTGCTTTGAGTAGCTTCATGCCATGCCTTGCGTTGCCATGTTAAGTTCCTGTAGCATGTAGTTTTCATGCTCTAAAGATTGCTTGCTGATGATAAATTCCAGACTTGTGTTAATTTCACTAAGTCTGAAACCTGTTATCATTTGCACTTTTTTCATGCTTGTTTGAACCTGTTAATGGATGATTTAGCCGTAGCTCAGTGTTCATCTTTTGTCAAGCTTCATGAGTGGATCCCTGCCATGTATTTGGTTGACATGTTTGAGTGTTGTAGCATATTTATCTTGATGCATTTAGTTGATCACTTGCTGATTATCGCATACCGGTGCCATATTTGTTTTGATTATCATTTCCAAGCCGTGCATCCGATTCTGGTGATCTTTATATTGATTTCGACCGAAATCACATCACCTTTCCAGTGGCACTCTTGGATTTCTAAGTTGAGTCCAGGTTCAATCATTCCTTTGTAAATCATGCATAGGCATCACATATCGCATCCCGCATATCATACCATGTTTGCATCATGTTGCTTGAGCATTGCACGTGGTTGATTGTGTTCCTTTTGCTTGTTGATCTTGTTTGGGTAGAGCCGGGAGACGAGATCGTGAATGAGGAGCCCGTTGAGTTCGCTTACAAGGATCAAGGCAACTCTAAAAACTTTGTAGGCAAGATGACCATACCCTCGAAATCACTTCTATCTTTGCTTGCTAGATGCTCGCTCTTTTGCTATGCCTATGCTATGATACCTACCACTTGCTTATCATGCCTCCCAAATTGCCATGTCAAACCTCTAACCCACCATGTCCTAGCAAACCATTGTTTGGCTATGTTACCGCTTTGCTCAGCCCCTCTTATAGCGTTGCTAGTTGTAGGTGAAGATTGGAGATCGTTCCTTGTTGGAACATGTTTATTGTTGGGATATCACAATATTATCTTGTTTATCTTAATGCACCTATATACTTGGTAAAGGGTGGAAGGCTCGGCCTTATGCCTGGTGTTTTGTTCCACTCTTGCCGCCCTAGTTTTCGTCATATCGATGTTATGTTCCTGGATTTTGCGTTCCTTACACGGTTGGGTCATAATGAGAACCCCTTGACAGTTTGCTTTGAATAAAACTCCTCCAGCAATGCCCAACCTTGGTTTTACCATTTGCCACCTAGCCTCTTTTTCCCTTGGATTTCCGGAGCCCAAGGGTCATCTTTATTTAACCCCCCCCCCGGGCCAGTGCTCCTCTGAGTGTTGGTCCACCTCGTCAGCCGCCGGTGGCCACCAGGGACAACTCTGGGCTGGCCTACCGGGAGTTTGGACAATCTGAGTGTGCCATGAGAACGAGATATGTGCAGCTCCTATCGGGATTTTTCGGCACATTCGGGCGGTGTTGCTGGACTTGTTTTACCATTGTCGAGGATGTCTTGTAACCGGTATGCCGAGTCTGATCGGATTGTCTTGGGAGAAGGAATATCCTATGTTGACCGTGAGAGCTTGTGATGGACTAGTTGGGACTCCCCTGCAGGGATTTGAACTTTCGAAAGCCGTGCCCGCGGTTATGGGCAGATGGGAATTTTCTAATGTCCGGTTGTAGATAACCTGAAACTTAACTTAACTAATATGCACCAACCGCGTGCATTACCGTGATGGTCTCTTCTCGACGGAGTCCAGGAAGTGAACACGGTGTTGGAGTAATGCTTGACGTAGGTTGTTCTAGGATCACTTCTTGATCATAGTTGTTCGATCGTGCTTTTCCCTTCTCTTCTCGCTCTCTTTTGCGCATATGTTAGCCACCATATATGCTAGTCGCTTGCTGCAGCTCCACCTCATACCTTTGCCTTACCTATAAGCTTAAATAGTCTTGATCGCGAGGGTGCGAGATTGCTGAGTCCCCGTGACTCACAGTTTACTTCCAAAACTAGATGCAGGGACCGATGATACCGCTCCAAACGATGCGCTTGAGCTCAAGTGGGAGTTCGATGAAGACTCTCATCGTTATTATGTGTCTTTCCCAGATGATCAGTAGTGGTGCCCAGTTGGGGCGGTCGGGGACTTTGTCGCATTTGGGGGTTGATCTTTATTTTGGTACCGTAGCCGGACCATGAGTGTATTGGATGAATGTAATGACTTATTTATGTATTTGTGTGATGTGGCGAGTGTAAGCCAACCATGTACCTTTCCCCTTTATTTATTTACATGGGTTGTTGTGAAGATTACCTCACTTGCAACATTGCTTTCAATGCGGTTTCGCCTCTAAGTCGTGCTTCGACACGTAGGAGATATAGCCGCATCGAGGGCGTTACATCGAGGGCCTCACCGCGAGCCATAGGGGAATGGCAGCGGTTGTCGGGGAGGAAGATGGGGACGACGTGCGGTGTGGCGGCGCTGGTGCGGTTGAGGTCGGGGAAGCGATCCGGCGAAGTCCGGCGGCGTCGTGGCGGATCGGGTCGGGGGCGACGGGATCGGGCGACGGTTTCCCTGATCCAGATCCGTTGGTGGGGGGGAGGGGAGGAGCGAGGAGAGCATGCGGGTGGGGGGAAGAGTGGACCGAGAGGGGGGTTACGATTACTAGTGTGGGAGGCTAGTAGGCCAGGGGGTGCTGGGGTGGGCCGGCAGGCCACTTGGCCACACGGCCAACTGGGCCAAGGCCCAGTTGGGGGGGGGGGTGACATTGTTTTCCTTTTTTATTTTTTTTTGTAATTTTTCTTTATTGTTTTATCTTTATGCTCATTTAATTTTGTTTTACAAAATATATACAAAAGCACCTAAATTAGTGTGACTGGTTTTACCACTGCCACAAAAAGTTCACAATTAATTAAAATAGTTTAATATTTTATACATTATAAAAGGCATTTATTTATTTGTTTAAGCTACTATTTCATTTATTTTAGAGCCTTTAAACACTTTATCAAAGTTTGGTTTCTCCACCACAATTAACAATGTTTTACCTGACACCTTTAGAACATTTTAGTTTTAAAGTTTTGAAAATTTTGATGTTTGCCTTTTATTCAATTATGAATTTGAATTGGTTTTTGAACTATCGCGGGATTATCTACAGTAACTGCGTCGACGTTGCATCATTAACGAGGGATTACTGTAGCCTAATTATCCGTGCGTCACAGTTTCTCTCCACGTCGTCTCTCTCTCTCTCTCTCGCTCAAGAATGACACCGGAGAGCCTCACCGGATCTCCGTCTCCGGCCGCTCTCCTCGGATTTCGACCGCGGGATCGTTCCCCACCACTTCCTCTTGCCATGGAACAAGGTTTCTCCCAAAATCCCTCTCTCTTTGGTTCATTTGTTTGCTTCTAGGTTTTTGGGGAGATGCATGTTGTTCTTGAGATTTTAGGCCAAATCTATGCAAGAGTAGGATGTAGGAGAGTAGCAATGCGTAGAGATTGTTCTTGCTTTGTTGCCCCGTGGTAGATTTGATCAACCATAGTACCGTGTCATTGTCACGATTGTGCTCAGATCCAATTGTGGACTCGGATCTGCCGCCGTGCGGTGCTACCGCATCTCTGGTGCGGTACGACCGCTCATACGGTACTACCGCTCCTCCGGAGTGGTACTACCGAGCGAGGCGTGGCACTAAAATTTTACCGCCGCTCCATGACACGGTACTACCGTGCCCCCTGGCACGGTACTACCATGACTAGGAGCAACACTAGAATTTTAGTACCGCGCAGCCATGCGGTACTACCGTTTCTGTCAAATCTCTCTTGTGGCAACTCTCAAGTGCGAGTTCTACTTGTTTCAACTGTTTTGCTGAGGTCTTTGCATTGATCCTTCTCGCTTCTCGTGCGTGTTTTTGTGTTTTGTGTCTTAGGTGGTGGCACCGGTGCTCCTGCTCGCCGTTCCAATCCCAGTCGTGACATGGGCTCCAAGCGTCTACGCAACCAAGACGAAGCTCCTGAGGGCTCCAATGCCCGCCAACGCAGGACCAAGACCACCGCCACCAAGCTCAAGGAGCCCTCCAAGGGCATGGATGAGATTCCTCTTGCTAAGTTTGCCACTCAAAGAAAAATCAACCCCTATGTGAATCCTCGTGCCAACTTCAGCGGGAATGATCTGTTCTGGACCAAGCAGCAGTATCTCACTTATGTGGATGTGATCAAGGCTAAGCAGAACCTCTATGTGGACGTGCACTGGATTGACACGCATCACATGTGAGATGAGAGGCACCGTGATTACTTTGGTGAGGCTCTGGACCTCGTGGAGCAGTTTGACATTGAGCATGTGATCTCATTCCATTTGGATTATGACCCTGAGATTCTGGCCTAGTTCTTTGGCATGGTCCACTTCCATACCGATGAGGCACGGAGGATGACCTGGATGGCCAACGGACAGCGGCTGACTACTACATGGAAGGACTTCATGGATTTTCTTCAGGTTCCCGATGGGGGGATCAACACACCCGTTGGTGTACGCCCTCATGCCAATCTCGATTCAGCCAACAAGGACAAGCTTCTACCCTACTATGTTGAGAAATCGCTTCCCAGTGGCAAGAAGACATGGCGCTGAACCCCTTCCTTGACATCATGTATCGCGTCTTTCGCAACTCTCTCTTTCCCCGCATTGGTGACAAGGACAAAGTGCATGCCTACCTTGTGGATATGATGCTCATTTGTGAGGAGGCTCGTCTCTCTCAGACTCAACCACTTGATGTCTCTCACATCATGTGGTGCGAGCTTCGGTTTGCGGTGTTCACCCATAAGGTTCCCATCTATGGACCTTACCTGTTTCTGCTGATCTCGAGGACTTGGGAGAAGCTCCTTCCCAATTATGAGTTTCTTACCCCTGCCTGGATTCGTCATGGCCCAATCCGGCTCCGTATCAAGCCCAGTGGGCCAACACTACTACCTGTGCTGAGGCAGCAGCTGCTCAGATGGATGTGGATGCAGAGGAGGTTGAGGAGGAGGACGTTGATGAGGACAGCTCTGCTCGCTACTTGCCTTCATCGTTTGAGCCCTCCTGGGCTAAGAAGCTGAAGAACAAGATGAAGGGTCTGTTCTGCATGCAGGCCAAGGGGCAGTACCGGTCTCATGTTGCTCAGAAGAAGAGTCGCCGCCGCAACAAGCGGATCTTGAGGACGTTTGGTGAGCAGAATCCAGCGGATCTGAGAGGGTCATCACGCCAGAGGCAGCCTGGATGGCAAAGCAGGGCTACAAGTGGACTGACTCTAAGGAGGACTAGGAGGAGACCGTCCCAGCGGCCGAGTCTGACGAGCAGCGTGCGAGTGATTACTCCGCTTGATCCACCACTTGTGTTGTGGGCGTCCTCTCTGCCTTTTTGGCGTCTCGATGCCAAAGGGGGAGAGAGTGTAGGATTTGCGAGTTGTGTTTGTTTCGTGTGTCGTTTGCTTTTGTTCTGTTGAACCTTGTTTGCTTTGGTTTGGTTTGCACTTGTGAGACTTATCTATCATATGGTGTAAGACATATGCACTCTATCGTACTTATTGAGCTTATGCTATCTTGTGCTATTTATATTATGCTCTTTTGTACTATCTTGCTTTGTGTTAGCCTTTTGTTGCAAGATATGCCTTGTCTCTGAAATATAGGGGGAGTGTTGATCCTAGTATGTGTGTCGTGCAGTCCAAAGCACTCATCTAGATAGCACACATCTAGGGGGAGCCCGTCTATATTTCAGAGGTAGGGGGTTTGCCCATGTTCTATGTTATCTCCTTTTATGCAAATCCCGTATTGTCATCAATCCACCAAAAAGGGGGAGATTGTAAGGGCATATTTATCCCTTAGTTGTTTTGGTGATTGATGACAATGCTTTTGTCGGTGTACTAGAATAGGGGTACCCTAGTACCCCGAACTTGTGCACGGGCAGTTGCAGCACCCCGCGGCGAAGGCTTGCCGGGCGAACGCCAAGATCCCCCAAGGTTCCTTTGGAGCCATCCAAGAACAAAGTATTTAAGCTAAGGAGAGAAGACCCCGGCAAGAGGAGCTTGCCGGGAAGGCCAACCAAGGCGCTCCAAGGAACTTGTCGCGACGCGCCACGTGCTCCGGCAAGGCAGCAAGGCCCCGGCAAGAGGAGCTTGCCGGGAAGGCTAAACAAGGTACCCCGGGGCCCGGTGAGCGATGAGCTTCTGGACCCGGCAAGATAACAACAGCGGCAAGGCGCTTGCCGCTGCAGGCGGCCACTCTGCGCCCACGCTCCAGCGCATCCACCAACGTGTCGCTTTGGGGGCCTCTCCGGGCGCGCGTGGCGGGAGGCTGTGCAGCCAGCCGTGCGCAGTGGCATGCGAAGCTGACAAGATCGCCATCGTGGTGGACGGTGGCGCCCCTAACGGTCCTTTTCTGCACTGTTCGGGCGACTCAGACGGGCATTTAATGCCCTTGTCCCCTGCCGTCAGGGTTAGGTAGGGTGCACTGTACAAGCAACTGTACCAACTACCTCGCTTTTTACGTTTTTACCCTCCTCTGCGTTGCCACCTGTCGGTGACCCCTTTAGCGTATAAAAGGAGGCCCATGCGCAACGTAGAGGGGGTTCGGTTCGGAGCCTCATACAATCGGCTTCGATTCATTCGTAGCACAGGAAACATCACACACTCTCGCTCGAGAGCAAGAACACCAGATAATACAACAAGACAAGCAGCAGTAGGAGTGTTATCTCTCCGAAGAGCTCCGAAGCTGGGTAAACTGCTCGTGTGCTTCGCCTCGATCCGCTCTTCGTGCGATCTCCGCCCCCCGCCGAACCGAAAGGGGCTCGGTCCGCCGGCCCCATAGGTGTTCATGGATCAGTTTCCCCGATAGCTTTTGCGGACTAATCATGTGCATTGAGTATTTTAGATATTTCATCACTAGGCACAAGACGTTTTGGTGCCCCTCGAAGACTATTGAAGACGTCGTTTCTCTACATTTCTTTTCGGTGGATTTGAGTCGTAGGAAAGTTGTACTATTAAGTGGCGGTCCGCTTTGGAAAGGTTTGGGTGGAATCATCACGTACACATCTTCTCCTTTGCGCCACCTTTCCTTTGGCATTTTGGAGCATCCTCCGTTTTTTCTCGTCTGTGCAAATTGTCGTGTTGGCTGAGCTTGGGCATGCAGTAGTACTGCTCCTAGGAGCGGTAATACCGCAAGCCTTCGCGGTAGTACCGGGCCCAAGCGCGGTAGTACCGCAAGAGCCCACGGTAGTACCGCACCTTTGGAGCTATAGTACTGTGGTCCCAGGCCGGGCGCTGCTGCGGGTGCGGTAGTAGGAGCGGATGTATTTTTTTCTTCCGCACCCTACACGGTAGTACCCTGCCCAATGTGCGGTAGTACCGTGCGTTCTGGTGTGGCTTAGCAGCCCGCGCGGCAGTAGGAGCGGATGTAATTTTTTACATCTGCACCCCACGCGGTAGTACCGCCCTTGGCTCACGGTACTACCATGTCGGATTTTTGCATTGACTCCAACACAGCGGAAGTTGCCACGGATGCATTTTTATATGTCCGTGCCTTCTCAAAATCTGGAACATCCCTGCGTTACGGTAGTATCGCTAGGGGGAGTGGTAGTACCGCGCAAGCGGTTCTACCACCCTCTGCTTCAGTGCATTTGGCCTGTCCTGGTTTGTGCTACTCGGGCGGTAGTACCACGTGGCCCTACGGTAGTACCGCATGCCCCTGCGGTAGTACCGCGGCCCTTGCGCGGTAGTACTGTGCTATGCAGGCTGGGTTGGTGGATAACGGTTGGATTTTTTCTTCCACTATAAAAGGGGTGTCTTCTTCTCCGAGTTGACTATCTCTTCCGTCCCCATGCTCCATTGTTGCTCCAAGCTCCATTTTCGCCCGATCTCTCTCCCTAGCCAATCAAACTTGTTAATTTTCTAGGGATTGCTTGAGAAGGCCCCGATCTATACTTCCACCAAGAGAAATTTGATTCCCCCCACTAATCCCTTGCGGATCATGTTACTCTTGGGTGTTTGAGCACCCTAGACGGTTGAGGTCACCGCGAAGCCATATTCCATTGTGGTGAAGCTTTGTGGTGTCGTTGGGAGCCTCCAATTAAGTTGTGGAGATTGCCCCAACTTTGTTTGTAAAGGCCCGGTCGCTGCCTCCAAGGGCACCAATAGTGGAATCACGGCATCTCGCATTGTGTGAGGGTGTGAGGAGAATATGGTGGCCCTAGTGGCTTCTTGGGGAGCATTGTGCCTCCACACCGCTCCAACGGAGATGTACTTCCCTTCAAAAGGAAGGAACTTCGGTAACACATCCTCGTCTTCATCGGATCCACTCTTGGTTATCTCGTGCCTTTACTTGTGCAAGCTTATTTGTGTTATATCCCTTGCTTGCTTGTGTACTTGTTCTTGTTGCATCATATAGGTTGCTCACCTAGTTGCATATCTAGACAACCTACTTTGATGCAAAGTTTAAATTGGTAAAGAAAAGTTAAAAATTGCTAGTTGCCTATTCACCCCCCTCTAGTCAACTATATCGATCCTTTCAACCGGCCAAGACATGGGACGCCAGCAAAGGCGAGTATTTCTACATGAGAGCCGCGCTGATCACGATGGTGCACGACTATCTCGGTTACGGATATGTCGCAGGCCAGGTGTGCCATGGATATTGTGGATGCATGCGATGCATGGATGATACGACGTCTCTATTGGGGATCATAGCAGAAATTAAAAATTTTCTACGCATCACCAAGATCAATCTATGGAGTATTCTAGCAACGAGGGGAATAGGAGTGCATCTACATACCCTTGTAGATCGCGAGCGGAAGCGTTCAAGTGAACGGGGATGATGGAGTCATACTCGCCGTGATCCAAATCACCGATGACCAAGTGTCGAACGGACAGCACCTCCGCGTTCAACACACGTACGGTTGGGAAGACGTCTCCTCCTTCTTGATCCAGCAAGGGGGAAGGAGAGGTTGATGAAGATCCAGCAGCACGACGGCGTGGTGGTGGATGCAGCAGGATCCCGGCAGGGCTTCGCCAAGCACAAGCAGGGAGGAGCGGTGTTACGGAGGGAGAGGGAGGTGCCAAGAGCAAGGTGCGGCTGCCCTCCCTCCCTTCCACTATATATAGGGGCTAGGGGGGCGCATGCCCCCTTGGAGATCCCATCTAAAGGGGGGGGTGACCACTGGGGGCAACGGCCCCCCTTAGGGTTTCCAACCAGGGGGGCGCATGCCCCCTCGGGGGGCAACGGCCCCCTAGGGTTTCCAACCCTAGGCGCCTTGGGCCCTTGGGTGGAGTGCACCAGCCCATTAGGGGCTGGTTCCCACGCCACTTCAGCCCATGGGGCCCTCTGGGATAGGTGGCCCCGTCCGGTGGACCACCGGGACCCTTCCGGTGGTCCCGGTACAATACCGGTAACCCCCGAAACCTTCCTGCTGGCCGAAACTGGACTTCATATATATAAATCATTACCTCCGGACCATTTCGGATCTCCTCCTGACATCCGGGATCTCATCCGGGACTCCGAACAACTTTCGGGTTACTGCATACTAATATCTCTACAACCCTAGCGTCACCGAACCTTAAGTGTGTAGACCCTACGAGTTCGGGAGACACACAGACATGACCGAGATGCCTCTCCGATCAATAACCAACAGCAGGATCTGGATACCCATGTTGGCTCCCACATGCTCCTCGATGATCTCATCAGATGAACCACGATGTCGAGGACTTAATCAATCCCGTATTCAATTCCCTTTGTCAATCGGTACGTTACTTGCCCGAGACTCGATCGTCGATATCCCAATACCTTGTTCAATCTTGTTACCGGCAAGTCACTTTACTCTTACCGTAATGCATGATCCCGTGACCAACCCCTTGGTCACATTGAGCTCATTATGATGATGCATTACCGAGTGGGCCCAAAGATACTTCTCCGTCATACGGAGTGACAAATTCCAGTCTCAATTCGTGCCAACCCAACAAACACTTTCGGAGATACCTGTAATGTACCTTTATAGTCACCCAGTTACGTTGTGACGTTTGGCACACCCAAGGCACTTCTACGGTATCCGGGAGTTGCACAATCTCATGGTCTAAGGAAATGATACTTGACATTCAGAAAAGCTACATCAAACGAACTACACGATCTTTGAGCTAAGCTTAGGATTGGGTCTTGTCCTTCACATCATTCTCCTAATGATGTGATCCCGTTATCAATGACATCCCCATGTACATAGCCAGGAAACCATGACTATCTATTGATCAACGAGCTAGTCAACTAGAGGCTCACTAGGGACACATTGTGGTCTATGTATTCACACATGTATTACGATTTCCGGATAATACAATTCTAGCATGAATAATAGACAATTATCATGAACAAGGAAATATAATAATCATTTTATTATTGCCTCTAGGGCATATTTCCAACAGTCTCCCACTTGCACTAGAGGCAATCATCTAGTACATTGTGATGAATCGAACACCCATGGAATTCTGGTGTTGATCATGTTTTGCTCTAGGGAGAGGTTTAGTCAACGGATCTGCTACATTCAGGTCCATATGTACTTTACAAATTTCTATGTCTCCATTTTGAACACTTTCACGAATGGAGTTGAAGCGACGCTTGATATGCCTGGTCTTCCTGTGAAACCTGGGCTCCTTGGCAAGGGCAATAGCTCCAGTGTTGTCACAGAAGAGAGTCATCGGCCCCGACGCATTGGGTATGACTCCTAGGTCGGTGATGAACTCCTTCACCCAGATTGGTTCTTGTGCTGCCTCCGAGGCTGCCATGTATTCTGCTTCACATGTAGATCCCGCCACGATGCTTTGCTTGCAACTGCACCAGCTTACTGCCCCACCATTCAAAATATACACGTATCCTGTTTGTTACTTAGAGTCATCCAGATCTGTGTCGAAGCTAGCATCGATGTAACCCTTTACGACGAGCTCTTCGCCACCTCCATAAACAAGAAACATATCCTTGGTCCTTTTCAGGTACTTCATGATGTTTTTGACCGCTGTCCAGTGTTCCTTGCCGGGATTACTTTGGTACCTACCTACCAAACTTACGGCAAGGTTTACATCAGGTCTGGTACACAGCATGGCCTACATAATAGACCCTATGGCTGAGGCATAGGGGATGACACTCATCTCTTCTATATCTTCTGCCGTGGTCGGGCATTGAGCCGTGCTCAATCGCACACCTTGCAATACAGGCAAGAACCCCTTCTTGGACTGATCCATATTGAACTTCTTCAATATCTTGTCAAGGTACATACTTTGTGAAAGACCGATGAGGCGTCTCGATCTATCTCTATAGATCTTGATGCCTAATATATAAGCAGCTTCTCCAAGGTCCTTCATTGAAAAACACTTGTTCAAATAGGCCTTTATGCTTTCCAAGAATTCTATATCATTTCCCATCAATAGTATGTCATCCACATATAATATGAGAAATGCTACAAAGCTCCCACTCACTTTCTTGTAAACGCAGGCTTCTCCATAAGTCTGCATAAACCCAAACGCTTTGATCATCTCATCAAAGCGAATGTTCCAACTCCGAGATGCTTGCACCAGCCCATAGATTGAGCGTTGGAGCTTGCACACCTTGTTAGCATTCTTAGGATCGACAAAACCTTCCGGCTACATCATATACAATTCTTCCTTAAGAAAGCCGTTAAGGAATGCCGTTTTGACGTCCATTTGCCATATCTCATAATCATAGAATGCGGCAATTGCTAACATGATTCGGACGGACTTCAGCTTCGCTACGGGTGAGAAAGTCTCATCGTAGTCAACCCCTTGAACTTGTCGATAACCCTTAGCGACAAGTCAAGCCTTATAGATGGTCACATTACCATCCGTGTCTGTCTTCTTCTTAAAGATCCATTTATTTTCTATGGCTCACCGATCTTCGAGCAAGTCAGTCAAAGTCCATACTTTGTTTTCATGCATGGATTCTATCTCGGATTTCATGGCTTCTAGCCATTTGTCGGAATCTGGGCCCGCCATCGCTTCTTCATAGTTCGAAGGTTCACCGTTGTCTAACAACATGATTTCCAAGACAGGGTTGCCGTACCACTCTAGTGCGGAACGTGTCCTTGTGGACCTACGAAGTTCAGTAGGAGCTTGATCCGAAGTATCTTGATCATCATCATTAACTTCCTCTCTAATCGGTGCAGGCACCACAGGAACATTTTCCTGAGCTGTGGTACTCTCTGCTTCAAGAGGCAGTACTTCATCAAGCTCTACTTTCCTCCCACTTACTTCTTTCGAGAGAAACTCCTTCTCTAGAAAGGATCCATTCTTGGCAACGGAGATCTTGCCTTCGGATCTGAGGTAGAAGGTATACCCAATGGTTTCCTTAGGGTATCCTATGAAGAAGCATTTTTCCGACTTGGGTTCGAGCTTTTCAGGTTGAAGTTTCTTGACATAACCATCGCATCCCCAAACTTTTAGAAACGACAGCTTAGGTTTCTTCCCAAACCATAATTCATACGGTGTCGTCTCAACAGATTTCGATGGAGCCCTATTTAAAGTGAATGCGGCAGTCTCTAAAGCATAGCCTGAAAATGATAGCGGTAAATCGGTAAGAGACATCATAGATCGCACCATATCTAATAGAGTGCGATTACAACGTTCGGACACACCATTACACTGAGGTGTTCCAGGCGGCGTGAGTTGTGAAACTATTCCACATTTTCTTAAGTGTGTGCCAAATTCGTGACTCAAGTATTCTCCCCCATGATCTGATCGCAAGAACTTGATTTTCCTGTCACGTTGATTCTCAACCTCACTCTGAAATTCCTTGAACTTTTCAAAGGTCTTAGACTTGTGTTTCATTAAGTAGACATACCCATATCTACTCAAGTCATCAGTGAGGGTGAGAACATAACGATAGCCACCGCGAGCCTCAACACTCATTGGACCGCACACATCAGTATGTATGATTTCCAATAAGTTGGTTCCTCGCTCCATTGTTCCTGAGAACGGAGTCTTGGTCATTTTACCCATGAGGCATGGTTCGCACGTGTCAAATGATTCGTAATCAAGAGACTCTAAAAGTCCATCTGCATGGAGCTTCTTCATGCGTTTGACACCAATGTGACCAAGGTGGCAGTGCCACAAGTATGTGGGACTATCATTATCAACCTTACATCTTTTGGTATTCACACTATGAATATGTGTAGCATTACGCTCGAGATTCATTAAGAATAAACCATTCACCATCGGAGCATGACCATAAAACATATCTCTCTTATAAATAGAACAACCATTATTCTCGGATTTAAATGAGTAGCCATCTCGTATTAAACGAGATCCCGACACAATGTTCATGCTCAAAGCTGGCACTAAATAACAATTATTGAGGTTTAAAACTAATCCCGTAGGTAAATGTAGAGGTAGTGTGCCGACGGCGATCACATCGACCTTGGAACCATTCCCGACACGCATCGTCACCTCGTCCTTCGCCAGTCTCCGTTTATTTCGCAACTCCTGCTTTGAGTTACAAATGTGAGCAACCGCACCAGTATCAAATACCCAGGAGCTACTACGAGTACTGGTAAGGTACACATCAATTACATGTATATCACATATACCTTTCGTGATGCCGGCCTTCTTGTCCGCTAAGTATTTGGGGCAGTTCTGCTTCCAGTGACCACTTCCCTTGCAATCAAAACACTTAGTCTCGGGCTTGGGTCCATTCTTTGGCTTCCTCCCGGCAGCTTGCTTACCGGGCGCGGCAACTCCCTTGCCGTCCTTCTTGAAGTTCTTCTTACCCTTGCCTTTCTTGAACTTAGTGGTTTTATTCACCATCAACACTTGATGTTCCTTTTTGACTTCTACCTCTGCTGATTTCAACGTTGCAAATACTTCAGGAATGGTCTTTTCCATCCCCTGCATATTGAAGTTCATCACAAAGCTCTTGTAGCTCGGTGGAAGCGACTGAAGGATTCCGTCAATGACCGCATCATCCGGGAGATTAACTCCCAACTGAGTCAAGCGGTTATGCAGCCCAGACATTTTGAGTATGTGCTCACTGACAGAACTATTTCCCTCCATCTTACAGCTGAAGAACTTGTCGGAGACTTCATATCTCTCGACCCGGGCATGAGCTTGAAAAACCATTTTCAGCTCTTGAACATCTCATATGCTCCGTGTCTCTCAAAACGCTTTCGGAGCCCCGGCTCTAAGCTGTAAAGCATGCCGCACTGAATGAGGGATTAATCATCAGCACGTGTCTGCCAAGCGTTCATAACATCTTGGTTCTGTGGGACGGGTGCGTCACCTAGCGGTGCTTCTAGGACATAATCTTTCTTGGCAGCTATGAGGATGATCCTCAGGTTCCGGACCCAGTTCGTATAGTTGCTGCCATCGTCTTTCAGCTTGGTTTTCTCTAGGAACGCGTTGAAGTTGAGGACAACGTGGGCCATTTGATCTACAAGACATATTGTAAAGATTTTAGACTAAGTTCATGATAATTAAGTTCATCCAATCAAATTATTAAATGAACTCCCACTCAGATAGACATCCCTCCAGTCATCTAACTCTAACATGATCCGAGTTAACTAGGCCGTGTCCGAGCATCACGTGAGACGGACTAGTCAACATCGGTGAACATCTTCATGTTGATCGTATCTTCTATACGACTCATGCTCGACCTTTCGGTCTTCTGTGTTCCGAGGGCATGTCTGTACATGCTAGGCTCGCCAAGTCAACCTAAGTGTATTGCGTGTGTAAATCTGTTTTACACCCGTTGTATTCGAACGTTAGAATCTATCACACCCGATCATCACGTTGTGCTTCGAAACAACGAACCTTCGCAATGGTGCACAGTTAGGGGAACACTTTCTTGAAATTATTACGAGGGATCATCTTATTTAAGCTACCATCGTTCTAAGCAAATAAGATGTAAAACATGATAAACATCACATGATATGGCCAATATCATTTGCTCCTTTGATCTCCATCTTTGGGGCTCCATGATCATCGTTGTCACCGGCATGACACCATGATCTCCATCATCATGATCTCCATCATCGTGTCTTCTTGAAGTTGTCTCGTCATCTATTACTTCTACTACTATGGCTAACGCTTTAGCAATAAAGTAAAGTAATTACATGACATTTATGTTGACATGCAGGTCATAAATAAATAAAGACAACTCCTATGGCTCATGTCGGTTGTCATACTCATCGACATGCAAGTCGTGATTCCTATTACAAGAACATGATCAATCTCATACATCACATATATCATTCATCATTCATCACAACCTTTGGCCATATCACATCACAAAACACTTGCTGCAAAAACAAGTTAGACGTCCTCTAATTGTTGTTGCAAGTTTTTACGTGGCTGCAATGGGGTTCTAGCAAGAACGTTTCTTACCTACGCCAAAACCACAATGTGAATTGCCAATTTCTATTTACACTTCATAAGGACCATGTTCATCGAATCTGATCCGACTAAAGTGGGAGAGATAGACACCCGCCAGCCACCTTATGCAACTAGTGCATGTCAGTCGGTGGAACCGGTCTCACGTAAGCGTACGTGTAAGGTTGGTCCGGGCCGCTTCATTCCACGATGCCGCCGAATCAAGATAAGACTAGTAACGGCAAGCAAATTGACAATATCGACACCCACAACTACTTTATCTTCTACTCGTGCATAGTAACTATGCATAGACCTAGCTCATGATGCCACTGTTGGGGATCGTAGCAGAAATTAAAAAAATTCTACGCATCACCAAGATCAATCTATGGAGTATTCTAGAAACGAGGGGAATAGGAGTGCATGTACATACCCTTGTAGATCGCGAGCAGAAGCGTTCAAGTGAAGGGGATGATGGAGTCGTACTCGCCGTGATCCAAATCACCGATGACCAAGTGCCGAATGGACAGCACCTCCGCGTTCAACACACGTACGGTTGGGAAGACGTCTCCTCCTTCTTGATCCAGCAAGGGGGAAGGAGAGGTTGATGAAGATCCAGCAGCACGACAGCGTGGTGGTGGATGCAGAAGGATCCCGGCAGGGCTTCGCCAAGCACGAGCGGGGAGGAGAGGTGTTACGGAGGGAGAGGGAGGCGCCAAGAGCAAGGTGCGGCTGCCCTCCCTCCCTTACACTATATATAGGGGCTAGGGGGGAGCATGCCCCCTTGGAGATCCCATCTAAAGGGGGGGGGGGCGGCCCCTGGGGGCAACGACCCCCTTAGGGTTTCCAACCAGGGGGGCGCATGCCCCCTCGGGTTTCCAACCCTAGGCGCCTTGGGCCCTTGGGCCCTTGGGTGGGGCGCACCAGCCCATCAGGGGCTGGTTCCCACGCCACTTCAGCCCATGGGGCCCTCCGGGATAGGTGGCCCCATCCGGTGGACCCCCGGGACCCTTCCGGTGGTCCCGGTACAATACCGGTAACCCCCGAAACCTTCCCACCGCCCGAAACTGGACTTCCTATATATAAATCTTTACCTCCGGACCATTCCGGAACTCCTCGTGACGTTCGGGATCTCATCTGGGACTCTGAACAACTTTCAGGTTACTGCATACTAATATCTCTATAACCCTAGCGTCACCGAACCTTAAGTGTGTAGACCCTACGGGTTCGGGAGACACGCAGACATGACCGAGACGCCTCTCCGGTCAATAATCAACAGAAGGATCTGGATACCCATGTTGGCTCCCACATGCTCCTCGGTGATCTCATCGGATGAACCACGATGTCGAGGACTTAATCAATCCCGTATTCAATTCCCTTTGTCAATCGGTACGTTACTTGCCCGAGACTCGATCGTCGGCATCCCAATACCTTGTTCAATCTCGTTACCGGCAAGTCACTTTACTCGTACTGTAATGCATGATCCCGTGACCAACCCCTTGGTCACATTGAGCTCATTATGATGATGCATTACCGAGTGGGCCCAAAGGTACCTCTCCGTCATACGGAGTGACAAATCCCAGTCTCGATTATACGGAGTGACAAATCCCAGTCTCGATTCGTGCCAACCCAACAGACACTTTCGGAGATGCCTGTAATGTACCTTTATAGTCACCCAGTTACGTTGTGACATTTGGCACACCCAAGGCACTCCTACGGTATCCGGGAGTTACACAATCTCATGGTCTAAAGAAATGATACTTGACATTCAGAAAAGCTACAACAAACGAACTACACGATCTTTGAGCTAAGCTTAGGATTGGGTCTTGTCCATCACATCATTCTCCTAATGATGTGATCCCGTTATCAATGACATCCCCATGTCCATAGCCAGGAAACCATGACTATCTATTGATCAACGAGCTAGTCAACTAGAGGCTCACTAGGGACACATTGTGGTCTATGTATTCACACATGTATTATGATTTCCAGATAATACAATTCTAGCATGAATAATAGACAATTATCATGAACAAGGAAATATAATAATCATTTTATTATTGCCTCTAGGGCATATTTCCAACAGTCTCAGCAGCTAACGTCAAGGAAAGATGGTGGGTCTGGGAAAATCATGTACATGGGGAATCGAAGATGTCTCGATCCGGATGATCCATGGAGAAACCGTGGAGATCTATTCAATGGTCACACTGAGCATCGAGGACCTCCACGTAAGCTGAGCGGTGCCGAAATCGATGAGCTGTTGAAAAACTGGGAACAGTGCCCCGTGCCGGGAAAGATGATGAAAAAGGCGCCGGAGCCGCTGTTGAAGGTATGGAAGACGAGGTCTATGTACTGGGACTTGGAGTACTGGTACAAACTCGACACACCTCATTGCCTTGATCAAATGCATATCTGTAAGAATTTCCTTGAGAGCTTGCTCATGACACTGATTAACATGACGGATAAGACCAAGGGTGGGCCAAAGGCAAGAAAAGACTTGCAAGATTTTAATATCAGGGAAGATCTACACATGCCACCCCGTAAAAAGACAGACGAGACAGAGACGGAGACAGAGGCGCGGGAGAAGAAGGGCAAGAAAGTAAAGGAAGAGGATTATTGCTCCCCTTCTTGCTTCACATTAAGTTAGGCTGAGATCGATCAATTCTTTAAGTGCCTTACTGGAGTCAAAGTTAGTTTCGGATATTGTGGCAAGATAAGCAAATATCTAGACACGTACAAGAAAAGGTTCAGCGGGATGAAGTCCCATGACTGTCATGTGATGATGGTGCAGATACTACCTGTTGCCCTTAGAGGGATAATGGACAAGCATGTCCATGACACGCTTATTGGTCTCTGCAACTTTTTTGATGTCATCTCTCGAAAGTCGATCAGTGTGAAGCAGCTCCGAAGGCTACAGGAAGAGATCGTTGTGATATTGAATGAGCTTGAGATGTACTCCCCGCACGCATTCTTTGATGTCATGGTGCATCTGTGTGTCCATATTGTGGACGACATAATAGACCTGGGGCCGTCATTCCTACACAACATGATGCCGTTTGAGAGGATGAATGGGTTCATCAAAGGATTCGTTCGTAACATGTCCTATCCGTATGGAAGCATAGTCCAGGGCTATTTGACACAAGAGTGCATCTCTTTCTGCGAGAATTTTCTATATGGCGCAGACCAGCCGTCTGGTGTTAGTGTTGGTTTGCCTGTTAACAAGCACGATGGGAGGCTCGAAGGAGAAGGTCGCTCCAACGGTCGCAGGGAATTGCACGTGGCATACTCATATCGATGCAATGACTTTGATAGAGCAAACTTGGTAGTGCTACAACACCTAGACGAGGTAGATCCTTTCGTGGAACTGCACAAATAAATTATCACAATGAAGTATCATGACCGGGGGTATGCAGGACGAACGCCAAAGTTACTAGAGAGCACAACTCCACTTTCCTGCATTGGTTCAAAGAGCATATTATTGCTAATCCCTCGGAGGAGGGCTCTAAGCACGGATTGCTCATATACGCCTTAGCACATGGCCCCTCGCCCAACCTTGTCACCTATCATGCATACGATATCAACGGATACATGTTCTACACGGAGGCCAAAGATATGGACAGTGATGATCAGAACTCAGGGGTGATGATGGAATGCATGACCAACAGCGACAACGACGCAACTGAGAGATTTTACGGAAGGGTCGAGGAGATCTAGGAGCTTGACTAGTTTGGACTGCGCAACACGACGATGTTCCATGTCACATGGGCTAAGAATGTCGAAAGAGAAAACCGGTATTTCACTACCACGACTATACCCGACGCCAAGAGCGCTACCGTGAACGCTATCGCAAAAACGAGGCATGGGTACACGCTAAGCACGTGACACAATGCTTCTCCATAACCGACCCATGCAATCCTAGCCGTGTTATCGTGAGGAGAGGCAAAAGGAACATCATTGGAATGGATGGAGTGACCAACGAGGAAGACTACGATCAGTACAGCAACCCAATGAGGGAAGATGACGATGACGATGAAGTATACGTCAAAAGAAGAATCAATACTACATTACCTAAGAAAAATCATACTCCATGGAAAAGAAAAGTCACAATGAGGGGATCAATTATTCTTCGACGAACAAGAAGGGAAAGAAGCTCACTAAAAAACGAAAACGTCAATGCTGAGGCACCTAATGTTATCGCTCAAATGATGTAATATATATGTTCCTATTTTGTATACATACTTAACCGTCAAATGATGCAATATATATCGCCTTCCCTTCGTTCACTGCTCTCGGAAAAAAAGAAAAGAAAAGTGAGAGAAAATAAAGGAAAAGAAAATAGAAGAAAACATACAGGAAAACTGCTATAGGTACTGGTTATAGCAGTAGCGCTTTTCTGAAAAAGAGATACAACTAGTCAAGGTAGCAGTAGCGGTTTCCTTGTGAAACTATAGCTACATGTAATAGCAGTAGCGCGTATTGTTGAAACGCGCTACTGCTATGTCCACTTAAACCCCAAAATCATTCTATCTCTACTTCATCCCGCCTCTTTTCCCCCAAATCCCCACTCTCTCTTCCCCCGTCGCGCCACCGGAGCCCTACCCTCGCCGCACCCCTGCGCTCGCCCCCGACCCCTGCGCTCGCCCCCGACCCCGGCTCTGACCCTGACCCCGACCATGGCTCCAGTGCTCGCCCTAGACCCCTGCGCTCGACCTCGACTCTGACCCCGGCGCTCGACCCCGACCCCTCCCAACCTCGGCCGTTGTCGGGCCTGCACCCTCTATAAGCCCCCACTGCTCCTCCTCTCTCTGCTAGCTAGGGTTCTTTGGTTAATTTACTTAGGTTTTAGTTAGGGCAGTAGGTTAATTAGGTTATTTATTTAGTTAAGAATTTAGTTACTTAATTAGAATTAGTATTTTAAAAAACAGAATTAATTTAAGAAATTGTCCAAATCAACATCCCTTGTTAATGCAAATTTAGGTAGGCTGAATTTTACTTTCAAATATTGTTATGACTTCTTGCATTTTTCTTCCTTTTATATGAAAATTCGGAGTGGACATGTGATATGTGGACGTGTAATGTTTTGGACTTGTCATATTTGGAATTTGGACACATCATTTGGACATGTTTTGTTTTGGACATGTCATATCTGGAAAATGATGATTATGTGTAGGGTAAATGATCCGAGTGGCCTATGTTATGCCAGAATGTTGATTCATTTCCGTTCCGGTGAATTTCAGGCACTCGATATGTCCATTTTTTTTAGCGAAGGTCATGCCAAAATTTTCCGTGAATTTTGGCATGACTTGTGCTAGATAGTAGGCATATTGAGTGCCGAGAGTTGCTGGGAAACGACATTCTAGCAAACATAGATCTTTTTCATGTCATTTCTCATTTTTTCATAGTTTTAGAATTAAACAAGGAGACTTAATCATAGAAAACAATGTTGAACAATGAAGAAACCAGGTCTTCTGACCAAGATACAGACAAGATGGATTATGAGGGTGAACAAGAGTACCTCGACTTTTTTGTCCGCTAAGCAACGTCAAGGTTTGCAGGTCGGCCTCGATGATGGTACTGATGTTGACATCGACACCGACGGTGCCGGCACCGATGGCGGCGCCGAGACCGGCAGGGAAGATACTGACGGGGAAGGTACCGGCGCCGATGCCGCTACCGAAAAGAAGAAGCAGAGGATACAAAACCCTAACAAACTAGGCATTGGACGACTGGTGATCACAAAGATGGCACCTGGCAAGTTTGAGCCATTAGAGCCGGAAGAACCTCACAAGTGCTATGGGGACCAAGTAGGATGCATCCTACGGGAATGTGCAAGCATCAACGACGATGACTTAAGGAGTAAAGAACATTTGAGGCAGTTGCTCTTGACGAAGTTGCACAAGAGATTCAAGTTCTGAAGATGAAAAAGATTAACAATCACGCCATGGGCATGTACAACAATGATTTGGCCTCCTGGAAAGGGAGGGTGAAACGAGCTATTAAGGCTGAGGAACCTCTGTCTAAGATTCTGGAGGAAAATTCGACACTTATGGAAGAGGAGTTCGAAGAGCTCAAGGACACTTGAGCTACCGAGGCAGCCAAGGCTAATGCCGCAAAATTCAAGAGCCTTCAGCAAAGGAACACGGTGAAGCATCGCCTCGGATGCCGTGGCTACCTCGGTAAAAGGCCCATATGGGATAAGGAGGACGTGGAACATGAAGCCGCGGGTCTCCCAGACCCTTTATGAAGTTCACCAACCCCTTGGAGCGTGACTTTATCTCGGCCCGCTACAAGTGGGACAAGGAAAAGAAGGTTTTTTACATGGACCAGATCACGAGGAAATTGATTAGACTACTGGTAATTATTCTTTTACCACCTTACATTTAGCTCTAGATCTAGTCGACTACACATTCCTAAATGGTTCATGTTCCTTCTGCAGGAGAAGCAACACCAGCTTGCAGCCGAAAGCCCTATTTCTCCGATGAGGCCCAAGTGGGACACCCCTCTCAACCGGGCCTTGAACGAACTTAAGGGACTCCCTTTGGGCCAGCGGCCGCAATATGGTTGTGTGCACGACGCCGGAGACGGCGCCACATGGAAGGTGTTTTACAATGAGGGCCCGGAGGTCAAGAAGCAGAAAAAGAAGTTTATTCAGGCAGACATCAACGAGAAGGTGAAGCTCGCATTTGAGAATAAAGCAACCGAGGACGCGAAAAAACAGCCGAGGATAAAAATGAGTTGCTACAACAGGCAGTCAATGCCACTGTAACTGCGTGCAGAAATGATTTTGCTACTAACTTGGTCCCGGCTATCATCAACTGGACGAAGGAAAATCCAGACAAGATGGTACATGATTTCCTGTTGCCCAGTTTCGTCGCGAGCAACTCCGTGAACAACAACACCACCGCACCATCACTTGCTCACGTAAGCGGGCGTCCTCTCGTACCCACACCCGCTCATAGCATCTCGTCATCAGTCTCTAGCGCACTAGGCGGGCCTTCGTCTTTGGCTAAGCTCGACGCCCTCATAGTAATTACATGTCGCACGAACATATATATCTAGAATATTACATTTCCGTTGCCTTTCGGATGTTTTACGCTGCAGACACGTGTTTGTAGGCCGACGAAACCCCGTGCACCATACTCTACTTGATCAAAGGCCAGAAGGTGGATGTGGGAAAGGGGGTGATAAGGAAGCCCTTGGATCTCATGTTCCACAACCAACCGATGCCCGCTGGGCACTTCCGGGTTACCTTGTCGAGTGTGACATCGGGGCAAGAGGATTTTCCTCCTCCATTACGCCTAGGGAGAGAGGACAACGAGACCCCGCCGCGGGTTGGAAGCTGCAAGGGTTGGGTGCTGCTATGGCCAAAGAACCTTCTTCATCTAGAGTTGGCCGAGAGCACACCGATAACCACACATCAACAAGCATGTATGGAGACCACCACCCCGCCTATGCAATTACCAGCTCCTGTTGTGCCGGGTGAGAGCGGCAGACAACATGATGAAGGGGGTGCAATAGTACTGGTTGATGTAATCGGTCCCGTAGAACAGAGAATGGATGCTGAGATGGAGGAGACGGAGGACCCGATGGGTTTCCTTAATACAAACACGTATGAGTGTGACTTAGATATGATGAGTCAACCATATGACGAATCGGGCTATCAGGATGCTAATGAGGATATGGATGATCTTCCTGGGGAGGAACATCATAGTAGGGATTGCAAGAAGTATCTCTTCATGAAATCCTCACAGGACACGCCTGAAGATGCTGTCTCAACACAGGCTCAACTAGCCGGGGGTCATACAGTGCTTAGCCCGGCAACACTGGGGCAGGGGTTAAGGAAGGGTCTGGAAGGTGTGCCCAATAAACAGGAGAGGAAGAGACTGGGGAAGATAGCTACCTCCAAACAAGCCAGAGCACATAGCAGCCAGACGGTGGATTGTGAAGGGCGTGTACCCATGAAAGGTGAGGCCATGTTCCATCTCACGGGCGAGCCGATGCTACCGCCAAAACAGCTGGAGGCACTATCAGGGGATCTCAGGAGACTGCACGACCATGTGCTGTTGACTGAGAAAAGCCTACTAGCCTCGAAGGATCCATGATATCCAACATACGTGGCTCGTGTGCCTGAGGGGAAGTGCTACGTCGACACACGGCTCGCGGAGGTGTTCTTCCTGCGGTTTGACCATATCTTTGAGATGTTTCTGGCAAGGCGGCTCGATTTTAGAATCGTCCGCCTTTTGCACTACATATGAGCTCCATCATGAAGAGAGAAGAAGTCTCACAAATCTGTGTGGCGGATCCGCACTAGATGCACGAGTCTTTCTTGAGTCTCGGCGACTTTGAGCGTGAAACTGCTAGGGAGAACCTCCAAAACTTCATGGTATGGAATAAGGACGAGGAAATTGTCCTCCTGCCTTATCATCCAAAGTAAGTCAGTTCCGGACAAACCTTTCGTACATTTCTATCATTCCTTCTCACTCATATTTGAGGTGTCTTTTCCCTGCAGCAACGGGCGCGCCGTCCTTATCGTTCTTTACCTGCGAGTCTCCCACGCCGTGTATTTTGACCCTACTAGAGACTACGAGAAGAAGGACTACACCCACATAATGAATATTCTAGATGATGCTCTCCAAGGCTTCAACATTAGGGGTGGCCACCTGTAGATCAGGAAACAAAGGAACAAGAAGTTGGCTTTCTCGCATAAAACTAACTTCTGCTGCATCCATGTCCCAAAACCAAGCAAGAAAGATGGATTCTACCTCCTCCATCTCATGATTGAGTTCAACATGGGTCACCAAAAGCTTCATATGACAACCAGAAATGATGATCATATCTGCAAGTGGGTAGAATCTCACGGAGAAGCGGATTATAAACTTAGAGATGACTTCTTTCGCATCCAAAGGGACATTGCGATGATCATCATGAAATAAATCGTCAACGAGAAGGGGGTGTTCCACCACGGCCCTATATCACGAGCTGACGTCCGAACTCGCATAGGCATGCAACACCATGACCTCACGCTGTTCAAGAAGCTAGGGTCCATCCTTGATGATATGGAAGGATGGAACTTCTAGTGATTTACGATGTCGATGATGATGATATATGTCGGTTGAACTTGTATACTTTCTATAGCAATTAAACTTTGTGATGTCCATGGTCCCTGCCGAACTTGCGTAATGCTACTTTGTTAGTTTGGGTACGATGACATGCGTACCTCTAGTTATAGTTTGTGTACTATATGTTGCATCTAGTTTCTAACCCTTTCTTTTTCGTGTTGCTCTAGTATATTTTGTTGCATATGATCGTACATTCTCTTGATGAAGATGCATCTCTAACAGATATGTAGATTCTTGATGGCGAAGGAGTGCTATGTCATGTACAAAGGGAAGGTTGCGGGAGTGTACGACGAGTGGTATGAGTGTTATGCGCAAGTGGAGGGGGTCTCGGGCGCCAGCCATAAAGGCTCCAAAAGCAGACAAGAAGCACAAGCTAGTTACTTGAGGTACACGCTAGCGCGAGAGAGGCCTCATAACCGCCGCCTCATGTACTGCATAGTTCCGCTATCACTCATAGTGATAGCACTTCTCGTGTATATCATTGTTTAGATGGATGAAGTTGTAGTTGCAAGTATTCGAGACTTGCATGTATCATTATTTTCGAGATGATGACGAGAGACCACTTTGTATTGGATGATGATTATGATGAGACTATTTGTATGCATATGCTATGATTGCATTTGTGGTCTTGTAGCCATTTATATGCGTATGATGATGCCATTTGTATGTGCTAAAGATTCTTGTATAAAGCCTGTTCAAATACAAAACAAGTATGCAAAAAAACAAAAACTAATAAAATTAGCAGTAGCGAGTGGAGAAAAGTTAGCAGCAGCGTGCCACTAGCAGTAGCGCGGCCTAGTAAAGTGCGCCAGAGCTATTAGCAGTAGCGCGCTTTAATACCACACGCTGCTGGTACGCTTGTATACCAGTAGCGCAGGAAGACACGCGCTGCTGCTACAGGTTAGCTGTAGCGTCGTATCAGTAGCGCGGGACCCCGCGCTACTGCTATACCTAAAACCCGCGCTGCTGCTAGGCTTTTCCCTAGTAGTGCCCATTTCTATTGTTCCGCCTCATCGCAAACAGTTGGAATGGATTAACCATGTGCCCTGCATCACACACGCAACTAAAATCTGAACCGTGTTTGATGGCTCCGCCATCGCAAACGTTTTGCACCTTTTTGAAAGTTTTTTACACCACCGTTTGCGATTATTGCATCGCACACAGTTTCGGCAAAGGTCTCTGATCGTAGTGTCGTGTTAGCAGTATCATGTAGTGGTGGGAGGAGAGGCAGCCAAGGGGGCACCCCAAGTACGAGGAATCCTACTTGGGCGCCTCCCAATTCGGCCTCCCCCCTTTCCATATTCATCCGGAGGGGGGAGGAAGGAAGAGGGAGGAGAGAAGGAAGGGGGAGGACGAATTGCTCCCATTCCTTTCTTTCTTCCCCTCTTTCCTCCCCCCTTATTTTGGCCTACATGGGGTGCACCAGCCCCCTAGGGGCTGGTCTGTCCTCTTCTTGGCCCATTAGGCCCATGTAGTTGCCGGGGGGATGCCCAAAACGCTTTCCAGTGACATGATATGTAACCGGTACCCCCGGAACACTTCCGGTGTTCTAATATCGTCGTCCAATATATGAATCTTTACCTCTCAACCATTTCAAGACTCCTCATCATGTCCGAGATCTCATTGGGACTCCGAACAACATTCGGTCACCAAATCACCTAACTCATATAATACAAAATCATCATCGAACAATAAGCGTGCGGACCCTACGGGTTCGAGAACTATGTAGACATGACTGAGACACCTCTCCGGCCAATAACCAACATCGGAACCTAGATGCTCATATTGGTTCCCACATATTCTACGAAGATCTTTATCGTTCGTACCATAATGACAACATCCATTATTCACCTTGTCATTGGTATGTTACTTCCCCGAGATTTGATCATCGATATCTTCATACCTAGTTCAATCTCGTTACCGGCAAGTCTCTTTACTCGTTACGTAATACATCACCTCGTGACTAACTCCTTAGTCGTTTGCTTGCAAGCTGATGATGTGTATTACCGAGAGGGCCTAGAGATACCTCTCCGATACTCGGAGTGACAAATCCCAATCTCAATCTATGCCAACCCAACAAACACCTTCGGAGATACTTGTAGAGCATCTTTATAATCACTCAGTTATGTTGTGACGTTTGATAGCACACAAGGCATTCCTCCAGTATCCAGGAGTTGCATAATGTCATAGTCAAAGGAATATGTATATGACATGAAGAAAGCAATAGCAATAAAACTGAAGGATCAATATGCTATGCTAACAGATGGGTCTTGTCCATCACATCATTCTCCTAATGATGTGATTCCGTTCATCAAATGACAACACATGTCAATTGTTAGGAAACTTAACCATCTTTTATTAATGAGCTAGTCTAGTAGAGGCTTACTAGGGACACAGTGTTTCGTCCATGTATCCACAAATGTATCAATTTTCCGTTTAATAAAATTCTAGCATGAATAATAAATATTTATCATGATATAAGGAAATATAAAATAAAAACTTTATTATTGCCTCTAGGGCATATTTCCTTTAGTCTCCCACTTGCACTAGATTCAATAATCTAGTTCACATCGCCATGCGATTAACACCAATAGTTCACATCGCCATGTGACCTACACCCAAAGGGTACTAAGGTCTGATCATGTTTTGCTTGTGACAGAAGTTTAGTCAACGGGTCTGCTACATTCAGATCCGTATGTATTTTGCAAATTTTTATGTCTACAATGCTCTTTATGGGGATACTCTAGATAATTTCTCCCACTTTCAATATGTATCCAGATCGAGACTCAGAGTCATCCGGATTAGTGTCAAAGCTTGCATCGACGTAACTCTTTACGACGAACTCTTTATCACCTCCATAACCAAGAAACATTTCCTTAGTCCTCTTTAAGGTAACTAAGGATAATTTTGACCGCTGTCTAGTGATCTATTCCTGGATCACTATTCTACCCCCTTGCCAAACTCATGGCAAGTCACACAATAGGTTTGGTACACAACATGGCATACTTTATAGAACCTATGATTGAGGCATAGGGAATGACTTTCATTCTCTCTCTATATTCTGTCGTGGTCGAGTTTTGAGTCTTACTCAACTTCACACCTTATGACATAGGCAAGAACCCTTTCTTTGACTGATCCATTTTGCACTTCTTCAAAACTTTATCAAGTTATGTGCTTTGTGAAAGTCCTATTAAGCGTCTTGATCTATCTCTATAGATATTGATGCCCAATATATAAGCAGCTTCACCGAGGTCTTTCATTGAGAAACTTTTATTCAAGTATCCTTTTATGCTATCCAGAAATTCTATATCACTTCCAATCAACAATATGTCATCCACATATAATATTAGAAGTGCTACAGAGCTCCCACTCACTTTCTTGTAAATACAGGCTTCTCCAAAAGTCTATATAAAACCATATGCTTTGATCACCTCATCAAAGCGTATATTCCAACTCTGAGATGCTTGCACCAGTCCATAAATGGATCGCTGGAGCTTGCAGACTTTTTTCGCACCTTTAGGATCGACAAAACCTTCTGGTTGCATCATATACAACTCCTCTTTAAGAAATTCATTAAGTAATGCAGCTTTGTCGTCCATTTGCCAGATTTCATAATCATAAAATGCGACAATTGCTAACATGATTTGGACAGACTTAAGCATCGCTACGGGTGAGAAGGTCTCATCATAGTCAACTCCTTGAACTTGTCGAAAACCTTTCGCAACAAGTCAAGTTTTGTAGATAGTAATATTACCATCATCGTCGGTCTTCTTCTTGAAGATCCGTCTATTCTCTATGGCTCGCCGATCATCGGCCAAGTCAACCAAAGTCCACACTTTGTTCTCATACATGGATCCTACCTCAGATTTCATGGCCTCAAGCCATTTATCGGAATCTGGGCTCATCATCGCTTCCTCATACTTCATAGGTTCGTCATGGTCTAGTAACATGACTTCCAGAATAGGATTGCCGTACCACTCTAGTGCGGAACGTGCTCTCGTTGACCTACGAAGTTTAGTAGTAACTTGATCTGAAGTTTCATGATCATTATCATTAGCTTCCTCTCTAGTTGGTCTAGGCGTCACAGGAATGGTTTTCTGGGATGAGCTACTTTCCATTTCGAGAGAAGGTACAATTACCTCATCAAGTTCTGCTTTCCTCCCACTCACTTCTTTCGAGAGAAACTTCTTCTCTAGAAAGGATCCAATCTTAGCAACAAAGATCTTGCCTTCGGATCTGTGATAGAAGGCGTATCCAACAGTTTCTTTTGGGTATCCTGTGAAGATTCACTTCTCCATTGGGTTTGAGCTTATCAGGCTGAAGCTTTTTCACATAAGCATCGCAACCCCAAACTTTAAGAAACGACGGCTTAAGTTTCCTGCGAAACCACAATTCATATGGTGTCGTCTCAACGGATTTAGACTGTGCCCTATTTAAAGTGAATGCAGCTGTCTCTAATGCATAACCCCAAAACGATAGTGGTAAATCGGTAAGAGACATCAGAGATCGCACCATATCTAATAAAGTACGGTTATGACATTCGGACACACCATTACGTTGTGGTGTTCCAGGTGGCGTGAGTTGTGAAACTATTCCACATTGTTTTAAATGAAGGCCAAACTCATAACTCAAATATTCGCCTCCGCGATCAAATTGTAGAAACTTTATTTTCATGTTACGATGATTCTCCACTTTACTCTGAAATTCTTTGAACTTTTGAAATGTCTCAGACTTGTGTTTCATTAAGTAGATATACCCATATCTTTTCAAATCATCTGTGAAGGTCAGAAAATAATGATACCCACTACGTGCCTCAACACTCATTGGACTGCATACATCTATATGTATTATTTCCAATAATTCATTGGTTCGCTCCATTTTTCCGGAGAATGGAGTTTTAGTAATCTTGCCTGTGAGGCATGGTTCGCAAGTATCAAATGATACATAATCAAGTGATTCCAAAAGCCCATCTGCATGGAGTTTCTTCATGCGCTTTACAGCAATATGACCTAAATGGTAGTGCCACAAATATGTTGCACTATCATTATCAACTTTGCATCTTTTGGCATCAATATTATGAATATGTGTATCACTACGATTGAGATTCAATAAACCATTTACATTGGGTGTATGACCATAGAGGGTTTTATTCGTGTAAACAGAACAACAATTATTCTCTGACTTAAATGAATAACCGTATCGCAATAAACATGATCCAATCATATTCATGCTCAACGCAAACACCAAATAACATTTATTTAGGTTCAACACTAATCCCGAAGGTAGAGGAGAGTGTGTGATGGTGATCTTATCAACCTTGGAATCACTTCCAACGCACATCATCACCTCGCCGTTAACTAGTCTTTGTTCATTTTGCAACTCCTATTTTGAGTTACTAATCTTATCAACTGAAACGGTATCAAATACCCTGGGGTTACTATGAACACTAGTAAAGTAGACATCAATAACATGTATATCAAATATACCTTTGTTCACTTTGCCATCCTTCTTATCCGCCAAGTATTTGGGGTAGTCCCGCTTCCAGTGACCATTCCCTTTGCAGTAGAAGCACTCAGTTTCAGGCTTAGGTCTAGCTTTGGGCTTCTTCATGGGAGTGGCAACTTTCTTGTCATTCTTCTTGAAGTTCCCTTTCTTTTCCTTTCCCTTTTTCTTGAAACTAGTGGTCTTGTAAACCATGAAGACTCAATGCTTTTTTATTGATTTTTACCTTCGCCGATTTCAGCATCGCGAAGAGCTCGGGAATTGTTTTCGTCATCCCTTGCATACTATAGTTCATCACGAAGTTCTAGTAGCTTGGTGATAGTGACTAGAGAACTCTATCAATCACTATATTATCTAGAAGATTAACTCCCACTTGATTCAAGCGATTGTACTACCTAGACATTCTGATTATATGCTCACTGGTTGAGCCATTCTCCGCCATCTTGTAGGCAAAGTACTTGTCAGAGGTCTCAAACCTCTCGACATGGGCATGAGTCTGGAATACCAATTTCAACTCTTGAAACATCTTATATGCTCCATGGCATTCAAAACGTTTTTGAAGTCCCGATTCTAAGCCGTAAAGCATGGTGCACTAAACTATCAAGTAGTCATCATACCAAGCTTGTCAACCTTTCATAACATCTGCATCTACTCCTGCAATAGGTCTGTCACCTAGCGGTGCATCAAGGACATAATTCTTCTGTGTAGCAACGAGGATAATCCTCAGATCACGGACCCAATCCGCATCATTGCTACTATCATCTTTAAACTTAGTTTTCTCTAGGAACATATCAAAAACATAGGGGAACTACTACACGAGATATTCATCTACAACATAGATATGCAAAAACTATCAAGACTAAGTTCATGATAAATTAAGTTCAATTAATCATATTACTTAAGAACTCCTGCTTAGATGGACATCCCTCGAGTCATCTAAATGATCACGTGATCCATATCAAATAAACCATGTCTGATCATCACGTGAGATGGAGTAGTTTTCAATGGTTAACATCTCTATGTTGATCATATCTACTATATGATTCACGTTCGAACTTTCCGTATCCAGTGTTTCGAGGCCATGTCTGTACATGCTAGGCTTGTCAAGTTTAACCCGAGTATTCTGCATGTGCAAAACTGTCTTGCACCTGTTGTATGTGAGCGTAGAGCTTATCACACCCGATCATCACATGGTGTCTCAACATGACAAACTGTCGCAACGGTGCATACTCAGGGAGAACACTTATACCTTGAAATTTTCGTAAGGGATCATCTTATAATGCTACCGCCGTACTAAGCAAAATAAGATGCATAAAAGATAAACATCACATGCAATCAAAATATCTGACATGATATGGCCATCATCATCTTGTTCCTTTGATCTCCATCTCCAAAGCACCGTCACGATCTCCATCATCACCGGCTTGATATCTTGATCTCCATCGTAGTGTCGTGGTCGTCTCACCGACTATTGCTTCCACAACTATTGCTAACACATAGTGATAAAGTAAAGCAATTACATGGCGTTTGCATTTCATTCAGTAAAGATACAACCATATGGCTCCTGCCAGTTACCGATAACTTTTACAAAACATGATCATATCGTAAAATAACGTATATCACATCATGTCTTTACCATATCACATCACAACATGCCCTGCAAAAACAAGTTAGACGTCCTCTACTTTGTTGTTGCAAGTTTTACGTGGCTGCTACGAGCTTCTAGCAAGAACCATTCTTACCTATGCATCAAAACCACAACAGCGATTTATCAAGTTTGCTGTTTTAACCTTCAACAATGACTGGCCACAGTCAAATTTGATTCAACTAAAGTTGGAGAAACAGACACCCGCCAACCACCTTTATGCAAAACTAGTTGCATGTCTGTCGGTGGAACCGGTCACATGAACGTGGTCATGTAAGGTTGGTCTGGGCCGCTTCATCCAACAATACCGCCGAATCAAAATAAGACATTGGTGGTAAGCATTATGACGATCACCGCCCACAACCTTTGTGTTCTACTCGTGCATATCATCTACGCATAGACCTAGCTCGGATGCCACTGTTGGGAAATGTAGCATGCAATTTCAAAAAAAATCCTACGCTCATGCAAGATCTATCTAGGAGATGCATAGCAACGAGAGGGGGAGAGTGTGTCCACGCACCCTCGTAGACCGAAGGTGGAAGCGTTTGACAACGCGGTTGACGTAGTTAAACTTCTTCTCGTTCTGACCGATCAAGCACCGAACGTACGACACCTCCGAGTTCTGCACACGTTCAGCTCGATGACGCCCCTCGAACTCTTGATTCGGCAAAGTGTCGAGGGAGAGTTCCTTAGCACAACGGCGTGGTGATGGTGATGGTGAAGTGATCCGTGCAGGGCTTCGCCTAAGCACTACGTGAATATGACTGGAGGCGTAAACTATGGAGGGGGCGCCACACATGGCTAACAAGTGTTGATGTTTGTTCTAGAGGTGCCCCCCTCATATATATAAGTTGGAGGGGAGGAGAGGTAGCCAAGGGTGTGCCCCAAGAAGGAGTTATCCTACTTGGGTGCCTCCCAATTCGGCCTCCCCCCTTTCCATATTCATCCGGAGGGGGAAGGAAGGAAGAGGGAGGAGAGAAGGAATGGGGAGGCCGAATTTCTCCCCTTCCTTTCTCTCTTCCCCTCTTTCCATCCCCCTTATTTTGGACTACATGGGGCGCACCAGCCCCCGAGGGGCTGGTCTGTCCCCTGCTTGGCCCATTAGGCCCATGTAGTTGCCGAGGGATGCCAGAACCCCTTCCGGTGACCCGATATATACCCGGTACCCCCGAAAAACTTCCGGTGTCCGAATATCATTGTTCAATATATGAATCTTTACCTCTCGACCATTTCGAGACTCCTCGTTATGCACGTAATCTCATCCAGGACTCCGAACAACATTCGGTCACCAAATCACATAACTCATATAATACAAAATCATCATCGAATGTTAAGCGTGCGGACCCTACGGGTTTGAAAACTATGTAGACATGACTGAGACACCTCTCCGGTCAATAACTAACAACGGAACTTGGATGCTCATATTGGTTCCCACGTATTCTACGAAGATCTTTATCGATCGTACCATAATGACAACATATGTTTTTTCCTTTGTCATCGGTATGTTACTTGCCCGAGATTCGATTGTCGGTATCTTCACAGCTAGTTCAATCTCGTTACTGGCAAGTCTCTTTACTTGTTCCGTAATACACCACCTCATGACTAACTCCTTAGTCATCTGCTTTCAAGCTTATGATGTGTATTACCGAGAGGGCCCGGAGATACCTGTCCGATACTCGGAGTGAAAAATCCCAATCTCGATCTATGCCAACCCAACAAACACCTTCGGAGATACCTGTAGAGCATCTTTATAATCACCCAATTATGTTGTGACGTTTGATAGCACACAAGGCATTCCTCCGGTATCTGAGAGTTGCATAATCTCATAGTCAAAAGAATATGTATATGACATGAAGAAAGCAATAGCAATAAGACTGAACGATCAATATGCTATGCTAACGGATGGGTCTTGTCCATCACATCATTCTCCTAATGATGTGATCCCGTTCATCAAATGACAACACATGTCTATGGTTAGGAAACTTAACCATCTTTGATTAACGACTAGTCTAGTAGAGGCTTACTAGGGACACGGTGTTTTGTCTATGTATTGACACATGTATCAAGTTTCCGTGTAATACAATTCTAGCATGAATAATAAACATTTATCATGATATAAGTAAATATAAAATAATAACTTTATTATTGCCTCTAGGGCATATTTCCTTCAGTTCATTGACCGAAGATCAAGCCGATGGATATGGCCACTGGTCCTCCGCCAGTTGGGAAGGAGCACTGCCACCTCGAGCTATATTTCACACAAGTTATGGAAGGTGCTCGGGCGATAGAGGGCAAGTGCTCGAAGGATGTAATCATTGAGTGATTTTGTATTAAGTTATCGTCCTAACATTTTGGTTTATAATGTGGTCCGTTTGTATGTTATATATTTTATTTTTGACTCATGTGCAGCTGTTTATTATTCTGAAAGCTACCAGTTGTCGGCTTTAGCCCCCAAGTAAATAGGACGAGGGGTGCTTCATCTCCGCACTGTTGCCCTTAGGCAACGTCTTGGTGCCCGAAGACGGTAGTGCGTGAGAGAGACTAGGCAATCGGACTATGCGGCTTTATTGCTTTCACTTACCCATATGAGCTTGACGACACGGACTAGTGACTAGCCCCTAGAGTTTTGCGGTGTAGAAGGGAGCCGAGGCATGCCTTTGTGACCAGTTGGTTCGTATATAGTAGGCTGGCAGCCCGAGGACCCCTTAATACAGGACTCCCTCACCCTGCTCCTTCCCGCCCTCTACCTCATCAGTTGTCGCACGGCGCACGAGTAGGACATGATGCGCCTCCTCCATCTCCTCCGGCCGACGATGACGCCGCGGCGCCCGCGACGGAACTGTCCGACGGCGCATCCTCGCTGCACCACCATGACCCCAGCTGCCCGATCATCCAGCGCGCGTCGCCTGACATGCGCATGCTCATCGAGAAGCGCCGCGACTGCCAGAACCGCACCATCTAGGACATCGCCGTGGTCGGCCGCCAGAACCGTGCCGCCCTCATCGGCGGCATCGTCTCCTATAGTGGGGTCTGCCTTCCCTTCACCCGCGAGCTACACCACGTGGGGTGGCCCGTGAAGTTCAAGCCAGAGCTTCGTCCCCGCTATGATGGCACTTCCAACCCCGTGGAGGTCCTGCAACTCTATGATGCAACTTGAACTACGTCGGTATTTCCCCAAAAGGAACGGATGATACAGCACAGCTACGGTAGTTATTTCCCTCATTGATGAGACCAAGGTTATCGAACTAGTAAGAGAACCACGCAACACCACATAAACAACTCCTGCACACAAAGAACAAATACTTGCAACCTGATGTTAGAGAGGGGTTGTCAATCCCTCACGAGTAAAAATATAGGTAAAATTGTAGTAGATTGGATAAATAGATCTCGTGGGAACGCGAGATAAAATAAACAATAATAAATCACAGCAAGGTATTTTTGTATTTTTAGATTAATAGATCTGAAAATAAAAGCAAATAAAAATATATCACGAAGGCAAATATAATAAAGAAGACACCCGGGGCCGTAGATTTCACTAGTGGCTTCTCTCGAGAAAAGTAGCATATAGTGGGTAAACAAATTACTGTTGGGCAATTGATAGAGCTTCAAATAATCATGACGATATCCAGGAAATGATAATTATATAGGCATCACATCCAAGATTAGTAGACCGAGTCCTGCCTGCATCTACTACTATTACTCCACACATCGACAGCTATCCAACATGCATCTAGTGTATTAAGTTCATGGAGAAACAGAGTAATGCGATAAGAACGATGACATGATGTAGACAAGGTATATTTATGTAGAAATGGACCTCATCTTGTTATCCTTAATAGCAACGATACGTATGTGTCAGTTCCCCTTCTTTAACTGGGATCAAGCACTGTAAGATCGAACCCATCACAAGCACCTCTTCCCATGGCAAGAAAAATCGATCTAGTTGGCCTAATTAAACCAAAGATTCTTCGAAGAAGAAATACGTGGCTAGAAGTAATCATGCATATAAGAAATCAAAGAAACTCAAATAACTTTCATGGATAAAAACATAGATCAGATCATAAACTCAAAGTTCAACGGATCCCAACAAACACACCACAAAAAGAGTTACATCAAATAGATCTCCAAGAGACCATTGTATTGAGAATCAAAAGAGAGAGAGAGAGAGAGAGAGAGAGAGAGAGAGAGAGAAAGCCATCTAGCTACTAACTACGGACCCGTAGGTCTATAATGAACTTCTCACACATCATCTTAGAGGCACCAATGAGCATGATGAACCCCTCCGTGATGGTGTCTAGATTGGATCTATGCTTTTTGGAACTTGCGGCGGCTAGAATTGATTTTCATCAACTCCCCTAGGGTTTCTGCAATATTGGGGGTATTTATAGAGCAAAGAGGCGGTTCGGGAGGCCATCGAGGTGGGCACAACCCACCTAGGCGCGCCTAGGCCCCCAGACGCACCCTGGTGGGTTGTGTGCCCCTCGGAGCCCCCTCTCGTACTTCTTTCATGTACTAGTGGGAATTTTTCATTATAGAGAGTCTCTTATGTTGTCACTTTCATATACTAGCAGGAATTTTTCATTATAGAACTTGGCTTGTATATTCCAATGATGGGCTTCCTCAAATTGCCTTAGGTCTTCATGAGCAAGCAAGTTGGATGCACACCCACTTAGTTTCTTTTGTTGAGCTTTCATACACTTATAGCTCTAGTGCATCTGTTGCATCGCAATCCCTACTCACTCACATTGATATCTAGCGATCGGCATCTCCATAGACCAATGATATGCCTAGTTGATGTGAGACTATCTTCCTCCTTTTTGTCTTCTCCACAACCACCATTCTATTCCACCTATAGTGTTATGTCCATGGCTCACGCTCATATATTGCATGAAAGTTGAAATTTTTTGAAAAAGCTAAGTATGAAACAATTGCTTGGTTGTCATCGGGGTTGTGCCTGATGGGAGCATTTTGTGTGACGGAAATGAAGCATGGCCAAACTATATGATTTTGTAGGGATGAGCTTTCTTTGGCTATGCTAATTTGAGAAGACATAATTGCTTGGTTAGCATGCTTGAAGTATTATTATTTTTATGTCAATATTAAACTTTTGTCTTGAATCTTTTGGATCTGAATATTCATGCCACAATAAAGAAAATTACATTGAAAATCATGTTAGGTAGCATTTCACATCAAAAATTCTGTTTTTATCATTTACCTACTCGAGGACGAGCAGGAATTAAGCTTGGGGATGCTTGATACGTCTCCAACGTATATATAATTTTTGATTGTTCCATGCTATTATATTATCTGTTTTGGATGTTTAATGGGCTTTAATATGCTCTTTTATATTATTTTTGGGACTAACCTATTAACCGAAGGCCTAGTGCGAGTTTCTGTTTTTTTTTTGCCTATTTCAATGTTTCGTAGAAAAGGAATATCAAATGGAACAAAACCTTTGCGAGGCTCTTTCCTGGAACAAACGCAAACCAGGAGACTTGGAGTGGAAGTCTGGAACTCCGCGAAGCTTCCACGAGGTAGGAGGGCGCGCCCCCCACCCTTGTGGGCCCCACGGAGCTCCACCGACGTACTTCTTTCGCCTATATATACTCTTATACCCTAAAAACATTAAGGAGAGCCATGGAACCACTTGTCCACCGCCGCAACCTTTTGTACCCGTGAGATCCCATCTGGGGTCTTTTCCGGTGATCTACCGGAGGGGGATTCTGTGATGCCCCGAGACCGATGTGCTAGGTGTCCTCCAGTTATTCGCTGTTGTTGCCTTGTCTTTTGCTTGCATGTCATGCATTCCATATCATGTCATCATGTGCATTTCATTTGCATACATGTTCGTATCATGCATCCAAGCATTTTCCCCGTTGTCCATTTTGCAATCCGGCGCTCCTATGTCATCCGGTGTCCTTTTCTACCTATTTTCGTGTGCGGGTGTTAAACATTCTCGGATTGGACCGAGACTTGTCATGTGGCCTTTGTTTACTACCGGTAGACCGCCTGTCAAGTTTCGTATCATTTGGACTTTGTTTGATACTCCAACGGTTAACCGAGGGACCGAAAAGGCCTCATGTGTGTTGCAGCCCAACACCCCTCCAAAGTGGCCCAAAACCCACCTAAACCCCTCCATCATCTCGGTCGTTCGATCACGATCGCGTGGCCGAAAACCGCACCTCATTTGGACTCTCCTAGCTCCCTCTACCTATAAATATGTGCTCTCCTCCGAAATTCTCGCGCGGATGAAACCCTAACTTTGTCCTCCTCGCGCCGCCGGACGAAACCCCCACCGCGCCCGAACATGTCCAGCCACCGCCCCGACGAATCCCGCGCTACCAGCTCATCCCGCCGCCCCGACGAATCCCGCGCTGCCAGCTCATCCCGCCGCCCTCTCTCTCCTCCAGCCCCGCCGCGGCCCGCCCGGGCCCGGGCAGGCCCGCCCGATCCATCGGGGCCCGGGGCCGCACTCGCGCGCCCGCCCTGCGCTGGATCCCCGCGCCGCCCGCCAGGTGCTTCGCCGCCACCACCATGTGCTTCGCCGCATGCGCGCGTCTCCGGCCATCTTCGTTCCCCGCGCCGCCGTTGACTTTTGCTTCGAGGTGGTGAAATTTCTGCCAAGTCCTGAGGATTTCAGTATTTTTTATGCATCTTTGACGCATCATAACTTCCTCACCGTAGCTCCGATTCATGCGTGTAGCATATCAAATTGTTCATCTCGAGAGTACATCATTTCATCTCATTGCATCATTTTCATTTGAGCTCATCTTGATGCCCGAAATGCTGTTGGAAGAGGGCTATGTAATGATAGTTTCAGATCTGTTTCAGCAAATGCCCTTTTGTCATTTTTGCCATGATTAATGTGTGCATGCTATGATCTTGAGCTCTACATGTGTTTTGTAGAATGCCATGTTATCTTTACAAGGGTGTATGCCATGTATTTTTGTGATATTTGTGGTGACTAGCACAAGAATGCAAAGTAGCTTACTCAATGATGTTGATTTCAGGGACTTAGAATTTCACTAAGTCCTTGCCCTATCATTATATTTATGCCATATGTTCATGTTGTTTCCTAGTGATCCGTGCCTCTTTTGAGCATGATCAGTAAGGATATTTTGTAGATAATGTTGTGCTATATCCATCCATGCCTTTGTTTGCATTTATGGATCACCCTAGCTTGAGTCAATCGAGCTCTACTTTTGCTATAAAATGTTCCTGGCAGATTGTTAACATGTTTAGCAATTTTGCCGAGCTTGTTGTTGTTGATCCGTGCATGCTATGATGTTGTTCTTGCCATGTCTAGCTTCTATGCCATGTCTATTTGCTGGGTGTATGCTTAGTTTGTCATGAAATGCCTCGTAGTGTGTGCATAAAGCTCGTAAACATGCCTACTCGTTATCTGTTTTGCCATGCTCCAGTTTTTCACAGTCTGAATCTGTTTATGTTTTTGCTATGTTCACATGCTTGCAATTGTATTTTCTTATCCCTTTTGGCTCATGGTCACTAGGGGACTTTTTTTATATGCTTTGAGTAGCTTCATGCCATGCCTTGCTTTGACATGATATGTTCCTGTAGCATGTAGTTATCGTGCTCTAAACATTGCTTCCTGATGATAAATTCCTGACATGCTGTTAATTTCACTAAGTCTGAAATTTGTTATCTTTTGCACTTTTGCCATGCTTGTTTGAACCTGTTATTGAGTGAATTAGCCGTAGCTCAATGTTCATCTTTTGTCAAGCATCATGAGTGGATCCCTGCCATGTATTTTGTTGCCATGTTTGAGTGCAGTAGCTTATTTAGCTTGATGCATTTAGGAGGCTACTTGCTGTTTATCGCAGACCGGTGCCATATTTGTTTTGCTTGTCATTTCCAAACCGTGCATCCGATTCCGGTGATCTTTATATCGATATCGATCAAAATCAACTCCTCTTTCCAGTGGCACTCTTGGATTTCCAAGTTGAGGCCAGGTTCAATCATTCCTTTCCAAATCATGCATATGCATCACATACCGCATCCCGCATATGATGCCATGTTCATGTGTTGGTTGTTTACTATGTTGTGTGCTTCTTTCCGGTGTTGCTTCTTCGGGTTGGTTCCGATAACGTCGCATTTGTGAGGACCCGTTCGACTATGTCCGTTTGTCTTCTTCATGGACTCGTTCTTCTTCCTTGCGGGATTTCAGGCAAGATGACCATACCCTCGAAATCACTTCTATCTTTGCTTGCTTAGTTGCTCGCTCTTTTGCTATGCCTATGCTGCGATACCTACCATTTGCTATATCATGCCTCCCATATTGTTAAGCCAAGCCTCTAACCCACCTTGTCCTAGCAAACCATTGTTTGGCTATGTTACCGCTTTGCTCAGCCCCTCTTATAGCATTGTTAGTTGCAGGTGAAGATTGGAGTTTGTTCCTTGTTGGAACATGGATATTTTGTTGGGATATCACAATATCTCTTATTTAATTAATGCATCTATATACTTGGTAAAGGGTGGAAGGCTCGGCCTTATGCCTGTTGTTTTGTTCCACTCTTGTCGTCCTAGTTTCCGTCATATCGGTGTTATGTTCCCGGATTTTGCGTTCCTTACATGGTTGGGTTATAATGGGAACCCCTTGACAGCTCGCCTTGAATAAAACAACTCCAGCAAGGCCCAACTTTGGTTTTACCATTCGCCACCTAGCCTCTTTTTCCCTTGGGTTAGGCCAGCCCAAGGGTCATCTTTATTTTAACCCCCCCCCCCGGGCCAGTGCTTTTCTAAGTGTTGGTCCAAACTGAGCGATGTCCGGAGCTACCAGTGGCAACTCTGGGATGGCCCACCTGACGTCTTGCTCATCCGGTGTGCCCTAAGAACGAGATATGTGTAGCTCCTATTGGGATTTGTCGGCACATCTGGGTGGCTTTGCTGGACTTGTTTTACCATTGTCGAGGATGTCTTGTAACCGGGATGCCGAGTTTGATCAGATTGTCTTGGGAGAAGGAATATCCTTCGTTGACCGTGAGAGCTTGTGATGGGCTAAGTTGGGACACCCCTACAGGGATTTGAACTTTCAAAAGCTATGCCCGCGGTTATGGGCAGATGGGAATTTGTTAATGTCCGGTTGTAGAAAACCTGAAGTTGATCTTAATTAAAATACATCAACCGCGTGTGTAGCCGTGATGGTCTCTTCTCGGCGGGGTCCGGGAAGTGAACACGGTGTTGGAGTTATGCTTGACGTAGGTTGTTCTAGGATCACTTCTTGATCATAGTTTCTCGACCGCGCTTTGCCTTCTCTTCTCGCTCTCTTTTGCGTATGTTAGCCACCATATATGCTAGTCGCTTGCTACATCTCCACCTCATACCTTTTGCCTTACCTATAATCTTAAATAGTCTTGATCGCGAGAGTGTGAGATTGCTGAGTCCCGGTGACTCACAGATACTTCCAAAACCAGTTTGCAGGTGCCGATGTTACCGAGCAGGTGACGCAACCAAGCTCAAGGAGGAGCTCGATGAAGATCTTATCCTTTGTGTTGTTTCGTTCTAGTTGATCAGTAGTGGAGCCCAGTTGGGGTCGATCGGGGATCTCTATAGCATTTGGGGTAGTCTTCTTTTATTTTGGTTCCGTAGTCGGACCTTGAGTGTATTTGGATGAATGTAATGCTTTAATTCATGTATTGAGTGAAGTGGCGATTGTAAGCCAACCATGTATCTTTTTCCCTTATGTATTACATGGGTTGTGTGAAGATTACCTCACTTGCGACATTGCTTTCAATGCGGTTATGCCTCTAAGTCGTGCTTCGACACGTGGGAGATATAGCCGCATCGAGGGTGTTACAGATTCGATCATAGAGGGCTTCTACATCAACACCATAGCCTCTCCGATGATGTGTGAGTAGTTTGCCACAGACCTTCGGGTCCATAGTTATTAGCTAGATGGCTTCTTCTCTCTCTTTCGTTCTCAATACAAAGTTCTCCTCGATGTTCCTGGAGATCTATTCGACGTAATTATTTTTGCGGTGTGTTTGCCGAGATCCTATGAATTGTGGATTTATGATCAAGTTTATCTATGAATAATATTTGGTTCTTCTCTGAATTCTTATATGCATGATTTGATATCTTTGCAAGTCTCTTCGAATTATCGGTTTAGTTTGGCCTACTAGATTGATCTTTCTTGCAATGGGAGAAGTGCTTAGCTTTGGGTTCAATCTTGCGGTGTCCTTTCCTAGTGACAGTAGGGGCAGCAAGGCATGTATCATATTGTTGCCATCGAGGATAAAAAGATGGGGTTTATATCATATTGCGTGAGTTTATGCCTCTACATCATGTCATCTTGCCTAAAGCGTTACTCTGTTCTGATGAACTTAATACTCTAGATGCATGTTGGATAGCTGTCGATGTGTGGAGTAATAGTAGTAGATGAAGAATCGTTTCAGTCTACTTAATATGGACATGATGCATATATTCATAATCATTGCCTAGATATTCTCATAACTATGCGCTCTTCTATCAATTGCTCGGCAGTAATTTGTTCACCCACCGTAATAGATGCTATCTTGAGAGAAGCCACTAGTGAAACCTATGGCCCCCTGGTCTCTTTCTTATTATATTGCATCTCTTTTATTTACATCGCATCTCATTTACTATTTTGCAATCTTTATTTTCCAATCTATCCAACAAAAATACCAAAAATATTTATATTACTATCTCTATCAGATCTCACTTTTGCAAGTGACCGTGAAGGGATTGACAATCCCTTTATCACGTTGGTTGCGAGGTTCTTGATTGTTTGTGCAGGTAGTAGGTGACTTGCGTGTTATCTCCAACTGGATTGATACCTTGGTTCTCAAAAACTGAGGGAAATACTTACGCTACTTTGTTGCGTCACCCTTTCCTCTTCAAGGGAAAACCAACGCATGCTCAAGAGGTAGCAGTTTGCAAGTTGAGAAAATTTGTGGCAAAGCTAGTAGCTCCAGCCCTCACAAGATCACGGTTGCCGGTCTTCACTCTCATTTCATCTAAACCCCTGCTATGCCTGTAGATGAATGCAGACACCCTTTTTTCCATTTGTAATACACTCGCTGAATTGCTTGATTTTGCAAATGGACTCCAACATAAGGTTCAAACAATGGGCTGCACATGGGGTCCACTATAATGTAGCGATCCTCTCCATTAAGAGTCTACCCGCTACCTTGTAGTTGGCACCATTATCTATGCAAATCTGAACCACGTTGCCTCTTCCAATGTCGTTGATTCTTTTCTCCATCAATTCTGCCAACAATTCTTTGTTGGCTACTAGGGCTGATATGTCAACGCTATCAATCAAGAAAGTCCTTGCTAGACTATTGACAAGGAAGTTGACCAAGTGCCTAGCCCTCCCATCGGTCCACCCATTGGACATTAGTGTGCAACCATACTGTTGCCAAGCTAGCTCATATTGCTCTCTCAATGCATGTGTCTTCTTCTTTGCTTTCACAAGAAGTGGAAGACTAAGAGCATGAATAGTTGGGGGGATGTAGCCTGGACCATATTGCCCGGTGGACTCCAATGCAATCTCAAAGGCTCTTGATCGGGTAACATTGAAGGGAATGCCACTAGCAAAGAAAAATGCTGCCCAATGATCATCAACTCTATCCTTATCCTTGGTGGTCCTTTTGAAGCAACCTGTGTTCAATGCGGCTTGAGAAGGATTCTTCGAGTGCCTTAGCTCAATGAATTCTTCTAGAGTCTTCCTAATCATCGCGACAATTGTTCTTGAAGCCTGTTGTGTCGGTAATTCAGTTTGTACAATCTCGGCCTTCCTTTTTGCTGTTTTCCTACTACTAGTTTGAGTTGCCGTTGCATCCTCTTCTTCATCACCAGTTGCTATATCTTCTTTATCAGACTCCCCTTGCATATTATGCTTCTTTGCGTAGGCCTTCATAAAATCCAGCATCTCCTTTGAAATAGCATCAGGCACCTTCTTGCATTTTATAGAATTCTTCTTCCCTTTAGTACTAGCCCCAGCTAGGTGACGCTTGAACCTTGCTATTCCAGCATGCACATCTGTCCCGCAAAATGTGCATCGTATCCTATCCCTCCTATTTACACTACAAAAAATACACTTCCGTGATGATACGTGTTTGTCACAGTAGGTCATGTTTTCTGTCATGCATGTACATCCATGATGATTTTATGATAGAATCAAGATAGTCATACATGTGCTGTCGTAGAAGTGTTCCATGACACTACCAAAATTATCATCACAAAAATGTCCACTTCCATGACGATAAATCGCGCGTCACAGAAGTGCTTTCGTCAAGGGTGACCAACACGTGGCATCCACTGTTACGAGCCACTGTTAAGCTATCGGGTCCGGTTTTGGATCTAATAACCGGTTAACAGCCCGGACCAATGGGAAATTTCCACGTGTAAAATTTTGATTGGCTGGAGGAAACACGTGTCAGCTCGTCAGTGGGTCAGATAGGCGCCTATGATATGTCGACACGTGCGACGGCCCACCACTGGCCCATTTAGCTTACAAAAGCCGGCCCATTTTACTTGGTTAAAAGTTAGCAGGTTGGCCCATGAAAAGCCTGTCAATGGTCTCTTCGCAAATAGCCCATTTTACGACCCAGTAACTCACGACCCGTTAGGCACTACCCGAAATCGGCCTAACAATGTCATGTGGGCCGTCGAATATAACACCATCCCGTTTCACTTTCGGCCCATGTATGGCCCACGACGTCTTTTGGCCCATATGAGGCCTTCGTATCTTTAGGCCCTTTAGAGGCCCACGGTGACTCTAGGCCATAATGAACAGTAAATTTCTTTGTACCCGTTAATGGCCCATGATTCACATGGGTCGCTTCCAGCCCGTGTTAGCTTTCGGCCTATTGATGGCCCATACGTTCTTGGGCTCCTTTCCGACCCTCAATTACTTTCGGCATTTTACTAGCATGTTCCCCTAATGGGCCAAATTCGGCCTGTGACAAGAGTCGGCCCGTTTCTGGCCTGTTAACCCGTCATGCTGTTTCCAGCCCATCCTATATTCTGGCCCATTAACGACCCATTATGCCTGTGATAGAATTAAGCCTTTGATGTCCTTCGTCCTGTTAACGGCTCGTTACCATGCTGGTCCGATACCAATTACATTCATTTATGGCCCATGTTGACCCATTTATCCGACGGCCCGAGGCCCACCGACTCTACGGCCCTTTTGGAGGCCCATTTATCGACGGCCCATGTCGGATCAAGGGTTCCGGCAAAACCCTTAAGGTTCGAACACTGGGGTGCACGCGAAGATTTCCCCCCTACTGATCCACGTCCTAGTTTAGCTAAGATCTTACGAACTAACTCAACGAACTCGCAACACAAAGGACACGAGATTTATACTGGTTCGGTCCACCGTTGTGGTGTAATACCCTACTCCAATGTGGTGGTGGATTGCCTCTGGGGCTGATGATGAACAGTACAAGGGGGAGAACAGCCTCCTGAGGTTGAGGTGTTCTTGTGCTTGGCGAACTTGTGTGTGTTCTGGTCTCTCTTGATCTCTCTCGATCTCACCCTTCATCTCCTCTCCCTAGCTATGGTGGTGGCTAGTCCTATTTATAGAGGCCCTGGTCCTCTCCCCAAATATTGAGCGGGAAGGGAGCCAACAACGACTAATTTGAAAGGGGACAGCTAGTACAACTTATCCTGACAAAAGTGGTCTTTGCCTACAGAAGGCTCTGGTGGTGACGCTGCCTTGGGCTCCATGGTGACCTCCGTCTTGCCATCCTTCTGGTCTTGGTCTCGTTGCATTGATATGGAAACCTTTGGTTGACGCCTTGGTACTCCACGCCAGCGCTTGACCCCGTAGCACCAAAGAGGAAACAAGGACGCTGCGCGCGCTGGCGCCCGCCTAGTCTCGATCGTCATGGCTCATGTCACGAGAACCTCGTGAGGTTTTCCTGGCCTTGAACTCTCCACCCCTCACGAGCCAGCCTGGTGAGGCCGCTCCTGAGGAGGTCTTGTGTCGCTCGCCTCGCGAGGCTTAGCCCCTTGCGAAGGTATTGAATGCCTTGTTGATGAAGATGGGCCGTACATGCCTGCTAGCAAAGCCACGCCATGGGCCGCAGGCAGGCAAGTCTGGGGACCCTCATTCCCAAAACGCCGACAGTAGCCCCCCGGGCCCAAGGCGCGCTCGGGCTTGGCTTCGAGGCGAAGCCAAAGGTCAAGTGCGGAGCGCCGCGGGCCCCAATAGCCTGGGGCCTTGGTCGGTGCGTGGCGGTTGATTGGACGTGGGCATCTCCGCTTTCCCACGCTGCCTCGACAACTAGTTGACTTGACAAGTCCCTGCGACATGCAAGGAAAACCATCATAACCTGTGATCATGGGGGGAGCTGATTGGCCTTTTCCTGGTATAAATGAGGAGGGGGGCAGAGCCCCCGTCGCCCATCTTTCCTCTACCTCTCCCGCTTCTTCTCCTTCCTTGCTCCACTCCTTGCTTGTGCAGACATGGCGCCGATCCGGAGGTTCTCGACCGCAAGGAAGGGCAAGGCTCCCCTCAACGAGCCCGAGCTGATCCCGCCAAAAAAGAGGAGGTCTCATCGCCGCGAGATGGTCGTGAGGCCGGTGGTGTCGCGGCCTTGCTATGAGAGGCCGCCTCCTGGGTACCCATTGCCCTTATATGCTCATGCTGATGATTCCAGAGGGAGGAGCGGTGAGCAGCACCGCCCGTGCCAGGGCCGTGGTCGCCGTGCTGCGGAGGCGCACGCCGTCGCCCCAGGGGTCCATGCTGCGGACTCCTCGCGTGAGTTCGTGATGTGGGCGGCGATGCCCCCGAGCACCTGGATATGCCTCTGGCAGTTCTTCGCTGCCGAGGGGCCTTCGCGAGCCTTGGCTGCAACACGCCGACTGCGATACCCCATCAACTGGAGCAGAGATTGGAGCTGTTGCCTCCGGGAAGATCTTCATGACCTGAGGCTGGGGCGAGATTGCCTGAGTCTGTCATGCGGAGGGCGCCCTCGCGATCCACTTCGAGTACGACGGTGCCTCCGTGTTGTTCTTCAAGGTCTTTGACGAGGAAGGCCTCCGCCTGGAGTGCTGCCCTGAAGGAGGTCGCCAGGACGACGCTGCGGCGGGCACTGGGCCGGCCACAGGTCTCTTCTGCATCTCCTCCAGCGACAACAGCGACTCCTGGTGGTCTAGTGACTCTCCTGAGCTCGTAGAGTCTCTAGAGATGAGCGATGATAGCTACGTGCCCCCTAGCTCCCGCCGAGCCCAGAGCAGGGTTGGGGCGTCCAGCCACCGTCGCCGCTGATCTGGATGGGGTTGGCGCCGGCCTCACGTGGCCCACTGTTGATGATTGCGTCGGCGACATCTGGTGCGTGTAGATAGAACTCCTAGGAATTCCTTCCCTTTTGTTCCCTGCAAGGAATCAAGAAATGAACCCCTTGGGGGTGTGTAAAGCGTCTATAATGCCTTTTGTCAATATAACCCTCATTATGAAGATTTGCGTGCGCATATCCTGTCGAGGCTCGGCCTCCCCTTTCCAATCCCGCGGCAGCTTGGTGCTCTACGCTGACAGGTCCCGGTCCCCAGGCAGGCTGCAACCGTCGCTGGTATGCCAGGTCATGTGCCGTGGTTAAGGCCAGAAGGTGAGCGGCCCGAGGTCCAGTAAGAGCTCCTGAGGCATGATGCTCAAGAGGTCCCCTTTAGTGCGCAAGCAACTGTCTTAGGATGGGAAAGGAAGAAAACGTCGCCGCAGTAGGGCAACGAAGGGAGTGAGCGAGGGTCTCGTGTCGTAGCGAATGGTGGATCCAGAGCGAGAACTTATCTTGGCTGTCCGGAGTCGGCTCCTTGAGTCGTGCCTGTCGGCGTTCTGGGAACGGGGGTCCCCAGACTTGCCTTCCTGCTGATACGTCTCCAACGTATCTATAATCTTTGATTGTTCCATGCTATTATATTATCAACCTTGGATGTTTTGTATGCATTTATATGCTATTTTATATGATTTTTGGGACTAACATATTAACCCAGAGCCAGTGCCAGTTTCTGTTTTTCCCTTGTTTCAGTGTTTCGCAGAAGGAATATCAAACAGAGTCCAAATAGAATGAAACCTTCAGAAAAGTTATTTTTGGAAAGAAAGCAATACAGGAGACTTGGAGTGCACGTCAGGGGATCAACGAGGAGAGCACGAGGCAGGGGGGTGTGCCCTCCACCCTCGTGGGCCCCTCATGGCTTCCCGATGTATTTCTTCCGCCTATATATATCCATATACCCTGAAACCATCGGGGAGCACAATAGATCGAGAGTTTCGCTGCCAGAAGCCTCTGTAGCCACCGAAAACCAATCTAGACCCGTTCTGGCACCCTGCCGGAGGGGGAAATTCCTCTCCGGTGGCCATCTTCATCTTCCCGGTGCTCTCCATGACGAGGAGGGAGTAGTTCTCCCTCGGGGCTGAGGGTATGTACCGGTAGCTATGTGTTTGATCTCTCTCTCTCGTATTCTTGAGGTGGTATGATCTTAGTGTATCGCGAGCTTTGCTATTATATTTGGATCCTATGATGTTTCTCCCCCTCTACTCTCTTGTGATGAATTGAGTTTTCCCTTTGAAGTTATCTTACCGGATTGAGTCTTTAAGGATTTGAGAACACTTGATGTATGTCTTGCGTGGGATAACCATGGTGACAATGGGTCATTCTATTGATTAATTGATGTATGTTTTGGTGATCAACTTGCGAGTTCCGCCCATGAACCTATGCATAGGGGTTGGCACACGTTTTCATCTTAACTCTCCGGTAGAAACTTTGGGGCACTCTTTGAAGTACTTTGTGTTGGTTTGAATAGATGAATCTGAGATTGTGTGATGCATATCGTATAATCATACCCACGGATACTTGAGGTGACATTCGAGTATCTAGATGACATTAGGGTTTTGATTGATTTGTGTCTTAAGGTGTTATTCTAGTACGAACTCTAGGATAGATTGAACGGAAAGAATAGCTTCATGTTATTTTACTACGGACTCTTGAATAGATCGATCAGAAAGAATAACTTTGAGGTGGTTTCGTACCCTACCATAATCTCTTCATTTGTTCTCCGCTATTAGTGACTTTGGAGTGACTCTTTGTTGCATGTTGAGGGATAGTTATGTGATCCAATTATGTTATTATTGTTGAGAGAACCTGCACTAGTGAAAGTATGAACCCTAGGCCTTGTTTCCTAGCATTGCAATACCGTTTGTGCTCACTTTTATCATTAGTTACCTTGCTTTTTTTATATATTCAGATTACAAAAACCTTTATCTACCATCCATATACCACTTGTATCACCATCTCTTCGCCGAACTAGTGCACCTATACAATTTACCATTGTATTGGGTGTGTTGGGGACACAAGAGACTCTTTGTTATTTGGTTGCAGGGTTGTTTGAGAGAGACCATCTTCATCCTACGCCTCCCACGGATTGAGAAACCTTAGGTCATCCACTTGAGGGAAATTTTCTACTGTCCTACAAACCGCTGCACTTGGAGTCCCAACAACGTCTACAATAAGAAGGTTGTGTAGATGACATCAAGCTCTTTTCTGGCGCCGTTGCCGGGGAGGTTAGCGCTTGAAGGTATATCTTTAGATCTTGCAATCGAATCTTTTTGTTTCTTGTTTTATCACTACTTTAGTTTATAAAAGAAAACTACAAAAAAATGGAATTAAGGATGCCTCATATGCTTCATCTTTTTATATCTATCATGAAAATAAGGATTCCGATAATTGTGCTCAAGTGCTAGAAGAAGAATGCATTAGAATGTTTGGCACTAAATATTTGAATGATGAGAATGATTGCAATGTTGATAGTATGAATTCCTTGAATATCTATGATGCTAATGATATGCAAAGCCACAAGCTTGGGGAAGCTATGTTTGATGAAGATGATATTTTTTTGTCCCGCAAGTTTTGATGAGCAAATTTATTATGATGAAATCATGCCTCCTATATATTATGATTATCGTGATGACATGTATGCTATAAAGAATAATGATATCCATGAAATTTGTCATCATGATTTTAACTTTCAATTGGATTACGCCTCACATGATAGTTATTTTGTTGAGTTTGCTCCCACTACTATTCATGAGAAGAAGTTTGCTTATGTGGTGAGTAATAAAAATTCTGTGCTTGTAGATCATGAAAAAATGTTTTGTGTGATGGTTACATTGTTGAATTCATTAATGATGCTACTGAAAATTATTATGAGGGAGGAACATATGCTTGTAGGAGTTGCAATAATATCAAGTTTCCTCTCTATGTGCTTAAAATCTTGAAGTTATGCTTGTTTTGCCCTCCTATGCAAGTTGATTCTTGTTCCCATAAGTTGTTTGCTCACAAAATCCCGATGCATAGGAAGTGGGTTAGGCTTAAATGTGCTAGTCATATTCTTCATGATGCTCTCTTTATGTTTCAATTCTTATCTTTTATATAAGCATCATTGAAATCATCATGCCTAGCTAGAGGCGTTAAACGATAGCGCTTGTTGGGAGGCAACCCAACTTTATTTTTGTTCCTTGCTTTTTGCTCCTGTTTAGCAATAAATAATTTATCTAGACTCTGTTATTATTGAGTTTTTTTATGTTTTAATTAGTGTTTGTGCCAAGTAGAACCGTTGGGAAGACTTGGGGAAAGTCTTGTTGACCTTGCTGTAAAAAACAGAAACTTTAGCGCTCACGAGGATTGCTGCCATTTTTTATTGGAAAGTGCATTTAGTTAATTCTTTTTGAAGATGATTAATAGATAAATTCCTCACGTCCAGAAATTTATTTTAGAATTTTTGGGGTTCCAGAAGTATACGTTTGATCCAGATTACTACAGACTGTTCAGTTTTTGATAGATTCTGTTTTCTATGTATTGTTTGCTTATTTTGATGAATCTATGAGTAGTATCGGAGGGTATGAACCATAGATAAGTTGGAATACAGTAGATATTGCACCAATATGAATTTAGAATGAGTTCACAACAGTACCTAAGTGGTGATTTATTTTCTTATACTAACGGAGCTTACGAGTTTTCTGTTAAGTTTTCTGTTGTGAAGTTTTAAAGTTTTGGGTAAAGATTTGATGGATTATGGAATAAAGGAGTTGCAAGAGCCTAAGCTTGGGGATGCCCAATGCACCCCAAGGTAATATTCAAGGACAACCAAGAGCCTAAGCTTGGGGATGCCACGGAAGGCATCCCCTCTTTCGTCTTCGTTCATCGGTAACTTTACTTGGAGCTGTATTTTTATTTACCACATGATATGTGTTTTGCTTGGAGAGTCAATTTATTTTGTTAGGATTTTCTTGATTTTTGAATAAAATACCAAGATCTGACATTCTTAAATGTTAGAGAGTCTTCACATAGTTGCATAATTATTCAACTACTCATTGATCTTCACTTATATCTTTCGGAGTAGTTTGTCGTTGCTCTAGTGCTTCACTTATATCTTTTTAGAGCATGGTGGTGGTTTTATTTTATAGAAATAGATGAACTCTCATGCGTCACTTATATTATTTTGAGAGTCCTAAACAGTATGGTAATTTGCTTTGGTTATGAATTTAGTCCTAATATGATGGGCATCCAAGAGGGATATAATAAAAACTTTCATATAAAGTGCATTGAATACTATGAGAAGTTTGATACTTGATGATTGTTTTGAGATATGGAGATGGTGATATTAGAGTCATGCTAGTTGAGTAGTTGTGAATTTGAGAAATACTTGTGTTGAAGTTTGTGATTCCCGTAGCATGCACATATGGTGAACCATTATGTGATGAAGTCGGAGCATGATTTATTTATCGATTGTCTTCCTTATGAGTGGCGGCCGGGGATGAGCGATGGTCTTTTCCTACCAATCTATCCCCCTAGGAGCATGCGTGTAGTAATTTGTTTCAATAACTAATATATTTTTGCAATAAGTATGTGAGTTCTTTATGACTAATGTTGAGTCCATGGATTATACGCACTCTCACCCTTCCACCATTGCTAGCCTCTCTTGTGCCGTGCAATTTTCGCCGGTACCATATCACCCACCATTACCTTCCTCAAAACAGCCACCATACCTACCTATTATGGCATTTCCATAGCCATTCCGAGATATATTGCCATGCAACTTTCCACCGTTCCATTATTATGACACGCTTCATCATTGTCATATTGCTTTGCATGATCATGTAGTTGACATCGTATTTGTGGCAAAGCCACCGTTCATAATTCTTCCATACATGTCACTCTTGAGTCATTGCACATCCCGGTACATAGCCGGAGGCATTCATATAGGGTCATATCTTGTTCTAAGTATTGAGTTGTAATTCTTGAGTTGTAAGTAAATAAAAGTGTGATGATCATCATTATTAGAGCATTGTCCCAGTGAGGAAAGGATGATGGAGACTATGATTCCCCCACAAGTCGGGATGAGACTCTGGACGAAAAAAAAGGAGGCCAAAGAAGCCCAAATAAAAAAAGAGGCCACAAAAAAAGAGAAGGCCCAAATAAAAAATAAAAAAATAAAAAAATGAGAGAAAAAGAGAGAAGGGACAATGCTACTATCCTTTTACCACACTTGTGCTTCAAAGTAGCACCATGCTCTTCATAATAGAGAGTCTCCTATGTTATCACTTTCATATACTAGTGGGAAATTTTCATTATAGAACTTGGCTTGTATATTCCAACAATGGGCCTCCTCATGTGCCTTAGGTCTTCGTGAGCAAGCAAGTTGGATGCATACCCACTTAGTTTCTTCTGCTGAGCTTTCATACATTTATAGCTCTAGTGCATCCGTTGCATGGCAATCCCTACTCACACACATTGATATCTATCAATGGGCATCTCCATAGCCTGTTGATATGCCTAGTTGATGTGAGACTATCTTCTCCTTTTTGTCTTCTCCACAACCACCATTCTATTCCACCTATAGTGCTATATCCATGGCTCACGCTCATATATTGCGTGAAGATTGAAAAAGTTTGAGAACATCAAAAGTATGAAACAATTGCTTGGCTTGTCATCGGGGTTGTGCATGATTTAAATATATTGTGTGGTGAAGATGGAGCATAGCCAGACTATATGATTTTGTACGGATAGCTTTCTTTGGCCATGTTATTTTGAGAAGACATGATTGCTTTGTTAGTATGCTTGAAGTATTATTATTTTTATGTCAATATTAAACTTTTGTCTTGAATCTTATGGATCTGAATATTCTTGCCACAGTAAAGAAGATTACTTAGAGAAATATGTTAGGTAGCATTCCACATCAAAAATTCTGTTTTTATCATTTACCTACTCGAGGACGAGCAGGAATTAAGCTTGGGGATGCTGATACGTCTCCAATGTATCTATAATTTTTCATTGTTCCATGCTATTATATTATCAACCTTGGATGTTAATATGCATTTATATGCTCTTTTATATTATTTTTGGGACTAACATATTAACCCAGAGCCCAGTGCCAGTTTCTGTTTTTCCCTTGTTTTAGTGTTTCGTAGAAAAGGAATATCAACCGGAGTCCAGACGGAATGAAACCGTCGAAAAAGTTATTTTTGGAAAGAAAGCAATACAGGAGACTTGGAGTGCACGTCAGGGGATCAACGAGGAGAGCACGAGGCAGGGGGCGCGCCCACCCCCTGGGCGCGCCCTCCACCCTCATGGGCCCCTCGTGGATCCCCTGATGTATTTGTTCCGCCTATATATATATATATCCATATACCCTAAAACCATCGGGGAGCACAATAGATCGGGAGTTCCGCCGCCAGAAGCCTCCGTAGCCACCGAAAATCAATCTAGACCTGTTCCGGCACCCTGCCGGAGGGGGAAATCCCTCTCCGGTGGCCATCTTCATCATCCCGGTGCTCTCCATGACAAGGAGGGAATAGTTCTCCCTCGGGGCTGAGGGTATGTACCAGTAGCTATGTGTTTGATCTCTCTCTCTCGTGTTCTTGAGGTGGTACGATCTTGATGTATCGCGAGCTTTGCTATTATATTTGGATCCTATGATGTTTCTCCCCCTCTACTCTCTTGTGATGAATTGAGTTTTCCCTTTGAAGTTATCTTATCGTATTGAGTCATTAAGGATTCGAGAACACTTGATGTATGTCTTGCGTGGGATAACCGTGGTGACAATGCGTTATTCTATTGATTCACTTGATGTATGTTTTGGTGATCAACTTGCGGGTTCCGCCCATGAACCTATGCATAGGGGTTGGCACATGTTTTCATCTTGACTCTCTGGTAGAAACTTTGCGGCACTCTTTGAAGTACTTTGTGTTGGTTTGAATAGATGAATCTGAGATTGTGTGATGCATATCGTATAATCATACCTACGGATACTTGAGGTGACATTAGGGTTTTGATTGATTTGTGTCTTAACGTGTTATTCTAGTACGAACTCTAGGATAGATTGAACGGAAAGAATAGCTTCATGTTATTTTACTACGGACTCTTGAATAGATCGATCAGAAAGAATAACTTTGAGGTGGTTTCGTACCCTACCATAATCTCTTCGTTTGTTCTCCGCTATTAGTGACTTTGGAGTGACTCTTTGTTGCATGTTGAGGGATAGTTATGTGATCCAATTTGTTATTATTGTTGAAAGAACTTGAACTAGTGAAAGTATGAACCCCAGGCCTTGTTTCCTAGCATTGCAATACCGTTTGTGCTCACTTTTATCATTAGTTACCTTGTGATACGTGTCCAACGTATCTATAATTTTTGATTGCTCCATGCTATATTATCTACTATTTTGGACTATATTGGGCTTTGTTTTCCACTTTTATATTATTTTTGGGACTAACCTATTAACCGGAGGCCCAGCCCAGAATTGCTATTTTTTGCCTATTTCAGTGTTTCGAAGAAACGGAATATCAAACGGAGTCCAAACGGAATAAAACCTTCGGGAACGTGATTTTCTCACCGAACGTGATCCAGGAGACTTGGACCCTGCTCCAAGGAACAAAAGAGGCGGTCACGAGGGTGGGGGCGCGCCCCCCTGCCTCGTGGGCCCCTCGGTGCTCCTCCGGCGTACTCCTTCCTCCTATATATACCTACGTACCCCCAAAGGATCATAACAGGAGCCAAAAACCTAATTCCAACGCCGCAACTTTCTGTATCCACGAGATCCCATCTTGGGGCCTGTTCCGGAGCTCCACCGGAAGAGGGCCGTCATCACGGAGGGCTTCTACATCATCATAGCCTCTCCGATGAAGTGTGAGTAGTTTACCTCAGACCTTCGGGTCCATAGTTAGTAGCTAGATGGCTTCTTTTCTCTCTTTGAATCTCAATAGAAAGTTCTCCCCCTCTCTTGTGGAGAACTATTCGATGTAATCTACTTTTTGCGGTGTGTTTGTTGAGATCGATGAATTGTGGGTTTATGATCAAGTCTATCTATGAATAATATTTGAATCTTCTCTGAATTCTTTATGTATGATTGGTTATCTTTGCAAGTCTCTTCGAATTATCCGTTTGGTTTGGCCAACTAGATTGGTAGTTCTTGCCATGGGAGAAGTGCTTAGCTTTGGGTTTGATCTTGCGGTGTCCTTTCCCAGTGACAGAAGGGGCAGCAAGGCACGTATTGTATCGTTGCCATCGAGGATAACAAGATGGGGTTTATTTCATATTGCATGAATTTATCTCTCTACATCATGTCATCTTGGTTAAGGCGTTACTCTGGTTTTAACTTAATACTCTAGATGCATGCTGGATAGCGGTCGATGAGTGGAGTAATAGTAGTAGATGCAGAATCGTTTCGGTCTACTTGTCACGGACATGATGCCTATATACATGATCATGCCTAGATATTCTCATAACTATGCTCAATTCTGTCAATTGCTCAACAGTAATTTGTTCACCCACCTTAGAATACTTATGCTCTTGAGAGAAGCCACTAGTGAAACCTATGGCCCCGGGTCTATTCTCATCATATCAATCTCCATCACTTTAATCTTGCTTTGCCTTTTACTTTCCTTTTTAATTTTTACTTTGCATCTTTATACCAAAAATACCAAAAATATTATATCTATCAGATCTCACTCTCGTAAGTGACCGTGAAGGGATTGACAACCCCTAATCGCGTTGGTTGCGAGTAGCTATCGTTTTGTGCAGGTATGAGGGACTTGAGCGTGGCCTCCTACTGGATTGATACCTTGGTTCTCAAAAACTAAGGGAAATACTTACGCTACTCTGCTGCATCATCCCTTCCTCTTCGGGGAAAACCAACGCAAGTTCAAGACGTAGCACCTTGCTATTTTTATATTTTCATATTACAAAAACCTTTATCTACCATCCATATACCACTTGTATCACCATCTCTTCGCCGAACTAGTGCACCTATACAATTTACCATTGTATTGGGTGTGTTGGGGACCCAAGAGACTCTTTGTTATTTGGTTGCAGGGTTGTTTGAGAGAGACCATCTTCATCCTACGCCTCCCACGGGTTGATAAACCTTAGGTCATCAACTTGAGGGATGTTTGCTACTGTCCTACAAACCTCTGCACTTGGAGGCCCAACAACATCTACAAGAAGAAGGTTGTGTAGTAGACATCACCTGCGGCCCGCTTCGTGGCTAAGCCAGCAGGCCGTATGGCCCATCTTCATCAACAAGGCATCCAAGACCCTCGCGAGGGGCCAAGCCTCGCGAGGCGGATGACGCAAGACCTCCTCTGGAGTGGCCTAGTCAGGAAGGCTCACGAGGAGCGGAGATATCAAGGCAAGGCGAACCTCATGAGGCTCTCATGACGTGAGACATGACGATCGACACCAGGTGGGCGCCAGGCGGGCGCCAGCGCGCACAGTGTCCTTGTTTCCTCTTTGGTGCTAAGGAAGCCAACGCAGGCGAGGAGTACTCAGGCATCATGCAAAGGTTGCCATATCGGTGCAACAAGACCAAGACCAGAAGGACGAAAAGACGGAGGTCATCGTGGAGCCCAAGACGGCATCACCACCAGAGCCTTTGGTAGACGAAGACCACTTTTGTTAGGATGGCTTGTACTAGCTGTTCCCCTTCAAATTTGCCTGCCATTGTTGGCTCCCTTCCCGCTCAGTATTTGGGAAGAGGACCAGAGCATATATAAATAGAGTTAGCCACCACCATAGAAGGAGGACCATATTTAGACCATCCAGAACCACACAAGTTAGCCAAGCACAAGAACACCTCAACCTCAGGAGGCTGTTCTTCCCCTTGTATTTTTCATCATTAGCCCAAGAGGCAATCCACCACCACCACACTGGAGTAGGGTATTACACCACAACGGTGGCCCGAACCAGCATAAATCTTGTGTCTTCCTATGTTGCGAGTTCGTCGAGTTCATCCGCGAGATGTTAGCGAGCTAGGGCGTAGATCGGTGGGAGGAAAAGACTTCGTGCGCACCCCAGTGTTCGAACCTTAAGGGTTTGCCGAAACCCCACATCCAACATTTGGCGCGCCAGGTAGGGTGCACCGTAGCTTCCCCTCCATCGATCTGCGCTCGGTCGCCACCCGCTTCGCCCACATGGCAGGCGCCCTGCCGCCGACTCCAACGGTTAGCATTGACAACGGGGCCAGGGGGCTCCGAGCCATGGCCCCGCCCTGCGGCGGGTGCAGTGGCCGCCCAAGTTCAGGCCGGAGATGCCGCCGCGCTACGATGGCGGCGGACCCGTCAGCCTTCCTACTGGCGTACGAGGAGGCCGTCCTCGAAGCCGGGGGTGATGACAAGGTCATGGCCAACTGGCTTCCCATGGCCCTCGTCAGCGAGCCACGCGCCTGGCTGCTCAACCTTCCTGGATCCACGGTGGCATCTTGGGAGGAGCTCTGCGACCTCTTCACTGCTCGCTACGTGGTGCCGGCGCACCACACAGTCGCGGCCCTGCTGGGCGGCTCTCAAGCACCGCCGCCAGACCGCCACGCCAAGCCATTCCTCCGTCAGATCGGGGCCACCTCTAGGTGCCCGGGGCTCCGCCGGGCTGGGTTGCGCCAGAGGCCGACCTTACCTTCGGCTCAGAAGACCACCCGACTCCACCGCCGGCTCCGGAATGCTCCCGATGCTCTACACGCCCACCATCTGCAACGTGGCCGTCACCAAGACCCTCATCGACGGTGGTGCTGGCCTCAACTTGCTCTTCGTGGAAACCTTCAACCTTTTCCTCGTGCCACTCGAGCGGCTCGGCCTCAGTAAGCCCTTCTCGAGAGTGGTTGGTGGAGCTTCCCACTCCCTGGGACAGATCCGCCTCCCTGTCACCTTCGGCACACGCGACAACTACCGCACTGAGCTGGTGGACTTCGACATCGCTCGCATCGGTCTCCCGTACAACACCATCCTCGGGTACCCGGCTCTTGCTCAGTTCATGGCGGCGACTCACCCGGCCTACAACCTCATGAAGATGCTAGGGAGCAAGGGCGTCCTCACCATCTAGGGGGACACTAAGGAGGCCGTGACGACACTCAGGCTCGCCTTCAAGACCGCGGGAGCAGCACAACCCACCAACGCCGGTGCCCCCGCGGCCAGGGAGGCCGTGCCCACCAAGAAGAAGCAGCTATTCACCCAAGACAAGGAGGAAACCAAGCAGGTATCGGTCAGCGAGGACGGGTCTTCAGGAGCCAACTTTACCATAGGAGCCGGCCTTGACCCGGAACAAGATGGATCCCTGGTGAGTTTCTTGCGCGTGAACAAGGAGATATTCGCATGGGAGCCCAATCAGCTGGTAGGGGTTCCGAGGGAGGTGATCTAGCATCATCTAAGGGTATGACCCAACATCCGACCCGTGAAGCAGCGAGCGAGACGGCAGTCCACTGAGAAGCAGGGCTTCATCGTCCAAGAGACACGCAGGCTGGAAGCGGCAGGTGCCATCCGAGAGGTCCGATACCTCGAATGGCTGGCGAACCCTGTCGTGGTGCCGATAAAAGGCGGGAAGGAACGGATGTGTGTTGACTTCACCAATCTTAACAAAGCATGCCCTCAAGACCCGTTCCCACTCCCGCGCATCGACTAGATTGTTGACCCCACCGCCGAGTGCGACCTGCTGTGCTTCCTGGATGCGTTCTCAGGGTATCATCAAATCAAGATGGCGGTGGAAGATGTGGAGAAGACGGCCTTCCTGACACCATCTGGGGTGTACGGCTACACCTGCATGTTCTTCGGGCTGCGCAACGCGGGCGCAACCTTTCAGTGGTTGATGCACATCGCTCTGGGGTGGCAGCTCGGGAGGAACGTAGAGGCTTACGTTGATGACATAGTGGTCAAGTCTCGCAAGGCAAGGACATTGATTCAAGACTTGGAGGCGACCTTCGAGAGCCTGCGCCAAGTGAACTTGAGGCTCAACCCGGAGAAGTGCATGTTCGGTGTCCCCTCCGACAAGCTGCTGGGATTCCTCGTATCCCACATGGGAATCGAGGCGAACCCGGAGAAGGTCAAGGCTATCAAGGACATGAGCCCGCCACACACCCTCAAAGAGATGCAGAAGCTAGCATGGCGGGTGACCGCGTTAGGGCGTTTCATCTCCAAACTGGGAGAGCGCGCCTTACCATTCAAGCTCATGAAGAGGAAGGGCCCGTTCGGGTGGAACCCGGAGGCCGACCGGTCCTTCCAAGACCTCAAGAAATACCTTACTAGCCCCCCAGTGATGGTGGCACCACGGCCCCTCGAGCCTCTGGTACTCTACCTTGCTGCCACCCCGTACTCCGCCAGCACGGCATTGGTGGCGGTTCGGGAGGAGTGCCAAGCCAAGGGCGCGCCCCGCCAGGCCAAGGCTGAAGTAGCGCGGGGTCAGGAAGGCGCAGTAAAGGCATCAGCGGTGGAAGGCCAAGCTCAGCAGGGCGGCGTTGCAGAAGCTCCTGAGGACAGTCGGGTCTCAGGAACCCTTCCACCTCATGATATGCCCCGATCTCCGCATGACCCGAGCCTCGACAATGTGCCAGCCCTCGTCGAACACCCGGTGTACTTTGTTAGCACCGTACTATGGGACGCGAGGGCGCGCTATACCATGCCCCAGAAACTCCTGCTCGCACTCCTGGTGGCCTCACGCAAGCTGCGACACTACTTCTAGGGCCACCCCATCAAGGTCGTCTCAGCCTACCCACTGGAAAGGATACTTAGGAGCCCTAACTCAGCAGGAAGGGTCGCAGAGTGGAACATCGAGTTGCAAGTGTTCCAGTTGGAGTTCAACACTACCAGGGTCATCAAGGGGGCCGCACTCGCCGACTTTGTGGCAAAATGGACGGATGCCCCGACACTTGAGGAAGGAGAAGACCGGTCCACCTCCCCAGGAAGTGAGGCTCCGGATGGTTGGGTCATGTAATTCGATGGCGCCTTCGCACACCAGGGCGCGGGGGCTGGAGCAGTGCTCGTCTCGCCCACCCAGGACAAGCTCTACTACGCCATGCAACTCTGCTTTCAGCACAGCGAGAAGGTCTCCAACAACATCGCAGAATACGAAGGCCTCATAGCTGGCCTGAAAGCTGCAGTGGTCCTAGGGGTGAAGTGCCTCACCGTCAGAGGTGACTCACAACTCCTCGTCAACTTCTCTAACAAGGTGTATGAGCCGAAGGACGAGCATATGGAGGCCTACCTCGCGGAGGTGCGCAAGATGGAGAAACAGTTCTCGGGCCTTGAGCTGCAGCACGTGCCCCGAGGCACCAACAAAGAAGCCGACGACATCGCCAAGAGAGCATCCAAGAGGCAACCGCAGGAGCCAGGCGTCTTTGAGGAGCGGCTCTTCAATCCATCAGCTGCGCCACCTGTTTCAAGCACGACTCAGCCTCAGGAGGATCTCCCCCAGCCTCCGGCCACGGGAGCCCCGACATGTGGACCGACCTCCAGAGCTCGGCTGCTCTTGGCGCTCGAGCCCAGGAGGAATGCTGGACCAAGGAATTCAAGGAGTACTTAATGCACGGGACGTTGCCGGAGAAGGAAGAGGAGGCGGAGCGCGTGGCCCGGCAAGCCATGACATACTGTATCCAAGACGACGAGTTATATAGGAAACGACCAAACGATGTCACACTATGCTGCATATCCAGCGACCAAGGAAGGGAGTTGCTGATTGACATACACGGCGGGGACTGTGGACACCACTCGTCGTCACAGACCCTCGTCGGCAAGGTGTTCCAAAGTGGATTCTACTGGCCTACAACACTCAACGATGCAGCCGGTCTGGTGAAGTCTTGCGAAGCTTGCCAATTCCATGCCAAGCAAATCCACCAACCTTCTCAGGGCCTTCAAACTATCCTGCTCACATGGCCATTCGCGGTCTGGGGGCTGGATATCCTAGGCCCGTTCCCTCAGGCGCCAGGGGGCTACCGTTACCTCTACGTCGCCATCGACAAGTTCACCAAGTGGGCGGAAGTGGAAGCCGTCCGTACCATCCCAGCCGGCTCTGCTGTCAAGTTCATCAAGGGCCTCGTGAGCCGCTTCGAGGTCCCCAACCGCATCATCATAGATAACAGTTCGCAGTTTACTAGCAACCTCTTCAAAACCTACTGTGCTAACCTTGGGACGCAGATCTGCTACGCTTCGGTGGCCCACCCCAGGAGCAATGGTCAGGCCGAACATGCTAACGCGGAGGCCCTGAGGGGCCTCAAGACCAGGACCTTCAAGAAGAAGCTGGAGGCCTGCGGCAGGGGCTGGCACAACGAGCTCCAGTCCGTACTGTGGTCCATCCGGACCACCTCCACCAAGCCAACTGGAGAGACTCCATTCTTCCTCGTCTATGGCGCGGAAGCGGTCCTCCCTCACGAGGTCAAGCATCACTCCGCACGGGTCCTGGCATTCGACGAAACACAGCAGGACGCCATGCGGGGGATGGAACTCGTGTTGGGGGAGGAACATCGCTGCGAAGCTGTGCTATGGGCGGCGAGGTACCAGCAAGCATTGCGGCGATACCACTTCCGCAACATCCGCTCCAGGACACTCGAGATGGGTGACCTAGTCCTGAGGCGGTCCTCTCTAGGGAAGGGCTGCATAAGCTTTCACCAATGTGAGAGGGCCCGTTCAAGGTCATCCACATCTCCAGGTCTGGCGTCGTGCGCCTGGAGACACAAGACGGAGTACCAGTCCAAAATGCCTGGAACATCCAGCACCTCCGGAAGTTTTACCCATGAAGTAAGGCCTAGAGCCTGTGAAGCAAGGCCCAGAGCCTATGAAGCAAGGCCCAGAGTCTATGAAGCAAGGCCCAGAGCCTATGAAGCCAGGCCCAGAGCCTGTGAAGCAAGGCCTAGAGCCTGAGAAGAAAGGCCCAGAGCCTGTGAAGAAGGCCTGGTGCCTATGAAGAATCGCTGCCCGTGACACTCTCACGTAATAATGAGTTAGGTCTGTACACGCCTCGGAGTCTCAGGAGTGCTGGCCTCAGGCCCTGGGGCTCTGGCCCACGCCTAGTGGTAGAACTTAGCTCCGCGCGGGTGAGAAGACTTGAAGACTAGATTAGGTGTTGGACGTGGATTTTCATTTGCTTTCCGTATTTGGCTCCCTTTCCCTTAATCGAAATTTTCTTTTGGCATTCCTTGCTGATTTGACCCCCTCGCCTCTCGCTGCGTTTTTCCTGCTCGGGTTAGCTCGTGTTCTCTCTCTCGCATGCCTCACGAGGGGGCTGGGCAGGTGCCCTCGTGAGCATTTTCTCCCTTCTCTGCCTTCTCGCGAGCCACCCTCGTTTGAGCCCAAATGCTGGCGTGCCTCTCCTAGTCCGTGCCCCTCGGGTACCACGATACAAGGCGCCAGGTCAGGGTCAGGGCGAACAGAAAATCCTTTAACGCATTTACTAATGAGCTTTTGCAGTTCCCGAGCAAATGCAGGCCACCAAGGCAAGATGAACGCGAGGAAATGAGCGCCTCATCAGGAAGAGGGTGTCCTGGATATACCAGGTTAAGTTATCTTTGCATGAAATAATGACACAACATGCACAGTGCCACAACTAAGGAACCATAGTTCGATACATGCCCCCCTGGGCCCAAACTGGTTACATTCTTGATGCAGGAAAAAGAGTAAAACAAAAGCAGCGTTGCAGCAATCTGTGGAGGCAGACCCCTAGTGGCACCCCGAGCCTAGCCGGATCCTTCTTCGCGCTTCACGGAGGCGCATCAACGAGATGACCCACTGCCGCCTTCAAAGCGGGCACGGCGGCGCGGTGGCTAGTCGTGGTCACTGCTGCTAGAGCTGTCACCGGAGGAAGAGCCGCCGTAGCTGGACAAGACACAGCTACCCCCGAGGGCAGGCTCACCCTCATCCTCGTCACGACCATCCCAGAGACCGAGCACCTCCTCACCATCGTTCGCCTCGGGGCAGCACCCGGCGCGGAGACCATCGTCCCCAAAAACCCTCACATAAAGGGTCGACTCGCCGTCGTACTTGAAGTGGAGGGCGCACCGCCGGCCCAAGCCGCGCGCGCGGGTGAACGTCTGCCAACCGCAGGCCAGGGCTATGTTGCCCGCGGCGGATGTCGCGACTGCAACCCAAGAGGCCTTGCTGCAGCAACCATCCGCCTGCAGCCAGAGTCCGCCTGGACCAAAGGACGGGGCTTGTCGGCGAAGAAGCGTGGAAGTTGGAGCCAGTTGCCGGTCGGATTCTCCGACCAGATGACAAACTCCGGCGACACTTCCACCGTGTGAAAGCGTGGATGGGGGGAGGGCGCCACCAAAGCACGCCTCCCCTCGTCAACTGGATCGCCATGGCTGGGACGACCCCCTCCGCGTGTCGTGGTGCCGCTCCGACAGTGGGCCGCGACAGGGGACGCAGCGTGCTTGCACGGACGGCCACATCCGTGCTTGGGCGCCGGCGAGCAGGGTCCCTCGCGAGGGGACTTTCCCTTCTCGGCGGCGGGGAACTTCCTTCGTGGAGCCATTGGTGGCACAATGAGCAATGGAACGAGGAAGAAGAAGTAAGCGAGCAATGAAGAGATGGGCAACGGGGGCTCAGCCCCCTCCCCATTTATAGCAAGAGAAGGCCAACCGACACCTCCCACGATCGCAGGTAATGATGGTTTCCTTTGCATGTCGCGGGGACTCATCAAGTCGTGAAGTTGCCGAGGCAGCGTGGGGAAGCGGAGACGCCCACGTCCAATCAACCACCATGCGTCAACCGAGGCCGCATGCTTTTGGGGCCCGCGGTGCTCCATGCTTGACCCTTGGCTTCACCATGAAGCCAAGCAAGAACGCACCTTGGGCCCGGGGGCTACTGTCGGCGTTCTGGGAATGGGGGTCCCCAAACTTGCCTGCCTGCGGCCCGCTGCGTGGCTAAGCCAGCAAGCCGTACGCCCCATCTTCATCAACAAGGCATCCAAGACCCTCGCGAGGGGCCAAGCCTCGCGAGGCGGACGATGCAAGACCTCCTCTGGAGTGGCCTAGTCAGGCAGGCTCATGAGGTGCGGAGATATCAAGGCAAGGCGAACCTCACGAGGCTCTCGTGACGTGAGCCATGACGATCGACACCAGGCGGGCGCCAGCGCGTGCTGCGTCCTTGTTTCCTCTTTGCTGCTAAGGAAGCCAACGCAGGCTAGGAGTACCGGGGCATCAGGCAAAGGTTACCATATCGGTGCAACAAGACCAAGACCAGAAGGACGAAAAGACGGAGGTCACCGTGGAGCCCAAGACGGCGTCACCACCAGAGCCTTTGGTAGACGAAGACCACTTTTGTTAGGATGGCTTGTACTAGCTGCTCCCCTTCAAATTTGCCCGCCATTGTTGGCTCCCTTCCCGCTCAGTATTTGGGAAGAGGACCAGGGCCTATATAAATAGAGTTAGCCACCACCATAGAAGGAGGACCATATTTAGACCATCCAGAACCACACAAGTTAGCCAAGCACAAGAACACCTCAACCTCAGGAGGTTGTTCTTCCCCTTGTATTGTTCATCATCGGCCCAAGAGGCAATCCACCACCACCACACTGGAGTAGGGTATTACACCACAACGGTGGCCCGAACTAGTCTAAATCTTGTGTCTTCATGTGTTGCGAGTTCGTCGAGTTCGTCCTCGAGATGTTAGCGAGCTAGGGCGTAGATCGGTGGGAGGAAAAGACTTCGCGCGCACCCCAGTGTTCGAACCTTAAGGGTTTGCCGGAACCCCACATCCGACAGTGCTGAACTCGTATGTCGGCCACTAGAGTGTAGCTTGGTCAGGCCCGTGCGGGTCTCCCCCTCCCCTCCATGTTCTTCTTGGTGCTCTGCGTCCTCAGGTCCTAGCCCTTGAGCGAGCTCAGCCGCCGCTGGTATGCCAGGTCGCGTGCCATGGTCAAGGCCAGGGGGTGAGGGCTGGAGAGCCAGTAAGAGCTCCTGAGGCACGATGTTCAGGAGCCCCCTTTTAACATGCAAGTGAATCGCATGAGAGAAGAGGGAGAGTCCCGGTACCGCCTGCTGCGGCCCTCAGGAAGTTCCTACAAGTTAGCACGGGGAAGGGCACCGGTCGCTGTGGTGATTGCCGGTTTGCTTTTGGCGCGTGAGAGGGGACTCCCTACTGCGGAGAGCCCCCGGGGCGTGTACAACCCCGTCCTGACACGTGGCTTGCACGACAGGGCTAGACGACGTGTGTCTGGGCACTCGTGAGCCAGCGCGGGACTCAAGGCCAGGCAGGTTGCACCTGGTCTCGGTGCTTGGTCACTGTCTTGGTCCTGCGAGATGGTTAGACAATGCGAAGGGTCCTGAAGAAAGACGGCCGACGCGCGGCTCCCATGGTGGGTGGCAATCAAGAAGGTGATAGTCATAGATAGATTAAGCATGGAAAGCATACTGGCTTAAGTAAATGCAGGGAAGATGGATGCCACTGGGTCCGGTCCGAGCGGCTTGGGGATGATGTAGCCCGAGGGGCGCCCCCGACAAGGTAAGTTAAAGACATAAAAAGGGATACATGCCACAGGGACGGACCCACGCGGCCTGGGAATGATGCAGCCCTGGGGGCACTCCCAGCTGAATGAACTTGGAAAATGTCACCTGGTTCTATTGATGAAGGAGAGTTGGGGCAGCTGAAGGCATGCGGTGAAGGGGCTACTCCTCATGAGCCACCGGGGCCCTGAGCCTCGGGAGGCTCTGGACGTCCAGGGGGTTCCTTGAGGATTGTCTTCATCTCCGTCAGCACAACATGGTGCCCAGCCTCCTGAGCCGCCAGGATGCTCCGCAGGTTGCGTTGATAGGCGGTCACCACGCTCGGCAGGCCAAAAGGCATGTGAACGTAGCTGTGAGGTGGGCCCTTGCAGCGTCCCACGCGCGAAGGCTAGAAAAGCTCCTGAGAGGCGGCCCGGTTGAGCCCTGGGACGTCGATGCAGATGCGCAGCCCGGCATCCTCGCCTGGATGGGGAGTTGCGCCTGGTGAGCGGCGGCCGCCGCGCATGGTCCTTGCGTCTTGCAGTTCCTGAGTGGTCTTGGTGATGAACTCCTGAACGGTGGGCACTCCTTGCCCTGTGTTCTCCTGAGGGAAACGTGTCACGAAGCACGCCTCCAAGTGGTGCCCAAGCACCTCCCTCGTGATGCTAGTAAAGTCTGAGTCCCTCCAGAAGAGAGCCCCCGAGCCCTGCCTGAGAGGGGCGCTGCGTGTGTTTTTTCTATGCGATGGAGGGAGGCGCCCCAGGCGTGGGCGCCGATCCTGACGAGGCGCCGCTTGCCTGAGGCCCTGCGTGGCGCAGCTTCTTCTTCTTCTTGGGGGTGGCCTCAGGAGGGCGCTCGCCCTAGCTGTCGGGGTCGTCGATTGCTGCAGCTTGGAAGGCACGCTCGAAGGAGGACACCGCGTCTCTTTCTTTGCACAGGACTGTGATGACTCCGTCGCTTCCCAGCATATTGAGGACATTGTAGCCATGATGGGTCACCACCATGAACTTGGCCAGGGCTGGATACCCGAGGATGGCGTTGTATGGCAGGCGGATGTAGGCAACGTCAAAGTCGATGAGTTCGGTGCGGTAGTTGTTGCGTTCTCCGAAGGTAACGGGGAGGCGAACCTGCTCGATCGGGGTAGTAAAGCCGTTGGTCACTCCTGAGAAAGGCTTGGTCGGCTGAAGCTAGTTATATGGCACTTGGAGGTTGTCGAATGTGTCGACGGACAGGACATTGAGCCCTGCACCGCCGTTGATGAGGGTCTTGGTAACTTTGCACGTTGCTGATGACTGGTGAACAAAGCATTGGGAGGGCGCCTGCAGTAGCTGCGCACTTGAGCTGATCTGCCAAACTGAACGTGATGGGTCACCTGGACCATCTGAGCGGGCGTGTGGCCTCGAGCTTGGGGAGAACTGCATTCACTTCACGGGCAAACTCTTTGAAGATACGCTGCGAGGTTGGGGCTTGAGCTTCGCCCAAGATGTAGGCGATAGCGTGCGGCTCCTGGAAGCCCCCAGCCCCTCGTCTTGATGGTGGTCGTTGTCGGTGTCAAAATCGGCAGATCTCGGGTAGGGGGTCCCGAACTGTGTGTCTAGGGCGGATGGTAACAAGAGGCAGGGGACTCGATGTTTTACCCAGGTTCGGGCCCTCTTGATGGAGGTAAAACCCTACGTCCTGCTTGATTAACATTGATGATATGGGTAGTACAAGAGTAGATCCACCACAAGATCAGAGAGGCTAAACCCTAGAAGCTAGCCTATGGTATGATTATATGTTGTCCTACAGACTAAAACCCTCCGGTTTATATAGACACCGGAGAGGGTTAGGGTTACACAAGGTCGGTTACAAAGGAGGAGATATACATATCCGTATTTCCTAGCTTGCCTTCCACGCCAAGTAGAGTCCCATCCGGACACGAGACGAAGTCTTCAATATTGTATCTTCATAGTCCAACAGTCAGGCCAAAGTATATAATTCGGCTATCCGGATACCCCCTAATCTAGGACTCCCTCAGTAGCCCCCGAACCAGGCTTCAATGACGATGAGTCCGGCGCGCAATATTGTCTTCGGCATTGCAAGGCAGGTTCTTCTCCATCTTCCGAACGTTTATAAAGTAGTGTTCGGTCCCATAAATGTTTGGACCTCTTGGCTTCTATGCCCAGTAAGGGCTTTCTCCCACACGTCGAATGAATACGAGGCGCCAGGGCGTTTTACATTCACCCCCCTAGCCAGATAAATGAGTTGTCTATTAAAGGGATGGGGATCCTTAGATCCGATCCATACCATCCTCCCCCAGCGAGAGTCCATCACAGCGTGTTCCGGAAAGATCCATTCCAGCATGGCTGACCTCCGCAGCTCCTCCTCCCGCCCCGAAGCCCTAAGCCTGATGATTGGGAGAGGTGTTCAGTCCCACACAGTCATTTAGTCGAACTGCAGACTAAGGGATTTCTCCCTCTGGCGTACATGGTGCCCGTTCGAGCCGGGCTCGCCACCTATAATGGCGGGGAGCAAGCGGAGAGCTTTCCCTGTCCCTATATGGGGGAACGGGTCTGCCTTGTCCCCTATCTATTAAGGGGACTCTGATTTCCAATTCATTTGTTCCTCCGCGGGCTCCTGGAGTTCTACGGCCTCCAATTACACAACTTCACCCCCGCCTCCATCCTACATATCGCCGGCTATGTGGCTCTCTGCAAGTTGTTCCTGGGCTGTGTGGCTCACTTCGAGCTGTGGAAAATACTTTTTTGCCTTGTCCCTCACACACAGAGGGGGTCACTTTATCAAGTGGGCGGAGCCGAAATATGGCGCATCGCCGATACCGGATACCTATCCAGTACTCCGAAGAAGTCGCCCAAAGACTGGCCTTCAGAATGATTTTATATGGAGGACGTTCCCCTTCCGGACCCTGTTCGGTGGGGTCTTCCCGAGTTCAACAATGCTCCTCTGAAGGAACACCGAAGTTGGCGCCCACGGAGCCCCCAGGTGGAAGACAACAGAGAAGTCCTCTATCTGATGAACCGGATCAAAGCTTTGGCTCAATCAGGATTGACAATAATCGAAGTTATGTCGATTTGCATAATGCGGGGAGTGCAACCACTTCAATATCGTGGGCACCCCTTGTGGTGTTATAACGGGGTGGATGACACCACCCGCTGCGGGCGTAAGGGTCTGGAAAATGCCGCTGCTTTAGCGAAAATTCTGTCCAAATTGTTCAAGGGTGAGGAAGAGGAGTTCACCCGCATCAAGCCACGGGATGGATTCTCCATGTACAATCCTCCAAGCTAGGTAAGTTATATGTCCCTGCTCCCCTTTTTTCCGCATTCTTTGTCGTAAGTATTCACCTTGCCACTTTGTAGCAGGAATTGTGAAAATCCATAAAGGAGGTCAGCAGCCCCTCTCCACAACCAGAGGACCCTGACCAGGCCCTCAACTCCGGACTCGAAGAAGATTCGGTTATATCCGTGGAGCTGATAGACTGGCAGTTCTATCAGTTAAGCTGTGACGATGCCATGGTGGCCATTACGGCCGACTATCCCGGACCGCTCCCTGCAGCGCACGTAATAAAAACCAAAAATCCCAACTCCAAAACCAGGATCCCCTTTTAGACACTTCACCCACCATATACACATGGCATTTTTACAGGGAAGGCATTTAGGACGCCCTGCCAAACCCACAGCAACGCGCCAACAGGAGGCACCGAGGCCGGGTAGGCCAAAAAGGAAGGCGGTCAGGACGGAGACACCGGCGCAAAGGTATAACAAACCCCGCTCCATGGTTGTCGTCTTTCTTGAAATATAATGACGCCCGTGTTTCTTTAACAGAAAAAACATTCGCTGGAATATGTCCGGCGATGTTACTAATCACGCTTCCACCAGCCGGGCGCCAGGACCTGACATAGAGGCGGAAGCCGATATGGGGCAGGCGCCGGATAATCCCCCTACAGAGGATGCAGATAGATTATCCGCTACTAACTTAGAAGTGGAAAGCGCCATGAATCATAGGCACCGCCGGGCCATACTCCGGGACGCTTGTTTCTCACCAGAGGCATTTGATGCCTTTAATTCCGGAGAGGCGTACCTCCGTGCTGCTCAAGATGGTCTAGCCAGAGCCACGGATCAATATGTAAAGGATGTACGGGTAAGTAAATCTGACGATTTATATGTATCAGTAGCCCCTGAGACTTGAAACAGTTAGCAGAACTGATTTAAGGATCATCTTTATTGTGTAGGTTCTTACAGAGAAGAATACTAGGCTAACACAGGAGCTAGAGGAATGCAAGACCCAACTGCGGGCTGCTGTGGCCGCATTGCAGGAACCGAAAAAGTCACCTGCTGGTAACATTTACTTTAAAGAGTGATGGTTACCATGTAATGTGCCGCATGGCTGCAGATCTAACAACAGATGTTGTAGATGAATCCGGAGAAAACCCGGAGGACCAGCATGTTATGCGATAGCTAGAGGCTGGCAAATGCGTGGTGACTGAGGTTAGGCGGGAGAAAAACAATCTCCAAGATGCCAATATTAAGCTGAGCGTGGAACTAAAAGACGTTAGGGGCCAGCTTGCAGACTCCGAGAAGGAGAATAAGCGGCTTCGGCACGGCATTTTCAGTAAGTGCTTTAACGAATCCTTTTAAAGGAGTTCGGCGAAGAAGCCGACTAATAGCGTTATGTCTGTAGGTATGCTGACGGGTCGTCCCGCGGAGGAAATGCCCGGGTCTGCGGGTGATCTTCTATCCGAGCTGTCACATCTGCACGAACAAGTTCTGCAGGTGATGCAAGGTGTTGCCCAGGCCTTGTGGCCATCCGTCTCCCTGCCAGAGGGCATTGCAGAGCTTACGGAGAAGCTCAAGGGAGCATGGCGGCGCTTCCAATTATGTAAGATATCGGCCTGCCGACAGGGTGCCAGAGAAGCCTGGCCCATGGTGAAGACGCGGTATACCAAGGCAGACCCAAATCACATGGCCGAGGTCGGACCTGTGGGGCCCGATAGAAAAGAGATCCCCGTTAGCTTAGTTTATGGGCAAGTAGAATTAGCCGCGAATTATTCCCAACAAGATTGTAAGCTAGACCGCCTGTTGGATGGTATAGAAGAGGAATTTAGTCAGTTTGCATGACTATGTAATTAAAGTGACATGTATAATGCCTTCTAGCCGGATTGTAGATCATTTGTCTTGGCGGACCTTTTCGCTTCAACCTCGGGACCCGATAGTCCGGAGTGTATCCAAATACCCGCTTAGTTATATAAGAACCAGGGTATGTGTGGAGACCAGGCGTAGGGGTCATTAGTGCTTGAACAGACAAGTGCCCAACTAGTTATGTTATATTACATGGGTAGTAAGAAACATCTTCAGGGAGAATAGTTCCGTTAAGGGTTCCTTTCCCTGGGTAAGCATGCCCTAAAGTGCATGTCCGAACTATGATAGGAAAAGCAGGAAAAACCTTTAGGGGCAGATATGGACAATAAATAAAAATCATCTTTTGTTCACCAACCAAATATTCCCTTAAGAACGCTAGCTTTCGGCTTCACCCAGTCTGAGGTACACATCCGGCGGACCCGGCAGTAACAATCGCAGAGGTGCTCCCCTTATGCCCTAGCCAAATTAATGGGAACGTAGGGCATAAATACAAGAGCCAGGCAACCCAGCTTGGCCAAAACTTAAGTCATATCGATGCATATAATGGCGAAAAAAGGTACATGCGGAAGCATGACACATGTGCGGGGCCTGAGGCCCAGATAAATAATTAAGCTTCTGTGAAAGAAGCCCCCAGGTATGATGAGCGTCGCTAGTGCATATATCATGTGCAAGCGAGGCACAAGTTGGCCCTTGAGGCCTAGAGAAAGTATAAAAGAAAGGAAGAAAGAAAAACAAGATCGATAATGTATATGCAAAAAAATGGACAAAGGGAGGGGACGAACATAGAGTCCGGAGCTAGGCATAGAATCTTCGGAGCCTGGCCGCGTTCCATGGGTTCGGCTCGAGTCGACTAGTCGATGCATCCCGTAGTCGGTACGCTCCACCGGTCAGAACTTGGTCAATAATGAAGGGACCTTCCCACTTGGGCTCGAGCTTGTTCTTTTTCTTATCCAGCAGGCGTAGAACTAGTTCACCAACGTTATAAGTTTTGGCCCGTACTTCTCTACTTTGGTATCTGTGAGCCTGTTGTTGATAAAATGTGGAACAGGCTTTGGCTACGTCGCGCTCCTCCTCCAGGGTATCCAGATTTTCCTGCCGATCGAGCTCGGCTTCTCTTTCTTCGTACATGCGCACTCGAGGTGAGTCATGAATTATGTCACAGGGCAAGACTGCCTCTGTGCCGTACACCATAAAGAAGGGTGTATATCCGGTACTATGATTCGGCGTGGTCCGCAGCCCCCAGAGTACGGAGTCGAGCTCCTCTACCCAGTGCGTGTTAGACTCGGTTAAGGAACACACTAATCTGGGTTTAATGTCGCTCATTATAAGACCGTTTGCTCCCTCGACTTGACCGTTGGTTTGTGGGTGATAGACTGAGGCATAATCGAGCTTGATGCCCCTTTTGCTGCACCAGAGTTTTACCTCATGGCCGTGAAGTTCGTGCCGTTGTCAGTGATGATGCTGTGGGGGATGCCGTAACGGTGTATGACCCCGGATATGAAGTCTATCACTGGTCCTGATTTGGCTGTTTTAACAGGTTTGGCCTCTATCCATTTGGTGAATTTATCCACCATGACCAGTAAGTATTTTTTCTTATGGGTTCCCCCTTTAAGGGGTCCAACCATGTCAAGCCCCCAGACCGCAAAGGGCCATGTAATGGGGATTGTTTGGAGGACGGTGGGTGGCATGTGGCTTTGATTTGCAAAGAGCTGGCAACCGGTGCAACATTGGACCAAGTCCTGTGCGTCTGCCCGGGCCGTTGGCCAATAGAATCCTGTACGGAAGGCCTTGCTTACAAGGGCCAGGCTGCGGCGTGATGACGTCGAGTCCGGCATGAATTTCTTCCAAAAGATTCCGCCCTTCCTCTTCGGAGATGCACCTTTGAAGGACTCCGGTAGTGCTTTTTTGTACAATTCTCCCTCATGGACCCTGTAGGCCTTGGATCGCCGCACTATGCAGAGTGCCTCATTTTAGTCCTCCGGAAGTTCCTGTCTAGTTAGATAGACCAGGAATGGTTTCGTCCATGGGGCAATAATGGCCATTATTTCGTGGGCTGAAGGTGTTGTTTCGGTGGCGGAGCCTCCGATTGTGTCAGAGAGTTCGGTATCGGGTATTTTGGCTGGGTCCGGACTGTTGTTACCAGTGTCCCCTTCCCATACTACGGATGTCTTGAACAGCTTATCCAAAAATATGTTGGGGGGGACCGCATCGCGTTTTGCGCCGATGCGGGCGAGGATATCCGCCGCCTGATTGTTTTCCCGAGCCACATGGTGAAATTCGAGCCCCTCGAACCGAGCTGACATTTTTAGGACGGCGTTTCGATATGCCGCCAATTTCGGATCCTTGGCATCAAAGTCTCCATTTATTTGGGATATTGCGAGGTTTGAATCCCCACGCACCTCCAGGCGTTGAATGCCCATGGAGACTGCCATCTGAAGACCATGCAACAGAGCTTCGTATTCGGCTGCATTGTTGGAGTCTGTATACAATATTTGGAGTACGTACTGAACGGTATCTCCGGTTGGGGATGTCAGGACGACGCCAGCCCCTAGACCGGCCAGCATTTTAGAACCATCGAAGTGCATGATCCAGTTGGAGTATGCGCCATACTCTTTAGGGAGATCGGCCTCTGTCCATTCGGCGAGGAAGTCGGACAATACTTGCAATTTTATGGCTCGTCGAGGTTTGTATGTTATGTCAACAGGAGGAGCTCAATGGCCCATTTGGCAATCCGGTCCGTAGCGTCGCAGTTGTTTATAATATCAGTAAGTGGCACTTTCGAGGCTACTGTAATAGAACACTCTTGAAAGTAGTGTCGCAGCTTCTGCGATGCCATGAATACCGCATATGCTATCTTTTGATAATGTGGGTACCGTGATTTGCATGGAGTGTGGACAGTGGCTACATAGTATACCGGCTTTTGAAGGGGGAATTTATGTCCGTCCGCTTCTCGCTCAACAACGAGCACCGCGCTTACAACTTGATGAGTTGCTGCAATGTACAACAGCATTGTTTCGCCGATGTTTGGCGCGGCCAGGATTGGGTTGGTTGCCAAGATGGCCTTTATTTCTTCCAATCCGGCTGTGGCCGCGTCCGTCCACTCGAAGTGTTCAGTGCGCTGAAGGAGGCGATAAAGGGGTAAAGCCTTTTCTCCTAAGCGGGAGATAAAGCGGCTTAGAGCCGCCACGCATCCAGTTAACTTATGGATTTGTTTGAGGTCTGTTGGGGTAGCCAACTATGACAAAGCTCGGATTTTGGTCGGATTAGCTTCAATACCTCTACTGGAGACAATGAAACCCAGGAGCTTTCCGGCTGGTACACCAAAAACGCAATTTTCCGGATTGAGCTTGATGTTGTATGTTCGGAGGTTGTCGAATGTGAGCCTCAAGTTGTCTATCAAAGAGTCGACGTGTTTGGTTTTGACAACCACATCATCTACGTGTGCCTCTACTGTTTTGCCGATTTGTTTCTCCAGACATGTCTGAATCATGCACTGATATGTTGCGCTGGTGTTTTTGAGCCCAAAAGGCATTGAGTTAAAATAGAAGGGACCGTATGGCGTGATGAATGCCGTTGCGGCTTGGTCGGATTCCGCCATCTTGATTTGGTGGTAACCGGAGTATGCGTCGAGGAAACACAATGACTCGTGTCCTACGGTAGCATCAATAATTTGATCAATGCGGGGGAGGGGGAAGGGATCCTTTGGGCAAGCTTTATTGAGGTCCTTGAAATCGACACAAAGGCGGCATGATTTATCCTTCTTTGGTACCATCACCAGGTTTGCTAGCCAGTCCGGGTGTTTTATTTCTCTGATGAATCCGGCCTCCAATAACTTGGCTAGTTCCTCTCCCATGGCCTGTCTCTTAGGTTCGGAGAAACGCCGAAGAGCTTGCTTGACCGGCTTGAATCCCTTTAGGATATTGAGGCTATGCTCGGCCAGCCTGCATGGGATTCCTGGCATGTCTGAGGGATGCCAAGCGAATATGTCCCAATTCTCGCGCATGAACTCTCGTAGTGCAGCGTCCACGGCGGGGTTTAACTGTGCACGATGGAGGCTGTTTTTGTAGGGTCCGTTGGGTGGACTTGGAATTTGACTATTTCATCCGCTGGTTTAAAAGAGGTGGACTTGGATCTCTTGTCGAGTATCACGTCGTCTCTGTCCACTGTAGAGCGTAGCATGGTTAATTCCTCGGCCAAGAGGGCTTCGGATAATGCCTCGAGGACCAGTGCAGCTGTTTTGTTTTTGCCGTGGAGTGCTGTGTCCGGATCATTGGCGAGAGTGATGATTCCGTTGGGCCCGGGCATTTTGAGCTTCATGTACCCGTAATGGGGTATGGCTTGAAAGATTGTGAACGCCTCCCGTCCTAAAAGAGCGTGATAACCACTACTGAACGGGGCCACTTGGAATGTAATTTCTTTGGACCTATAATTATCCGGCGTGCCGAATACCACATCTAGTGTGATTTTCCCAGCAGCGTGCTTCCCGACTGGGGATAATTCCTCTAAAGGTTGTGCTACTTTGCTCGATGTGGTTCCAGTCTATTTCCATATTTTGAAGAGTTTCCTCATAGATGCGGTTTAATCCGCTGCCGCCATCCATGAGTACTTTGGTGAGTCGAAAGCGGTCCACGATTGGACTGAGGACCAGTGCGGCTGGTGCTCGGGCTCTTCGGAATTTCGGTTCGTCACTGGCATTGAAGGTAATATTTGTGCCACTCCATGGATTTATTGCTGCTACGTGGCAGATTTCGGCCATGCTGCGGAGTGTTTGTTTGCGCCTATTATTTGACGCAAAGGTCTCAAAGATTGTTGACACCGTATTGTTATCCATGGGATGGTGCTCTGTGGTATTTGGTATAAGAAGATCCTCACCACTTTTGGCCACCTGCCGGAGTATCCAACATGCTCTAAGGTTGTGCGTTGGTATTGTATCCGCTGTACTACGAATTTTGCAGGGTCCATTGAGCCATCCCTCCAGTATGGTTCCATGCCCTATAGAGGGCTTTTGTTTCTTTACAACTAGCTCGGGTGTCTTATTATAGTGCACCCTTTTACTTCGGACTGGGTGTATATTCAGAGCCGAATTATCCCAAAATTTCGTTTCAGTTTTCCAGGCGCTTTCCATCGCAAAGTACTTTCGTACTATGGACGCCAAGTTAGCGAAGCATGATATGTCACGGCAACTTAAGGCGTTAAGGATTCCCTTGTCCATGCAATTATTGCAGAAAAGTGAGACTGCATCTTCCTCGCGATAGTCCTTAACCTTGTTCCATACAAGGAGAAATCTAGCCCAATAATGATGTATTGTTTCATGGGGCTCTTGCCTGATGTGGGAAAGATCGTTTATGTCTGGGTGGGTGGGTGGATTTGAGTCCGAATCCCTACCCGATCTGAGACCCAGGGGCCGAGGAGTTTCCAATCTTAGAAGTTCCGGTTCCGGAGTGTTACCCGATGAATTTGGCCTGCTGCCTGACTCTAGGTTCAGGGCTTGGGTGATGTCCTCCCGTAAGCGGGTATCCGGCTCAGAGAGCTCAGGAATCCGGACATAGTTAGTCCTCAAAATAGAGGAAGAGTTGCCGCATTGTTCCTCCACCACCGCAACATGATGGGTGACCGGTGGAGAGTTAATCTCCCTTTAATCGGGTTTAAGCCCAATCCGATCATAGTCTGTAGCGACTCCCAAGGCGGCGATGCGATCCAAGAGTTCGTTTAGGTAAGAGAACTCCATTGGATCCATCTGCTCGGTGACTTCCGAGCCGACGTGGTGGCTGTTTTTGATGACCCGAGAAGTCATCGTCGGTACAGCGGCCGAACGGGCAGTCATGACGAAACTGCCTAGCCGGAGAGTTTGGCCGATAGCCAGAGCTCCCCCGGCGGTAATGTTGCTTTTAACAATGAGACGAGGCGTCCTTCCTTACGGCGACGTCACAGAGGAACTCTCAATGAAAGCACCAATGTTGGTGTCAAAACCGGTGGATCTCGGGTAGGGGGTCTCGAACTGCGCGTCTAGGGCAGATGGTAATAGGAGGCAGGGGACTCGATGTTTTACCCAGGTTCGGGCCCTCTTGATGGAGGTAAAACCCTATGTCCTGCTTAATTAATATTGATGATATGGGTAGTACAAGACTAGATCTACCACGAGATCAAAGAGGCTAAACCCTAGAAGCTAGCCTATGGTATGATTGTATGTTGTCCTACGGACTAAAACATTCTGGTTTATATAGACACCGGAGAGGGTTAGGGTTACACAAGGTCGGTTACAAAGGAGGAGATATACATATCCGTATTGCCTAACTTGCCTTCCACGCCAAGTAGAGTCCCATCCGGACAAGAGACCAAGTCTTCAATCTTGTATCTTCATAGTCCAACAGTCCGGCCAAAGGATATAATCCGGCTATCCGGATACCCCCTAATCCAGGACTCCCTCAGTCATCATTCCTTTTGGGTGGTGGCGGTAGTGGAGGAAGGCCAGCATTGCCTTGAGGACGATCCTCATGAGGCTGGTCCCTCCAGGCGCCCTCGTGAGGCTGATCCTACCAGCGGTCCTCACGAGGCCGGTCGTGCCACTCCTGGCGCGGGCCACGGTCGTCCCAGCGTCCGCCACCACGTCCTCCTCCTCGGCCGTATCCCCGGTCACTGCGCTCGGGGCATCGACCGAAGCGTCCTTCTCGAATGGCTCTGAGCTCTTGACAGTCGCTGGTGTTGTGGATATGTAGGTTATGGAAGGCGCAGAACGGTTGGCTGCTCTTGGATGACTCAGGAAGATCTCGGTCACGCTTGGTGTCTGGCTGCGCCGCGAGCACGACCACTCCTTTGCACTTCACGTCATTGGGATTGACTTTCTTCTCCTTCGGGTCCACAGCCGGGAGCTCGAGGAGGGAGAGGCGCCCCTCCTCAGCTCTTGCACACTTGGTCGCGATGTTGAACAGCTCCAAGGTCGTGCACAACTCCTCATCGATGGCGATCTCCTCCTTCATCTTGATGTCGCGGACGCCGTCGGAGAATGCTGAGATGATGGCTGTAACAGCCTAGATTTTGACCCTTTTCTTTTTCTTTTTGATTTATTAGTTTTTGCTCTGTTATTCTTTTTGGAGTGGTTCTGTGGCCTTGCCACCTGGAAAATCATCTTCATTTCCTCTCCCAAGTGGCTCATCATTCTCAAAACCTTGCCAAGATCATGTCACTTCAGTCCTTGACCAAACCCTAAAATCCTTTTCTAGGAAATATTCCTTTTTTCTATTAAAAGAATAATCCTATCTACCCTAGGTTCTGAAGCAACCTATATTTCTGTCCATCCAAAAATTCCCAAATAATTCTCGTAAATCCTGTGGGTCATATGTTGCTCAAATATGCCCAAACTTTCTTGTCCTAGCCCAAAAATAATTCTCCAATAATTATTCTCCATTTCAGTTCATTGTGGCTTTCTGTGAAGGAAGTGCAACCAATCCTTTCCTGGTTGCTCCCAAACCTTTTGAGCATGTTCTTATGTCCAAATAATTGCCTCATGACAAAATTCAACTTTATTTGCCTAGCCAATCTTCCTTAGTGATTTTTCAAAGTTTCTGTCAAACAGAAGCCACTGTGAAGGAAGTACTACCTAGGAGAACCCAAATAAGTTGAAATTTTGCATGCTCTTCATGTGCTCATATAATTAGCCTCCTTAAAATTTCAGCTCCATCCCTTCATCTATGTGAGCACATCATCAAATATTTGATTCTGGCAATATTTTCAGATTGTGAAGCAAGTACATTTTATATTGCTTCATTTTGACTGAAATTTTTTTAGAGCACTCTCATGACCATGAAACCTTTCTCCACCAAATTTTGCACCATTTCACCTAGCCAATATTTCCCTATAATGTTTGCAAGTTTCTGGACAGAGGGGATAGCTGTGAAGGAAGTACCATTTTGGTGAATCCATTTGGTGCAAAAAAAATTACAGCATCTTCTTATGACCAAATCACCAAGCGTTGCAAAATTTCATCTCAAGTGGTTACTCTATGTGAGTGAACCATCATGATTTTGATTCTGGACCAATAATCATAGTTACAAAGCAACCATATTAATTAATGGTCCATTTCCCCTCAAACTCTCCAGAATCATAGTCCTTCTTAAGCTAATCATCTCAGACAAATCCGTTTGGCCTCAGCACTTCCCTGTTGATCACCAGTGCACGGTCAAATTTACTCCAGTAAACTTCAGACGACGATTACCATTTAACCACACCTCTTTTCCTTTATCTACCACCTCAGTTGCAACCTCCCCTAGATGGACTATCAGCTAGACAACGTTTTGGGTGTTGTAGAGCATTGAATGCCCCGTTCACATGGTGACTACGATGATGGCACCACAGTGCGCGCGCTTTGTTGCCGTTGGCCGCGCCCTGGATGGCTTCTTGCTCGCGCCCTTCCCCCTCTCGTTGTCTTCGTGTGCGTGAGCGTGTCCAGCAGCTAGCCCGTGTCATCACCGTCCACCTGGAGCCACTTCCCCTTCTGTAAGTCCTCCATCAGCCCTCATCGCCGCGTGCCCACGGACGTGCTGTAGCCGACCGTCGTTTCCCTCCTCGGTGTCCTCTTCCTCTTCTTGTCCCCGAGCTCTGCTCGTCTCCGTGACTTCCGCGGCTCGTCCGCACCCCCCCCCTCGTCGTGTTCCCGCGCTCTCCCGTGCTCGATGAGCTCGTCAGAGCCTCGGTCGGACATGCCCGACAGCACCCGAGCTCATGCCCCTCGCCCCGGCTATAAATAGCCATCTTCGATCGCTCCTGAGCTCACCAACCGCTCCCCCTCACTTCACTACCCCTCCCTAGCTACGCACCCGAGCTCTAGAGCCCCTCATTCCTCCTCCATAGCCGCCATGTCCGTCTCGGTTTCAGCCTAAACTGGCTCAAGCCCGAGCTTCTCCCTCCACTCTACCACCACCAGAGGATTCCCCGTAGTCCGGCGCCCCTCCCCCACCCCTCAGTTCGGCACCGGAGTGCTCGTGGCCGCGAGTCCCCTAGTCTGGCCGCCGTCATGGGTTCTCTGCCACCACGCGGTGTCGCGGCCAGACCCCTCCCCGGCGCCTGCTTCTGCTCCAGGCGGGAGCAACTCCTCTTCTCACACTCGCCGGTGCCGCAGCTCGGCCGGAGGTGGCCGGGAATGGCGAGGCCAGCGCCGGCGCTGCGCGGCCTTGCTTCTGCCTCTGCCCGTCGCGAGGCAGAAGAAGGAAGCAGGAGGAAGGAGAGGAGTCAGCCGTGGGCCCCATGTGTAAGCCACACTGTGTTGACCCCGCCCGGTCCAGCGTGGATAAGTGATGGGCCCAGCCCCGTGGGACCCGCCCGTCAGCGACCCTGGGGCCCGGCCCCGCGCCCTGCTAACTGGATTAAGTGAAGGCGCAAACTCATGAGTACGTTTTCGTTTCCAGAAAGCGTATTTTCCCTCTGCTTCAGCCAAAGTACGTTTTCCTTTTCTGAAAGCGTATTTTCTCACTATTGCAGCGAGGAATACATTTTCCAGATAAGAAGGCGTATTTCTCTATAGTACACGTTCTGTTTTTCTAGCCGAGGGCCTATTTGTGATGATTTCTTTATAGATAGGTCCCTGGCAGAAAAACATTCATATCTTTTTACCCATTGCTCCAAATCAGGTGATTCCAAAGCCCACTTCTTCGTTTCGTCGAGCCCATTCTGATGGAATCATTTTCACCATGTTCTAACATCCTGAAAATGCCAATTTTGCCCTTGCCTTTATTCAGCCCCCTCCGAGAGAATACGTTTTCCAGCGATTCTTTCCGCGAGCTTCTCACACTTCTTCTCGGTGATTTCTTCCATCCCAGGCAAGCCACATCCTCCATTTGCATGATTGCAATGCAGTGACATGGTTTATTTATTTTAACTTGTTGAAAATATTGCATTAGCTATGTATGATTTGTTCAAGGCATTTCTTGGAGTATGGTTTTGATCTTGATAATGCCATGATATTGCTTGGAGTTCTAGGACTTATGTTTTGAGGATTATGTGGATGACATGTGCCTTTGGATTCTTAGTGGCTATTATGATTATTTTCATGATGGTATCTGGTATTATTTTGGAGTACTACTCTAGATATCATGTTGCCTTTGGATTATTAGTGGCCAGTGTTAATTTTCATCATGATGCTAGATGATATTATTGTTGGAGATGATGATTACATGTGGATCATAGTAGGATAGTTAGTTCTTGATATTTGAGTAGTAGTTTTATAGTTCTTGGATTCATCATGATAGTAGTGTTGCAATATCCTCAGAGTATCTTGGTATGACGTTATGATGCTTGGATTATTTGTTGGGTATGCTATGACTTGGATTATAGGTTGATAGATGATATCGTAGTATCAGTCATTACTGTTATATTTTGGGGATAAATTCCGTCATTAAGTTGGTCAGGTGCCACCGAACCGGGCTTTTTCCAGTGCAACCACATTTGCCTTTTGCGGGAAGGCCCTAATGCGGTCTATTGTCCTGCCTCTCGCCGGTGCCTCCAACGAGGGAAGGTTATGGGCGTGCGGTACCTTGACCTGGTAAGCAGACATAACCTTGTGTGCCCGTAGTTGTTGTTAGTCACCTTTTTGTCCCTGTTTGGGACGGTTTATGTTTGGCCACGACGGTGGTTGTTGGTGCCTTTGGTAGGCACGGGGCCACCCATGACCTGGCCCAGAGGGGAGTTGGTCGGAGTGGCCGAGAGAGTGTCATGGCAGTAGATCGGCTTTGTCGGAATGCCGTTGGTCCACCCGAATGGGAGTGCGAGGCCATTGGTTTCGTGGTGTGGGTAAAGTGCGCTACCTCTGCAGTGTGTGTGTGTGTGTGTGTGTGTGTGTGTGTGTGTGTTCAATCTATCGATAGCCGCGTCCTCGGTCAATGGGCACAAGTTCATACTAGGTCACACGGTTCGATCAACAATCACATGATGGAATGACTTATATGTGATATATATATTTTGATATTTTGAGCAGTACAGATTGACAGGATGTTGATGATGATGTTGGAGGACAAGTGTTGGTCATGGTAGTGATCGCTGAAAAGATCACCGTTTGAGACCAAGTGTTGGTGATGGTAGTGATCACTGGAAAGATCACCGTTTGAGACCAAGTGTTGGTCATGGCTGTGATCGCCGGAAAGATCACCATTTGGTTGTGATCACGAGGTGATCGAGATGGTATATTGCTTGGCCGGTTAGCCAAGAGAGATATGATTATGGAGATCTGAGATGGTGATTTATCGGTATTGAATTAGTTTCATCCCAGGCTTAGTAGTTGTTCATCATGGTAGTTGTTAATTAATTAACCTATTAATGCTATGCTATTGTCTTGCCTTGATGTTTATGGTTGTTGTGAGCTTGCAAGTACATTCAATGTACTGACCTGGCATGTTATGCTAGATTACAGGTTATGCCATGATTGCTTGACTGCTTTTCAAGGTTGCCGTGCATGCAAGCTAGATCATGTCCCAGCCAGAGTCCCTGCGGAGTGGAGTTCACCACCTTCGTCGTTATTCCGCTGCTACGAGTTGTTTCGCTGCTAGCATAGAGCAAGTGTAGTATTGCAGGCGTAGTGTCGCCGTGCTGATGTGATTGTTTGTAACATCAGACCCTTGTATTATTATTCTTGTAATAAGAGCTGATTTGTTCTATGCTAAGCAGTGGAGTATCCCAGAGACTTCTCCTCGATCTCTAGGCTAGAATACGGGGCGTACCGGTTTCTCTGAGCCGGGGTGCCACAACGCTTGGTATCAGAGCAGGTCTGGCTGTGGGACGCCCTAGTCAGTGCGAGCGGTAGAAACCGGTAGTAATCGGTAGTATAGAGTCTACCTTGTTTGTTGCGTTTGGTTGCTTCATTTGTTTGTTGCTCAGCATGCATATAGCTTTAGTATTTGTTGCTAACGGTTTATCTGGTGAGTGTAGCTGGCATCGGCTCGGATCCATACAGCTCAGCCTTTGCATTTCTCCAGTTTTCTTTTCTTACTTGTTCTTCGGTGTTTGGCGTCATTTCTGTCCCAGCAGAGTGATGCAAAGTGATCCCGACACTGTTTGCAAAAATGGTGCTCAGGTATCGCGCCAAAGTCCTTCCTTTAGCCCCATTTTATTTCGGTGCTAGGCATGCTTCTACCCCGGATCATCCTTTTTCTTATCATGTTGGCAACCCTTAATAGTCTTAGTAATCAAGAAAGGGCAATTCCAGCAGACTCAGTTTCCCTGCTATCCTTATTTCTTAGACGAGTACGGATATTTTCCGTCCGCTTGATAATAATGTGGCAACGACATTTGTGTCCTGCTACATGGTTACCAAGTACGTCCTCGCTTCCGAGCTAGTCCAGGTTGCTACCTGGCTAAGCTAGCACTTGGTGTAGCACGGTTTACACCAATTTCTTCCACACATTTATTCGTCCTCGTGCACATAGCACAACATGCTAGATCGTAGTACCGGAGATCCCGCGAGATTTGTGTGCTCAAGTAGGCATGCATATTGTGTGACTAGCAGTAATATGTGGCATTGATTGAGTGTGTAGAGATTATTGGTGTGTGCTTTTGTTTAGTGGAGTTTTCTTTTCTTTCTTTCTTTTTGGGCCCCGGTGTTACATTATTTTCTCCCCTATAAAGAGTTGCTCAACAACTGACACCAGACTCGAAGAAGTAATAAGGAGTTCAAATAGTTGGAAACTCAGCTAAACAGAATGGAATTCTCAGCCGACTGCAGTGAAATGGGGAATATCTGGTTTTGAGGCTGATAATCAATTTTGCATTAGTGTGCACGCTTCACAATAGTACTGGTAACTCAAGTCTACATCAGTACAAAATCCTCACGGCAGTAATGATCAAGTCAGCGGAAAGACAAGTCAGGTACAAGATCAACGGTATATTTTCAGTCAAAGGTATGGGTCATATACAAAATTTTGGCTCAGCAATGCATGATGCTTGAAATATGTTATCATCCGAAATAAAGTCAAAATGTCATATGCTCAAGGAAGATAGTCAAACAAATTTTCTCATGCAAATAATCAGCCACATAATATTATGGGCGTGTGTGTAGATTTCAGTCTGCATATTAGTATGAAGCTTTGGATGTAAGAAACTCAGTCTTCTACCACACGTTATCGGAAGAAATTTATGATGCAAGGCTCCTAAATTTTTCCTCATCATGATATGTGAACAATTTCTGGTCCAAGATACCCAGTCTTTCTCAGCAAGATACCTCGGTAAAATCTTTTGACAGACGAAAATGATTTTTTCTCAACAAGCAAACCCGAGGAGAAGCTTCTCAAGTACGGAACTAAGGCTTTTCCAGCACAATAATCAGACCAAGCTTTGTGTGCAAGCTATAGAGCCTTATTCTGCACGCTACCCAGATGAAAGATTTGAGCAGAAGTTAACAAGTCTTCCTCAGCAAGCTACTCAGATGGCTTCTCCCGTAAGCGATTCAGTCTGCGTCAGTATCATACTATTACACCGTCCCTAGAGGTTATATGAAGAGTTGCCAATGTATGGCAGTACCGCTCAAGAACCAGACTCGCAACATTTTTGTCGGAAGCACAAGTCCATCATGGCATGTGTCTTCTTCAGAAATCAAGTGTTTGGTTGCATATGATTCTGATATTTGGTGAGCATGCATCCCTAGTCACATTAGTCACTCATACGAGATGCGGCAAGGATCCAACAGATATACCTAAGGAAGGTAAGGATCCCACAACCTCATGAGTCAGGCAAAAGAAAATAAGCAGAGATACATCTCATGAATTACACGGATCTACAAGATCTAGAGATGACATCACAGAATCAACCGTCTTGACAATGGTCATCAAGGTCATTATTCCCGCAAATGACAAGGAGAGGTCCTAAAACCTTGTCACCTTCTTGTATGATTGGCCTCAGCAATGAGCTCCGTACAGCTACAAACCCTGGGTATATGTCATATGTGTGCGGACCCAGGTCAGAAAATAGGCACAAGGAATAATGTCAAAAATATTGCACTAATCACGTCCATGGTCATACGAAGAATCAAGGACAGGTATGGCCAAGTTATTTCAGCAAGGTATACTAACAAAGAAAAACATGACCGTTAAAAGGTGAGACTGACAACAAAGGTATGATGATTTTGGCATGACCATCAGGGTCCGGATACCCAAATCAGTTAGAGGCCATAATTCCATATGGATCCACAAAGGCATACCCCCAGAGGCCTACTCTGTGTTACAAGAATTTCATATCCCGCTGACCCGCTTGGAATGGTCAGTGTGGAAAATCCAAATAAGTATACCGACAAAATGAGAAAATCAAAAGCCGAACAATCAGCTCAGACCCGGTATACTCGTCGACGAAATCAAGTACACGGTCAGTCTGTTAGGAAAAGCATTTCTATGTCAGCCCCCTGTCGGGCCAATCTCAAGATGTAAATATTTGAGGTCTGACACAACTATAACCCCATACACCGTTATATTGCTCCCGACAAAAGGCAGTTGAATCTTCGGTACATATCTCATGCTCGAGCCAAAGGAGTAAAACAAAATAAAATAGCACCACCTATGAGCAGTCAGATCCTGTTAGAAGATGGCCATGATTAATTCTAAGCATTTATTGAACCCAGAAGGCTTGCATTTATTTGAAGCAACTCCATGACAGAAGTAAAAAGGTTTTCATGACCGAACGAAAATTTATGCTCAGATCCATTGGATATCACCGCAGATATGAGAAAATTCACGTCAGCAAAAGGAAGTGGTATATGAGCGAAAACTCGTTAGAATTTGGGAAAAGGTGAAGCAAGCCACCCCAGAGCAAGGTAAGTTGCTCATCTGAAATTCTTGGGGGAACAATAAATAAAGGAAAAAGGATACCCAAGTTGGAAATGGTATCCTCAAGTCATACTCGTTCCCAGAGCAACTAAATCACGAGGACAAGATTTCTTTAAGGGTGTAAGAGTTGTAACAGCCTGGATTTTGGCCCTTTTCTTTTTCTTTTTGATTTATTGGTTTTTTCTCTGTTATTCTTTTTGGAGTGGTTCTGTGGCCTTGCCACCTGGGAAATCATCTTCATTGCCTCTCCCAAGTGGCTCATCATTCTCAAAACCTTGCCAAGATCATGTCACTTCACTCCTTGACCAAACCCTAAAATCTTTTTCTAGGAAATATTCCTTTTTTCTATTAAAGGAATACTCCTATCTACCATAGGTTGTGAAGCAACCTATATTTCTGTCCATCCAAAAATTCCCAAATAATTATCATAAATCCTTTGGGTCATATGTTGCTCAAATATGCCCAAACTTTCCTGTCCTAGCCCAAGAATAATTATCCAATAATTATTCTTCATTTTTGTCCAGTGTGGCTTTCTATGAAGGAAGTGCCACCTATCCTTTCCTGATTGCTCCCAAACCTTTTGGGCATGTTATTATGTCCAAATAATAGCCTCATGCCAAAATTCAACTTTATTTTCCCAGCCAATATTCCTCAGTGATTTTTTCAAAGTATTTGTCAAACAGAAGCCACTGTGAAGGAAGTACTAGCTAGGAGAACCCAAATAAGTTGAAATTTTGCATGCCTCTTCATGTGGTCATATAATTAGCCTCCTTCAAATTTCAGCTCCATCCCTTGATCTATGTGAGCACAACATCAACTATTTGTTTCTGGCAATATTTTCAGATTGTGAAGCTAGTACATTTTATATTGCTTCATTTTGACTGAAATTTTTTCAGAGCACTCTCATGACCATAAAACCTCTCTCCACCAAATTTTGCACCATTTCACCTAGCCAATATTTCCCTATAATTTTTGCAAGTTTCTGGACAGAGGGGATAGCTGTGAAGGAAGTACCATTTTGGTGAATCCATTTGGTGCAAAAAAAAAATTACAGCATCTTCTTATGACCAAATCACTAAGCCTTGCAAAATTTCATCTTAAGTGGTTACTCTATGTGAGTGAAGCATCATGATTTTGATTCTGGACCAATAATGATAGTTACAAAGCAACCATATTAATTAATGGTCCATTTCCCCTCAAACTCTCCAGAATCATAGTCCTTCTTAAGCTAATCATCTCAGACAAATCCATTTCGCCTAAGCACTTCCCTGTTGATCACCAGTGCACGGTCAAATTTACTGCAGTAAACTTCAGACGGCGATTACCATTTAACCAGACCTCTTTTCACTGATCTACCACCTCAGTTGCAACCTCCCCTGGATGGACTATTAGCTAGACAACGTTTTGGGTGATGTAGAGAATTGAATGCCCCAGTTCACATGGTGACTACGATGATGGCACCACAGTGCGCGCGCTCTGCTGCCATTGGTCACGCCCTGGATGGCCTCTTTCTCGGGCCCTTCCCTCTCTCGTCGTCTTCACGCACATGAGTGTGTCCAGCAGCTGGCCCGCGTTGTCGCCATCCTCCTGGAGTCACTTCCCCCTCCGTAAGCCCTCCGTCAGCTCTCGTGCCCACGGACGTGCCCACGGACGTGCTATAGCCGACCGTCGTTTCCCTCCTCGGTGTCCTCTTCCTCTTCTTGTCCCTGAGCTCCGCTCATCTCCGTGACTTTTGCGGCTCGTCCGCACCCCCCCCTCATCGTGTTCCCGCGCCCTCCCGTGCTCAATGAGCTCGTCAGAGCCTCGGCCGGACGTGCCAGGCGACACCCGAGCTCGTGCCCCTCGCCTCGGCTAGAAAAAGCCATCCCTTATCGCTACCGAGATCACCAACCGCTCCCCCTCACTTCACTACCCCCTCCCTAGCTACTCACCCAAGCTCTAGAGCCCCTCATTCCTCCTCCATGGCCTCCATATCCGTCTCGGTTTTGGCCTAAATTGGCTCAAGCCCGAGCTTCTCCCTCCACTCTACCACCACCAGAGGATTCCCTGTAGTCCGGCACCCCTCCCCCACCCCTCAGTTCGGCGCCGGAGTGCTCGTGGCCGTGAGTCCCCTAGTCCGGCCGCCGTCACGGGTTCTCTGCCACCACGTGGTGACGCGGCCACACCCCTCCCCGGCGCTTGCTTCTGCTCCAGGCGGGAGCAGCTCCTCTTCCCGCACTCGTCGGTGCCCGCAGCTCGACCGGAGGTGGCCGGGAACAGCAGGGACAGTGCCAGCACCGTGCGACCTCGCTTCTTTCTCTGCTCGTCGCGGGGAAGAAGAAGGAAGCAGGAGGGAGGAGAGGAGTCAGTCGCGGGCCCCACGTGTAAGCCACACAACGTTGACTCTTCCCGGTCCAGCGTGGATAAGTGACGGGCCCCAGCCCCGAGGGACCCACCCGTCAGCGACCCTGGGGCCCGGATCCGCACCCTGCTGACTGGATTAAGTGAAGGTGCAAACTCGTGAGTACGTTTTCGTTTCCAGAAAGCGTATTTCCCTTTGCTTCAGCCAAAGTACGTTTTCCTTTTCTAAAAGCGTATTTTCTCTCTGTTTCAGTGAGGAATACGATTTCCAGAGAAGAAGGCATATTTCTCCGTATTACACGTTCTGTTTTTCTAGCCGAGGGCCTATTTGTGATGATTTCTTTACAGATAGGTCCCTCGCAGAAAAACATTCATATCTTTTTACACATAGCACCAAATCAGGTGATTCCAAAGCCCACTTCTTTGTATCATTGAGCCCGTTCCGATGGAATCATTTTCACCATGTTCTAACGTCATGAAAATGGTCATTTTTCCCCTGACTTTATTCAGCCCCCTCCGAGAGAATACGTTTTTCGGTGATTCTTTTCGCGAGCTTCTCGCACTTCTTCTCGGTGATTTCTTCCACCCCAGGCAAGCCACACCCTCCATTTGCATGATTGCAATGAAGGGACATGGTTTATTTATTTGAACTTGTTTAAAATATTGCATTAGCTATGTATGATTTGTTCATGGCATTTCTTGGAGTATGGTTTTGATCTTGATATTGCCATGATATTGCTTGGAGTTCTAGGACTTATGTTTTGAGGATTATGTGGATGACATGTGCCTTTGGATTCTTAGTGGCTATTATGATTATTTTCATGATGGTATCTGGTATTATTTTGGAGTACTACTCTGGATATCATGTTGCCTTTGGATTATTAGTGGTCAGTGTTATTTTCATCATGACGCTAGATGATATTATTGTTGGAGATGATGCTTGCATGTGGATCATAGCTGGATAGTTAGTTCTTGATATTTGAGTAGTAGTCTTATAGTTCTTGAATTCATCATGATAGTAGTGTTGCAATATCCTCGGAGTATCTTGGTATGACGTTATGATGCTTGGATTATTTGTTGGGTATGCTATGACTTGGATTATAGGTTGATAGATGATATCAGAGTATCAGTCATTACTATTATATTTTGGGGATAAATTCTGTCATTAATTTGGTCAGGTGCCACCAAACTGGGCCTTTTCCAGTGCAACCACATTTTCCTTTTATGGAAAGGCCGTAATGCGGTCTGTTGTCGTGCCTCTCGTCGGTGCCTCCAAAGAGGGAAGGTTATGGGCGTGCGGTACCCTCGCTCGATAAGCAGACATAACCTTGTGTGCTCGTAGTTATTGTTAGGCACCTTTTTGTCCCTGTTTGTGACAGTTTATGTTTGGCCACAACGGTGGCCGTTGGTGCCTTTGGTAGGCACGGGGCCACCCATGACCTGGCCCAGAGGGGAGTTGGTCGGAGTGGCCGGGAGATTGTCATGGCAGTAGATCGGTTTTGTCGGAATGTTGTTGGTCCACCCGAATGGGAGTGCGAGGCCATGGATTCTGTGATGTGGGTAAAGTGCGCTACCTCTGCAGAGTGTGTGTGTTTAATCTATCGATAGTCACGTCCTCGGTCAATGGGCACAAGTTCTTACTAGGTCACACCGTTCGATCAAAAATCACATGACAGAATGACTTATAGGTGATATATATATATATGTTGATATTTTGAGCAGTACAAATTCACAGGATGTTGATGATGATGTTGGAGGCCAAGTGTTGGTCATGGTAGTGATCACCGGAAAGATCACTGTTTGAGACCAAGTGTTGGTCATGGTAGTGATCGCCGTATAGATCTCCGTTTGAGACCAAGTGTTGGTCATGGTTGTGATCGTCGGAAAGATCACCGTTTGGTTGTGATCACGAGTTGATCGAGATGGTATATTGCTTGGCCGGTTAGCCAAGAGAGATATGATTATGGAGATCTGAGATGGTGATTTATCGGTATTGAATTAGTTTCATCCCAGGATTAGTAGTTGTTCATCTTGGTAGTTGTTAATTAATTAACCTGTTAATGCTATGTTATTGTCTTGCCTTGATGTTTATGGTTGTTGTGAGCTTGCAAGTAGATTCAATGTACTGACCTGGCGTGTCATGCCAGATTGCAGGTGATAGCATGATTGCTTGATTGCTTGTCAAGGTTGTCGTGCGTGCGCGCTAGATCGTGTCCCAGCTAGAGTCCCTGCAGAGTGGAGTTCACCACCTTCATCATTGTTCCGCTGCTAGAAGTATTCTGCTGCTATGAGTTGTTTCGCTACTAGCATAGAGCAAGTGTAGTATCGCAGGCGTAGTGTCACCGTGCTGATGTGCTTCTTTGTAACATCACACCCTTGTATTATTATTCTTGTAATAAGAGCTGATTTGTTCTATGTCAAGCAGTGTTGTATTCCAATGACTTCTCCGCGATCTCTGGGCTGGAATACAGGGTGTTCCAGTTTCTCTGAGCTGGGGTGCCACAGCGGCTTCGTCGGTTACCTTGGGTATATTGATTCGCATGCTCTTGAAGCGCTGGATGTACTTCTGCAGGGTCTCTCCTGGTTGTTGCTTGATGCGGCGCAGGTCACCCGCGATCGGTGGGCGGTCGCGAGTGCCCTGGAAGTTGGCGATGAAGTGGTTGCGCATCTCGTCCCAGGAGGAAATCGAGCATGGAGGCAGGTTCAGGAGCCAGGAGCGGGCGCCATCCTTGAGAGCCATGGGAAACCACTTCGGCATGACTTTCTCATCGCTGCTGGCAGCCTCGATGCTCAGCTCGTAGAGCTGCAGGAACACCGCGGTCTCGGATCACGGGTTCCGGCAAAACCCTCAATGTTCGAACACTAGGGTGCGCGCGAAGATCTCCCCCTATCAATCCACGTCCTAACTTAGCTAAGATCTTATGAACTAACTCGACGAACTCGCAACACAAGGGACACAAGATTTATACTGGTTCGGGCCACCGTTGTGGTGTAATACCCTACTCTAGTGTGGTGGTGGTGGATTGCCTCTTGGGCTGAGGGCGAACAGTACAAGGGGAAGAACAGCCTCCTGAGGTTGAGGTGTTCTTGTGCTTGGTGAACTTGTGTGGTCGAGGATGATCTTAATGATCCGTCCCTGCCTATGGTGGTGGATAGTCCTATTTATAGAGGCCCTGGTCCTCTCCCCAAATATCGTCCGGGAAGGGATCCAACAACGGCCAATTTGAAAGGGGACAGCTAGTACAAGCTATCCTAACAAAAGGTGGTCTTTGCCTGCCAAAGGTTCTGGTGGTGACACCATCCTGGGCTCCATGGTGACCTACGTCTTCCCGTCCTTCTGGTCTTGGTCTTGTCGCACCAATCTGGAAACCTTTGCTGGATGCCTTGGTACTCTGCGCCTGCGCTTGCCCCCTTAGCACCAAAGAGGAAACAAGGGCGCTGCACGCGTTGGCGCCCGCCTGGTCTTGATCGTCATGGCTTACGTCACGAGAACCTCGCGAGGTTTTCCCTACCTTGAACTCTCTGCCCCTCACGAGCCAGCCTGGTGAGGCCGCTCCTGAGGAGGTCTTGTGTCGTCCGCCTCGCGAGGCTTGGCCCCTCGCGAGGGTCTCTTGTTGATGAAGATGGGCCGTACAGGCCTGCTAGCAAAGCCACGCCGTGGGCCGCAAGCAGGCAAGTCTGGGGACCCCTGTCGGTGTCAAAACCGGCGGATCTCGGGTAGGGGTTCCCGAACTGTGTGTCTAGGCCGGATGGTAATAGGAGGCAGGGGACACGAAGTTTTACCCAGGTTCGGGCCCTCTCGATGGAGGTAAAACCCTACGTCCCGCTTGATTAATATTGATGGTATGGGTATTACAAGAGTTGATCTACCACGAGATCAGAGAGGCTAAACCCTAGAAGCTAGCCTATGGTATGATTGTTGATGTGTATGTTGTCCTACGGACTAAAACCCTCCGGTTTGTATAGACACCGGATAGGGTTAGGGTTACATAGAGTCGGTTACAATGGTAGGAGATCTGAATATCCGCATCACCAAGCTTGCCTTCCACACCAAGGAAAGTCCCTTCCGGACACGGGACGAAGTCTTCAATATTGTATCTTCATAGTCCTGGAGTCCGGCTGAAGGTATAGTCCGGCCATCCGGACACCCCCTAATCCAGGACTCCCTCAGTAGCCCCTGAACCAGGCTTCAATGACGACGAGTCCGGCGCGCAAATTGTCTTCGGCATTGCAAGGCGGGTTCCTCCTCCAAGTACTTCATAGACGATTTTGAACACAAAAGTAGTGTCTGGCTCTGCAAAATAAGTTTTTCCACATATTGCCATAGAGAGAATAATATTTACACAAATCAAATCTGCTGACGCATTCCGTAGTGTGACATCGCACCACGGCCAAGCTTTTATTCGAACCGTTTTTCTGTCCCATCTCAGCGCATTATGCGAGGCGGTTTCCTTGGCACGTCTTGTTAAAGCAGAGATCGTGTCCCCTTATTCCGGGATTCTCATCAATACGGGCGTGGGTAACCCAACCGCTTCTAGGACTCCTAGATTATAGGCAAGTCCAAACGGACACGGAGAGGACGCTTGATATTCACCCTCTTTATAAAGGGGACAAGGCTTTTATTTTTCCCTCCTGTGCTCAATCAAATCCTTCCCCCACCTCGAGCTCAAACGCCCAAAGTTCAGGTCAGGTGCTCCGAACCTTCAGTCATGTCCGGATCTAGCTTTCAAGGCCAATGGGTGCCTTCCTCCGTCACGGAAGAGGACATCAAAACATTGAGGGAGGCCAGATATCTTACCGCCGAGATTTTGCATCGGCTGCCTCCTCAAGGGCAAGCCGTTCCCACCCCCAAACCCAACGAGAATGTCGTGTTCGTCCCCCTCTTCCTCCGAGGTCTAGGCCTTGCTCTGGATCCTTTTGTCAGGGGTTTGATGTTTTATTACGGGCTAGACTTCCATGATCTAGCTCCGGACTCCTTTCTTCATATCACGACATTTATTGTCGTGTGCGAGGCTTCCTCCGGGTTACCCCTCACTTTGGCCTCTGGCTCAAGACCTTCGAAGTGAAGCCAAAGATGATCGAGGGGCAACATGCAGCGTGTGGAGGTGCCTCAATACGCAGGATGATGGGAGCCCCGTGGCCCAAAGGTTCCATCCCAGAGGTGTCTGAATTGTGGCAACGGGAGTGGTTCTATATCGCGGCTCCTAGAAGTGCCAAGTGGGCGGCCGCCCCTGTTTTCCACTCAGGCCCTCCACCACAACTGATGTCATGGATCAGTAGAGGTCTGAGCTGGGGGCCAGCCAAGGACGTGCCCATACTGCAAAGCCGCATTCGATATCTCTTCAATGGAGATTTCAGTTTGGTTGCGGTAATACAAGTTATGCTGGTTCGTCAAGTCCAGCCTTGCAAACGTCGGCCTCTTCGCCTATGGGAGTTCAATCCCGAGGGACCGCGTGTCATTCAAGATTTTCTCGGCCTGACGCACGAGGAGATGTACAAGTCATTCTTCGGACCTCAGGTGGACGGTCCAGAAATCACCGAGGATGTGGGCCTGAGTAGTAACCGCACCGCCGAACAGGTAAGGTATCCTCCGGCCGAACATACTATCTCTCTTTTGTTACGAAGTTATTTTTTTGAGAGTTTGCTTTTTGACCAGGACTGGCTAACAAAGGCGAAGTTGATTCGGTGTTCGGCCCCCCTCCCTGAGGGTTTGGAAAACCCGGTATTGGAAAAGATGCTCCAGACCGCACCTTGCCCGGAGCCCTTGAAGGAAGAGACTATGGAGGATAATGCGGGCGGATGCGGGGCCCCAACGCTGCCCATTCTAACCGAGAGAGCGAGCGTCTCCATGAAGGAAGACGACCTGAAGAGGAAAAGGACTGCGCCCGGGGATTCGGAAGCCGAAGCTTACAAATGGGAGAAAAAGTCTCCCACAGAGGGTCCTGCCTAGGGGGGCGCTGTTGCCGCACAAAGTCCGCGGGGGGATCAATTCTCCCGCGAGTCGTAAGTGACCCGAAATACTTTAATTGTACAGATATGCCATCTTTTTCTTCTGAGAAGATAACCACCGCATATATTTTTGCAGTTTGGGCCTTAGCCCCTTTCAAATGAGCTCGTCTTCAGGGGATCTTCTTCCAGAGATGATGGAGAGCGAAACACCTCGTCCGGACTCCTCCGCTCCGGAAGCGGGCGACCCTGAAGTGTCGTTGTGGAGGGCCTCTCCGAGTCCGGTGAGGCTAGAAGATAATCCCATTGACCCCCGAAGCTCCCAGTGTCTGGCTCCCGAAGAGAGCAGACAAAAGAGTCCGGCACCGTCTAGTGTGTGATCGGATGTTCTGAGGGAGTTGGTGGGGCGAGCGGCCATCTTAGATGAACACCGTATGCTGATGAATACGGTGATGGAGAGAATATCGTCCGCCGAATGCGGATTGCATGAAGCTTTTATGAGTCTACTGACAGGCTTTGAGGTACGTAAAAGAATGTATGATAGTCCTGCACATACTAGGTGTGCCCTGTGTAGATAGTAGCCCCTGAGACTCTGGTTGTCGTCGGAAACGACGACGAACAGAGGATCATATTCCCAGGTAATAACCATACTGCCTCTATGTGCAGGTGATGGAAGCTCCAGTGGCTAGCCGGACTTGCGAGTTTGCCCATTTAGAATGGCAGTTGGATGCGGCAGACGCCGACATTGAGCTTGTTAACAAAAGGCTTGACGAGGCATAGGGTAAGTGTCATTATCTGATAAACGCCATAATAGGAAGAGCAGTATGATGCCAGCATCTTTAATATGTTGTGACTGCAGATGGAGCTGCCACTGTTGAAGCCTTGCGGGCAGAACTTGCCCGAGCCAAGGAACACGCGAGGTTGGGTAATGCGGCTGCTTTGAAGGCGGCCGAAGAGTTGCAAGCCGAGAAGGCCGCATATGGCAAGAGCCGAGACAAGATGGCCAAGATGGCCAAAGAATTAAAAGCCGCCGTCGACCATTGCCGGGTTCTTGAAAAGGAAAACCAGGTGAAGGCATTGGACCTTGAGAAGGCTGCTGCGACGAGAAAAGACCACCGCTCTGCTATGAGGGCAAAGAAGGAGGAGCTGCGGGAAGCCGGGGATATTGTAGCTGGGAAATCCTTTATGTTGCAGAGAAGGTTCGGAGATCCACGGTATGCCCCTCTGGATCGGCTGTGGAGTTCGGAGGATGTGTATATGGATTTGGCGGCGAGTGCTGCCGATGCGGCCAAGTACTTCCAGGGTCAGACGGACCGTGAAGTAGATCAGCTGTTTTGGAGACAATTCCATTCTCCGGAGCGTCCGCTGTCATTGACTGACCCATTAGCCGAATGGGTCGAACTAAATAGGTTCTCCGGACTCTCCATGAGGTCTGTTGTGGATCAGTTATGGCCGGAAGGGTCAAAACCGAACAACTATTTCAGCTTGGTGCAGCAGTTGCTTGATGTGGTGCCGCGCATTGATGCGATGAAGAGGTCGGCGTGCATAGAGGGCGCGCGGATGGCCTTTGCCCGTGTCAAGGCATACTGGGCGGAGATGGATGCTACCAATGTTGCAGCGCGGGATTCGGCCATAGGCCGAAAGGCTGCTGAGCACTACTTTGAAGAAGTTCTTGAGGGTGCCCGTTTGGTAGAGTCCCAGTGCTCAAAAAATATTATGTTTGAGTGATATGTAATCTCATTGTAAGCGAAATGCTTTTATAGAGTTTGATAAGGCTATTTTTATACTTTTTCCTGAAAGTAATATGATGCCTCCTGGGCGGCCGTTTTTGTATACATGTGTATAACCTGAAAGATTGCAGTCCTCGGCTTCAACCCCCACACATATAATGCGGAGGTGCTAGCAAAAACACACGTTCACACTTAACCCAACGTCTTGGTCCTATTAAGGAGGTGATAGCGGAGCGAGCGAGGCAACCTGACTATAATGCTTTAACACTTTCACTTAGCCATAGGAGTTTGACAGTGGGGCTACTAGATAGCCCCTGGTGGCTCCGCACTCTCCCGATCTCGGGGTGCATACATGCCTGGCCGGAAAACGGCCCTTCGTTTAGGCGGAGGAATTCTAGCATTCCCATAGGTCATCGAGTGGTTGACCAGTCTCACGCTATATCATGACAGTCAGTTTTCAGCTTTCTCTACTGAGGTGCTCGTACGGATGAACCAGGGCACAATCGCAGTAGTTCTCCTGGTGCTACCTTAGCCGGTAAAGCAGAACGTAAGGCACCAAAACACAGGAGCCGGGCAAACCCAACATTTGACCAAAGACAATGATTCGGAGCTGATGCATATAGGGCCAAACTCGCGACGCCGAACACTCCCTAGGGTATTCGGTCTTTGTGGTATAAACCGGGCCTAAATAATGGCCTTTATAAGAAGCCCCTTGTGTCCAGGTACGTGCATTGTTCTGGCGTGGCCACATGCCAAGACGTCAGCATCCTTCACAATGGTGGATATGTATCAACAAGAGACAGTAAAAAAGGTTTACGCAGGGTCTTAATCTAAAAAGAATCCTTTGAGCGGGTCCCTGCTGCACGTCTGCGCCTGTGTCTCCATTGTGCCGTATCCTGGACGGGTGTAGCACGATGATCGTCTGTAAAAGAGAGGAAGTTAAGTGAGAAAGTTGTCATGCAAAAAGGTGGTTTTTAAAGAAACCATGTATAATTGAAGATGATAAGAAATTGCCACTTGTCTGCGCGCGTTGAGCCCCTTGTATTGACAAATAGGGGTGTGGTCACTTATTCGGTGTAAATAGCGGCGCCGGACTCGATCGCTGGTCCGGACGCCTTTAATGTTCGGCTGCCAAGGCAGCCTCACTCTCTTCGGCGCGCAGAGAGCGCTTGATATCTCCATGCATTGTAATGATGCCACGTGGACCGGGCATCTTGAGTGTGAGGGAGGCGTAGTGTGGTATTGCATTAAAGCGAGCAAAAGCTTCGCGTCCGAGCAGTGCTTGATAGCCACTTTGAAACGGAGCGATGTGGAAAGTTAAATGCTCGCGACGGAAGTTATCGGGGGAGCCGAATGTAACTTGTAATGAGAGGGAGCCCGTACAACGGGCCCCAGGGCCTGGCGTTACTCCTTTAAAGGTAGTATTGCTATGGCGAATTTGTGTTGGGTCTAACCCCATCCCGCGGATTGTATCCTGATATATTAGGTTTAGGCTACTGCCGCGGTCCATCAAGACTCGTGTGAAGTGATATCCGGCAATTACTGGGTCTAATACCAGGGCAGCCCATCCTATGTGTCCGATACTTGCTGAGTAATCGCGATGGTCGAAAGTGATCGTTTGAGACGACCAGTGGCAGGACTTCGCGGTGACAGGCACTTGGGTATATGTTCCTGAGAGTGTCGCGTTGTTTTTTCCCTTGATCACGTGTAACACGTTTACTGTTTTGACTGCTGGTGGAAATTTCTTTTGCTCTGCCGCGTCTTGTTTGGGAGGCTCGTCCTCGTCTTCACTTGGTGTATCCTCCCCCTTGTGTACGGCATTGAGCTTGCCGGACTGCTTGAAGACCCAACATTCTCTGTGGGTGTGATTAGCGGGTTTACCTGGGGTACTATGGATCTGACATACTTGGTCCAGAATTTTGTTGAGGCTGGACAGTTCATCCCTGGTGCCTTTAGGGGGCGGCTTTTGACCAGGCCGAGAGCCTTTGAATCCGGCATTTACTGTCGTGCCCTTCGTGCTGTCTTCTTTAATCCGGCGCTTGTTATTGCTGTTGCGCCGTGATTTCCCCTTTCCATCTCTAACTTCAGATGTACTAGGGTCGCGGGTGCTGCATCTGGCTAGCCAGTTGTCCTCACCCGCGCAAAAGCGGGTCATGAGGTTTGTTAATGCGGCCATCGTTCTCGGCTTATTTTGGCCGAGGTGTCTGGCGGGCCATTCGTCACGGACGCTATGCTTGAAAGCTACCAAGGCTTCGGCATCCGGACAGTCGACAATCTGGTTCTTTTTAGTAAGAAACCTGTTCCAAAGCTTTCGGGCTAACTCTCCGGGTTGTTGAGTTATATGACTCAAATCGTCCGCATCCGGAGGTCGGACATAAGTCCCTTGAAAATTTGCCCGAAAGGCGTCTTCAAGCTCTTCCCAACTTCCAATGGAGCTTTCGGGGAGGCCTTTGAGCCAGTGACGAGCTGGCCCTTTGAGCTTGAGGGGTAGGTACTTGATGGCGTGGAGATCATCTCCTCGAGCCATATGGATATGAAGGATGTAGTCCTCAATCCAGACCCCAGGGTCTGTTGTTCCGTCGTATGCCTCTACGTTTGCGGGCTTGAATCCCTCTGGAAATTCATGGTCCAGCACCTCATCGGTGAAACATAGGGGGTGTGCAGCACCCCTGTAGCTGGGTGTACCATGTTGTTCGAGTGTTTGTTGTGTTGCATTGTATGCTGGGGCGCGCTTGCGTGGTCCATAGATGGATCTTGTTGCGCCGTCCTTTGGGTGCGAGCCCTCGCATGGGTCGCATATTGTATTGTGAGCGGCGTTGTATGCCGCTCTGTGTTGGTAGAGGGGTTGTCTATCCGACCAGGTGGCTGCTTTGATATTTGGTTGTGGGGGGTCTGAGGCCTCCTCATCGAATTTGGGTAGCAGCTTCCGCTTTGGGCAGCTCTTGGAGGGGCGATTGTCGCCATACCTCGCTGCTGTGTTGAGTATTTTGCTCCATCTAATGTGGAGTGTGTCTTGCGCAGCCTTGAGCCTTTGCTTCTGCTTTTTCAGACTCCTCGCGGTGGCAACAAGCCTTTTACGGGCAGTCTGCTGCTCCAGGTGTCTGTCCGGCGTTATGTCGTCCGGACCATTATCCTTGATAGGATTTGTTTGTTCGGTTTGATTATCCGGATTACCGTTGTCCGGCAGCGGTTCGCCCTACTCCAACGCTGGGTCTGTGTGATCGCTATTTCTGTCGAGGCGGCGCTTGCGTCGCTGCTTTGACTGCTTTTCGAGGGAACAAGCCTTCGGTGCGTCCTTCCGCTCCTCGTCGTCATCTTTTGGCGCGTCCACCATGTATACGTCATATGACGAGGTGGTGTTCCAGGGCCCAATAGGCGCTGGTTCTTCCTCGTCTCCTTCATCGGCGTCCATACCGTCGATGTTTTCGGAGTCGAAGTCGAGCATGTCGGTTAAATCGTCGACAGTGGCAACAAAGTGGGTGGTGGGTGGGATTTGAATTTCTTCATCGTCCGCATCCCAATCTTGTTGACCGTAGTCCGGCCAGGGCTCTCCTGATAAAGAGAGAGACTTCAGTGTCTTCAGAATATCGCCAAAAGGCGAGTGCTGAAAGATGTCCGCGGTCGCAAACTCCATGATCGGCGCCCAATCGGATTCGATTGGTAGGGGCGCGGAGGGTTCGGAGTCCGGAGAGGAGTCCGGCTCCTTGGAGTCACGAGTTTCACGGAGTGCAGGGCTGGTGTTCGGCTCAATCACCATGGGAATCGCAGCCCCCAAGGTGGTGTCCAACCGCCCATCCTCAATCGGCGCAGTTGGCTCCGAATTAGGGACCGGAGCCGATGCGGGTGCGGCCTCCAAGGCACTGTTTAGAGGCAGAGCTAGATCATGCTCATCGGGACAGTGCGGCGTGCTCGGCAGTGGCTCGAATCCGTCAAAGATCAAGTCCCCGCGGATGTCAGTCGTGTAGTTAAAACTTTCGAATATGACCTGACGGCCAGGGGCGTAGCTTTCGATCTGCTCCATATGGCCAAGTGAATTGGCCCGCAGTGCGAAGCCGCCAAAGACAAAGATCTGTCCGGGGAGGAAGGTCTCACCCTGGACTGCATCGCCGTTGAAGATCGTAGGAGCCATCGAGCCTGACGGTGACGACACAGAGGAACTCTCAATGAAAGCACCAATGTCGGTGTCAAAACCGGCGGATCTCGGGTAGGGGGTCCCGAACTGTGCGTCTAGGCCGGATGGTAACAGGAGGCAGGGGACACGAAGTTTTACCCAGGTTCGGGCCCTCTCGATGGAGGTAAAACCCTACGTCCTGCTTGATTAATATTGATGGTATGGGTATTACAAGAGTTGATCTACCACGAGATCAGAGAGGCTAAACCCTAGAAGCTAGCCTATGGTATGATTGTTGATGTGTATGTTGTCCTACGGACTAAAACCCTCCGATTTATATAGACACCGGATAGGGTTAGGGTTACATAGAGTCAGTTACAAATGGTAGGAGATCTGAATATCCGTATCGCCAAGCTTGCCTTCCACGCCAAGGAAAGTCCCTTCTGGACACGGGACGAAGTCTTCAATCTTGTATCTTCATAGTCCTGGAGTCCGGCTGAAGGTATAGTCCGGCCATCCGGACACCCCCTAATCCAGGTCTCCCTCAACCCCCGTTCCCCAAATGCCGACAGTAGCTCCCGGGCCCAAGGTGCGCTCGGGCTTGGCTTCAAGGCGAAGCCAAGGGTCAAGTGCAGAGCGCTGCGGGCCCCAATAGCCTATGGCCTTGGTCGATGCGTGGCGGTTGATTGGACGTGGGCGTCTCCGCTTCCCCATGCTGCCTTGATACCCGCCTGGCTGAACGGCCACCGCGGTCTACACGGTTATTCTTCCATCGCTTGTGCCATTCTCCCCTAATTCCTCTGCTTCCCCCAAACTCTGCTCCTCTTTCCAATTTGACCTTAGCTCTGCTCACCCCATCGCCATGGCGCCGACGCAAGCGGATAAGGGGAAGAAGCCTCTGTCTTCGGCTAGTGCGCCCCCGGACACCGAGCCTGCAGTAGGCTGATCGCTGGTGCTCAACGATGAGGCCATGGGCAAGGTGCATCCCATGCTCGCATCTAGCTTCAATGAGTGGGGAGAGACAGTGGCTTGGCCTGCATCCCGTGCTCGCATTGACCGGACAGCCACTGAGGTCCCTTCTTCATCGACGCCCTCTGGGCCAGCTTGGTCCCTCCTTTCTCCGCGTTGTGCTTTCCCATTATCAGATCCCAATGCTGCACCTTGATCCCCAATCCATGACCCTTCTTGTCGTCTTCGCCTTCGTTTGCGAGGCCATGGTAGGCATTGCTCCTTCCATGGCTCTTCTTCCCCACTTCTTCTCGCTGCACCTGATTGATCCTCGGCAAAGGTCCGGATTCCTGAGCTTTCAAGCCGTGGCAGCGACAGTCGGCGACGGGATCGACTTCGAGCTTCCACCATCCACGAGCGGCTTTTGGACACGGTGGGTGTTTGTTGACGCCGGAGTACTCATCCCCCTGCTCTCCTCCCCGTCAGGGCCCGCCATTCCTAACTCCGGCTGGTGCCACCGAAGGCTCGCCGATCCGTGCCTTGTCCCCGTCTGGCTCAGATTGAGCTGGCCCAAAGACCTTGGCGTGACTGCGCCTATGGTGGTGAGGGAGTTCGTCCAGCGCCGAATCGCTCCGCTTCAGCGCCACTCCCGGCGGATGTGGGCCTTGCTCAGCAGCCAGGACCACATGAGACTTCAGGAGTCTAAGCTCCCCCATGAGGCGCGGCGAACAGTGCTTGAGGTCCTGACGGGCGTCCCATTGCCAGACGACTTGCCGAGGAAGAGTTGTGTTTTGTACCACTGCTCGAACAAGATGACCTTCTGTAACACCCCGGATGTAATTTACCTTATCTGTATCCAAACTCTTGCCGTTTTCGGCACTAAGTTATTTTTATTTTCTCCGTTGTCGGGTTTTTGTCTCCGTATGTTGTTGTCTTTGTCATACATCTCATATCATGTCATCATGTGCATTGCATTTGCATACGTGTTCGTCTCATGCATCCGAGCATTTTCCCTGTTGTCCGTTTTACATTCCGGCGCTCCTATGTCCCCCGGTGGTCCTTTCTACCTCTTTTCGTGTGCGGGTGTTAAACAATTCCGGATTGGACCGAGACCTGCCATGCGGCCTTGGTTTACTACCGGTAGACCGCCTGTCAAGTTTCGTGCCATTTGGACTTCGTTTGATACTCCAACGGTCAACCGAGGGACCGAAAAGGCCTCGTGTGTGTTGCAGCCCAACACCATTCCAAACTGGCCCAAAACCCACCAAAAACTACTCCATCGTCTAGAGCGTTCGATCATGATCACGTGGCCACAAACCGCACCTCATTTGGAGTCTCCTAGCTCCTCCTACCTCTATTTTTTGCCCCTCCTGCAAAAATTCCGGGTCAAAACACCCCCCTAAAAATTCCAGCCGGACCCGTCGCGCCGCTGCCCCGCACTAGTGGCAGGCTGCCATGTGGCGCCGCCGGCCGTCCCCGCGCCGAGGCCCAAAGAGCCCATGGTGGGCCCTCCCCGACCCATCTCCTCCCGCCGCCCGCGCCATCTTCTTCATCGCCCGCGGCGACCCAGCGCCCCGGCTCCTCCTCTCGCCGCCCCGCTGCCTCTGTTGCTGGCCACCCCTCGCCGTCCGCGTCGGCGTCTCCTCCTATGCCCCGGCTTCCTCTTCCTCTGCCCCGGCTTCCTCGCAACTCCGGCGAGCTCCGTCCACTCCGGCGAACAAGAACCCCGACGAACCTCGGATTGCATGCAAATCTCAGATCTAGAATTTCGGTTGACTTTTATCCCATGAAACCCTAACTTTTAGCATTTTTCCGCATGCCATAACTCTGCATCCGTAGCTCTGATTCGTGCATGTAGCATATCAAAAGGTTCTTCTCAACAAGTACATCATTTCATCTCATTACATCATTTTCATTTGAGCTAATCTTGATGCCCGAAATGCTGTTGGAAGAGGGCTATGTGAGGAATTTGTTAGATCTGTTTCAGCAAATGGCATTTTGTCATTTTTTCCATGATTAATGTGTGCATGCTATGATCCTGAGCTCTACTTGTGTTTTGTTAACTGCCATGCCATCTTTACAGGGGTGTATGCCATGTATTTTTGTGATCTTTGTGGTGACTAGCACAAGCTTGCAAAGTAGCGTAATCGTTGATGCTCATTTCAGGGACTTAGAATTTCTCCAAGTCCTTGTCCTGTTTTTGTTTTTATGCCATATGTTCATGTTGTTTCCTAGTGATTCGTGCCTCTTTTGAGGATGATCAATAAGGATGTTTTGTTAATATTGTGGTGCTCTATCCATCCATATCTTTGTTTGCAATTATGGAGCACCCTAGCTTGAGTCAATCGAGCTCTAATTTTGCTATAAAATGATCCTGGCAGATTGTTGACATGTTTAGCGATTTTGCTGAGGATGTTGCTATGGATCCATGCATGCTATGTTATTGTTCTTGCCATGTCTAGCTCCTATGCTATGTCTACTTGATGGGTGTATGCTTAGTTTGTCATGCCATGCTCTGTAGTGAGTGAATCGAGCTCGTAAACATGCCTACTCGTTAACTGTTTTGCATGCTCCAGTTTTTCACTAAGTCTGAATATGTTTGTGTTTTTGCTATGTTCACATGCTTGCAATTGTATTTTCTGATCCCTTTTGGCTCAAGGTAACTAAGGGACTTTTGTTAAGTGCTTTGAGTAGCTTCATGCCATGCCTTACTTTGCCATGTTAAGTTCCTGTAGCATGTAATTTTTCATGCTCTAAAGTTTGCTTCCTGATGATAAATTCCAGACTTGTGTTAATTTCACTAAGTCTGAAACCTGTTATCATTTGCACTTTTGCCATGCTTGTTTGAACCTATTAATGAATGAATTAGCCGTAGCTCAGTGTTCATCTTTTGTGAAGCATCATGAATGGATCCCTGCCATGTATTTTGTTGTCATGTTTGAGTGCTATAGCATATTTATCTTGATGCATTTAATTTGTCACTTGCTGATTATCAAAGACCGGTGCCATATTTGTTTTGTTTGCCATTTCCAAACCGTGCATCAGATTCTGGTGATATTTATATCGATTTCAACCGAAATTACCTCACCTTTCCAGTGTCACTCTTGGATTTCCAAGTTGAGGCCAGGTTCATTCATTCCTTTGCTAATCATGCCTATGCATCACATATCACATCCCGCATAGCATACCATGTTTGCATCATGTTGCTTGAGCATTGCACGTGGTTGATTGTGCTCCTTCTGCTTGTTGTTCTTGTTTGGGTAGAGCCGGGAGACGAGTTCGTGAACAAGGAGCCCGTTGAGTTCACTTACGAGGATCTAGGCAACTCCGAGTACTTTGCAGGCAAGATGACCATACCATCGAAATCACTTCTATCTTTGCTTGCTAGATGCTCGCTCTTTTGCTATGCCTATGCTATGATACCTACCACTTGCTTATCATGCCTCCCAAATTGCCATGTCAAACCTCTAACCCACCATGTCCTAGCAAACCGTTGTTTGGCTATGTTACCGCTTTGCTCAGCCCCTCTTATAGCGTTGCTAGTTGCAGGTGAAGATTGGAGATCGTCCCTTGTTGGAACATTGTTTATTGTTGGGATATCACAATATTATCTTGTTTATCTTAATGCACCAATATACTTGGTAAAGGGTCGAAGGCTCGGCCTTTTGCCTAGTGTTTTGTTCCACTCTTGCCGCCCTAGTTTCCGTCATATCGGTGTTATGTTCCCGGATTTTGCGTTCCTTACACGGTTGGGTTATAATGGGAACCCCTTGACAGTTCGCCTTGAATAAAACTCCTCCAGCAATGCCCAACCTTGGTTTTACCATTTTCCACCTAGCCTCTTTTCCCTTGGGTTTCCGGAGCCCAAGGGTCATCTTTATTAAACCCCCCCCTGCGCCAATGCTCCTCTGAGTGTTGGTCCGAACTGGGCAGTTTGCGGGGCCACCTCGGGGAAGCTCGAGGGTTGGTTTTACTCGTAGCTTGACCTATCTGAGTGTGCCCAGAGAACGAGATATGTGCAGCTCCTATCGGGATTTGTCGGCACATTCGGGCGGTGTTGCTGGACTTGTTTTACCATTGTCGAGGATGTCTTGTAACCGGGATGCCGAGTCTGATCGGATTGTCTTGGGAGAAGGAATATCCTTCGTTGACCGTGAGACCTTGTGAATGGCTATGTTGGGACTCCCCTGCAGGGATTTGAACTTTTGAAAGCCGTGCCCGCGGTTATGGGCGGATGGGAATTTGTTAATGTCCGGAGTCCGGGAAGTGAACACGGTGTTGGAGTAAGGCTTGACGTAGGTTGTTCTAGGATCACTTCTTGATCATAGTTGTTCGACCGTGCTTTTGCCTTCTCTTCTCGCTATCTTTTGCGAATAGGTTAGCCACCATATATGCTAGTCGCTTGCTGCAGCTCCACCTCATACCTTGGCCTTACCTATAAGCTTAAATAGTCTTGATCGCGAGGGTGTGAGATTGCTGAGTCCCCGTGACTCACAATTTACTTCCAAAACCAGATGCAGGGACCGATAATACCATTCCAGATGAAATGACCGATATCAAGTGGGAGTTCGATGAAGACTCTCGCTGTTACTACGTGTCTTTCCCAGATGATCAGTAGTGGTGCCCAGTTGGGGCGATCGGGGACTTTGTCGCATTTGGGGGTTGATCTTTATTTTGGTACCGAGTCGGACCCTGAGTGTATTGGATGAATGTAATGCTATTTATGTATTTGTGTGACGTGGCGAGTGTAAGCCAACTATGTATCTTTTCCCCCTTTAATTATTTACATGGGTTGTTGTTTAGATTACCTCATTTGCGACATTGCTTTCAATGCGGTTATGCCTCTAAGTCGTGCTTCGACACCTAGGAGATATAGCCGCATCGAGGGCATTACAAGTTGGTAATCAGAGCCTTCCCCGACCTTAGGAGCCCCCTGCTCGATCGAATCATTGGCGTTGTTGAGTCTCGAAAAATGTTTTGAGTCATTTAGGAATTATATATATCGGAGAGTTAGGAATTCTTTTTACTCCTCAGTCCCTTCATCGCTCTGCTAAGGCATTCTGACGTAGAGTTTTGACTCTTCTCTTCTCAAATTTCACTAAAAAGATTAGGATCACGCGGGTATCTTGGAATCGTTCCGGTGGTTTTGTGACGAGAATATTGTTCTTGGTGCCTCCTGTCATTTAGGGGTTGTGGCAGTGTCCCGGGGAGTTGAGCTCCGAGGTGTTGTCATCACAAATTTATCATTGAGATTCTGGAATACCTGAGTTTCGCCGACATCGAAAATCTCTTTTATGCAGTTGTTGGTGAGATAACATCGACGCCACCCAGTACTGGGGCGGGAGTTCGGGAGTATTTCCATAACTTGTATAATGGATGCTTTTCGAAGGTTGAGGTAGATGATTTCCGAAAGTTTGTCGGTTATGTGTTGAAGGATGGATACAGCTGGATGTAGGATTTGCTAGATTTGGGTGAGATATTATGCTCCCCCTGTATCCCCAACACCTGATTGCATAACCGGAAAGGTTCGGGAGTTTCATAGGTGGGAATTCATGTAGATCTAGTTCTTCTTCCGCAGATATTTGGATTGGGATTGGGTAATCCTCACCAAGTATTCGTTCTTGTCCATACCTTGTTGGTTTTATTCTTCTTCCTCAATTCTAAGTGGCTTCTCAATTTATGGAAATGTGACCATTTCAATTGGAACGCATTCGTTCATTTTGTTTGGATGTGAAGACTTTAAGTTGCAATTTCAAACCTTTTGATTCAGCTTCATATTTGCCTGTCAATATGCTAACGGATGTCACCCTCTTCAGGATGGCTCCTGCTAAGGGCAACAATCAGAATCAGAATCAGGATCCGCCACCACCACCTCCACCTCCGGAGGCATGGCAAGCTGTGATGGCCGCTACCAATGCAAACACGCAGCTGATCATGCAAATTCTTCAAGAGTGCAACCAAGGGAATCATGGCCATGGCAACAATCAGAATCAGTTTGCTACACTCAACCAGTTCCTCGCTAACCAGCCAAAGACCTTCAGCAATTGTGTTGAGGCAACAGACGCTGATGATTGGCTCGTGGACATATGCAAGCATTTCGAGTGCAGTAACGTCAGGCCTGAGGACTTTGTCAAGCTCGCCTCCTTCCAACTCAAAGACCAAGCTGCAAAATGGTTTCAGCAATACAAAGATTCCAGAGGAGGCCGTGTGATCACCTGGGATGAATTCCGTCAAGACTTCAAAGCTCATCATATTCCTTAGAGTGTGGTTGAAAGCAAGCATGAGGAATTCCGCAACCTGAAGCAAGGCACTATGTCTGTTTACCAGTACAACATCATGTTTCAAAAGCTCGCCCGTTTTGCTAAGCAAGACATCCCTGACGAAAAGAGCATGATATACCAGTTCAGGGGTGGTCTCAGAGAAGAACTCCAGCTAGCTCTCGTCCTCTTTGAGCCAAAGAAGTACGATGAGTTTTACAACATGGCAATGAAGCAAGAGATGCCCAACTGAAGTGCGATGCTTCCAAGAAGCGAGTCAGAGATGCAACTCCTTCTTCCTCAACTCAAGTGGCTAAGCAGCAAAAGTATTGGCTACCTCCTCCTCCGTTCCATCAGCCTTATCAGCAGAAGAGCAAAGGTGGCAATGGATCTTCCCACCCACCCAACCCTGGATTTCAGAACAAGACTTTGTCTCAAGCTCCAAGATCAAGTGCTCCGTATCACTGTCCGCTCTCGGAGGTCACGTGCAACAAGTGCCAACAGAAGGGTCACTATGCCAACAAATGCTTCAATCAGAGGCATCTTCCTCCTCCTGTGAGATCTGCAAGTACAGCTGTGGTCAAGCATAACCCCAAGCATGCCAAGGTCAACTTGATGAACGCAGCTCAGGCAGAGGACTCGTCAGATATCATCATGGGTAACCTTCCTGTTAACGATATTCCTGCAAAAGTACTTTTTGATACTGGTGCATCGCATTGTTTCTTGTCAAAGCCATTTTTGCCAAGAACGAATTTGTTTCTTCTCATTTGGGCAAACAAATGGATATCGTTTCTCCTGGCAAACGTTTGAGTGCCAGTTTGGAGGTTCCCGATGTGACTATCACGTTGGGCGACTATAAGTTTCTTTCTTTCCCAATGGTCCTTGGTAACTCTGATATTGATCTTATTCTTGGAATGGATTGGCTTTCTAAGCACAAGGCTCAGCTTGATTGTGCCGCCAGGCAGATTCAATTGACTCATTCGTCTGAGGATGTAATTGTCTTTGCCGCTAATGACGATACCATTTGTCTGTTTTCTCTCAATGAGAAGGGTGAACTGGATGCCATCTCTCAAATACTAGTCGTTTGCGAATATCAAGACGTCTTTCTAGAAGAGCTTCCAAGAATGCCTCCGCACCGGCCAGTGGAATTCGTCATCGATCTTGAGCCTGGCACGAAACCCGTTTGCAAACGTCCTTACAAGCTTGGACCTGAAGAGTTGAAGGAGCTGAAGAAGCAACTCGATATTCAAGAGTGAATGGGTCTCATCCGACCTAGTTCTTCTCCGTGGGGTTGTGGAGTTCTTTTTGTGAAGAAGAAGGATGGAACGGACCGACTCTGTGTTGACTACCGTCCATTGAACAAGAAGACTATAAAGAACAAGTACCCACTTCCCAACATCAATGAGCTGTTTGAACAACTCAAAGGTGCTCAAGTATTCTCCAAGCTTGATCTCCGTATGGGCTATCACCAGATTCGAATTCGTGAGCAAGATATCCCCAAGACAACATTCAGAACAAGCTATGGTTCATATGAATACACTTTCATGTCTTTTGGCCTCATCAACGCTCCTCCAACATTCTCTCGCATGATGAATTTCATCTTCAACCCCTACACAAATGACTTCGTCTTGGTCTACCTCGATGACATTTTGGTCTTTTCCAAGAACAAGGAAGATCATGCCAAGCACTTGCGTTTGGTGCTGGATAAGCTCAGAGAACATCAGTTCTATGCCAAGTTTTCAAAGTGCGAGTTTTGGCTCGATGAGGTTCTCTACCTTGGGCATATCATCTCTGCCAAGGGCATAGCGGTGAATCCTGAGAAGATGTCTGCAATTGTGAATTGGGAACCACCTCGAACGTGAAGAAACTCCGTAGCTTCCTTGGTCTCGCAAGCTATTGTCGAAGGTTCGTTGAGAACTTTTCAAAGATCACGAAGCCTCTTTCCAACCTTCCCCAGAAGCACGTGAAGTACGTTTGGTCTCCTGAATGTGACATCGCTTTCAACACCCTGAAAGAGAAATTAGTCACTGCTCCAGTTTTGACTCCTCCTGATGAATCCAAACCGTTCGAGGTCTTCTGTGATGCCTCTCTTCAAGGTCTTGGTGCAGTGCTGATGCAAGAGAAGAAAGTTGTGGCTTATACCTCTCGCCGGTTGAAGCCCAATGAAAAGAACTACCCCACTCACGACCTTGAGTTGGCGGCAGTTGTGCATGCTCTTTTGACTTGGAGACATCTCTTATTGGGAAGAAAAGTGGACATCTTCACTGACCACAAGAGTCTCAAGTACATCTTCACTCAGCCTAATCTCAACCTTAGGCAGACTTGTTGGGTCGAAATGATTCAAGAATATAATCCGAGTATCAAATATACTCCAGGCAAGGCCAATCTAATTGCTGACGCATTGAGCAGGAAGGCTTACTGCAACAGTTTGATTCTCAAGCCTTACCAACCCGAGCTTTGTGAAGCTTTCCGCAAACTCAATCTGCAAGTTGTTCCTCAAGGATTTCTCGCAAACCTCCAAGGCTCTCCTACTTTGGAAGATCTGATTCACGAGGCTCAACTTCTTGATGCTATGGTGAAGAAGGTGAAGATTGGGATTGCCAAGAGTCAACCCAAGTACAAGTGCTATCGTCTTGATGACAAGGATACTCTATTCTTCGAGGATCACATTGTTGTGCCTAAAGGTGACCTTCGTCAAGTCATTATGAACGAGGCTCACAATTCACTCCTCTCTATCCTCCCTGGAAGTACAAAGATGTACCATGACCTCAAGCAGTCGTATTGGTGGACTCGAATGAAGCGCAAGATTTCTCAGTTCGTGAATGAATGTGATGTCTGCAGAAGAGTGAAGGCAAAACACCAACGACCAGCTGGTCTCCTCCAACCTTTTGCCATTCCAGAATGGAAGTTTGACCACATTGAGATGGACTTCGTGACGGGATTTCCAAAGTCTAAGTGTGGCAATGATGCTATATTCGTTGTCATCGACAAACTCACTAAATTGGCTCATTTCCTTCCTATCAAAGAATCCATCACAGCAGCTCAATTGGCAGAGCTATATACTTCTCGGACTGTCTCTCTGCATTGGCATTCCATAGTTGATTTCTTTAGATTGTGGCAGCATCTTCACCTCCAAGTTTTGGGATTCTTTTCAGAAGGCCATGGGCACCAACATCCGTTTCAGCACAGCTTTTCATCCACAAACTAGCGGCCAAGTCGAGCGTGTCAATCAGATTCTTGAAGATATGCTCAGGGCTTGTGTTATCTCTTTCGGTATGAAGTGGGAAAAATTTCTTCAATATGACGAGTTTTCCTACAACAACAGCTTTCAAGCGAGTTCGGGCAAGGCCCCATTTGAAATTCTCTATGGCAGGAAGTGTCGTACTCCTCTTAACTGGTCAGAGACTGGTGAATGTCAACTTCTTGGAAACGACTTGATCACAGAGGCAGAAGAGATGTGCAAAGTCATTCGTGATAATCTCAAAGCAGCGCAATCGCGCCAGAAGAGCTACTATGATAGTAAGCATCGTGATTTGGCTTTCGAGATTGGAGACCATGTTTACCTCCGCGTCTCTCCAATGAAAGGTACTCGTTGCTTCGGTATCAAAGGGAAGCTTGCCCCTAGATACGTGGGTCCTTTCAAGATCGTCAGCAAGAGAGGCGATCTCGCCTATCAACTCGAGCTTCCCTCCAACTTTGCAAACATGCATGACGTGTTCCATGTCTCTCAGCTCCACAAGTCCTTCAAGACCCCTAATTGCACCGTCAACTTCGAAGACATTGATCTCCAAGAAGACCTTTCTTATCATGAGCATCCCGTTGCTATCCTTGAAGAAACTAGCGCAAGACTCGCAACAAGTCAATCAAATTCCTCAAAGTCAAGTGGTCACATCGTTTTGACCGTGAGGCCACCTGGGAACGCGAGGATCACCTCCGTTCTGAGTACCCGGAGTTTTTCCAGTCCTAGATCTCGGGACGAGATCCTTTCGTAGTGGTGGAGTGTTGTAACACCCCGGATGTAATTTACCTTATCTGTATCCAAACTCTTGCCGTTTCTGGCACTAAGTTATTTTTATTTTCTCCGTTGTCGGGTTTTGTCTCCGTATGTTGTTATCTTTGTCATGCATCTCATATCATGTCATCATGTGCATTGCATTTGCGTACGTGTTTGTCTCATGCATCCGAGCATTTTCCCCGTTGTCCGTTTTACATTCGGGCGCTCCTATGTCCCCTGGTGGTCCTTTCTACCTCTTTTCATGTGTGGGTGTTAAACATTTCCGGATTGGACCTAGACTTGCCATGCGGCCTTGGTTTACTACCGGTAGACCGCCTATCAAGTTTCGTGCCATTAGGACTTCGTTTGATACTCCAACGGTCAACCGAGGGACCGAAAAGGCCTCGTGTGTGTTGCAGCCCAACACCCTTCCAAACTGGCCCAAAACCCACCAAAAAACCCTCCATCGTCTAGAGTGTTTGATCACGATCGCGTGGCCGCAAACCGCACCTCATTTGTAGTCTCCTAGCTCCTCCTACCTCTATTTATAGCCCCTCCTCCAAAAATTCCGGGTCAAAACACCCCCTAAAACCCTAGATCCGCTCGCGCCGCCGCCGGACGTGTCCGTCTCCAGCCGGACACGTCGCGCCGCGGCCCCGCACCAATGGCAAGCTGCCACGTGGCGCCGCCGGCCGGCCCTGCGCCAAGGCCCGGAGAGCCCACGGCGGGCCCTCCCCGGCCCATCTCCTCCCGCTGCCCGCGCCATCTTCTTCATCGCCCACCGCCTCCTCTCGCCGCCCCGCCGCCTCTGTTGCTGGCCGCCATGAGCGACCTTGCCGCCGGCCACCGCAGCGCTCCGGCCGAGCGCCGCCCCTCGCCGTCCGCGCCGGCGTCGCCTCCTCCGCCCCGGCTTCCTCTTCCTCCGCCCCGGCTTCCTCACAACTCCGGCGAGCTCCGTCCACTCCGGCGAACAGGAACCCCGACGAACCTCGGATTGTGTGCAAATCTCAGATCTAGAATTTCGGTTGACTTTTATCCCCCGAAACCCTAACTTTTAGCATTTTTCCGCATGCCATAACTCTGCATACGTAGCTCCGATTCGTGCGTGTATCATATCAAAATGTTCGTCTCGACGAGTACATCATTTCGTCTCATTGCATCATTTTCATTTGAGCTCATCTTGATGCCCGAAATGCTGTTGGAAGAGGGCTATGTGAGGAATTTGTCAGATCTGTTTCAGCAAATGGCATTTTGTCATTTTTTCCATGATTAATGTGTGCATGCTATGATCCTGAGCTCTACTTGTGTTTTGTTAAATGCCATGCCATCTTTACAGGGGTGTATGCCATGTATTTTTGTGATCTTCGTGGTGACTAGCACAAGCTTGCAAAGTAGCGTAGTTGTTGATGCTGATTTCGGGGACTTTGAATTTCTCCAAGTCCTTGTCCAGTTTTTGTTTTTATGCCATATGTTCATGTTGTTTCCTAGTGATACGTGCCTCTTTTGAGGATGATCAATAAGGATGTTTTGTTAATATTGTAGTGCTCTATCCATCCATGTCATTGTTTGCAATTATGGAGCACCCTAGCTTGAGTCAATCGAGCTCTACTTTTGCTATAAAATGATCCTTTCAGATTGTTGACATGTTTAGCGATTTTGCTGAGGATGTTGCTATGGATCCGTGCATGCTATGTTATTGTTCTTGCCATGTCTAGCTCCTATGATATGTATTCTTGATGGGTGTATGCTTAGTTCGTCATGCCATGCTCTGTAGTGAGTGCATCGAGCTCGTAAACATGCCTAATCGTTAACTGTTTTGCATGCTCCAGTTTTTCACTAAGTCTGAATCTGTTTGTGTTTTTGCTATGTTCACATGCTTGCAATTGTATTTTCTGATCCCTTTTCGCTCAAGGTCACTAAGGGACTTTTGTTAAGTGCTTTAACTAGATTCATGCCATGCCTTGCTTTGCCATGTTAAGTTCCTGTAGCATGTAGTTTTCATGCTCTAAAATTGCTTCCTCGTGATAAATTTCAGACTTGTGTTAATTTCACCAAGTCTGAAACCTGTTATCATTTGCACTTCTGCCATGCTTGTTTGAACCTGATAATGGATGAATTAGCCATAGCTCAGTGTTCATGTTTTGTCAAGCATCATGAGTGGATCCCTGCCATGTATTTTGTTGTCATGTTTGATTGCTGTAGCATATTTATCTTGATGCATTTAGTTGGTCACTTGCTGATTATCGCAGACCGGTGCCATATTTGTTTTGCGTGCCATTTCCAAACCATGCATCCGATTCCGGTGATCTTTATATCGATTTCAGCCGAAATCACCTCACCTTTCCAGTGGAACTCTTGGATTTCCAAGTTGAGGCTAGGTTCATTCATTCCTTTGCTAATCATGACTATGCTTCACATATCGCATCCCGCAAAGCATACCATGTTTGCATCATGTTGCTTGAGCATTGCACGTGGTTGATTGTCCTCCTTTTGCTTGTTGTTCTTGTTTGGGTAGAGCCGGGAGATGAGTTTGTGAACGAGGAGCCTGTTGATTTCGCTTATGAGGATCAAGGCAACTCCGAGTACTTTGCAGGCAAGATGACCATACCCTCGAAATCACTTCTATCTTTGCTTGCTAGATGCTCGCTCTTTTGCTATGCCTATGCTACGATACCTACCACTTGCTTATCATGCCTCCCAAATTGCCATGTCAAACCTCTAACCCACCATGTCCTAGCAAACCGTTGTTTGGCTATATTACCGCTTTGCTCAGCCCCTCTTATAGTGTTGCTAGTTGCAGGTGAAGACTGGAGATCATTCCTTGTTGGAACATTGTTTATTATTGTGATATCACAATATTATCTTTTTTATCTTAATGCACCTATATACTTGGTAAAGGGTGGAAGGCTCGGCCTTTTGCCTAGTGTTTTGTTCCACTCTTGCCGCCCTAGTTTCCGTCATATCGGTGTTATGTTCCTGGATTTTGCGTTCCTTACACGGTTGGGTTATAATGGGAACCCCTTGACAGTTCGCCTTGATTAAAACTCCTCCAGCAATGCCCAACCTTGGTTTTACCATTTGCCACCTAGCCTCTTTTTCCCTTGGGTTTCCGGAGCCCAAGGGTCATCTTTATTAAACCCCCCTGGGCCAGTGCTCCTCTGAGTGTTGGTCCGAACTGGGCAGCCTGCGGTGCCACCTCGGGGAAACTCGAGGGTTGGTTTTACTCATAGCTTGACCTATCTGAGTGTGCCCTGAGAACGAGATATGTGCAGCTCCTATCGGGATTTGTCGGCACATTCGGGGGTGTTGCTGGACTTGTTTTACCATTGTTGAGGATGTCTTGTAACCGGGATGCCGAGTCTGATCGGATTGTCTTGGGAGAAGGAATATCCTTTGTTGACCGTGAGAGCTTGTGATGGGCTAAGTTGGGACTCCCCTGTAGGGATTTGTACTTTCGAAAGTCGTGCCCGCGGTTATGGGCAGATGGGAATTTGTTAATGTCCAGTTGTAGATAACTTGAAACTTAACTTAATTAAAATGCTTCAACCGCGTGTGTAACCGTGATGGTCTCTTCTCGGCGGAGTCCGGGAAGTGAACACGGTGTTGGAGTAATGCTTGACGTAGGTTGTTCTAGGATCACTTCTTGATCATAGTTGTTCAATCGTGCTTTTGCCTTCTCTTCTCGCTCTCTTTTGCGAATAGGTTAGCCACCATATATGCTAGTCGCTTGCTGCAGCTCCACCTCATACCTTGGCCTTACCTATAAGCTCAAATAGTCTTGATCGCGAGGGTGTGAGATTGCTGAGTCCCCGTGACTCATAGTTTACTTCCAAAACCAGATGCAGGGACCGATGATACCATTCCATATGACATGACCGAGCTCAAGTGGGAGTTCGACAAAGACTCTCGCTGTTACTACGTGTCTTTCCCAGATTATCAGTAGTGGTGCCCAGTTGGGGCGATCGGGGACTTTGTCGCATTTGGGGGTTGATCTTTATTTTGGTACCGTAGTCGGACCCTGAGTGTATTGGATGAATGTAATGCAATTTATGTATTTGTGTGACGTGGCGAGTGTAAGCCAACTATGTATCTTTCCCCCTTTAATTATTTACATGGGTTGTTGTGAAGATTACCTCATTTGTGACATTGCTTTCAATGCAGTTATGCCTCTAAGTCGTGCTTCGACATGTAGGAGATATAGCCGCATCGAGGGCGTTACACCTTCGCGGAGTGGATGCCCTCCTTCGATGAGTGGGGGCTGCGCCCAGCTGGCCTCGTGGGGCCCCGCGAGCACCCCATCGTCGTGGTTCCTTTCCTTGACACTGGCGCCGAGCTCGCCCCAAGTGTTGGTGCAAGGGGCGTACACCGCTAGGGGGCCGATAGTGAAGGTGCTGAGATGCCGATGCCGCACAGGGCTCCCGAGGCGTCGACCTCGGGGCCTCGTGACTCTCGCCATGGGCGACGGTTGAAGGGGCAACATAGCCTGCGTCTCCCGCGGCCGGGGCTCCTGAGGCCTCGGCAAGTCACTGCGAGGCAGAGCCAGCTAGCTCTCCTCAGCTTGGCATTCTGAGGCTGCCCCTCTGAGCACTTCTCCAGCCGCGCCTCGTGTCGGCCTCCATGTCGAGCACTTCGGCCGGCTGTGCATGGACTTTGCAGAACTCCGCAAGAGAGAGGGGTCCCCGAGCTGTGGTAGTGGCCCCTTCGGGTCGTTGAAACGGAGGAAGTATATCGCTGTTGACGAGTAAGTACCTTATCTTGGTGATCTCCTATGTGCCGCTTTCCTTCCTGGTGATTGTCTCCTCAGGACCCCTTCTGCCAAGGCCGTGAAATCTCCTGAGAAGAAGCTCCCTCTTGTCCCGCTGCACCCACCAAACTCGAGCGCTGCAGGCTCGTGCGCCGCCCATGGCGTGGGGTTAACCGTGGGAGTTGGCCCGTCATTAGGACGTCTTGAGCTTGCGCCTTCGCCGTCCTTTCTTCGCGGCCTTGCTCGGAGCGCAGCAAGCGTGCCAAGGGCTCCTCCCCTGGTCACGGTCGGCGGCTGGCTGGCTTCGGTCCTGGGGTCCTCTCCAAGCAGCAGGCTCCGTTTAGTTTGGGCCCCTCGCGAGACCCAGCTGGCGCCTGGGGCAGCGCCAGCCCCCAGCCCCTGCTGAGAGGGGGCGCTTCGCGTCAGGCATCACCCACATCCCCTGTAGCAGAGGGCGAGATGGGTCGTGTGCTCGAGTTTGAGCATGGGCGGAGCATTGTTAGTCATGAGCTCTTCCAGGAGGCGATGGGCGCGATGAACCGACTCGGTGAAGAACTTGTGGGTGTCGACGCGCGCCTTGAGGCCGAGGGTCTTCGGTTGGCGGAGGAGTGGCACAAGCTGAAGGTGGCCATCAACCTCGGGCGCCACCAGCGCGAGCTGGATAATAGGAAGGCTGAGGCTTCCCTTGCAGCCCCCCATGAGGCCTGCTCCCAAGCTCTGGAAGTCGTGAGGCCGCGGAGAAATGCGTGTGGGAGCTCCAAGCCTGGAGCGCTGTCTTGGATCAGCAGGTGGAGGCGCGCAGGGCTGCCCTTGCGTCGTTGAGGGGGTCGCCTACCGAGGAGGAAGAGATCCAAAAGCGCGAGGAGGTGCTGGAGCTGGAAGCCGTGGAGCGCAGCCTTGAACTCGAACGGCTGGGGACGAGGGAGTGCCAGGTTGCTCAGGCGGAGGACGACATCGGCGCGTGCGAGGTCAGGGCCCAGGAGGAGGTCGACTGCCGGGTGGCCGAGGCTCCCGTGGATCTCGAGAGCAGGCACAACCTGAAGCTAAAGCTCATGGAAGCCGAGGCCGCTGGTAGGACTGCTGCCCTCGAGTCCAGGTTGGTCGAGATGGAGCGGCGTGAGCAGGCCACCGCATCAGCCCTGGCCTCGGCGCAGGCCGAGCTGGCTTCCCCCCGCGCCGAGCTGCTCTCTCTTCGGTAGCGGGTCACCGACGCCGAGTCCGTCACGGGGAAAAACAAGGACAAAGTGCTTGAGCGGCAGACGTTGGAGCGTGTGCACGCCCCCATGCTCGAGGACCTTAGGAACAGAGCCAACACCGCCCTGGGCCATATCTGCGATGAGAATGTTCCTCATTCCCATGCAAATGACTATGCCAGCCACCTCCGCTTCTTTGGGGATGTGGTGACACGCCTGCAGAACCGTTCCGAGAGGGCTCACCAACTTGTTGAGGAGAGGAGTCGCAGTCTGCTCGGGCGCGCGTTCTCCCGCATCTTCAGCCACCTCCGGAACATCGACCCCAACTTCGCTTGCCATTGCTCCCATACAGGAAGCCATCCGGGGCGACCTGGCGCGATGGGTTGAAGACAATGTGGATGCGCTGGTCAGGGCCTTCGCTTCTGACGACGACGGGGTAGTGGTTGTGGCGGACGAAGGCGGCGTGGTTGACGACAGCGACGGCGACGCCAGTGAAGGTGGAGGCGACGCCAACGATGGCGACAGCGATGCTAGCGGTGCGTCTAAAGATGACATGGGGGACGCGGCGAGTGACATATCCGGCTGATCCCTCGTTCCCCTGTCGTTTACCCTATAAAAATTTGGGCGTGGCCTCGAAAGATTGTAAGAGCATTTTGAGAGGGGGAGCCCCTCATGTAAACAAATCGCAGCTTTTATATGTTGGCGTTCTGGGAATGGGGGTTCCTAGACTTGCCTGCCTGCAGCCCGCGGCGTGGCTAAGCCAGCAGGCCGTACGACCCATCTTCACCAACAAAGCACCCAAGACCCTCGCGAGAGGCAAAGCCTTGCGAGGCGGACGACGCAAGACCTTCTCCGGAGTGGCCTAGCTAGGCAGGCTCATGAGGAGCGGAGATATCAAGGCGGGGCGAACCTCACGAGGCTCTCGTGACGTGAGCCGTGACGATCGACACCAGGCGGGCGGCAGGCGGGCGCCAGCGCGCACAACGTCCTTGTTTCCTCTTTGGTGCAAAGGGGGCAAGCGCAGCCGCGGAGTACCGAGGCCTCAGGCAAAGGTTGCAATTTTGGTGCAACAAGATCAAGACCATGGACTGCAAGACGGAGGTCATCGTGGAGCCCAGAACAGCGTCACCACCAGAACTTTGTGCAGGCGAAGACTACTTTTGTCAGGATAGCTTGTACTAGTCGTCCCCCTTCAAATTAGCCCGCCATTGTTGGCTCCCTTCCCGCTCGATATTTGGGAAGAGGACCAGGGCCTCTATAAATAGGACTAGCCACCACAGTGGAGAGGACGATCTCATCTTAGCTTGAGAGAGACCACCCCCCCCACACACACACACAAGCTCACCGAGCTCAAGAACGCCTCAACCTCAGGAGGTCGTTCTTCCCTTGTATCTTTCATCATCAGCCCAAGACGCAATCCACCACCACACTGGAGTAGGGTATTACACCACAACGGTGGCCCAAACCAGTATAAACCCTGTGTCCTTCTGTGTTGTGAGTTCGTTAAGTTCGTCCACGAGATCCTAGCAAGCTAGAGCGTAGATCGATTGAAGGGAAAGACTTCGCGCGCACCCCAGTGTTCGAACCTTAAGGGTTTGTCGGGACCCCATACCCCGACATTTGGCGCGCCAGGTAGGGGTGCGCCGGAGCTTTTCTCCATCAACCAGCGCCTCGTACCGCCGCACCGCGCTCCCATGGCAGGTACCTCGCCACCGACCTCCTCGGCCGGCGCCAGCAGCATGGAGTCTAGGTACAGAGCCCTGGCCCCCACTCTCCGACGGGTGCAGTGGCCGGTCAAGTTTAGGCCGGAGATGCCGTCGTGTTACGATGGCACTTGATCTATGTTTTGGTGATCAACTTGCGAGTTCCGTGCCCTCATGAACTTATGCATAGGGGTTGGCACACATTTTCGTCTTGACTCTCTGGTAGAAACCTTGGGGCACTCTTTGAAGTTCTCTGTGTTGGTTGAATAGATGAATCTGAGATTGTGTGATGCATATTGTATAATCATACCCACGGATACTTGAGGTGACATTGGAGTATCTAGGTGACATTAGGGTTTTGGTTGATTTGTATCTTAAGGTGTTATTCTAGTATGAACTCTATGATAGATTGAACGGAAAGAATAGCTTCGTGTTATTTTACTACGGACTCTTGAATAGATCGATCAGAAAGGATAACTTTGAGGTGGTTTCGTACCCTACCATAATCTGTTTGTTTGTTCTCCGCTATTAGTGACTTTGGAGTGACTCTTTGTTGCATGTTGAGGGATATTCATATGATCCAATTATGTTATTATTATTGAGAGAACTTGCACTAGTGAAAGTATGAACCCTAGGCCTTGTTTCAATGCATTGCAATACCGTTTGTGCTCACTTTTATCATTAGTTACCTTGCTGTTTTTATATTTTCAGATTACAAAAACCATTAACTACTATCCATATTGCACTTGTATCAAAATCTCTTCGCCGAACTAGTGCACCTATACAATTTACCATTGTATTGGGTGTGTTGGGGACATAAGAGACTCTGTGTTATTTGGTTGCAGGGTTGCTTGAGAGAGACCATCTTCATCCTACACCTCCTATGGATTGATAAACCTTAGGTCATCCACTTGAGGGAAATTTGCTACTGTCCTACAAACCTTTGCACTTGGAGGCCCAACAATGTCTACAAGAAGAAGGTTGTGTAGGAGACATCAAGCTCTTTTCTGGCGCCATTGCCGGGGAGGTTAGCGCTTGAAGGTTTATCTTTAGATCTTGAAATAAAATCTTTTTTGTTTCTTGTTTTATCACTAATTTAGTCTATAAAATAAAACTACCAAAAATGGAATTAAGGATGCCTCATATGCTTCATCTTTTTAATGTCTTTCGTGAGAATAAGGATTCCGATAATTGTGCTCAAGTGCTAGAAGAAGAATGCATTAGAATGTTTGGCACTAAATATTTGAATGATGAGCATGATTGCAATGTTGTTAGTATGAATTCCTTGAATATCCATGATGCTAATGATATGCAAAGCCACAAGCTTGGGGAAGCTATGTTTGATGAAGATGATATTTTTTTGTCCCCCAAGTTTTGATGAGAAAATTTATTATGATGATAGCATGCCTCCTATTTATGATGATTATATTGATAAAAGTGGATTTGGAGAGCTCATGACTTTATTTAGTAATGATTCCACTATTTCGGAAGAGGTTCAAATTGATTATGAGAACAAAGTTGCTATCTATGATGATTATTGTGATGACTTATATGCTATTAAGAATAATGATATCCATGAAACTTGTCATCATGATTTTAACTTTCAATTGGATTATGCCTCACATGATAATTATTTTGTTGAGTTTGCTCCCACCAGTATTCCGAATGAGAAGAATTTTGCTTATGTGGAGAGTAGTAAATTTTCTATGCTTGTAGATCATGAAAAGAATGCTTTATGTGCTGTTTATATTGTTGAATTCATTCATTATGCTACTGAAAATTATTATGAGGGAGGAATATATGCTTGTACGAATTGCAATAATATCAAGTTTCCTCTCTATGTGCTTAAAGTTTTGAAGTTATGCTTGTTTTGCCTTCCTATGCTAGTTAATTATTGTTCCCATAAGTTGTTTGCTCACAAAATCCCTATGCATAGGAAGTGGGTTAGAATTAAATGTTCTAGTCATATTCTTCATGATGCTCTCTTTATGTTTCAATTCTTATCTTTTATGCGAGCATCATTGAAATCATCATGCCTAGCTAGGGGCGTTAAATGATAGCGCTTATTGGGTGGCAACCCAATTTTATTTTAGTTCCTTGCTTTTTATTCCTTTTTATTAATAAATAATTCATCTAGCCTCTGTTATGATTTAGTTTTTATGTTTTAATTAGTGTTTGTGCCAAGTAGAACCATTGGGAAGACTTGGGGAAAGTCTTGTTGATCTTGCTGTAAAAAAACAGAAACTTTAGCGCTCACGAGAATTGCTGCCATTTTTTATTGGAGAGTGATATTTAGTTAATTATTTTTGAATATGATTAATAGCTAAATTCATCACGTTCAGCAATTTATTTTAGAGTTTTTGGGGTTCCATAAGTTTGCATTAGTTACAGATTACTACAGACTGTTCTGTTTTTGACAGATTCTGTTTTTTGTGTGTTATTTGCTTATTTTGATGAATCTATGGAGAAGTTGGAATACAGTAGGTTTAACACCAATATAAATAAAGAATGAGTTAATTACAGTACCTTGAAGTGGTGTTTTGTTTTCTTTCACTAACGGGGCTTACGAGTTTTCTGTTAAGTTTTGTGTTGTGAAGTTTTCAAGTTTTGGGTAAAGATTCGATGGACTATGGAATAAGGAGTGGCAAGAGCCTAAGCTTGGAGATGCCCAAGGCACCCTGAGGTAATATTCAAGGACAACCAAGAGCCTAAGCTTCGGGATGCCCCGGAAGGCATCCCCTCTTTCACCTTTGTTCATTGGTAACTTTACTTGGAGCTATATTTTTATTTACCACATGATATGTGTTTTGCTTGGAGCGTCATTTTATTTTATTTTGTTTTGCTTGATGTTTGAATAAAATACCAAGATCTGAAATTTTTAAATGTTATAGAGTCTTCACATAGTTGCATAATTATTCAACTACTCATTGATCTTCACTTATATCTTTTTAGAGCATGGCGGTGTTTTTATTTTATAGAAATTGTTGAACTCTCATGCTTCACTTACATTATTTTGAGAGTCCTAAACAACATGGTAATTTGCTTTGGTTATGCATCCATTCCTAATATGATGGGCATCCAAGAGGGATATAATAAAAACTTTCATATAAAGTGCATTGAATACTATGAGAAGTTTGATGCTTGATAATTGTTTTGAGATATGAAGATGGTGATATTGGAGTCATGCTAGTTGAGTAGTTATGAATTTGAGAGATACTTGTGTTCAAGTTTGTGATTCCCATAGCATGCACGTATGGTGAACCGTTATGTGATGAAGTCGGAGCATGGTTTATTTATTGATTGTCTTCCTTATGAGTGGCGGTCGGGGACGACCGATGGTATTTTCCTACCAATCTATCCCCCTAGGAGCATGCACGTAATACTTTGTTTCGATAACTAATAGATTTTTGCAATAAGTATGTGAGTTCTTTATGACTAATGTTGAGTCCATGGATTATACGCACTCTCACCCTTCCACCATTGCTAGCCTCTCTAGTATCGCGCAACTTTCGGCGGTACCATAAACCCACCATTTACCTTCCTCAAAACAGCCACCATACCTACCTATTATGGCATTTCCATAGCCATTCCGAGATATATTGCCATGCAACTTTCCACCATTCCGTTTATTATGACACGCTCCATCATTGTCATATTGCTTTGCATGATCATGTAGTTGACATCATATTTGTGGCAAAGCCACCATTCATAATTCTTTCATACATGTCACTCATGAGTCATTGCACATCCCGGTACACTGCGACAGGCATTCATATAGAGTCATATTTTGTTCTAAGTATCGAGTTGTAATTCTTGAGTTGTAAGTAAATAAAAGTGTGATGATCATCATTATTAGAGCATTGCCCCAGTGAGGAAAGTATGATGGAGACTATGATTCCCCCACAAGTCGGGATGAGACTCCGGACGAAAAATAAAAAAAGAGAAAAAAGATGCCAAAAAAAGAGAAGGACCCAAAAAACAAAAAAATGAGAGAAAAAGAGAGAAGGGGCAATGCTACTATCCTTTTACCACACTTGTGCTTCAAAGTAGCACCATGATCTTCATGATAGAGAGTCTCCTATGATATCACTTTCATATACTAGTGGGAATTTTTCATTATAGAACTTGGCTTGTATATTCCAATGATGCGCTTCCTCAAAATACCCTAGGTCTTCGTGAGAAAGCGAGTTGGATGCACACCCACTAGTTTCTTTTGTTGAGCTTTCATACACTTATAGCTCTAGTGCATCCGTTGCATGGCAATCCCTACTCACTCACATTGATATCTATTGATGGGCATCTCCATAGCCCGTTCATACGCCTAGTTGATGTGATACTATCTTCTCCTTTTTGTCTTCTCCACAACCACCATTCTATTCCACCTATAGTGCTATGTCCATGGCTCACGCTCATGTATTCCACGAAGATTGAAAAAGTTTGAGAACATCAAAAGTATGAAACAATTGCTTGGCTTGTCATCGGGGTTGTGCATGATTTAAATACGTTGTGTGGTGAAGATGGAGCATAGCCAGACTATATGATTTTGTAGGGATAGCTTTCTTTGGCCATGTTATTTTGAGAAGACATGATTGCTTAGTTAGTATGCTTGAAGTATTATTATTTTTATGTCAATATTAAACTTTTGTCTTGAATCTTATGGATATGAACATTCATGCCGAAATGAAGAGAATTACTTAGAAAAATATGTTAGCTAGCATTCCACATCAAAAATTCTGTTTTTATCATTTACCTACTCGAGGATGAGCAGGAATTAAGCTTGGGGATGCTGATACTTCTCCAACGTATCTATAATTTTTGATTGTTCCATGCTATCATATTATCTGTTTTGGATGTTTATGGGCTTTATTATGCACTTTTATATTATTTTTGGGACTAACCTATTAAGCTAGAGCCCAGTGCCAGTTTTTGTTTTTTCTTGTTTTAGAGTATCGTAGAGAAGGAAAATCAAATGGAGTCCAATTGACCTGAAACTTCACGGAACTTATTTTTGGAACAGAAGCAATCCAGAAGACTTGGCGTGTACGTAAGGGAAGCAACGAGGAAGGCACGAGGCAGGGGGCGCGCCCTCCACCCTCGTGGGCCCCTCGTGGCCCCCTCGTGGCCCCCCTGACATATTTCTTCCTCCTATATATATACCAAGATACCCTAAAACCATCGGGGAGCAGAATAGATCAGGAGTTCCGCCGCCAGAAGCCTCAGTAGCCACCGAAAACCAATCTAGACCCGTTCCGGCACCCTGCTGGAGGGGGAACCCCTCACCGGTGGCCATCTTCATCATCCTGGCGCTCTCCATGACGAGGAGGGAGTAGTTATCCCTCGGGGCTGAGGGTATGTACTAGTAGCTATGTGTTTGATCTCTCTCTCTCTCTCTCGTGTTCTTGAGGTGGTACGATCTTGATGTATCGCGAGCTTTGCTATTATAGTTGGATCTTATGATGTTTCTCCCCCTCTACTCTCTTGTGATGAATTGAGTTTTCCCTTTGAAGTTATCTTATCGGATTGAGTCTTTAAGGATTTGAGAACACTTTATGTATGTCTTGCATGTGCTTATCTGTGGTGACAATGGGATATCGCATGATCCACTTGATGTATGTTTTGGTGAGCAACTTGCGAGTTCCGTGCCCTCGTGAACTTATGCATAGGGGTTGGCACACATTTTCGTCTTGACTCTCCGGTAGAAACTTTGGGGCACTCATTGAAGTTCTCTGTGTTGGTTGAATAGATGAATCTGAGATTGTGTGACGCATATCGTATAATCATACCCACGGATACTTGAGGTGACATTGGAGTATCTAGGTGACATTAGGGTTTTGGTTGATTTGTGTCTTAAGGTGTTATTCTAGTACGAACTCTATGATAGATTGAACGGAAAGAATAGCTTCGTGTTATTTTACTATGAACTCTTGAATAGATTGATCAGAAAGCATAACTTTGAGGTGGTTTCATACCCTACCATAATCTCTTCGTTTGTTCTCCGCTATTAGTGACTTTGGAGTGATTCTTTGTTGCATGTTGAGGGATATTTATATGATCCAATTATGTTATTGTTGTTGAGAGAACTTGCACTAGTGAAAGTATGAACCCTAGGCCTTGTTTCAAATCATTGCAATACCGTTTGTGCTCACTTTTATCATTAGTTACCTTGCTGTTTTTATAATTTCAGATTACAAAAACCATTATCTACTATCCATATTGCACTTGTATCACCATCTCTTCGCCGAACTAGTGCATCTATACAATTTACCATTGTATTGGGTGTGTTGGGGACACAAGAGACTCTTTGTTATTTGGTTGCAGGGTTGCTTGAGAGAGACCATCTTCATCCTACGCCTCCTACGGATTGATAAACCTTAGGTCATCCACTTGAGGGAAATTTGTTGCTGTCCTACAAACCTCTGCACTTGGAGGCCCAACAACGTCTACAAGAAGAAGGTTGTGTAGTAGACATCACACAACCACCTGGTACGGTGTCGGGATCAGCATTCTGGTTAACAGGTCGGTCACAGGGCCTTCGGGAAGAGGCACCGGACACCAGATGAGCACCGCTTTCTTTATCCAGTCCTATACAGCGACGGATTGTTCAGTATCTTGTTAAGAGATGCCTGAATGGAAGGTGCTCGGATATCGAATACTTACCGAAGTGTCCAGATTATTGCAGTCAAGGCCAATGTCTTCGGTGGTGTCCGACCATTGTTCTCGTTCCCTGAAATATAATTTCCACATTCCTTCATGCGTAGTGCCGAAGAAGTGTTGTAGAGTCCGCTGCCCTTCTAGGTTAAACTCCCACATATGAAGAGGCCACTGCTGACATGGCAGGATCCGGCGGACTAGCGTTATTTGAACGACGTTCACAAGATCGATGCCCTTCTCGGTAAGGCTTCGGACGTGACTTTGCAGAGTCTACGCATTCATTGACGAATCCCCAGTCCAATCTCTTATTGACCCATGAAGAGAGCTGAATTGGAGGGCCGGGCCGGAATGCAGGTGTAGCCGCCCACTTGGGGCCCGTGGCTCGTTGATATAAAACCACCCCTGCTGCCATACATCGGAAGATTTGGCGAAAGATCCTTCAGGCCAAACCGCGCTGGCCAGCTTGCCTATTATGATGCTGCCACACTCTGCCTGCTCCACCTATGCCACCTGGGGCCTCACATCAAAGGTTTTGAGCCACAAACCAAAGTGCGTAGGAGTCCGGACTAAGGCCTCACACGTGATGATAAATGTCGAGATGAGGAGAACAGAGCCCGGGGCCAGATCATGAAAATCTAGCCCATAGTAAAACATGAGCCCCGGACGAAGGGGTTAAGCATGAACCCTATCCCGTGAAGGAAGTGGGATACAAATACTACCCTCTTGCCAGATATGGGGGTCGGTATGACTTGCCCTTGCGCCGGAAGCTGATGAAAGATTTCTGGGGTCAGATACCTCGCTAAGCGGAGCTTCGCAATATCCTCCTCCATGACAGAAGAAGCCATCCACCGGCCCTGACGGTTGGATCCGGACATGACTAGGGCTGGTGGCGATTGGAACCTGAGGGTTTGAACTTGTGGTGGCTGGGATTAAGGAAGGGAGAAGACGAGACTGGGTCTCTATATAAAGGCCCCGAATACTGGGCGTGTCCCCCAGGGTCTCTAAACTTACCTATCACCAAGGAGTTGTACCCAGGGGACGGTTGGGTTACCCACGCCTGCATTAATGAAAATCCCGTAAAAAAGGGGGCACGATCGCTGCCTTGATGGGACGTGCCAGTAAAACCGCGCCCCGAGACATGGGGCGGCTCGCTAGCCGACGGTTGGAAATAGTAACATGGCAGGCATGATACGATGTCGTGAACAGTTATTAACAAGTCGGGCTCGTGGGGTATGATATTCTCTGCCATTGTATACACAGCTCCAGATATATTTACTTCATCCGAAGACTATTCTGGAGTTCGGAAGGAGGGAACCCGCCTTGCAATGCCGAAGACAAATCTGCGCGCCGGACTCCTCGTCATTGAAGCCAGGTTTAGGGGCTACTGAGGGAGTCCTGGACTAAGGGGTCCTCGGGCGTCCGGCCTGTTATCCATGGGCCGGACTGATGGGGTGTGAAGACATGAAGGCCGAAGATTGCACCGTGTACAGATTGGACTCTAATTGGCGTGGAAGGCAAGCTTGGGGACCAAAGATGCCTTCTTATGTAACTAACTCCATGTAAACCCTAGATCCCCTCGGTGTCTATATAAACCGAAGGGGATAGTCCGGAAAGGACAATACATATACTCATTACCATATTCATAGGCTAGACTTCTAGGGTTTAGCCATTACGATCTCATGGTAGATCAACTCTTGTAATACTCATATTCATCAAGATCAATCAAGCAGGAAGTAGGGTATTACCTCCATAGAGAGGGCCCGAACCTGGGTACACATCGTGTCCCACGTCTCCTGTTACCATCGATCCTAGATGCATAGTTCGGGACCCCCTACCCGAGATCCGCCGGTTTTGACACCGACACCTATCGACATAGTGCCTAGTGCTAGTTACTATTTTTGCTTGTTTTTTACTTCACAAAAAATCAATACCAGACGGAGTCCAAACGCAGCGTAACTTTTTGGAAAAAAAACTCTCGACCAGAAGACACAAGATGGGCCAAAAAAGTACCAGAGGGGTTCCCCGAGGGGGGCACAACCCACCTGGGCGCACCCTGGTGGGTTGTGCCCACCTCGGTCACCTCCCGCACCGCCTCTTTGCTCTATAAATATCCCAAAAATGCAAAAACCCTAGGGGAGTTGACGAAACACAATTCTAGCCGCCGCAAGTTCCAGAAACCACAAATCCAATCTAGACACCATCACGGAGGGGTTCATCATCCTCATTGGTGCCTCTTCGATGATGCGTGAGTAGTTCATTGTAGACCTTCGGGTCCGTAGTTAGTAGCTAGATGGCTTCCTCTCTTTCTTTTGATTCTCAATACAATGGTCTCTTGGAGATCTATTTGATGTAACTCTTTTTGCGATGTGTTTGTTGGGATCCGATGAACTTTGAGTTTATGATCAGATCTATTTTATCCATGAAAGTTATTTGAGTTTTGATCTATTATATGCATGATTGCTTATAGCCTTGTATTTCTTCTTCAAATCTTGGGTTTAGTTAGGCCGACTAGATCGATTTTGCCATGGGAAGATGTGCTTTGTGATGAGTTCTATCTTACGGTGCTCAATCCCAGTGACAGAACGGGACATGACATGTATGTATTGTTGCTATTAAGAATAACAAGATGGGGTCTATTCCTACATGAATAGATCTTGTCTACATCATGTCATCGTTCTTATTGCATTACTCCATTTCTCCATGAACTTAATACACTAGATGCATGCAGGATAGCGGTCGATGTTGGAGTAATAGTAGTAGATGCAGCAGGAGTCGGTCTACTAATCTTCGACATGATGCATATATAATGATCATTGCCTAGATATCATCATAATTATTTGAAGTTCTATCAATTGCCCGATAGTAATTTGTTTACCCACCGTATGCTATTTTTCTCGAGAGAAGCCACTAGTGAAATCTACGGCCCCCGGGTATATTCTTTATCATATTTGCTCTCCGATCTATTATTTGCCTTTGAGATATATTTTTATTTGCTTTTATTTTCTAATCTATTATTCCAAAATCCCAAAATTATATTTTATGTGCATCTTTTATTCGAGATCTATTTATCCAATCTTTTACATTTATCCCATCAACTTGACAATTTCTGGCGCTGTTACCCGAAGAAGGGATTGACAACCCCTTATACGCGTCGGGTTGCAAGTATTTGTTCTTTGTGTGCAGGTACCATTTACATAGTGTTGCTTGGTTCTCCTATTGGATTGATACCTTGGTTTCATAGCTGAGGGAAATACCTACCGTAGCTGTGCTTCATCATCCCTTCCTCTTTGGGGAAATGCCGACATAGTTCAAGCGACATCAACAACTTTAATTAAGGGACCCCGTCGAAATGTCAATAGACGGAGCAGAGGAGGAGCGTCAAGCACAACCACGATCCATTCATCATCATCTTCATCCACAAACCCTAGCCACCACCATTTTCTTTTCCATAGCCCTCTCTCATCTAGTTCATACTTGTAATCGTGCATCGCACAAGGCATCTATTGTAAGACATATTGCAATCAATCAATCTCAAGATGTGTTCTTCACTAATTTCTTCTCGCGTCTGATCTCCATGTGTGAGTAGTCCGATAAGGTATGGGGTGAGGCATGGGCCATGCAGCCCTGGGTATTTGGTGAAGGGATCAATGGAAGTCCTTGACACAACATATTGTATGTGTAAAATAAAATTGCATCATGAAGTATCTCTTGTCTCGTCCGCGATGTTCATCCCTGCGGTACCCAGGATCATGGAGACCGAGAACTGATGAGGCTAGGAGCAAGGGAAACATGAAGTGTTATACCGAACATCAGTGATAGTAAGGTTTTGTAGGGTAACATGGATCATATCCTCAGGGATTCATGAGGTGCACTCACTGAACACCCAAAGCTTTTGTCTGATATTATTATCTTAATTATCAGGGCAACTCCGCGAGACAGATAGGGCCTTTGGTAGGACAACTTATTCTTGATGCAGGACTCGTGTCGGTCAGGATGTTATTTGGACACATCCCCCATTCCAAATGAAGCAAGCACCTCTTGATGGGTGGCTTCCCGAGCACAAACTAATATCATTTTTTATCCCAACTACAATACATGGTTGTAAGCATTATGACCTCATTCACTTACCTTATTTTTATTTTAAGTGTCTGAATCAATATTTATTAGCTGATCCGGTCAAAAGCTGGATTTGACACTTTAGCAAAATCTTGCTAGAGACCATCACTTCAAGGGAATCTTCCTCTCGTGGGTTGGTAATCCAGGGTCACCTCTGGGGAAAAAGGTGTAGGATACTCTTTTTATTTCCAATACCGGGTCAACAAAAAGGAGATATTAGGCCGCGACAGTAACCATAGTGGTGGCCACTAGGGTGATCGCAACAACAACAATGGCAACAATAAGTCCCGGCAAGGCTTGCGAAAGCAGGCTTAGCAGGCCAGCCCTCTGCCGGCCAACGATGCCCTACCGATCCACGACAGGAACAACAACAACCTCCCCAATGAGGATGCTAGGGGCTATCAGGAGCCTCGCAGTGTGGCCAGCATCCTCGGTGGTGCACGTTTCCCGGCCTTGCGCGACACGGCTAGAGACGAAGGAGGGTGTCTCGGTGCAAAACACATGGAACATCCAACACCTCCGCAAGTTCTTCCCGTGACCTCACGGATACGAACGAGGTGGAGTTGTACATGCTCTGGAGCCTCTCTTTGTGTCACCACAAGGCCGCGGGAGCTCCTGCCCACAACCCAGTGGGGCCCTATGCTCAGACACAACGGACTGTTTACTTGAGGCGCCGCCTGCCCACCACATCCTCAAGCTGACCCGTGCGCATCATGGCAGCATGTATCTTTTTGGTTGTGTAATGAGACCTCTCCAGGCATCAATAAAATTTTATTTCCTAAGTATTATGTGTGCTTGGTAAGAAATTTGCTTCAAGAGACGTGTGCGCTCACGACCTCCCTCGTTCGTATCACGCGAGTGGGCGCTGGACATGGTGCATGTGTTTGGGTCAGTCCCAGTAGCACTGCTAAACCCAAGTGACTGGGCTCTGGCTCACGGGCCTGCTCCCATACACGTCACCTCACCAAGATCCTTGGTAATTTTGTCCCTTTGTATGACACCCACAAGCAACCTCACGGGCGTGCATTGCTGTATCACTTTCAAAAACTTGTTGGCATGTCGATGTCACTAATGCAGGGCATAGGAAGCCTCACAAGCACTACCTCATGAGAGGCCTCGTGAGGCAGCTTGCGGTGTCGTTCCCACCAAGTACCCACAGGGGACGTCACGAGTGAGCACCTCGCGAGGCACATCCTGCTGGCGGAGGAATGCCAAGACATATATACTTAGAAAAAGCTAAGTCTAACACGCTTCATGAGTCTTCCTTAGCGCCTCTCGAACTCCCTTTCCCTCGTGATCTCGCTAAGTGCCTTTAGTGTTTCCTTAGCATAAGCCGCTTGCACGTCAAGGGGGGGGGCTCCACGAGCATGGCTCCTCGGGAGCCCTTACTGCCTTGCGGAGCCCTACACCCTGTAGCCTTGTTAGGCACGCACCCTAAGATACCAGCAACGGTCCTAGCACACTCAGGGGCTGGGTCCTAGCGACGCAAAGCATGAAGGCATGTAAAAGGGAAAAACAGGCCTCACGAGGGAACGAAAAATTGCATAAAACGTTAAAGATGCAACGCCATTACAAAAGCAATGTCTTCACGCACCCACGAGGCCACGTTTACATGGGTACATGGTACAGAGGGAGGGAAGGCCTATGCTGACGAGGCGCTGCTGCCGTTATCCTCACCATCGCCAACGACGTCGACGTCCTCGTTGTTGCCCTCGCCGATGTGCGCAAACCGCTGAACAAAGTCCGCCACATGGTCCCGCACCTCCTTCTCGAGTCCGTCGTGAAGCAATGACGGGACAGGGTTCATCACATTTTCAAATTCGAAGCTAGCATTGCCACAGAAGAGGTTGCTGAAGACATGCGTTGTCGCCTAGCTCAGGAGGTCGTGACACTCCTCTTCGATGGTGCCATCCATGCTTGCAGTCCCTTCCTCCATCTTCTCCACGAGCTTGGTGAAGAAGTCGAGGTAGATGACATCGTTGTTGTGAAGGGGGTCCGCGATATTCTCATCGGTGAAGCGGGCAACGATGGTACGCACATGCTGCACAAGGGCGCGAAACATCTTTTTCTGCTTGTGATGCCGCCCTAGCGCACGCGGCCTCATCTGTGGCCTTCTCGACAATGTCGGTGACACCGCCCACCTGCATCCGAAGGGATGCTAGCTGCCCCTCAGCGTCTGCCTTGGCCGCCCGCGCCTAGTCCCGTGAGGCCTCCACCTCCTTCATCTGGTTCTTGAGGCGGGAGTTCTTAGCCTAGAGCTCGTCTTGATCTTAAGCTTCAATTTTTGGTTGTGGTCCTTGACTAGCACCGCGCATTCGGTCATGGACTTTTCCTCGATGTCAGCCTTGAATTTATTGTCCCCTCTCCTCGAGCTAGGAATTGGCCTTGTCGAGGCGGTCGTTGTAAGTGTTGGGGAACATTGCATGGGAAAGAAAAAAAATCCTATGCTCGCCAAGATCAATCTAGAAGATGAACATCTACGCGAGGAGAGATTGCATCTACATACCCTTGTAGATCACTAATAGGAAGTGTTTAGTAACGCGGTTGATGTAGTCAAACGTCTTCGCGATCCAATCACAATCCGTCCATGAATCAATCCAAATGCCGAACGGATGGCACCTCCGCATTCAACACATACGGCTTGATGACACCTTCACCTTCTCGATCCAGCGAGCAATGGTGAAGTAGTAGCTCGAGCCCTCCGACAGCACGATGGCGTGATGGCGGTGGTGGTGGAGCAATCTCAACAAGGCTTCGCCAAGCCTCGTAGAGAAGGAGAGGAACTACGAGGGAGAGGAAGGGCAGCGCCATGGCATAGATGGATGCGGCTGCCCTCCCTCTGTACCTCTATATATAGGGGGAAGGGAGGAGGAGGGGTGCCCTAGGGTTCCCCCTAGCTGGGGCGGCGGAAACCAAGGGGAGGTGCCCTAGGGTTTGGGTGCCCCCAGGAGCCTTACCTCCCAAAAAAAGGGGGTTGACTGCCCTATGGGGGGCACACCACCTCCTTGGACGAGTGGGCTGGAGGTGAGGGGAGGCTCCCAGCCCCTTGTGGCCTGGTGTGCCACCTTCCCCTGGCCCATGAGGGCCCCAACACTTGTCGGGGCCCCCGAAATCCTTTTCAGTTCTTCTGGCGATAAACCAGTACCCCTGGAACACTTGCGGACTCCGACCCTTCGTCCTATATATCAATCTTCACCTATGGACCATTCCAGAGTTCCTCGTCTTGTCCGGGATCTCATCTGGGTCTCCGAACAACCTTCGGTCACCAACACAATAACTCAACTATACTTATATTGTCACCAAACATTGAATGTAGACCCTGCGGGTTCGAGAACTATGTAGACATGACAGAGACACCTCTACAGTCAATAACCAATAGCGGGACCTGGATGTCCATATTGGTTCCTACATATTCTATGAAGATCTTTATCGGTCGACCCTCGATGCAAGGATTCACCTAATCCCATATGCAGTTCCCTTTGTCCATCGGTATGTTACTTGCCCGAGATTTGATCGTCGGTATATCCATACCTAGTTCAATCTCGTTACCGGCAAATCTCTTTACTCATTCCATAATACAAGATCCCATGACTAACTTCTTAGTCACATTGCTTGCAAGTTCATTGTGATGATGTATTACCGAGTGGGCCCTGATTTACCTCTCCGTCATACGGAGTGACAAATCCCAGTCTTGATCCATGCCAACTCAACAGACACCCTCGAAAATACTTGTAGAGCATCTTTATAGTCACCCAGTTACATTGTGATGTTTGATACAAACAAGGTACTCCCCCGGTGTCAGTGAGTTGCATGATCTCATGGTCATAGGAACATATACTTGACATGCAGAAAATGATAGCAATAAACTTGATATGATAATATGCTACATTTATAGTTTGGGTCTTGTCCATCACATCATTCTCCAAATGATGTGATCCCGTTATCAAATGACAACTCATGTCTATGGCTAGGAAACCATAGCCATCTTTGATCAACGAGCTAGTCCGGTAGAGGCTCACTAGGGACATGTTGTTGTCTATGTATCCACACATGTATTTGAGTTTCCAGTCAATACAATTACAGCATGGATAATAAAATATTATCAGGAACAAGGAAATATAATAATAACCACTTTATTATTTACTCTAGAGGATATTTCCAATAGTAAGAGGCCTAGGCGGCTGCAACATCGCGGTCCATGTTCGACAGGCACTCGTGCTCCACCTCCTGCTTGGACGCTGTCCTCGCGAGCTCCCTCTCCTGGATACCGACCTCCATCTCGTAGGTGGCGACCATCTCCTCACGCTTGGCAAGCTCCTCCTCGCAGGAAGCAAGCTGCCCCTCGCGAGCCACGGCAGCGTCCATTTGTGCCTGGAGCTCTCGCTCCCTGGAGGCAGCCTGCTCCAGGAAGACCTTCTCGCGGGCCCCCGCCTCTTCGCGCCGCCTGTCAGCCTCCTTAGTGTCCCAGACAGCCCCCTTCAAAGAGCTCCTTGGTGTCTTGGGTGGCCTTCTCGCACTATTCCCGTGCGGCGTTCTCCTGCAGGCGGCCAAGCTCGATGGCCACGTCAAGCTGGCACCACCCTTCCATGAGGCGTAGGCGCTCGCTGGCGAGGCGCACCTTATCTTCCTGCAGATCCTCCTCGAGCGTGTCGAGGGACACCCTGGGCCCTGCAGGGCTCCACGCTTGAGGATAGCATTGTCGTTCACCAGCGCTGAAACCCAGTTGGTGCGTGGCTCCATGTTGCCGTCCATCGTCAAGGCACACGAAGTCCTGAGGTCAGCCCCTCCTCTCAGACTCTGTGTCTTCGCTCCGCACGGGGACCATAGCTAGAAGTTGCTACTTGTGAGCTACGGTGGGATTTCCTCGAAGAGGAGAGGACGGTGCAGTACAATAGAGATAAGTATTTTCCTTAGTGAAGAACCAAGGTTATCAATCCAGTAGGAGAACCACGCAAGACCTCTTGAACAACACCTACACACAAAAGAACAAATACTTGCACCCAACTCGATCTAGGGGGTTGTCAATCCCCTAGGCAATTAATTGCAAGGGTCAAGTCTAGTAATGGTAGTGAAAGTAGTAGTTATCGACTAGAGGGGGTGAAATGGAGATTTTTATGAATGTCTTGGAGACAAGCAATGTCTTTGAAGATATGTAGTTAAAACAACAACTAAACAAGACACAGTGAAAGATAAACTACAGTAGACATGCAATAGAATCATAGTACAATACAGGGAATGCACGAAGACAAGTAGAAGCTAGGTGGACAGATCAGAACAAGAAGACAGTGTGAAGCCAAATATGCAATCAGGGTGAATGTCTTCACATAATGTATTCAACTAGAGCAGACAAGAAATGACTTCACAAAGCTAAATTGTAAGTAATGGAGTGAAGTGATAGAAGTTGTTGCTTGATGAAGAAAAGGATTTGGTAGACCAGTTCTAGTTGTTGTGACAACTGTACGTATGGTTATGAGGCTGAGATTGAACTCAAAGACCACATCTTCACCTTATTCCCTTGAGCTAAGGTCACTTAGTCCTCGCCCAATCACTCAGGTAAGTCTTCAAGGTAGACTTCCAAACCTTCACAGACTTCGTTCACCCGCGATCCACAATGACTCTTGGATCCTCAGAACATGACACCTAACTGACTGGAAGATCACAGTCTTCAAGTGTAATAACTCTTCAGATCGAAAGACTTCAGTGATGCCAAATACTCTTTGGGCTTTGGGTGTTTTGGGTTTTGTCCTCGCAAGGATTCTCTCTTGAAGGATTCAAAGGTGGGTTGCTCTCAAACGACAAAAGCCATGCACTAACTCTGAGCAGCCACCAATTTATGGTGGAAGGGGGTGGCTATCTATAGCCAAGGGGCAACCCAACATGATTTGTTTGAAATGACCCTGGTTCATTGGGGAACTAACACGTGTCCAACGGTCAGATTTCAAACACACGCGGCGGCTTGACTTGGGCTACAAGTAAATTTGACTTATCCAACACAAGATAAGATTTTATCTCATTGTCTTCACTTGAAGACATAGGATGGTTGAGCATCACGTCAGTTTTCTCACTTTGTTCACTTGGACCCCACTTGACAATTTAGTGGTTCCTATGACTCAAGGATGATGAAAATGAAACTATGAAAAGAACTATGTGTTTGCACTCTATTGTCCTCAAGCGAATTCTACACACGTCACTATCTTCGATGTGAATGTCTTCGCGAACCACCAATGTCGTCATACATTTTTAGGGGTCATCTTAGATGGGTAAACCGAATCAATAGGGACTTCTACCTGTGTTCTCCTGTGAATCTCACAAACACAATAGTCCCGCAACCACGTTTGTTGTTAATACTCCAAAACTAACTAGGGGTGGCACTAGATGCGCTTATAGGTAGATAGATAAACAAAAACACTAAATAAAATAATGGTAAATAAATTGCAGCAAGGTATTTTTGGATTTAATATATGATAAAGGTAGACCCTGGGCCATAGTTTTCACTAGAGGCTTCTCTCTTGAACAAAAAAATATGGTGGGTAAACAAATTACTGTTGGGAAATTGATAGAAAAGTGCCTAGTTATGACGATATCCAAGGCAATGATCATGTATATAGGCATCATGCCGAGACAAGTGGACCGACTCCTGCCTACATCTACTACTATTACTCCACACATTTACCGCTATCCAGCATGCCTCTAGAGTATTAAGTTCATAAAGTATGGAGTAACGCCTTAAGCAAGATGACATGATGTAGACAAAGTAAATCCATTCAATATGAATAAACCCCGTCGTTTTCGCCTTAATGGCAACAACACAAATACGTGTCTTGTCCGCTACTTTGTCACTGGGATATAGAGCACCACAAGATTGAACCCATTACAAAGCACCTCTCCCATTGAAAGATAAATCAATCTAGTTGACCAAACCAAACTTATAGATCAGAGAGTAATACAAAGCTATAATAATCATGCATATAAAATTCCGACAAGACTCAAACAATATTCATGAATAATCTGATCATAAACCAACAGCTCATCGAATCCCAAAAAACAAACCACAAAAGAAGATTACAACAAATTGATATCCAAGAACATTAAGGAGAACATTGTATTGAAGATCAAAGAGAGAGAATAATCCATCTAGCAAGGTTGATGTAGAGGCTATTGGGAAACGTTGCATGGAAAATAAAAAAAATTCTACGCACACGCAAGATCTATCCATGGAGATGCATAGCAACTAGAGGGCAGAGTGTGTCTACGTACCCTCGTAGACCGTAAGAGGAAGCGTTAGATAACACGGTTGATGTAGTCGAACTTCTTCGCGCTCCAATCGATCGAGAACCGAACGTATGGCACCTCTGTGTTCAACACATGTTCAGCTCGATGATGTCCTCCACCTTCCTCATAGACCATGTTCAGCTCGGTTTGTCCCCTCCTTTTGCCCATCAAGCCCATACACTTACCAGGGGTGTTCGGAACCCCTTTCGGTGACCCGATGACTACCCGTTGCACTCCGAAACTATTTCGGTGTCCGAATACCATCGTCCTGTATATCAATCTTTACCTCCAGACCATTTCAAGACTCCTCATCATGTCCGTGATCTTGGTCGCCAAATCATATAACTCATATAACACTATATCGTCAACGAACGTTAAGCGTGCGGACCCTACGGGTTCGAGAACTATGTAGACATGACCGAGACACCTCTCCGGTCAATAACAAATAGCGGAACCTGGATGCCCATATTAGCTCCTATATATTCTACTAAGATCTTTATCGGTCGAACCTTATGACAACATACATATGTCGGTGTTCTGGGAACCAGCGTACCCAGAATTGCCTGCCTGCGGCCCATGGCGTGGCTCCATTGGTGGCCCGGTACGGCCCACCTTCAGCATCAGCAAGACAAGACCCTCGCGAGGAGCTAAGCCTCGCGAGGCAGACGACACCAAGACCTCTGGAGGGAGCGCGCCCCCAGGCTGGCTCCTGAGGAGCGGAAATTCCTATGAAAGCGCCCATCTCATGAGGTTTGGGTGACGCAAGCCATGACGACCAAGGCCAAGAGGGTGCCAGCGGGCGCAGAGCAACATGTTTCCTCTTTGGTTCCGAGGAGGCAAGCACAGGAGCGGAGTCCCGACGAATCAGCCAAAGGTTTCCATTTCCATGCAACGAGACCAAGATGACCAGGACGGCAGGACGGATGTCATCGCCGAGCCCACCGTGGCGTCATGACCAGAAGCTTTGCAGGAGAAGACCACCTTTCACCAGGACGAGATGTACTACTTGTCCCCCTTCAAGATTGCACGCTATGGGATCCCTTCCCGCCTTCATTTTAGGGGAAGAGGACCAAGTCCCATTGTGGGATCCCTTTCCACGAGCAGGGCGCAGGGGGCGAGGTGCCAGGCGCACAGGAGTTCATCACCAAGGCGATTGGAGAGCTTCAGGAGGCGCGAGCCATGCGTGGTGAGCGTCGTCCTACATCACCTGGTGCAGCTGCCGCCCCTGATATGGGTGGCGAGCTACGCGTCTGTGTCAACATCTAGGGGCTCAGTAGGGCTGCTTCTCAGGAGCTCTTATGGTCGTCCCGTGTCGGCCGGTGCGAAGGCTGCCCTCACAGTTGTTTTTGCATGCCCTTCGGCTTGCCAAACGCAGCTACCGCGCACCAACACTGTATGTAGGGCATCCTGGAGGCTCACGAGGCCAGGCACTGGGAGATACTGATGACGGAGGTGCCGGCCCCTCGCGAGCCTCCCGGACCTCTGGAGCCTCACGAGACCCAAGAGCCAGATGACTCGTGAGGAGCGACTTCTGCATCGCGCATGTTCAGCAGCCCCAAAACATCTCCAACGATGGTGCCAGGGGACTTTTTGGTTTGTTCAATTGAGGGTGCCCCTCGGGCTGCATTATCCTCAAGCTGCCAGGGCCAGTCCCGCAGCCACACCATTTTGATTCATGTACTCCGACCCAGTATGCATGCCTATGTTATCATGGTTATCCGACGTTACCCCTGCTATCTCGTACCTATGGAGTCGCCCTTCGCGGCCTCTACGCGTTGCTAACCAACCTCTCGCTCATCCCGCAATGGGGGCTACTGGCACGGTGCCTCTACCCGGGTCCGTCCCTACAGTGCTGATAAATCTGAGAGACCGATCTCTGGCTCGTGGCCAGCCCCATGCACGTGACCTCACCGGGTCCTCAGTGCCTTCATCTCCTTGCAGAAAGATCACCGGCAGGACAGCAAGCGCGGCTATGTTTTCTTTCTTCGACTAACACGTAGGGACCCCCAGAGCGAGGATCACGAGCAGCCCCGCCAACACCTCAAGTCGCTACCCCTCGCAAGGCCAGCCACTCCTTTTTCATACAAATCGCTTGCATGTTAAAGGGGGGGGGCTGTGCAACGCGCCTCAGGGGATCCTACGGCTCTTGAGCCCCAACCCCTTGGCCTTGACCACGGCATCGTGACCTGGCATACTAGCGGCAGCTGAGCCTCGCTCGAGGGCCGGGACCCAAGGACGTAGAGCACCCAGATGAGTGAGTAAGAAGGGGTCAGCGCGAGTCTTGCCTAGGAGCGCCACCGCCACCAGGACACAACCAGGTGTCGCAACAAAAGCTGTCCTCACAGCGAAAGGATCACGACAGGCTTGCCAAGATAAGTCACCCCATACACGCAGGCGTGAACCTTACGATCGGTGTTTTGCCTCTTGCGATCTCGCTCGGGCAAGGATGCTCCCCTTTTAGTCTTTCAGAAGCCGCTTGCGCGTCAAAGGGGACCCCCTGAGCATTGCGCCACAGGGGCTCTTACTGGACCTCAGGCCGCTCACCTCTTGGCCTTGACCATGGCATGGTGACCTGGCATACTAGCGATAGCAGAAGCCTGCCTAGGGAGGGGTCCTGTCGATGTAGAGCACTAAGCTACCGCAAGCACCATAGTTTGGAAATAAGGGGGAACCGTGCCACAGCAAGAAGCGTAAACGCGACATTGTTTGGAAATAATAAACATTAAGGCAAAAGCACCATAGTTTTTACATACACCTGCGGGGCCCTACATGGTTTTCTATAGGAATGAAGTAAAATAAAGAGGGTCTCCCGAGGACCGCGGCCTAAACGACATCGCTTGAGGCGTCACTATGGAGCCTGCCCTCACTGGGCTCGACTGCGGCAACATGGCGGCTCGTAGCTGGCATCATCGCTCGAGCCGTGCCCTGAGGAGGCGCTGGTGCTGTCGAAGGAATCATGGATAGGGCCAAGGGCAAGTTCGCCACCATCGGCCTCGTTGCCTCGACCACCTCTCCTGGCGCAACATCCCAGGCATCGACCATCCTTGCCAAAGACCTTTAAGGAGAGCGTTGACGCCCCGTCATACTCGAAGTGGATGGCGTGGCCTGCGTCCGGGTGGCAGCCGCCCCATCCTCGAGTCATGAAGACATCACCGAAATCGATGACCTCGACCTCCGCTTCTGAAGCTTGGCCGCAGCATCCGCATGCTGTAGCCACAGCTCCACGGGCCCCATCGGTGGTATCGCCCTTGCGAAGGACCGCGGGAGCCGGATCCATGTGCGCAGCGGCATTGCCGCCGACACTACAAACTCGTGGGTCATGCCTTCGGCATGGGACCGTGAGTGGGGTGGCCGTACGGCCACCACCTGTCCTCCTCCGCGACCTCGCTCCTCGCGGCGTCAGCCGCTGTCCCTATGAGCGAGACTCTGCGCGCGGGCATACACGGGGACCGGGAAGCTTGGTGGAGCCCGTTCATGCCAAGGTCGCGTCGCCATGGGCTTCGTGACAGCATCACGAGAGAAATCAGGCCTCTTCTTCGACGGGAGCAGCTCAGGTTCCACCTAAGGGGATTTACCCTTCTTCGCAACGGAAAACCTTCTCACTGGCGCCATGAACTCGCTAACAAAATGGCGGGATGGAAAGCAAGGAGGAGCAAGCAGCGAGAAGAAGGAGATGAGAAAGTGGCTCCACCCCCTCTCCATTTATAGCCAGAGGGAGGCCAACCACCGGCCTCCCACGGTCTCGAGTAATGATGGTTTTTCTGCATGCAACAGGCAGTTGTCAAGTCGGACGGTTGCCGAGGTAGCATGGGGAAGTGGAGACGCCCACGTCACATAAAGCGCCACACGTCGACTTAGCCCACAAGTGATTGGGGCCCGCGGCGCTTCACCCTTGCCTTTGGCTTTGCCTCGAAGCCAAGTCGAAGTGAGCCCTGGGCCCGGGGGCTACTCTCGGCGTTCTAGGAACCAAGGTACCCAGACTTGCATGCCTGCGGCCCACGGCGTGGCTCCATCGGCGGCCTAGTATGGCCCACCTTCAGCATCGGCAAGACAAGACCCTCGTGAGGAGCCAAGCCTCATGATGCGAACGACACCAAGACCTCCGGAGGGAGCGCCCCCAGGCTGGCTCCCGAGGAGCGGAGATTCCTATGCAAGCACCCATCTCATGAGGTTTGGGTTACGCAAGCCATGACGACCAAGGCCAGGCGGGCACCAGCGGGCACAGAGCAGCATGTTTCATCTTTGGCACTAAGGAGGCAAGCATAGGCATGAAGTCCCTAGGAATCAGCCAAAGGTTTCCATTTCTGTGCAACGAGACTAAGACCTCTAGGACGGCAGGACGGATGTCATCGCCGAGCCCACCACAGCTTCACGACCAGAAGCTTTGCAGGCGTAGACCACCATTCACCCGGACGAGATGTACTACTTGTCCCCCTTCAAGATTGGCCACCGTGGGATCCCTTCCCACCTAAGATTTGGGGGAAGAGGATCAAGGCCACTATAAATGAACATACCTCCTAAGATTGTTCTTCCTCTGTACTAGTTCATCCTCGTCCCCTCGTATGGCTAATCCACCCCAAAGAAGGAGTAGGGTCTTACACTGCAAGGTGGGCCGAACCTAGGCAAGCTGCCGTGTCTCTTTCCTTTCATGTTCATCGAGCTAGGCCGCGACGACAATGAGTTGGTTGGCTGGGGAGGTTGAGTCCTTCGCACATGCCCCAGAGTCCGAACCTCTCTTGGGTCCGCGGAGCCTTGAATCCGACAACATAATTCCCTTTGCCTATTGGTATGTTACTTGCCTGAGATTTGATCGTCGGTATCTTCATACCTAGTTCAATCTCGTCATCGGCAAGTCTCTTTACTCATTCTGTAATACATCATCTTGCAACTAACTCATTAGTCACTTTGCTTGCAAGGCTTCTTATGATGTGTATTATCGAGAGGGCCCAGAGATACCTCTTCGATACTCGGATTGACATATCCTAATCTCGATCTATGACAACTCAACAAACACCTTCGGAGATACCTATAGAGCATCATTATGATCACCCAATTACGTTGTGACGTTTGATAGCTGATACGTCTCCAACGTATCTATAATTTATGAAGTTTTCATGTTGTTATATTATCATTCTTGGATGTTTTACAATCATTTTATAGGAACTTCATATCATTTTTTGGGACTAACCTATTGACCCAGTGCCCAGTGTCACTTGCAATTTTTTGCTTGTTTTTTACATCGTAGGAAATCAATATCAAACGGAGTCCAAACACCACGAAACTTTTTCTGGATTTTTATGGACCAGAAGACATCCAATGGGCCAGAGCAGCACCTGAGGGGTGCCCCAACAGGGGCACAACCCACCAGGGCGCGCCTGGGGGCCCAGGCGCGCCCAGGTGGGTTGTGCCCACCTCGGTGGCCTCCCGTACCCCCTCTTCACCCTATAAATCGTCAAATATTCAAAAAACCCTTGGGGTTACCCTAGATCTGAAGTTCCACCACCGCATGCCTCTGTAGCCATGAAAAACCAATCTAGACCCCATTCTGGCACTCCGTAGGAGGGGGAAATCATCATCGGTGGCCGTCTTCATCACCCCGGCGTCCACCACGATGAGGAGGGAGTAGTCCACCCTCGGGGCTGAGGGTTTGTACCAGTAGCTATGTGTTTAATCTCTCTCTTTCTCGTGTTCTTGAGATGTCACGATCTTGATGTATCGCGGGCTTTGTTAATATAGTTGGATCATATGGTGTTTCCCCCTCTCTATCTTGTTGTGAATTGAGTTTTCCCTTTGAGATTTCGTTTTATCGGATTGAATACTTTTATGGATTGAGAGCACTTGATATATTTCTTGCATATGAAGACTCATGGTGACAAGGGGGTATTATATTGATTCACTTGAGATATATTTTGGTACTCAACTCGCAGATTTCCGAGGTGACATTGGGGTAATGTAAGCATAGGGGTTGATGCACGTTCTTGTCCTTGTTTCTCTAGTAGAAATCTTGTGGCACTCTTTGAGGTTCTTTGTGTTGGATTGAGTATTATGAATCTGAAATTATTTGGTGTTATTTTAGTATGGACTCTTTGTCGTGGTATTCTCATGGGGGGTGCAAGATGACATATGCCATGAGGTGGCTTCGTGTGAGGGCAAGACTTCTTCCAGAATCTCTAGGGACGGGTATGCGAGTAGCACGCGCTAGTTTACCCAGGTTCGGGGCTCTCTGGAGAGATAACACCCCTACTCCTGCATGTCTGAGTATATATCTGGGGTGTACATCGGGCAGTACAAAGTGCTCCTGGAGCTGTATTAGACTAAGAGTAGTAGCAATGAGCTAGCTAGCTAGTGGCGTGGTGGCCGTGGCCTTTGGCCGAATGAGTGTGTCCCTGAGAGTGTCTCTTCCCTGGATGGATGGATGGATGGCTATATATAGTGTGGAGCTAGCTTACTATCTAAGCTATATGGTGGTATGGGAGCAAGGGAGTATGATGGGGTGTGATCCTTGTCCCCTGGGTCACTTCATAAATAGTGCCTAGGGACAAGGGACACTGTACATGATGGCTGGGGTGACACGTGAACAGTGCCGGGTACGGCCGTCACATCTGGGTTGCGTCAAGCTGCAGTTGACTTCGGGCAGCTGGCTGGCTGGAGCAGTCGACAGCCAGCAGCCGGCCTGGTGGAGCTGTCGGCAGCCAGCAGTCGGCCTGGCCGGTCAGTCAGCAGCCAGTAGTCGGCCGGGTAGTTGGATTGAGGGGCTTTGCTAGCCCCGATGTCTTGAATTATTGTCTCGCCGTCTTCAGGGTACCCGTGGCCAATTACTCCGACAGTAGCCCCCAAGCTTCCAGGCAACTTGGCAAAGTTGGGCGGAGGTTTTTTTGGCGAGTGTTCATGGAAATGATCATGAAAAAGACAAAGTTAGTCCACGCAGATATATCAAATGTTTACTTTTAGCATTGTAAGTTTTTATGCGGAGGGTGCCAACTCGGTTTCGTCCGAGCCCCCTTAAATCTTTTTCGTGTTCCCTCCGCTTTTTGGCTTGTGCTCTCGCTCGCTGGATAGCCGCTCTGCGGTCTGTGGCTGAGAGTGGGCTGCGAAGTGGAGTGTACAGTACTCAAAGTCTGGGAGCATATTCGACCGAGCAGATACTTGTAAAGGAAACGGCCGGATCGCCCGATCTGTTTTTCTTCCTGGACGTTTTTCGCGTGGGTGGCCTCCAGCGTTCACTCTTGCTAGTCGAACAGCCACTCTACGGTCTGTGATTAAGAGTGAGCCTTTGGTACCGCACACAGTACTAAGCCTTCTATGGGAACTAACGTTTCAGGCCAAGCGGTCAGCCCCCAGGCCAACCCTGGTTGGCGCCGGGGCGAACACTGACGCTACTGTAATAAAATGCGGAGACAGCCCCCGAGCATCGCTCGGGGTTATCCGTGCTTGCGTGGTGCAAAAAATATGCGGGTGAAGAGCTCACATTGATTTTTGTGTAGTCGCGGTCGTTGAAGACAGCTGGCGCGACTCGGCGCTCGCGGAGCGCGCCGGCGCACCCGCTGGGTGTAGCCTTCGAGCCTCCCGGCCCGTTAGGCTCGATCGGCCAGGCGGCGAGGCATCTTGCAGTGCCTTTTTTCTTCTTTTTCTCTTCTGCCGGCTGCTGGCAGTCGGACAAATCTTTTCTCTTGTCTGCAATCTTCCGTGGGGCGCGCCAGCGCACCCACTGTGTGTAGCCCCCGAGATTCGGGCCGACTGCTGAGAAGTCGGGCCGGATCTCCCGGAAACTACTTTTTCTTCTTCTTCGCAGGGGCGCGTCAGCGCTCCCGCTGGGTGTAGCCCCCGAGATTCAGACCGACTTCTGAGCAGTCGGGCCGGATCTCCCGGCGACTACTTTGTGTTCTTCTTTTTCTTGTTCAGCCGGCTGGGCAGGCGGACTCCGACATAGCAGTCGAGCTCTTTGCAGCCGGCCAGGTAGACAACGGTCGGACGCATATTTCTTTCTTTTTCTCTGTCGGTCGGCCGTGGGCACCCGGCCTTTTCTTCAGCCGGCTCTGAGGAGCCGGATGCGCACACTTCTTTTTTTTCTCTGCCGGTCGGCCGTGGGCACCCAGCCTTTTCTTCAGCCGGCTCTAGGGAGCCGGATGCACACACCTCTTCTTTTTCTCGCCAGCGGCCATGGGCACCCGGCATTTTCTTCAGCTGGATCTGGGCAGTCGGATGCACACACAAACTCTTTTTTTAGCCGACTGTTGACTTTTCTCTCACCCGAACACTGACTTTTCTTTCTTTTCTTTGCCCACAGATGGCGGCAGCAGTGAGCACTAGGGACCGATTGGCACGCGCCAGGCGGAGGCGCGAGGTCGTGGGCGGCCGGGAGCCAGAGGCCGGCTAGTCGGGATGAGACGGGAGGGGGTCGGTCGCAGTATGCGGTGCGGGATGCGGGCGCAAGCGGACCCGGCTCCGGCCGGGTTGTGAGGAGCCGGCGAGGGGCAGCGAGCCAGCGGCGGTGCGGACGCGGAGCCAGCAGGAGCAGGGGGGCCACTAGCGGGTGGGAGGCGGCCGGGGGCCGAGCGGAGAAGCCGGCCAGGCGAGGCGGACACGGCGGCTGGGCGAGCCGGAACCAGTGGTCGGGTATGGTGGCGAGACGGCGAGGACGGTAGGGCCGGCACTGGGGCGCGAGCCGGCGCGGGTACCCGGCTGAGTAGAGGAGGCGGCGCGGCGCAGAGCAGCCCAGAGCAGAGGGCGGGTACGGCACGGAGGGATCTCGCGGCTGAGCAACAGGCACGGGGCGGCATCCTGGCGGGTGTGAGGGCAGAGCGGCGCGACCGGCTAGCGGCGAGCCGGCCATGGGGTGAGTGGGAGCAGGCGGCCGCGCGGCAGCCGACGTGGGAGCAAGCCAGACCCGCCAGGCACGGGGCGCCGTCGGGGAGCCGAACGCGGCCGGGAAGCGAGGCGCGGCAGGAGCCGGCCGATGGAGGGAGGCGGCGCGGGGCGAAACGCAGCGGTGCGGGGGAGTCGGGGCATGCGGGACAGGAGCAGGCCCGAAGTCGCGGCCAAGCAGGGGAAGCCGCGCGGCGGACGGAGGCAGACGCGGAGCAGCTGGCGACAGGCGAAGCCGACCTCAGAGCAGCCGGCGACGAGCAGTCGGTGGCAGGCGAAGCCGGGCGCGGAGAAGCCGGCGCGCGGGATGTCCGGAGTCGCACGGCAGCGAGGCAGCGGAGGCTGCAGCTAGCGTGAGTGCGAGCAGGAGCCGGCGACGCGGGAAGCCCAGGCGCGGGAGGAGCTCGCGGCCAGCAGCTGGAAGTTTGAGTGTTGTACGGGTAGTGTATAGGCAATATCTGGCTTGTGTATGGCTATGCTTTGACCATGTATGACTTGCATCTAGCTAGCTTGGATAAACGAAATATGGAGCAAAAGTGCATTTCGGCCGGAGCAAGGCACAACGCGAAGGGGAGCAGACGCGAGCGGCGCGTGGATGGACATGGCCGACCGAAACGAGGCACCGCACACGCGCACGGATGGACGGCCGGCGCTGCGTTGGTGATGACGAAGATGGCGAAGCCGACGGCGAGGGCGCGCCATCCCGCACGGCCGCTCCGAGGGCGGGTCGAAGTCGAGCCCCCAAGCGCTACCGAAGAGACGGCGTGACGCCGTGGCGGAGATGACGAAGATGGTCCCGCCCAGACTGCAAAACCAGTCGCATTGCGGTAGCATAGTATCGCCCCACGGTGGGCGCCAAATGTCGTGATATTCTCACGGGGGGTGCAAGATGACATATGCCACGAGGTGGCTTCGTGTGAGGGCAAGACTGCTGTCGGAATATCTAGGGACGGGTATGCGAGTAGCACGCGCTAGTTTACCCAGATTCGGGGCTCTCCGGAGAGATAACACCCCTACTCCTGCATGTCTGAGTATATATCTGGGGTGTACATCGGGCAGTACAAAGTGCTCCTGGAGCTGTATTGGACTGAGAGTAGTGGCAATGAGCTAGCTAGCTAGTGGCGTGGTGGCCGTGGCCTTTGGCCAAATGAGTGTGTGCGTGAGAGTGTCTCTTCCCTGGATGGATGGATGGATGGATGGATGGATGGCTATATATAGTGTGGAGCTAGCTTACTATCTAAGTTATGTGGTGGTATGGGAGCAAGGGAGTATGATGGGGTGTCATCCTTGTCCCCTGGGTCACTTCATAAATAGTGCCCAGGGACAAGGGACACTGTACATGATGGCTGGAGTGACACGTGAACAGTGCCGGGTACGGTCGTCACGTCGGGGTTGCGTCAGGCTGTAGTTGACTTCGGGCAGCCGCCTGGCTGGAGTAGTCGGCAGCCAGCAGCCGGCCTGGTGGAGCTGTCGGCACCCAGCAGCCGGCCTGGTGGAGCAGTCAGCAGCTAGCAGTTGGCCTGGCCGGCCAGTCAGTAGCCAGCAGTCAGCCGGGTAGTTGGACTGAGGGGCTTTGCTAGCCCCGATGTCTTGAATTATTGTCTCGTCGTCTTCGGGGTACCCGTGACCAATTACTCCGACACTCTTGGATAGATCGATCGGAAAGAATAGCTTCGAGGTGGTCTTGTACCCTACAAATGATTTCTTCTTGTGTTCTCCCCAAGATAGGAACTTCAGAGTGATTCTTCATCGCACGTTGAGGAATGGTTATATGATCCAATTATATTAGCATTGTTGAGAGATTGCACTAGTGAAAGTACAGACCCTAGGCCTCATTTTGAAGCATTGCAATATCGTTTGTGCTCCATTTTATCAATTGCTAACTTGATATTTTTTTATTGTTCTTATTACAAAAACCAATATCTACTATCCATATTACACTTGTATCACCATCTCTGCGCCAAACTAGTGCACCTATACAAATTACCCTTGTATTTGGTGTGTTGGGGACATAAGAGACTCTTTGTTATTTGGTTGTAGGGTTGTTTGAGAGAGACCATCTTCATCCTATGGCTCCCACAGATTGATAAACCTTAGGTCATCCACTTGAGGGAAAATTGTTGCTGTCCTACAAAACTCTGCGCTTGGAGGCCCAACACGGGTCTACAAGAATAAAGTTGCGTAGTAGACATCAAGCTCTTTTTTGGCGCCGTTGCCGGGGAGGTGAGTGCTTGAAGGTATATCTTTAGATCTTGCAATTGAATCTTTTAGCTTCTTGTTTTATCACTAGTTTGGTTCATAAAAAGAAAACTACAAAAAATGGAATTGAGGTTGCATCAAATTGTTCATCTTTATAATGTATTTCGTGAAAATGACGGAAAGGAAAATTGTGCTCAATTGATAGAAGAAGAATTCAATAAAATGTTTGGCAGAAATGATGAGGATGATTGCAATATTGTTAGTATGAATTCTATGAATATCCAAAATACTAATGATGATTGCACAGGTCGTGTTAAAAATGTTTCTTATAAGCATGTCAATTTTTGTGGAGTGCATAAAGTTTGTGAAGACGTGTCTTATAGGGAAGATAGATTTTGTAAGAAGCATAAACATGGAAGAACCAATTCTTTGCTCAAAGTGATAGATGAATTTGCTACAAAATTATGTTCTCTTTCTCCTATTACTTGTGAACTTTGCAATAAGGTTGGTCATCTTAATTTCCAATGCAAACTTTTTCATGATCAAATAATGGCCAAATATTGTAATGATTTGATCACCCTTGAATTCTATAATGAGCTTTGTCTATTTCTGGGGAGTGAAGAATTGACACATAAAAATAGTTGATTTGAAGTATTCATTCTCATGGACGACTGAGGGAGTCCTGGATTAGGGGGTGTCCGGATGGCCGGACTATACCTTCAGCCGGACTCCTGGACTATGAAGATACAAGATTGAAGACTTCGTCCCGTGTTCGGAAGGGACTTTCCTTGGCGTGGAAGGCAAGCTTGGCGATATGGATATGTAGATCTCCTACCATTGTAACCGACTCTATGTAACCCTAACCCTATCCGATGTCCATATAAACCAGAGGGTTTTAGTCTGTAGGACAACATACACAACAACAATCATACCATAGGCTAACTTCTAGGGTTTAGCCTCTCTGATCTCGTGGTAGATCTACTCTTGTACTACCCATATCATCAATATTAATCAAGCAGGACGTAGGGTTTTACCTCCATCGAGAGGGCCCGAACCTGGGTAAAACTTCGTGTTCCTTGCCTCCTGTTACCATCCGGCCTAGACGCACAGTTCGGGACCCCCTACCCGAGATCCGCCAGTTTTGACACCGACATTGGTGCTTTCATTGAGAGTTCCTCTGTGCCGTCGCCGTCAGGCTTGATGGCTCCTACGATCATCAATGGCGATGCAATCCAGGGTGAGACCTTCCTCCCCGGACAGATCTTCGTCTTCGGTGGCTTCGCACTGCGGGCCAATTCACTTGGCCATCTGGAGCAGATCGAAAGCTATGCCCCTGGCCGTCAGGTCACATTTGGAAGCTTAAACTACACGGCTGACATCCGTGGGGACTTGATCTTCGACGGATTTGAGCCACTGCCGAGTGCGCCGCACTGTCATGACGAGCATGATCTAGCTCTGCCGCCGAACAGTGCCCTGGGGGCCGCACCCGCATCGGCTTTGACCCTTAATTCGGAGCCAACTGTGCCGATCGAGGATGGGTGGTTAGAAGCCGCCTCGGGGGCTGCGAACCCAACGGCGTTCAAGCAGAACACTAGCCCCGCACTCCGTGAGACTCGTGACTCCAAGGAGCCGGACTCCTCTCCGGACTCCGAACCCTCCGCACCCCTGCCGATCGAATCCGATTGGGCGCCGATCATGGAGTTTACTGCCGCGGACATCTTTCAACACTCGCCTTTCGACGATATTCTGAAGACACTGAAGTCTTTCTCTTTATCAGGAGAGCCCTGGCTGGACTACGGTCAGCAAGGTTGGGATTCGGACGATGAAGAAATTCAAAGCCCACCCACCACCCACTTTATAGCCACTATTGACGACTTAACCGACATGCTCGACTTAGACTCCGAAGACATCGACGGTATGGACACTGATGAAGGAGACGATGAAGAACCAGCGCCTTTCAGGCCCTGGAAGGACACCTCGTCATATGACATATACATGGTGGACACCCCAAAAGAAGGAGATGGCAATGGAACAACGGAGGATGACCCCTCCAAGAAACAACCTAAGCGTCGGCGTCAGCAGCGCCGCTCAAAATCCCGCCAAAACAAATACGGTGATTCCAGCATGGGAGATAATAATACTCCGGAAAGTGCCGAAGAAAACCCCCTCCAGCAAGATTTAGCACAGGAGGATGGAGAAACCAGCCCTCATGAGAGAGCGGCAGACAAAGAGGTCGAGGACGATAATTATATGCCTCCCTCCGAAGACGAGGCAAGCCTCGACGACGACGAATTCGTCGTGCCAGAGGATCCAGTCGAGCAAGAGCATTTTCAACGCAGGCTTATCGCCACGGCACGAAGCCTCAAGAAAAAACAGCAATAGCTTAAAGCTGATCAAGATTTGCTAGTCGACAGATGGACTGAAGTCCTTGCGGCCGAAGAGCATAAACTCGAACACCCCTCCAAGAGCTACCCAAAGCGTAGGTTGCTACCCCAATTAGAGGAGGAATCACTTGATGCGGCCGACCGGCCACCTCGTGGCCACGACAGAGACGCCTCTCGGCCCTCCACTCAAGCAGCACCCCGTACCAAGGCACGGGAATATGCGCCGGACTTACAAGATATGTTGGAGGACAAGGCAAGGCAAACAAGATCGATCTATGGATCGCGTGGGCGCCCCACGGCTCGAGACGGTAACCGTCACGCCGGCCACAAATTCGGCAGGGCCGAACACAGTAGACAAAGCTCATTGGAGCTACGTCATGATATACCCCAGTACAGAGGCGCCACACACCCACTATGCTTTACAGACAAAGTAATGGATCATCAAATCCCCGAGGGTTTCAAACCCGTAAACATCAAATCATATGATGGCACAACAGATCCTGCGGTATGGATCGAGGATTATCTCCTTCATATCCACATGGTCCGCGGCGATGATTTACACGCCATCAAGTACCTCCCACTCAAGCTTAAAGGACCAGCTCGGCATTGGCTTAACAGCTTGCCAACAGGATCAATCAGTTGTTGGGAGGACCTGGAAGCCGCATTCCTCGACAATTTCCAGGGCACTTATGTGCGACCCCCAGACGCCGATGACCTAAGTCACGTAATTCAGCAGCCAGATGAATCGGCCAGGCAATTCTGGACACGGTTCCTAACAAAGAAAAATCAAATAGTCGACTGTCCGGACGCTGAGGCCCTAGCAGCCTTCAAGCACAATATCCGTGACGAGTGGCTTGCTCGGCACCTTGGACAGGAAAAGCCAAAGTCTATGGCGGCACTCACGACACTCATGACCCGCTTTTGCGCGGGAGAAGACAACTGGCTTGCTCGTAGCAACAATATGACCAAGAACCCTGGTAATTCGGATACCAGGGACAGTAGTGGCAGGTCGCGTTGCAACAAGTAGAAGCGCCGCATTAACAGCGACAATACTGAGGATACGGCAGTTAATGCCGGATTCAGAGGCTCTAAATCCGGTCAGCGGAAAAAGCCATTCAAAAGGAATCCTAGGGGCCCGTCCAGTTTGGACCGAATACTCGACCGCTTATGCCAGATACATGGCACCCCCGAAAAGCCGGCCAATCACACCAACAGGGATTGTTGGGTGTGCAAGCAGGCAGGCACGTTAAATGCCGAAAATGAAGACAAGGGGCTGCATAGCGATGACGACGAGGAGCCCCGGCCGCCGAACAACAGTGGACAGAAGGGTTTTCCCCCACAAGTGCGGACGGTGAACATGATATAAGCAACCCACATCCCCAAGAGGGAGTGGAAGCGCGTGTTAAGGGACGTATACGCGATAGAGCCAGTCGCCCCAAAGTTCAACCCATGGTCCTCCTGCCCGATCACCTTTGATCAAAGGGACCATCCCACTAGCACCCGTCACGACGGATTCGCCGCATTGGTTCTAGACCCAATTATTGACGGATTTCATCTCACCAGAGTCCTTATGGATGGCGGTAGCAGCCTGGACCTGCTTTACCAGGATACAGTGCAGAAAATGGGCATAGATCCCTCGAGGATTAAGCCCACCAAAACAACCTTTAAAGGCGTAATACCAGGTGTAGAGGCCAAATATACAGACTCAGTCACACTTGAAGTGGTCTTCGGATCTCCATATAATTTCCGAAGCGAGGAGTTAATCTTCGACATAGTCCCGTTCCGCAGTGGCTATCACACACTGCTCGGGCGAACCGCATTTGCCAAATTCAATGCGGTACCGCACTATGCATACCTTAAGCTCAAAATGCCAGGCCCTCGAGGAGTAATTATGGTCAATGGAAACACCGAACGCTCCCTCCGAACGGAGGAGCACACGGCGGCCCTTGCAGCAGAAGCACAAAGCAACCTCTCCATGCAGTTCTCCAGTCCGGCCATTAAATGACCGGACACCGTCAAGCGTGCCCGGAGTAACCTACAACAAGACCGTCTGGCACAATCCGAGTAGGTGTAGCAATGCGGCCCCAACCCCAGCCCTCGCAAAACGGCGATGCCAGTGCTTCGCATACATAACTACGCTCGAAACACGGCTTCAACCGCACCAGGGGCTGCCGATTTTTTAATTTTCTCTTACTTTCAGGACTCCACTCTTCGGAAGGCCTGTTCGGCAGTTCAATTGCCGCACAAACGATGCAAGAACCAGGGAAGCAGACAAGTCACGCCGCGTTACGGAACTCCCAGGTGGTCTCTATCACAAGTAGTATACCTATTTCGCATATTATTCCGCAGCTTGCCCCTGGAGCGGACATGTTACATAGTCCAACCTTTTGCTTATCACATTATTTGTATCGTTCTGCTTTGATTGCAGCCCTCTTTAATAAACAATGCATAGCTTTTGTCTATTTTTGCATTACTCTTTTTTTATATATGTTCCTTAACGACATGTTGCACCCATACACTTTGGTAAGGCCAAAATACTCCAGGGGCTTCAGTACCCCTCAACATGGTGTGAGAAGTCCGAACACTTTAACAAGTGCGGCACCCCGAACTTATAGCATTATATGCATCGGCTCCGAATCATGTCTTGGGTCAATAGTTGGGTTTGCCCGGCTCCTATTTTTTGGTGCCTTACGTTCCGCTATATCGGCTAAGGTAGCACTAGGAGAACCACTGTGATTGTGCCCCAGTTGAGCTAGGTCGAGCACCTCAGTGGAGAAAGCAAAAACTGACCGTCATGATGAAGCGAGAGCTGGTCGCTGTTCGAGAGGTTTTTTCGAGTCCTTAAAGACTTATGCCGCTTAGGGCGAGGAGTCGGCTCCGTCCGGCCAAGGCGTGGATAGCGCCCCGAACTCGGTCTTCCGAATACCAGGGGCTTCGCCGAAATTTAAAATTATAGAATTCTATGGCTAAGTGAGAGTGTTCACGCATTATAGTCCGATTTCCTTGTTTGTTGGGCTGAGCGCCTCCCTCGAAGGACCCAAACATGGGAAAAAGAGCGCTCATGTTTATCCCCTAACACCCCAGCACTAGAGGCACGGGGGCAGAAGCCGACGACTCGCCATCTCTCAGAATTGATAAACAGCCGCACAGAAGGTAATATTTTAAATTCAAAACAGCATTGCTTGGCGCATATGAACAAGTTTTCAACTCATAGGACAAAACGAGCGAGTTCTACTCAAAAATTACATCCCTAGAACATTCATCCGCCACAAGGCGAGCACCCTTCAGAACATCCTTATAATAATTCTCGGGCTTGCGATGCTCTTTCCCTGGCGGTGGCCCGTCCTTCACAAGCTTCTCAGCATCCAGCTTGCCCCAGTGCACCTTAGCACGGGCAAGGGCCCTACGGGCACCTTCAATGCAGACGGAGCGCTTGATGACTTCGAGCCTTGGACAGGCCTCCACTAGCCGCCGCACCAGCCCGAAATAGCTCCCAGGCAGAGCCTCTCCAGGCCACAGCCGAACTATGAGGCCCCTCATGGCCTGTTCGGCCGCCTTGTGGAGCTCGACCAGTTGCTTCAGCTAGTCGCTCAGGGGCACGGGGTGTCCGGCCTCAGCATACTGAGACCAGAACACCTTCTCTGTCGAGCTGCCCTCCTCGGCTCGATAGAATGCGGTGGCATCAGACACACTCTGGGGAAGATCTTCGAATGCTCCTGGAGAGCTCCAGATTCGGGTAAGTAACAAGTAACACATGTTTATGTGTTTGCTTTGCATAAAGAATGCCTTACCCGCCGCTATCTTCTTCACCTCATCCAACTCCTGGAGGGTCTTCTGAGATTCGGCCTTGGCAGACTTGGCATTTTCAATAGCCACCGCGAGCTCGGACGCTCGCGTCTTTGAGTCAAGCTCCAAACTCTCATGTTTTTCCATGAGAGCCTGGAGCTCTTGCCGTACCTTGCCAACCTCGGCCTCATACTTCTCCCGCTTGGTGGCTTCGTGGCCGCCGTCTTCTCGGCCTCGAGCAGCGCTTGCTTAAGGGTCGCCACCTCTGACGTGGCCCCTACAATAGCCACGATAATCCTGTCATTTTTTGGCAATTGAACCTTTTTATATATATTTAAACAAGGTATTTCTTACCTTCATTGTCCTCGAGCTGCTTCTTGGCACGCCCGAGCTCTTGCTCGGACCGCTCGAGGTTCTGCTTCAGCGTGTCCACTTCAGCAGTCAGTGCGGCGGACGCCAGCAGGGAAGCCTACACACGCATATTGACTCCTTTTTGTTAGACTCCTGCGAATTTTATTTGATCCTCTATTTGGCTTTTCTTCCCGAACGCCAAACGGAGCATCAGGGGCTACTGTCTATGCGGTAATATTATTTAACATTCTTTACTTACCTCAAAGCCTGTCAAAAGGCTAGTACAAGCTTCAGTTAGTCTGCTCTTGGCGGACTGAACCTTCTGGACCACCACACTCATAATGGTGCGGTGCCCCTCATCGATGGAGGCGCCTTGGAGCGCCTCCAACAGATTGTCCAATGCCTCCGGTTGGACGGAGGTTACCGGCATGGTGGGCTTGCTCCTCTTGGAAGGAGGTCCCCCACCGGACTCTGGAACCTTTGAAGGTTCCGGAGCGGTGTCCGGCCTAGGGCCGGACTTGGAGCCCTGGGGGGTTTCATCCCCTTTACTCCTGGAGTCCGGGAGGTCGCCTCGCGGCGCCTCCAGGACCACCTCCTCTCGGATTGGAACCTGTTGGAAAAACACTTTGGTGTCGTCCGTAGGGCGGGGGGAGGAAGCCGTCGGAAGCGAGTTCACATCCGACGAGTCCAGTGAGCCGCTCGACGACGCGTCGAGCCGATCTTTGGGTGGGCTGCATAAACATATTTGACATAAGGGAAAGATGTGCAATAAACGAATACTATGAATTACTCTGGTATTCGGATACTTACGATTTGGCGAGGGGCTTGGCCCTGGGCGCCCACTCCTCTCCGTCGTTGTCGGCGTCGGTGGAGTAGTCCGGAGGAAGGGTTTTCCCCTTCTTGGACCTTTCGGCCTCCCCAATTGGGGCGGCCTTCCTTTTCTTCCCATCCCCCGCTGGAGGGGGAGGGGTCTCTTCTTCCTCCTCCTCGTCTTCATGGGAGGAGTGCGTCTTGGATTCGTCGGATGGTGAATCCGACACCTCCGGGCGTCGGGCACTCTTTCGAGTCCCCGTGGCCTTCTTCTTGGCCCTCTTCTCCGGCACCACATGGGGTGCCGGAACCAGCAGCTTCGCCAAGTGAGCGTCTGTTGGGCCTTTGGGCAAAGGAGCCGGACAATTGTTCTGTCCGGACGTCTCCTGCCAATCCTGTCAAAGGTAAGGGAGTTTAGATCCCGCATGGAGTCAAACTATGAAAAATCGATACCCTGTAAAAGGAAAAACAGCTTATTACATGAGCGTGACGCTGTGTGCTGAATCCGGGATCCTCGGTAGCGGATGCTGTCGGATTTCGGGTTCCGGCAGACCCTTGAGGTTCGAACACTGGGGTGCGCGCGGAGATTTCGCCTCCTACCTACCTGCACCCCTCCGCCATGCTTGGATCTAAACTAAGGAAAGAACAACAGAAGAGACACAGGGTTTATACTGGTTCGGGCCACCGTTGTGGTGTAATACCCTACTCCAGTGTGTGGTGTGTGGATTGCCTCTTGGGCTTATGATGATGAACAATACAAGGAAGAACAGCCTCGCGAGGGTCTGTTCGTGGCTGAGGCGATGAACTGCTGGGAGGAGTTCAGCCACCTCTCTCTCTCTCTCTCTCTCTCTCTCTCTCTCTCTGCTCTCCCTTGACCGACCCTTCTAACGAGCCTCTTCCTTCCTACCTCTTTTTCGTCCTCCTTCTTTTCGTCCTCATCTTCGTCTCTCCCCCAGCTATGTGGGTGGCTGGTCCTATTTATAGAGGCCCTGATCCTCTCCCCAAATATTGAGTGGGAAGGGAGCCAACAATGGTGGGCTAATTTGAAGGGGGACAACAAGTATCAGCTATCCTGACAAAAGTAGTCTTCGCCTGCGCAAAGCTCTAGTGATGACGCCATCTTGGGCTCCACGGTGACCTCCATCTCGTAGTCCTCCTGGTGTTGGTCTCGTTGCACCGAAATGGCAACCTTTGCCTGATGCCTCGATACTCCGCGGCAGCGCTTGCCCCCTTTGCACCAAAGAGGAAAGGAGGACGCTGCACGGGCTGGCACCCGCCTGGCGCCCTGAGTTGTCATGGCTTGCGTCATGGGCACCTTGTGAGGTACCCCGCCTTGATCTCTCCGCCTCCTCATGAGCCAGCCTGACGAGGCCGTTCTTGAGAAAGCTCCGCGTCATCCGCCCCGCGAGGCTTGGCCCCTCGCGAGGGTCTTGGGTTTGTGTTGGTGAAGATGGGCCGTGCTGGGGCCCCTTTGAGCCACGCTGTAGGCCGCAGGCAGGCAAGTCTGGGGACCCCCGTTCCCAGAACGCCGACAGTAGCCCCCGGGCCCAAGGCGCGCCCGGACTTGGCCGTGCAGGGAGGCGGAAGGGCAAGAGCGAAGCGCCGCGGGCCCTAACAGCCTGCGGCCTTGGGCGCCGCGTGGCGGTTGATTGGACGTGGGCGCCTCCACTTCCCCATGGTGCCTCGGCAACTGCACTGACTAGACAAGTCCCTGCATGCAAAAACGGGTCATGATTACCTGCGATTGTGGAGGCCGGCGGTTGGCCTCCGCCGGCTATAAGTACGGGACGGCGTGCGCCCTTCTGATTCATCTCTCCTTGCTTCTCCTTCTTCCCGATCCTTGCTCCGTCTTGCCGCGATGGCTCCGATCCGCCGGTTCTCGACGGCAGAGAAGGGAAAGGCTCCCCGAGAGGAGCCAGACCCTCTCCCTCCGAAGAAACGGCTCATCCCCCGTGGCCTGGACGAAGGGGCCCTTCAGGTGGTGCCGAGGCCTTGGGGCGAGCGGGCGCCGCCGGGGTTCCCGCTTCCATTGTACGCCCACGTCGAGGGCCCCGAAGGAGCTGATGCCGACCGCCACGGGCGGCGCCGCCGTCGGCGCCGTCAGGTCACGAAGGTGTGGGTCGTCCCCCCTGGGGTCCACACTGAGGGCTCCTCCCAAGAGTTCGTGCTCCACGTCGCCATTCCTCTTTAGTCTTGGATTCGCCTGCCTCCCTTCTTCGCCTCCATCATCCTATAGGGGAAGCCCCTGCAGCACCCTCGTGACCGAGGCAGAGGCCGCGGTCGTCGCCCCTGGCGAGGTCTACATGACCCGGGGCTGGAGGGAGATCGCCCGGGTTTGCAGGACAAGGGGAGTATTCGCGATCCACTTGGACTACGGCGGTGCTTCGGTGATGCTCTTCAAGGTCTTCGATGCGAGCGGGCGCCGGCTGGAGTGCTGCCCCGGGGAAGGTGGCCAGGGCCCTGCTGTGACGAGGACTGGGCTCACCACCCACTCCCTTGGAGGCTCCTTAGGTGGTGGAGGAGTCGGAGGTTCCAGCGACTCCGGCGAGCTCTTCGTGACTCCGAAGACGAGCGACGACAGCTACGAGCCCCCACGCCGGCGCCGCTCCTAGAGCAGGGCGGGCTCGTCAGGCCGCCGCCGACTCTGATCTGGATGGGGTTGGCGTCGGTGCTTGACGGCCCACTGTTGATGATGGCGTCTTTTGCAGGGACGCGCGTAGTTTGCGTCCCTTTAGGATCCGTTCCCTGCGAGGAATTAAAAACGCGTCCCGTAGGGGCTTGTAAGGTGCCTGCGATCCTTTCTTGTATATATAACACTTGTCGTAGAATTGCGCGAGTTGCTCATTCCATCTTAGCTCAGTCCTCCCTTTCGAACCTCATGAGGGCTTGGTGCTCTGCGCAGACAGGTCCCAGTCCCAAGGCGGCTTCAGCCGTCGCTAGTATGCCAGGTCGTGATGCCGTGGTCAAGGCCAGGAGGTGAGCGACCCCGAGTCTGGTAAGAGCCCCTAAGTCGCGATGCTCAGGAGGTCCCCTTTGGCACCCAAGCAGCCGTCGTTTGGTGAGAAAGGGGAGCGGCATCGCTAACAAGGGATAGCATTAGGTGCGGGGATGGTGCCACGGCAGCTGGCGCTTCCGGGCGATAACTTATCTCAAGGATCAGGGGCCGCTCTCTGGTGTGTGGCCGGGTCTGTGCGTCGGCAGGAGCGGGGTTGCTTGGCGAGGTCCTCGTGTGTCTTCTCCCTCTCGCCTTAGCTCCCCTTTCTGCTCTACGTCCTCGGGTCCCAGCCCTCAAGCGAATCTCAGCCGTCGCTGGTATGCCAGGTCGCGATGCCGTGGACAAGGCCGGAGGGTGAGGGCTGGAGAGCCAGTAGGAGCCCTGAGTCGCGATGCTCAGGCACCCCCCCTTTAACGTGCAAGCGGTTCATGCGGACGAGAGTGTAGGAGGCACAGCGGGAGCCTCGCCTGACGCAGCTTCTTCAGGAGGTCCTGCAGGTCCATCATAGAAAAGCAAGGGGCTGCCATACAATTGACGGTCAGCCGTTGGTTGCTTCCGAGGGGTAGTGAGGCACTGAAGGCTTGACGAGGTGACGCTATGCGGGGCTGCCGCGGCCAGAGCTCAGCCATCCAGGTTTGTCGGCGTTGCAGGGATGGACCCATGCGCAAGCGTCGTGCCGTTCGGGAGCAGCTCGGTTAGTTGTTGTCAGTTGAGCAGGCAACTAGGTAAAACACATTAGCCGCGAAGGAGTGGATTCATTCAAATAGGTGCTGGGAATGCGGAGATCACTGGGTCAGGCCCGAGCGACTTGGGGGTGATGTAGCCTGAGGGGCGCCCCCAACAAGGTAAGCTAATCGACGCAAAATAAAAGGGATACACGCCACAGGGACGGACCCACGCGGCCTGGGAATAATGCATCCCTAGGGGCGCTCCCAGCTGGAATTAAAACTCGAAAGATGTCACCTGATGATGTTGAGGACGAAGGGGTGTTGGTGCAGCAGGCTCGGGGGGCTGCGGGAGCCGATCCTCACGAGCCCCCAGGCCCAGGGGCCTCGGGAGGCTCCGGAGGCGCTGGCGGCTCTTCACGGGCCGTCTCCACCCCTGCCAGGGCTGCGGAATGCCTGGCCTCTCGTGCCTCCGTGATGCCCCTCATGAGGCGCTGGTACGCATCAGCCGCATTCGGCAAGCCGTAAGGCATGCGAACATAGCTGTGGGGTGGACCTCCGCAGCGCCCCACTCGCAAGGGCCAGAGGCGCTCCAGAGAGACGACTCGGTTGAGCCTTGGTATGTCAATGCAGACGCGCAGCCCACCATCCTCGCCTGGATGGGGGGCCACTACTGGTAGGCAGCGGGCGCCCCTCATGACTGTTGACTCCTATAGCTCCTGAATGGCCTTACTGATGAACTCCTGTGGGTCTAGACCTCCTTGCCTTGCTCCTTCTTGAGGGAAACGTGCTTCAAAACACACCTCCATGTGGTGCCCAAGCGCCTCCCTCGTGACCCTAGCTAGGTCGGTGGCCCTCCAGGGGAGAGCCCACGAGCCCTGCCTGGGGAGGGCACCGGGCGCGCTTTCCTATGCGATGGAGGGAGGCTCCCCCTGGGTAGACGTGGGCCCAGAGGGGCCTGCCTCCTGAGTGGTCGAGTCGGATGATGTCTTCTTCTTCTTGGGGGTGGTCTCGGGAGGCCTCCTACTTCCACGACCCGGGTCTTCCAGTGACGCGGCCTGAAAGGCTCATTCCAGGGAACACACCGCGTCCTTCTCTTCACAGGGCACCATGATGACTCCGCCGCTTCCTGGCATCTTGAGGACGTTGTAGCCGTGGTGAGTCACGGCCATGAACTTGGCCAGCGTTGGGTACCCAAGGATGGCGTTGTACGGCAGGCAAATGTGAGCGACGTCGAAGTCGATGAGCTCGGTGCGGTAGTTGTCGCGTGCCCCGATGGTGACAGGGAGGCGGACCTGCCCAATCGGGACCGTGGAGCCGTCAGTGATACCGGAGAAGGGCTTGGTTGGCTGAAGCTGGTTGTAGGGCACTTGGAGGTTGTTGAACATCTCCACGGACAGGACGTTGAGCCCTGCCCCGCCATCGATGAGGGTCTTGGTGACCACCACGTTGCTGATGATTGGGGAACAAAGCATCGGGAGGACTCCGGCTGTTGCCGCACACTTGAGCTGATCTGTTGAGCTGAACATGATGGCGCACGCCGACCACCTGAGAGGGCGTGTGGCTTCGAGTCTGGGGAGTACCGCATTCACTTCGCGGGCGAACGGCTTGAAGATGCGCTGAGAGGCTGGGGCTTGAGCTCCGCCCAGGATGCAGGCGATCGCGCGCGGCTCCTGGAAGCCCCCAGCCTCCTCGTCCTGATGGCGGTCCTCGTTTCTCCTTGGCTGCGGCGACAGCGGTGGGAGGCCTGCGTTGCCCAGCGGGTGATCCTTGCGAGGCTGATCCCTCCAGTCTCCCTTGCGAGGCGGATCCCTCCATCCTCTCTCGCGAGGTGGGTCTTGCCAGCGATCCTCGCGAGATTGGTCGCGCCACCCTTGGTGCGGCCCACGGTCTTCCTAGCGTCCTGCGTTTCTTCCTCCTCCTCGACCGTAGCCCCGGTCACCGCAGTGGGGGCGACGGCCGATCCTTCCTTCACGCACGACTCGGAGTTCTTGACATTCGTTGGTGTTGTGGGTGTGGAGGTCGTGGTACACGCAGTACCAGCTGCCCTTGGGAGGTTCGGGCTGATCTCTGCCCCGCTTGGTGTCTGGTTCTGCCGCGAGCACTGCAGCCCCCTTGCGCTTCACATCCTTGCCCTTGAGCTTCTTCTCTTCCGGGTCTGCGGCAGGCAGCTCGAGGAGGGAGACACGCCCCTCCTCAGCCCTGGCGCACTTGTTTGCCAAGTTGAACAGCTCCAAGGAAGTGCACAGGTCTTCATGCATCGCCAGCTCCTCCTTCATCTTGACGTCGCGCACGCCGTCGGAGAAAGCTGAGATGATGGCCTCCTCAGTCACCTTGGGGATCTTGAGGCGTGCGTTGTTGAAGCGCTGGATGTACTTCTGCAGGGTTTCCCCGGGTTGTTGCTTGATGCGGCGCATGTCGCTCACGGCGGGTGGCCGGTCGCGAGTACCTTGGAAGTTGGCCATGAAGCGGGTGCGCACCTCTTCCCAGGAGGAGATTGTGCTTGGAGCCAGGTTCAGGAGCCAGGTGCGGGCCCCGTCCTTGAGCGCCATGGGAAACCAGTTCGCCATGACCTTCTCGTCTCCGTTGGCAGCTTCGATGCCCAGCTCGTAGAGCTGGAGGAACTCCGCAGGGTCGGCCGTGCCGTCGTAGCGAGGAGGCAGGTCTGGTTTGAACTTGCCGGGCCACGCGACGCTGCGTAGTTCGGTGGTGTAGGCGCGGCAGCCTGCTGTGGCCACGGGAGGCCTTAGGTGACGGAGAGCCTGGTCTTGCATGTCCCCACGCGCTGGAGCAGGGGGATGGTCGCGACGTGCTGGAGCAGGGAGCGCCCGGGCAGCTTCTGGCGGGCGAGGGACTTCTTGGCAGCTCTGTTCTTGCTGCGCTGGCACCTGACGGAGCGGGTTCCGCCCAGGGGCCATGCGCCTTGGAGCCATGGCGTCTTCTTGAGGAGGAGGCGGCCGGGGCGCCGCCGGAGCCTCTTCGCCCGCGCGGGGCGGGGTGCGGTGCAGCGGAACGGACGGCGCGGAAGAGCCCCCTGCAGCGCGGACGAGCTCGGCGACGCGGTCGAGCCATTCTTCGTAGACGTCGTCGACGGGACGGTAGCGCAGGAGCTCGTTTGCCGCGATGAGTGCAGCCCGAGCCTCCATGGGTGCGCGGAGCGCCCGGGACGAAGATCCAGCTGGGGCGAGCGAGGGAGTTGCGGTGCGGCCGTCTTGCCGCACAGACGGATGCTGGGACGATGCTTGCCGCTCGTCCCCCGCCGGGCCGGTGGCGGCGTTGACGGCAGGTGACGGGGAACGGCGTGGATGCCCGCCGACAGGGGCCGTCTGGGCGACGCGGGAAGCGAGTGCGGCCCGGCGCTCGGCGCGGGCCCGACGAGCGTCAGACATGGGCGTGACGGTCGGAGGAGAACGGGGCGGTGGAAGACGAATTTCGGCGCACCCCTACCTGGCACGCCAAATGTCGGATTTCGGGTTCCGGCAGACCCTTGAGGTTCGAACACTGGGGTGCGCGCGAAGATTTCGCCTCCTACCTACCTGCACCCCTCCACCATGCTTGGATCTAAACTAAGGAAAGAACAACACAAGAGACACAGGGTTTATACTGGTTTGGGCCACCGTTGTGGTGTAATACCCTACTCCAGTGTGTGGTGTGTGGATTGCCTCTTGGGCTGATGATGATGAACAATACAAGGAAGAACAGCCTCGCGAGGGTCTGTTCTTGGCTGAGGCGATGAACTGCTGGGAGGAGTTCGGCCACCTTTCTCTCTCTCTCTGCTCTCCCTTGACCGACCCTTCTAACGAGCCTCTTCCTTCCTACCTCTTTTTCGTCCTCCTTCGTCTCGTCTTCGTCTCTCCCCCAGCTATGTGGGTGGCTGGTCCTATTTATAGAGGCCCTGGTCCTCTCCCCAAATATTGAGCGGGAAGGGAGCCAACAATGGCGGGCTAATTTGAAGGGGGACAACAAGTATCAGCTATCCTGACAAAAGTAGTCTTCGCCTGCACAAAGCTCTGGTGATGATGCCGTCTTGGGCTCCACGGTGACCTCCGTCTCGTAGTCCTCCTGGTCTTGGTCTCGTTGCAATGAAATGGCAACCTTTGCCTGATGCCTCGGTACTCCGCGGCTACGCTTGCCCCCTTTGCACCAAAGAGGAAAGGAGGACGCTGCGCAGGCTAGCACCCGCCTGGCGCCCTGAGTTGTCATGGCTTGCGTCATGGGCACCTCGTGAGGTACCCCGCCTTGATCTCTCCGCCTCCTTGTGAGCCATCCTGACGAGGCCGTGCCTGAGGAAGCTCCGCGTCATCCGCCCCGCGAGGCTTGGCCCCTCGCGAGGGTCTTGGGTTTGTGTTGGTGAAGATGGGCCGTGCTGGGCCCCCCTTTGATCCATGCTGCAGGCCGCAGGCAGGAAAGTCTGGGGACCCCCGTTCCCAGAACGCCGACAGATGCGGGGGCCTCGGTGCCCTTGAAAAGCACCTTCCAGGCATCTTCGTACGTCATGTCGAAGAGCCTGCTCAGAGTTTGGTGCCGCACCGGGTTGAACTCCCACGGGTTGAAAGCCCATTGTTGACACGGGAGGATCCGGCGGATGAGCATAACCTGGACTATGTTGACAAGTTTGAGCTTCTTGTCCACCAGGGTTTGGACGCATGTTTGGAGTCCGGTCAGCTCTCCTTTTTTACCCCACGACAGGCCGGTCTCCTTCCAGGAGGTGAGCCGCGTAGGGGGTCCGGACCGAAACTCAAGGGCTGCGACCCATTCGGGGTCGCGCGGCTCGGTGATGTAAAACCACCCCGATTTCCACCCCTTCAGGGTCTCCACAAAGGAGCCCTCAAGCCATAAGACGTTGGCCATCTTGCCCAGCATGGCGCCTCCGCACTCCGCCTGGTCGCCGCGCACCACCTTCGGCTTGACATTGAAAGTCTTGAGCCATAGGCCAAAATGGGGGCGGATGCGGAGGAAGGCCTCGCACATGACGATAAATGCTGAGATGTTGAGGACAAAATTTGGGGCCAGATCATGGAAATCCAGGCCGTAGTAGAACATGAGCCCCCGGGCAAATGGGTGGAGAGGGAAACCTAGTCCGCGGAGGAAATGGGGGAGGAACACAACCCTCTCATGGGGCCTAGGGGTGGGGATGAGCTGCCCCTTTTCGGGAAGCCGGTGCGCAATGTCGTTAGATAATTATCCGGCCTTCCTTAGTCTTTTGATGTGCCCCTCCGTGACGGAGGAGACCATCCACTTGCCTCCCGCTCCGGACATGGCTGGAGAAGGTTGAGGTGGGGAGTGCGGACTTGGGCTCTGGAGCTCGAGTGCGCGAGAATGGATAAGCAAGGGAGGAAGAAGGCGTAGGTGAAAAGGTGGATCCTTATCCCCTTATATAGGTGGACGCAACTATGTGTCCCCACCAGCCTCGTAAAACTCGCTTATCTCCCAAGCGCCATAATCAATAGCGCGGTTGGGTTACCCATGCCCGTATTGATGAGAATCCCAGAATAAGGGGACATGATCTCTGCTTTAACAAGACGTGCCAAGGAAACCGCCTTGCATGACGTGCTGAGGTGGGATAATGAAACGACTCGGATAAAGGCTTGGCCGTGGTGTGTCACACTACGGAATACGTCAGCAGATTAGATTTGTGTAAATATTATTCTCTCTTTGGCAATATGTGGAAACTTATTTTGCAGAGCCGGACACTATCTTTGTGTTCAAAATCTTCTATGAAGTACTTGGAGGAGGAACCCGCCTTGCAATGCCGAAGACAATCTGCGCGCCGGACTCGTCGTCATTGAAGCCTGGTTCAGGGGCTACTAAGGGAGTCCTGGATTAGGGGGTGTCCGGATGGCCAGACTATACCTTCAGCCGGACTCCTGGACTATGAAGATACAAGATCGAAGACTTCGTCCCGTGTCCGGAAGGGACTTTCCTTGGCGTGGAAGGCAAGCTTGGCGATACGGATATGTAGATCTCCTACCATTGTAACCGACTATATGTAACCCTAACCCTATCCGGTGTCTATATAAACCGGAGGGTTTTAGTCCGTAGGACAACATACACAACAACAATCATACCATAGGCTAGCTTCTAAGGTTTAGCCTCTCTGATCTCGTGGTAGATCTACTCTTGTACTACCCATATCATCAATATTAATCAAGCAGGACGTAGGGTTTTACCTCCATCGAGAGGGCCCGAACCTGGGTAAAACTTCGTGTTCCTTGCCTCCTGTTACCATCCGGCCTAGACGCACAGTTCGGGACCCCCTACCCGAGATCCGCCAGTTTTGACACCGACAACGACATTGAAACTAATCTAGAAAATATCTACATGTTTTGCATGGTAAATTGCAATGAGAATGCTTATATTGCCAAGTATAGAAAGATTGGAAAACCAATAGAATATAAAAGGAATACTAATGAAACGGTAAAGATTTCCACTTTCCCTCCAATTGTCTCTCATGATGAAATATGTGACGAGGAGGAGCTCCCTATTCAACCAATCTCATCAATAAGAAGCTTAAAAAATTAATTAAACCCACACATGATGTGGTGAAGAAGAAGAAAGGAAGACAGAATAGAGGTAAAAAGTTATCTCTCCTAAATAATGTTGCTCCTATTATTGTTGTGCCTCATGAAAATTAAGCAAAAATAATTGTGGAAGATGATGCACTTGATGAAGTTATTTCTTCTATGTCTTGTGGCACAATGTCCGAGAGCACTATTGATGATGATTTTGTTATGCCTATTGCTTGTTGTGATGATTATGATTGGGAAGATAATGATACTGCATATAATCTTGGAAATATTTTTGGCACCAACTTGGGAAATTATGATGATAGCAATTGTTATACTGTTGGTGCTATTCGTACTATTGATGATGAGAGTGATTATGCTTATGATATGCCAAGCCACAAGCTTGGGGATGCTATGTTTGATGAGAATGACATGTTTAAGTATTTATTTGCTGCAATTAATGTTTGTCTGAAGCTTGGGGATGATATGCTTAATGAAGATGATCTTTTTAGCCCCCCCCCCCCACTTCAAATGATCAAATTTGCTATGATGATTGCATGCCTCCTATCTATGATGAGGACAAAGTTGCTACTTATGATGATTATTGTGATGATACTTATGTTATAAAAAGTAGTGATAATTATTGTCAAAATTTCTAATATACTTTTACTGAACATTACTCTTTTAATGTGGAATTTTTTTAGTACTCGAGTTTCATATGATACTCCCACTATTGTGAATGAGAATAAAATTGCTTATGTGGAGAGTAATAAAATTTCTATGCTTGTGGACCGTGAAAATAATGCTTTATGTGATGGTTATATTGATGAATCTATTCATGATGCTACTGAAAATTATTATGAGAGAGGAACTAATGATTCATGATGCTCTCTTTATGTTTCAGTTCTTATCTTTTATGCGAGCATCATTGAAATCATCATGCCTGGCTAAAAGGCATTAAAGAAAAGTGCGTGTTGCGGGACAACCCAACATTTACCCCTATTGTTTTTGTGTGTTCACATGATTATTGTACTGTAGTAATCATGTTTTATTGCTTTTGTTTCAATAAAGTGCCAAGTAAAGCCTTTGGGATGGTCTATGGTGATAGTTGATTTGATCTTGCTGAAAAGCAGAAACTTTTGCACTCAGGAAAATAATTCTCATTTTTGACAGAAGCATGATAAAATACTGATTCTTTCTGCAGAAGATTAATAGACAAATTGCCCAGGTTGTCAGAATTTTTAAGAATTTTTGGACTATCAGAAGTTTGGTTGGTGTACAGATTACTACAGACTGTTCTGTTTTTGCAGATTCTGTTTTCAATGCATAGTTTGCTTGTTTCCTAGTTTCTATGGCTTATATTGCTCAATATAAATTGTGGAAATGATATGATACAGTAGGCGTTGTGTGAGAACAATTGTATATCTTGTCTTTGACAGTACCAAAGTGGATGATTTGTCTTTATCATACTAACCTATCTCACGAAGTTCCGTTAAGTTTTGTGTGATTGAAGTTTTCATGTTTTGGGTGAGATGTCGATATGAGGAGAATAAGGAGTGACAAGATCCTAAGCTTGGGGATGCCCAAGGCACCCCCAAGGTAATAAGTAAGATCCAAGCAACTAATCTTGGGGATGCCTCGGAAGGCATCCCCTCTTTCGTCTCCAACATTATCGGTAACCTCACTTGGAGATATATTTTCATTCATCACATGATATGTGTTTTGCTTGGAGAATCATTTTATTTTTCTAGTATTTGCTTGATGTTATTTAGAATAAGGTTTTGAATCTTTTGCTTCAATAAAAATGTCAAATATAGCCTTTGCCATGCTTATTTTGCAAGTATATGAGTGGCTGTTTTAAAACAGAACGTTTATCGCTGTTGCAGAAGTTCTCTAGAAAAGTCAGAATGTGATAAAAGGTTGAAACTTTTTGCAAAATAAGATCTGATAAATTTTCTACAGTGTGGTAAATTTTCATAATTTTTGGAGTTAAAGAAGTATTTATACTCTTGCATTCTTTACCGACTCTACTGTTTTGGTAGATTGCTGTTATGTTTGCATTGTTTGCATATGTTTGCTTGTTTAATGATTTTGTTTCAGGATAGGATTATTAAATATGCAGAGGCATTTAGTATGAAATGTTGAATAATAATTTTTCTGATTTGCTATAGCAGTGAATGATAAGGTTTCACATTGATTTATACTAACTTATCTCACGAGTTCTTGTTGAGTTTTGTGTTGATGAAGTTTTTGAGATTTAGGAAAACCATGGTATGAGAGGAACTAAGGAGACACAAAAGCTTAAGCTTGGGGATTCCCAAGGCACCCCAAGATAATATTTCAAGAAGTCTCAAGCATCTAAGCTTGGGGATGCCCTAGTAGGCATCCCACCTTTCTTCTTCAACAATTATCGGTTAGTATTAGTTGAGCCTAAGTTTTTGCTTCTTCACATGATGTGTGCTATTCTTGGAATGTCATTTTTGTTTTGTTTTCCTTGGTGTTTTAATAAAATACTTAGATCTGAAACTTTCAAATAAGAGAGAGTCCTCAAATAGCTACCCATCTACATAACTACTCGCTTGATCTTCACTTATATCTTTTTGGAGTAGCTTGTCATTTACTCTTGTGCTTCACTTATATCCTATGAGTAAATTGTTGAATGAATTGAATATCATGACGTTGAAATTATATGTTCATATCATGCCTAGTGGTAGCTTCACATTGGGTTTAGAAAGTGAAATCTTTTGAAGCTTGACAATCACAATATTGGTCATACAAGCAATTCCTGAATGATTACTATAAGGAATAGAACTTTCACATGCAAATACACTATCTTGGAAATCCTCTGTGATTGTGAGCCCCCATCAAAATATTATATGCCAAAATTGTTGATGTTGGACAAGGAAGACAACGTAATGGTTTATGTTTGTTCATATTCACATAGAAGTTATATTGTCATAGACCCTTCAACATGTGGTGCTTGCCCCCCATCTTTAATATCCAAAAATTCCGCACCAAGTAGATATACTACTTATGCATCCAAAAATCCTTAAACCCAAATCTTATATTCAGGAGTCCACCATACCTACCTAAGGATTGAGCAAGATCCTTCAAGTAAGTTGTCATCGGTGCAATAAGGCAATAAAAATTGCTTCTAGAAGTGTTAGATCATTTAGTGTAAGAGAAAATTGAGTGGTGTTCGAACTTGTGATGGCAAAGAATGAAAGCGACAGACTGCATAATAAAGGTTGCTATCATAAGGGGTAATATAACGTGATGTTCTTTTGCACTAAGGGATTGAGTATACAAACAAAAAGCGCATGACAACCTCTGCTTCCCTCTGCGAAGGGCCTACAGTTTACTTTTATGTATTTACTTTCATGCAAGAGTCAAGGTTTTTCTCTCTATTCCTTTTTATTTTTCTCTTTTGGCAAGCATCATGAGGCGAGGAAAGATCTAGGCACATATATCCAATTGGATATTGTCAGTGCAACAAACCCTGGGTCTGTTGCCTGGACTATGCACAGGCACGGGAACGAGATTATGGCGCCAGGCCATACCAGAGTACCAGAGACCAAGATCTTTGAAGGACCAAGATCAAGTCAGAGAAGTAAGATACCACCAGGATAGAAGCATCCCTTGTCGGGCAGGTGAGCTCGGCGAGGGAAGGGTCAACCCTTGAAGAGAACATCCAAGACGGCCCGGCAAGGCATGCCGAGACTCGCGGAGGCAAAACCACCTCACCCAACTAGTCCGCTACGAACCATGTCGTCAATCGATGCGGTGTGAAGCCGCAAAGTGACTAAGTGGAAGCCATTCTCCACATGGCGGCCTCTTTCTATAGCGGATGCCTACAAGTGACACCCGTCCTACGATGTGTCAAGCGAGTAGGTCTGAAGCTGGCAAGATAGTCGGGCAAGGCTTGCTGGGCAAGCGATGATGTGACGTCGAGTGGCGCATTTAATGCGCCCTATCAGCCTGCAGGGTTAGGTATGATAGCATTGTTTGCTATCTTATCAGTGCATAATGGCTACTGTGCCATTGTGGTGACCCCTTAACCTATAAAAGGAGGCCCATGGCTATTGTAGAAAGGATTAGAAGGTTGAATCCCCACACATTCATACGCGCGTAGCCACTGCCTCCCCCGTAGGCAACCTCGCCGGGCAAGTGTACTACGCTCCACCATCATTCTTCCACCATCTATCCACCAAAGCAGGAGTAGGGTTTTACATCTCACGGTTGCCCGGACCTGGGTAAAATCGCTCGTGTGATCTCTGTCGCGCTGTCCCACGCTCTTCTGCTCTTTGTGCAACATGACACCTACTACCTCTTGAGCATGCGTTGGTTTTCCCTTGAAGAGGAAAGGGTGATGCAGCACAATAGCGTAAGTATTTCCCTCAGTTTTTTAGAACCAAGGTATCAATCCAGTAGGAGACTACACGCAAGTCCCTCGTACCTGCACAAACAAACAAGAACCTCGCAACCAACACGACAAAGGGGTTTTCAATCCCTTCACGGTCACTTACGAAAGTGAGATCTGATAGAGATAATAAGATAAATATTTTTGGTATTTTTGTTGTATAGATTGGAAAATAAAGATTGTAAAATAGAAATAGCAAGTTGATAGGAAAATAATATGATGTAGGATAGACCCAGGGGCCATAGGTTTAACTAGTGGCTTCTCTCAAGATAGCAAATTCTACGGTGGGTGAACAAATTGCTATCGAGCAATTGATAGAAAAGCGCATAGTTATGAGAGTAACTAGGAATGATCATGTATATAGGCATCATGTCCGCGACAAGTAGACCGAAACGATTATGCATCTACTACTATTACTCTACACATCGACCGCTATCTAGCATGCATCTAGAGTATTAAGTTCATAAGAATAGAGTAACGCATTAGGCAAGATGACATGATGTAGAGGGATAAACACAAGCAATATGATATAAACCCTATCTTTTTATCCTCGATGGCAACAATAAAATACGTGCCTTGCTGCCCCTGCTGTCACTGGGAAAGGACACCGCAAGATTGAACCCAAAGCTAAGCACTTCTCCCATTACAAAAAAGATCAATCTAGTAGGCCAAGCCAAACTGATAATTCGAAGAGACTAGCAAAGATATTTAAATCATGCATAAAAGATTTCGGAGAAGAATCAAATATTGTTCATAGATAATCTTGATCATAAACCCACAATTCATCGGATCTCGACAAACACACCGCAAAAAGAATTACATCGAATAGATCTCCAAGAAAATCAAGGAGAACTTTGTATTGAGATCCAAAGAGAGAGAAGAAGCCATCTAGCTAATTACTATGGACCCAAAGGTCTGTGGTAAACTACTCAGACATCACCGGAGAGGCTATGGTGTTGATGTAGAAGCCCTCCATGATCGATTCCCCCTCTGGCACAGCGCCAGAAAAGGCCCCAAGATGGGATCTCATGGGTACAGAAGGTTGCGGCGGTGGAAATAGGGTTTCGTGGTGCTCCTTGATGTTTTTAGGATATATGGGTCTATATAGGAGGAAGAAGTACGTCGGTGGAGCTGTGAGGGGACCACGAGGGTGGGGGCGCGCCTACCCCCCTGGGCGCGCCCTCCTGCCTCGTGGCCTCCTCGCTTATTTCTTGACATGCACTCCAAGTCTCCTGGATCACAATTGTTCCAAAAATAACTCTCCTGAAGGTTTCATTCCATTTAGATTCCGTTAGGTATTCCTTTTCTGCGAAACACTAAAATAGGCAAAAAAACAATTTGCGATGGGCCTTTGGTTAGTAGGTTAGTCCCATAAATAATATAAAAAGGTATATTAAAGCCCATTAAACATTCAAAATTGATAATATAATAGCATGGAACAATAAAAAGTTATAGATACATTGGAGACGTATCAAGCATCCCCAAGCTTAATTCCTGCTCGTCCTCGAGTAGGTAAATGAGAAAAACATAATTTTTGATGTGGAATGCTACCTAGCGTATTTCTCAATGTAATTTTCTTTATTGTGGCATGAATGTTCATATCCGAAAGATTCAAGACAAAAGTTTAATATTGACATAAAAATAATAATACTTCAAGCGTACTAGCAAAGCAATCATGTCTTCTCAAAATAACATGGCCAAAGAGAGTTATCCCTACAAAATCATATAGTCTGGCTATGCTCCATCTTCACCACACAAAATATTTAAATCATGCACAACCACGATGACAATCCAAGCAATTGTTTCATACTTTCGATGTTCTCAAACATTTTCAATCTTCACGCAATACATGAGCGTGAGCCATGCACATAGCACTATAGGTGGAATAGAATGGTGGTTGTGGAGAAGACAAAAAGGAGAAGATAGTCTCACATCAACTAAGCATATCAACGGGCTATGGAGATGCCCATCAATAGATATCAATGTGAGTGAGTAGGGATTGCCATGCAACAGATGCACTAGAGCTATAAGTGTATGAAAGCTCAACAAAAGAACTAAGTGGGGCACTCTTTGAGGTTCTTTCTGTTGGATTGAGTATTGTGAATCTGAAATTATTTGGTGTTATTTTAGTATGAACTCTTGGGTAGATCGATCGGACGAATAGCTTCGAGGTGGTTTCGTACCCTACAAACGATTTCTTCTTATGTTCTCGCTAGATAGGAACTTCGGAGTGATTCTTCATCGCACGTTGAGGGATGGTTATATGATCCAATTATATTAGCATTGTTGAGAGATTGCACTAGTGAAAGTACGGACCCTAGGCCTCATTACCGTTTGTGCTCCTTTTATCAATTGCTACCTTGTTGTTTTTTATTGTTCTTATTACACAAACCAATATCTACTATCCATATTACACTTGTATCACCATCTCTTCACCAAACTAGTGCACCTATACAAATTACCATTGTATTTGGTGTGTTGGGGACACAAGAGACTCTTTGTTCTTTTTTTGCAGGGTTGTTTGAGAGAGACCATCTTCATCCTACGCCTCCCACAGATTGATAAAACTTAGGTCATCCACTTGAGGGAAAATTGCTACTGTCCTACAAAACTCTATGCTTGGAGGACCAACACGAGTCTACAAGAATAAAGTTGTGTAGTAGACATCAATAGCACACAAGGTATTCCTCCGGTATCCGGGAGTTTCATAATCTCATAGTCGAAGGAATATCTATTTGACATTAAGAAAGCAATGGCAATAAACTTGAACGATCAATATGCTAAGCTAACGGATGGGTCTTGTCCATCACATCATTCTCCTAATGATGTGAACCCATTATGAAATGACAACTCATGTCTATGTTTAGGAAACCTTAATCATCGTTTGATCAACGAGTTAGTCTAGTAGAGGCTCACTAGGGACACAATATTTGTTTATGTGTCCACACATGCATTTAAGTTTCCAGTCAATACAATTCTAGCATGAATAAAAAACCTTTATCATGATTTAGGAAATGTAATAATAACCATTTTATTATTGACTCTAGGGCATATTTCCATGAGTCTCCCACTTGCACTAGAGTCAATAATCTAGTTCAGATTGCCATGTGATTAAAACACATAGTTCACATCGCCATGTGACCAACACCCAAAGAGTTTACTAGAGTCAATAATCTAGTTCACATCACCATGTGATTAACACCCAAAGAGTATTAAGGTGTGATCATGTTTTTCTTGTTAGAGAAGTTTAGTCAACGGGCATGTCACATTTAGATCCGTATGCATTTTGCAAATATCTATGTCTATAATGCTCTGCATGGAGCTACTCTAGCTAATTTCTCCCACTATCAATATGTATCTAGATTGATATTCATAGTCATCTGAATCGGTGTCAAATCTTGCATCAATGTAACTCTTTACGATGAACTCTTTATCACGTCCATAGCCGAGAAAATATTTCCTTAGTTCTCCGAGGATGATTTTGACTAATGTCTAGTGATCTACTCTTGGATCACTATTGTACCCCCTTGCCAAACTCATTGCAAGGTACGCAGTAGGTATGGTACACAACATGCCATACTTTAGAGAACCTATGGCTAAGGCATAGGGAATGACTTTCATTCTCTCTCTATCTTCTGTCGTGGTCGGGCTTTGAGTCTTACTCAACTTCACACCTTGTAACATAGACAAGAACTCTTTCTTCAACGGATCTATTTTGAACTTCTTCAAAAACTTTGCCAAGGTACATACTTTGTGAAAGTCCTATTAAGCATCTCGATCTATCCCTATAGATCTTGATGCCCATTTTATAAGCAGCTTCACTGAGGTATTTTATTCAAAAATTCTTATTCAAGTATTCTTTTATGATATCCAGAAATTCTATATCATTTCCAATCAACAATATGTCATCCACATATAATCAGAAATGCTACAAAGCTCCAACTCACTTTCTTGTAAATACAGGCTTCACCGTAAGTTTGTATAAAACCATATGCTTTGATCATCTCATCAAAGCGTATATTCCAACTCCGAGATGCTTGCACCTGTCCAGAGATGAATCACTGGAGTTTGCACACTTTGTTAACACCTTTAGATCAAAAAAACTTCTGGTTGCATCATATACAACTTTTCTTGAAGAAATCCATTAAGGAATGCAGTTTTGACGTCCATTTGCCAGATTTCGTAATTATAAAATGTGGCAATTGCTAACATGATTTGGACGGACTTAAGCATCGCTACGAGTGAGAATGTCTCATCGTAGTCAGCCCCTTGAACTTGTCGAAAAACTTTTGCGACAAGTCGAGCTTTGTAGATGGTGACATTACCATCAGTGTTTGTCTTCTTCTTGAAGATACATTTATTCTCGATGGCAACAATAAAATACGTGCCTTGCTGCCCCTGCTGTCACTGGGAAAGGACACCGCAAGATTGAACCCAAAGCTAAGCACTTCTCCCATTACAAAAAAGATCAATCTAGTAGGCCAAGCCAAACTGATAATTCGAAGAGACTAGCAAAGATATTTAAATCACGCATAAAAGATTTCGGAGAAGAATCAAATATTGTTCATAGATATACTTGATCATAAACCCACAATTCATCGGATCTCGACAAACACACCGCAAAAAGAATTACATCGAATAGATCTCCAAGAAAATCAAGGAGAACTTTGTATTGAGATCCAAAGAGAGAGAAGAAGCCATCTAGCTAATTACTATGGATCCAAAGGTCTGTGGTAAACTACTCAGACATCACCGGAGAGGCTATGGTGTTGATGTAGAAGCCCTCCATGATCGATTCCCCCTCCGGCACAGCGCCGGAAAAGGCCCCAAGATGGGATCTCATGGGTACAGAAGGTTGCGGCGATGGAAATAGGGTTTCGTGGTGCTCCTTGATGTTTTTAGGATATATGGGTCTATATAGGAGGAAGAAGTACGTCGGTGGAGCTGTGAGGGGACCACGAGGGTGGGGGCGCGCCTACCCCCTGGGCGCGCCCTCCTGCCTCGTGGCCTCCTCGCTTATTTCTTGACGTGCACTCCAAGTCTCCTGGATCACGATTGTTCCAAAAAATAGCTCTCCTGAAGGTTCCATTCCATTTGGATTCCGTTAGGTATTCCTTTTCTGCGAAACACTGAAATAGGCAAAAAAACAACAATTTGCGATGGGCCTTTGGTTAGTAGGTTAGTCCCATAAATAATATAAAAAGGTATATTAAAGCCCATTAAACATCCAAAACAGATAATATAATAGCATGGAACAATAAAAAATTATAGATACGTTGGAGACGTATCAAGCATCCCCAAGCTTAATTCCTGCTCGTCCTCGAGTAGGTAAATGAGAAAAACAGAATTTTTGATGTGGAATGCTACCTAGCGTATTTCTCAATGTAATTTTCTTTATTGTGGCATGAATGTTCATATCCGAAAGATTCAAGACAAAAGTTAAATATTGACATAAAAATGATAATACTTCAAGCATACTAGCAAAGCAATCATGTCTTCTCAAAATAACATGGCCAAAGAGAGTTATCCCTACAAAATCATATAGTCTGGCTATGCTCCATCTTCACCACACAAAATATTTAAATCATGCACAACCACGATGACAATCCAAGAAATTGTTTCATACTTTTGATGTTCTCAAACATTTTCAATCTTCACGCAATACATGAGCGTGAGCCATGCACATAGCACTATAAGTGGAATAGAATGGTGGTTGTGGAGAAGACAAAAAGGAGAAGATAGTCTCACATCAACTAAGCATATCAACGGGCTATGGAGATGCCCATCAATAGATATCAATGTGAGTGAGTAGGGATTGCCATGCAACAGATGCACTAGAGCTATAAGTGTATGAAAGCTCAACAAAAGAACTAAGTGGGGCACTCTTTGAGGTTCTTTCTGTTGGATTGAGTATTATGAATCTGAAATTATTTGGTGTTATTTTAGTATGAACTCTTGGGTAGATCGATCGGACGAATAGCTTCGAGGTGGTTTCGTACCCTACAAATGATTTCTTCTTATGTTCTCTGTCGGGGAAACTGATCCACGAACACCTATGGGGCCGGCGGACCGGGCCCCTTTCGGTTCGGCGGGGGGCGGAGATCGCACGAAGAGCAGATCGAGGCGAAGCACACGAGCAGTTTACCCAGCTTCGGAGCTCTCCGGAGAGATAACACTCCTACTGCTGCTTGTCTGGTTGTATTATCTTGTGTTCTTGCTCTAGAGAGAGAGCGTAGTGTTTGTCTGGGTCACGAATGAGTCAAACCGAACCCCCTCTACGTTGCGCATGGGCCTCCTTTTATACGCTAAAGGGGTCACCGACAGGTGGCAACGCAGAGAAGGGTACAAATGTAAAAAGTGAGGTGGTTTGTACAGTTACTTGTACAGTGCACCCTACCTAACCCTGACGACAGGGGACAAGGGCATTAAGTGCCCGTCTGAGTCGCCCAAATAGTGCAGAAAAGGACCGTTAGGGGCGCCACCATTCGCCACGATGGCGATCTTGTCAGCTTCGCATGCCACTGCGCACCGCTGGCTGCACGGGCTCCCGCCACGCGCGCCTGGAGAGGCCCCCAGAGCGACATGTTGGTGGATGCGCTGGAGCGTGGGCACAGAGTGGCCGCCTGCCGCGACAAGCGCCTTGTCGCTGTTGTTATCTTGTCGGGTCCGGAAGCTTGTCGCTCACCGGGCCTCGAGGTACCTTGGTTGGTCTTCCCGGCAAGCTCCTCTTGCCGGGGCCTTGTTGCCTTGCCGGAGCGCGTGGCGCGTCGCAGCAAGTTCCTTGGAGTGCCTTGGTTGGCCTTCCCGGCAAGCTCCTCTTGCCGGGGCCTTGTCTCCTGAGCTTAAATACTTTGTTCTTGAATGGCTCCAAGGGAACCATGGAGGATCTTGGCGTTCGCCCGGCAAGCCTTGCCGCGGGGTGCTGCAACTGCCCGTGCACAAGTTCGGGGTACTAGGGTACCCCTATTCTAGTACACCGACAGGAGCCCCCGGGCCTGGGCCAGACATGGTGCCGAGCGCTGTTGGGCCAGGCCCAAGACAGGGCACGGGCACACGCGGACTGGGCCACGCCGAATCTCGTTCCGTATCCACCACACTCTCCCCTAACGGCACGCGTTGAATGCGGCGTCGTGGGAGAGATCGTGGGTGGTTCTTTATTCGAAAGGGCGAAACGTCCGCCCCGTCCCTCTTTATAAGCAGGGGAAACAGGGGCAGTTCGTTCCCCCTCGCTGGTTGCTACTACTCCATCTTCACGAACCTCCGCCGCTCCCCCCTTCTTCTCGAAGCCGAGAGAACAGCGCTCCGCCCCCCATTGCCACCAGCATCACCAACGCCGTCGACCTCCCCCACCACCTCCGCCATGGCTCCGAAAGCCGACAAGGGAAAGGGCATGAAGTCGGTCGAGGCACAGCGGCTCGCGGCGCTGCGGAAGGAGCGGGCGATCTTCTCCCCCCAGCTCGGCGTGCAGGAGCTGAGGGAGTACTTCTACCTCTTTTGGGCGACGGAGACGCGTGCGCATCCGCGCACGAGGGTACTCCCGGCCGCTGCTTCGGAGCTGGCTCCAAACGGGTACCCATTCTTCGTGCTATTCTTCTATTGTGGGCTCTGCCTGCCCTTCTCGGAGTTCTTCTGCGATATCATGAACACCTATGGCTTCCGCCTCCTTGACTTCACCCCCAACGCCGTTCTGACCATGGAAGTTTTCGCACATTTGTGCGAAAACTTTGTCGGAGTCCACCCCAGTGTTGCCCTTTTCCGCCACTTCTTCATACCTCGGGTAGAGAGAGGAGAGCCGCTTGCCGGAGGGATTGCCTGGATCTCGAGAGTCGGCAAGAAGGAGGCGTACTTGGAGGGTGAGCTCCGCAGCAAGTGGGATGAGTGGAGAGCGGAGTGGTGCTGGATCGTCGAGGAGAATCCGCAGCCCTTCACCGCCGTGCGCCAAGCTCCAATACTGCGCGGCAATGACTGGAGCAACGTGGCCCCGGAAGACGAGAGGCTGAAGATCGCCATTACTAGGATCCTTCGCCTCAGGCTTGCCGGGCTCACCGTAGGCGCTGTAGGCGCAGTTTTCCTCCGGCGCAGCATCGCCCCCCTGCAGGAGAGGGGGAGGCCCACCTGGGAATTCAAGAACTCGGCGGACATCATGAGGCTGCGGCCGGGCCTCAACTACAACTTCACCGTCTTGGAGCTGGATGCAATGCTCCTGGAGTTGTTCAAACGCGACCCCCAGCACCCATTCACGCTGCCGAGGGGCGTCATTCCATTATGCAATAATTCTTCGCTTGACCGGATCCGCGCCATGATGCCGTTGTGCGATTCACACGGAATCGTTCCAACTTGGCAAGAGCCTGCGGATGACGTTGTGCAAGCGTTCTTCGACAACTTGGAAGAAGTGCCGGTCCACGCTGACGAGCAGAAGAGCCTCACCCGTGACACCACCGACGAGGAGCTGCAGCGCATCGCCACTAGGGCGGAAGAGGTTGTGGCCGCAGCTGCCGCAGGCGTGTTCGGGTTCACTGTGGAGGAGGCGGAGGCTGCAGAGGCGGCAAACCTTGCCGAGCGCGCGGAGTTCATTGGCGAGGAAGAGCCTGCCGGCTCTGAAGCTGAGCCGAGCGAGGCCGGCGAGGAAGAGCCTGAGCCTTTAGAAAGCTTGCCGCAGGCGGAGCCCCCGGCCCCGCCAAGAAGGCGCCTTCGCAGGGCCGGGGACGCAGTGGGGCGGCAGCCGGGTCAACATCCGCCGAGCCGTGCGACGCGCTCTACCGCGGCAAGCAATGTTGCCGCGGGAGCGCCTCACGCAGCAGCGGCAACTGGAGCGGGATCTTCCCGTGCCACCGCCACCGCCCCCGCCAAGCGGGCAAGGGATCCTACTCCTCCGCCTCGCCGCACCGGAGGAGGGCCGGACTTCGATCTTTCCGCGCTCAGCTCTGACGAGGAGGAAGAAGAGTAAGCTTCTTTGGTGCTCTTGTAGTTCTTCAATCTTGCTGTTTATATCTTGTATCTGACTTGCTTCAATCTGGACTCCTTTCTTTTCAGGACGCTGGCCCAGAGAGCGGCGAAAAGGGCCAAGGCCGCGGTGATTGTCATCGAAGATGACCCCACTGTGTCAGCAGGGGGTGGGTCTGAGACCACCTTGATGGACCCGGCAATCACTTCTCAAAGCAGCCCCCAGCGCAGCCCCCAGCGTAAGTTCATAGTTAGCTTTCTGCTGTCGGGCGCGCATGAGTGCTTTTTCCTTTGTTGATATCTTGCTTGTTGACCTGTGTAGGAGCAGAGCAGCCACATCAGGAGCGCCCGGAAGCTGGTTCCGAAGTGCCATCTGCTTCGACTACGCCGCCAAGGGAGGGGTTCCCGGTAAGGGAGCGCTCTCCGGCAAGGGAGAACTCTCCGGCAAGGGGCAGCACCGTCGATCCTGCGGCGGCCGAGACCGCAACTGCAGATCTTGGCACAGGTAATCCACTTGTCCAAAAACTTTCCCTTGGGTTCTTCTTCTTCTGATTTTCTTCTCTTGGATTTTTGATTGATTTTTCTCCCTTCTTCGTTCTTCAGACCCATCTGCGGCTGAGCCAATGGAGACAGAGGGCGCCGGTGAGGAAGGGGCTGGTGCTAATGAGACCGCCGGCGAGGAGGCCGCCAAGGCTGCCGCCGCAGAGGGCGGCGAGGGGTCGAGCGATCGCACTGACGACCCTGAGGCCGCAGGAGCGCCAGGCGCTGCGCCGACCGCCGATCCCTCTGCCGCTGCTGCGGAGCCGGGCCTTTTTGCCTTGCCGGAGCGCGTGGCGCGTCGCGGCAAGTTCCTTGGAGTGCCTTGGTTGGCCTTCCCGGCAAGCTCCTCTTGTCCGGGCCTTGTTTCCTGAGCTTAAATACTTTGTTCTTGAATGGCTCCAAGGGAACCACGGAGGATCTTGGCGTTCGCTCGGCAAGCCTTGCCGCGGGGTGCTGCAACTGCCCGTGCACAAGTTCGGGGTACTAGGGTACCCCTATTCTAGTACACCAACATTCTCGCTAGATAGGAACTTCGGAGTGATTCTTCATCGCGCGTTGAGGGATGGTTATATGATCCAATTATATTAGCATTGTTGAGAGATTGCACTAGTGAAAGTACGGACCCTAGGCCTCATTGCCGTTTGTGCTCCTTTTATCAATTGCTACCTTGTTGTTTTTTATTGTTCTTATTACACAAACCAATATCTACTATCCATATTACACTTGTATCACCATCTCTTCACCAAACTAGTGCACCTATACAAATTACCATTGTATTTGGTGTGTTGGGGACACAAGAGACTCTTTGTTCTTTTTTTGCAGGGTTGTTTGAGAGAGACCATCTTCATCCTACGCCTCCCACAGATTGATAAAACTTAGGTCATCCACTTGAGGGAAAATTGCTACTGTCCTACAAAACTCTATGCTTGGAGGACCAACACGAGTCTACAAGAATAAAGTTGTGTAGTAGACATCAATAGCACACAAGGTATTCCTCCGGTATCCGGGAGTTTCATAATCTCATAGTCGAAGGAATATGTATTTGACATTAAGAAAGCAATGGCAATAAACTTGAACGATCAATATGCTAAGCTAACGGATGGGTCTTGTCCATCACATAGTTCTCCTAATGATGTGAACCCATTATCAAATGACAACTCATGTCTATGTTTAGGAAACCTTAATCATCGTTTAATCAACGAGTTAGTCTAGTAGAGGCTCACTAGGGACACAATATTTGTTTATGTGTCCACACATGCATTTAAGTTTCCGGTCAATACAATTCTAGCATGAATAAAAAACCTTTATCATGATTTAGGAAATGTAATAATAACCATTTTAATTATTGACTCTAGGGCATATTTCCATGAGTCTCCCACTTGCACTAGAGTCAATAATCTAGTTCAGATTGCCATGTGATTAACACACATAGTTCATATCGCCATGTGACCAACACCCAAAGAGTTTACTAGAGTCAATAATCTAGTTCACATCACCATGTGATTAACACCCAAAGAGTATTAAGGTGTGATCATGTTTTTCTTGTTAGAGAAGTTTAGTCAACGGGCCTGTCACATTTAGATCCGTATGCATTTTGCAAATATCTATGTCTATAATGCTCTGCATGGAGCTACTCTAGCTAATTTCTCCCACTATCAATATGTATCTAGATTGATATTCATAGTCATCTGAATCGGTGTCAAATCTTGCATCAATGTAACTCTTTACGATGAACTCTTTATCACGTCCATAGCCGAGAAAATATTTCCTTAGTTCTCCGAGGATGATTTTGACTAATGTCTAGTGATCTACTCTTGGATCACTATTGTACCCCCTTGCCAAACTCATTGCAAGGTACACAGTAGGTATGGTACACAACATGCCATACTTTAGAGAACCTATGGCTAAGGCATAGGGAATGACTTTCATTCTCTCTCTATCTTCTGTCGTGGTCGGGCTTTGAGTCTTACTCAACTTCACACCTTGTAACATAGACAAGAACTCTTTCTTAAACGGATCTATTTTGAACTTCTTCAAAAACTTTGCCAAGGTACATACTTTGTGAAAGTCCTATTAAGCATCTCGATCTATTCCTATAGATCTTGATGCCCATTTTATAAGCAGCTTCACCGAGGTATTTTATTCAAAAATTCTTATTCAAGTATTCTTTTATGATATCCAAAAATTCTATATCATTTCCAATCAACAATATGTCATCCACATATAATCAGAAATGCTACAGAGCTCCAACTCACTTTGTTGTAAATACAGGCTTCACCGTAAGTTTGTATAAAACCATATGCTTTGATCATCTCATCAAAGCGTATATTCCAACTCCGAGATGCTTGCACCTGTCCAGAGATGAATCACTGGAGTTTGCACACTTTGTTAACACCTTTAGATCAAAAAACTTCTGGTTGCATCATATACAACTTTTCTTGAAGAAATCCATTAAGGAATGCAGTTTTGACGTCCATTTGCCAGATTTCATAATTATAAAATGTGGCAATTGCTAACATGATTTGGACAGACTTAAGCATCGGTACGAGTGAGAATGTCTCATCGTAGTCAGCCGCTTGAACTTGTCGAAAAACTTTTGCGACAAGTCGAGCTTTGTAGATGGTGACATTACCATCAGTGTTTGTCTTCTTCTTGAAGATACATTTATTCTTAATGGCCCGCTGATCGTCAGGCAAGTTCACCAAAGTCCACACTTTGTTCTCATACACGGATCATAGCTCAGATTTCATGGCCTCAAGCCATTTATCAGAATCTGATCTCATCATAGCATCATCATAGTTTGTAGGTTCGCCATGGTCTAGTAACATGACTTCCAAGACAGGATTACCGTATCACTCTGGTGCGAAACATGCTCTATTCGACCTACGAGGTCATGTAGTATATTGATCCGAAGTTTCATGATCATCATCATTAGCTTCCTCTCTAGTTTGTGTGGGCATCCCGGGAATAGATTTCTCTGATGTGCTACTTTCCAATTCGAGAGAAGGTGCAATTACCTTATCAAGTTCTACTTTCCTTGCGCTCACTTCTTTCGAGAGAAACTCCTTCTCTAGAAAGATTCCATTCTTGGCAACAAAGATCTTGCCTTTAGTTCTATGGTAGAAGGTGTACCTAATTGTTTCCTTAGGGTGTCCTATGAAGATGCACTTCTCTGATTTGGGTTTCGGCTTATCACGCTGAAGCCTTTTGACATAAATGTCGCAACCCCAAACTTTAAGAAACGACAACTTAGGTTTCTATCCAAACCATAGTTCATATGGTGTCGTATCAATGGATTTACACAGTGCCCTATTTAACGTGAATGCGACCATATCTAATGCATAACCCCAAAACAATAGTGGTAAATCAGTAAGGGACGTCATAGAAGGCACCATATCTAATAAAGTACAGTTATGACGTTCAGACACACCATTACACTGTGGTCTTCCAGGTGGCGTGAGTTGTGAAACTATTCCAGATTGTTTTAAATGAAGGCCAAACTCACAACTCAAATATTTTCCTCCTCGATCAGATCGTAGAAACTTTATTTTCTTGTTACGATGATTCTCCACTTTATTCTAAAATTCTTTGAACTTTTCAAATGTTTAAGACTTGTGTTTCATCAAGTAGATATACCCATGCCTACTTAAATCATCCGTGAAGGTGAGAAAATAACGATACCCGCCGCGAGCTTCAACACTCATCGGACCACATACATCGTTATGTATTATTTCCAGTAAGTCATTAGCTCGCTTCATTATTTTGGAGAATGAAGTTTTATACATCTTGCCCATAAGGGCATGGTTAGCAAGTATCGAATGATACATAATCAAGTGATTCCAAAAGTCCATCTACATGGAGTTTCTCCATGCGCTTTACACTAATATGACCTAAACGGTAGTTGCACAAGTATGTTGGTGTATGACCATAGAAGGTTTTATTAAGTAAATAGAACAACAATTATTCTCTGACTTAAATGAATAACCGTATTGCAATAAACATGATCCAGTCATATTCATGCTCAACGCAAACACCAAATAACATTTATTTAAGTTCAACACTAATCCCGAAGGTAGAGGGAGTGTGCGATGGTGATCGTATCAACCTTGGAATCACTTCGAATAGACATCATCACCTCGTCCTTAACTAGTCTCTGTTTATTTTGCAACTCCTGTTTCGAGTTACTAATCTTAGCAACTGAACCAGTATCAAATACCCAGGGGTTGCTATGAACACTAGTAAAGTACACATCAATAATATGTATATCAAATATACATTTGTTCACTTAGCCATCCTTCTTATCCGCCAAGTATCTGGGGCAGTTTCCACTTCCAGTGACCATTCCCTTTGCAGTAGAAGCACTTAGTTTCAGGCTTAATTAGGTCTAGCTTTGGGCTTCTTCACGGGAGTCGCAACTTGCTTGCCATTCTTCTTGAAGTTCCTTTTCTTTCCCTTGCCCTTTTTATTGAAACTTGTGGTCTTGTTAACCATCAACACTTGATGCTCTTTCTTGATTTCTATCTTCGCCAATTTTAGCATCGCAAAGAGCTCGGGAATCATTTTTGTCATCCCTTGCATATTATAGTTCATCACGAAGTTCTACTAGCTTGGTGATAGTGACTAGAGAACTCTGTGAATCACTGTCTTATCTGGAAGACTAACTTCCACTTAATTCAAGTGATTGTAGTACCCAGACATTCTAAGCACATTCTCACTGGCTGAGCAATTCTCCTCCATCTTGTAGGCAAAGTACTTGTCAGAGGTCTCATACCTCTCGACACGGGGTATGAGTCTGAAATATAAATTTCAACTGTTGCAACATCTCATATGCTCTGTGGCGTTCAAAACATTTTTGAAGTCCCGGTTCTTAGCCGTAAAGCATGGCGCACTAAACTATTAAGTAGTCATCATACCAAGCTTGCCAAACGTTCGTAACGTCTATATCTGCTCCTGCAATACGTCTTTCACCTAGTGGTGCATCAAGGACATATTTTTTCTATGCAGTAATGAGGATAATCTTCAGATCACGGACCCAGTCCACATCATTGCTACTATCATCTTTCAACTTAGTTTTCTCTAGGAACATATCAAAATAGGGGAGCTATAACGCGAGCTATTGATCTACAACATAGATATGCAAAACTATTAAGACTAAGTTCATGATAATATAACTTAAGTTCAATTAATCCAATTACTAAAGAACTCCCACTTAAATAAACATCCCTCAAGTTATCTAAGTGATACATGATCCAAATCAACTAACCCATGTCCGATCATCACGTGAGATGGGGTGGTCATAAATGGTGAACATCTCTATGTTGATCATATCTACTATATGACTCATGTTCGACCTTTCGGTCTCCAGTGTTCCGAGACCATGTCTGTACATGCTAGGCTCATCAAGTTTAACTCATGTATTCTCCATGTGCAAAACTGTCTTACACCCGTTGTATGTGAACATAGAGTCTATCACACCCGATCATCACGTGGTGCTTCGAAATGACGAACTTTGGCAACGGTGCATAATCGGGGAGAACATTTTTACCTTGAAATTTAGTGAAGGGATCATCTTATAATGCTATCGCCGTTATAAGCAAAATAAGATGCATAAAGGATAAACATCACATGCAATCAAAATATCTGACATGATATGGCCATCATCATCTTGTGCTTTTGATCTCCATCTCCACAGCATCGTCATGATCGATCTCCATCGTTACCGGCTCGACACCTTGATCTCCATCCTTGCGTCAGGGTCGTCTCGCCAACTATTGCTTCTACAATTATTGCAAATGCGTAGCGATAAAGTGAAGAAATTACATGGCGCTTGCATTTCATACAATCAAGAGACAACCCTAAGGCTCCTATTGGTTGTCGATATTACAAAACATGATCATCTCATACACCAACATATATCACATCATATCTTGACCATATCACATCACAACATGCGCTACAAAACCAAGTTAGACGTCCTCTACTTGTTGTTGCAAGTTTTACATGGATGCTACGGGCTTACTAGCAAGAACCATTCTTACCTACGGCAAAAACCACAATGGTGATTTCTCAAGTTTGATGTTTTAACCTTCTTCAAGGACTGGCCGTAGTCAAAATTGATTCAACTAAAGTAGGAGAAAAAGACACCCGCCAGCCACCTTTATGCAAAACTAGTTACATGTGTGTCGGTCGAACCGGTCTCAGGTGCGTGGACATGTAAGGTTGGTCTGGGCCGCTTCATCCCACAATATCGCCGAATCAAGATAAGACGTTGGTGGTAAGCAGTACGACTATCACTGCCCACAACTCTTTGTGTTCTACTCGTGCATATCATCTACGCATATGCCTGGCTCGGATGCCACTGTTGGGAAATGTTGCATGGAAAACAAAAAAAAATCAAAGCACACGCAAGATCTATCGATGGAGATGCATAGCTACGAGGGGGAGAGTGTGTCTACGTACCCTTGTAGACTGTAAGCGGAAGCGTTAGATAACGCGGTTAATGTAGTAATAAGATGCATAAAGGATAAACATCACATTCAATCAAAATATGTGACATGATGTGGCCATCATCATCTTGTGCTTTTGATCTCCATCTCCAAAGCATCGTCATGATCGATCTCCATCGTCACCGGCTCGACACCTTGATCTCCATCCTTGCGTCGGGGTCGTCTCGCCAATTATTGCTTCTACAATTATTGCAAATGTGTAGCGATAAAGTGAAGAAATTACATGGTGCTTGCATTTCATACAATCAAGAGACAACCCTAATACTCCTATCGGTTGTCGATATTACAAAACATGATCATCTCATACATCAACATATATCACATCATATCTTGACCATATCACATCACAACATGCACTGCAAAAATAAGTTAGACGTCCTCTACTTGTTGTTGCAAGTTTTACATGGCTGCTACGGGCTTCTAGCAAGACCCGTTCTTACCTACGGCAAAAACCACAATGGTGATTTATCAAGTTTGCTGTTTTAACCTTCTTCAAGGATTGGCCGTAGTCAAAATTGATTCAACTAAAGTAGGAGAAACAGACACCCGCTAGCCACCTTTATGCAAAACTAGTTGCATGTGTGTCGGTCGAACCGGTCTCATGTGCGTGGACATATAAGGTTGGTCTGGGCCGCTTCATCCCACAATATCGCCGAATCAAGATAAGACGTTGGTGGTAAGCAGTACGACTATCACTGCCCACAACTCTTTGTGTTCTACTCGTGCATATCATCTACGCATATACCTGGCTCGGATGCCACTGTTGGGAAATGTTGCATGGAAAACAAAAAAAATCAATGCACACACAAGATCTATCGATGGAGATGCATAGCAACGAGGGGGGAGAGTGTGTCTATGTACCCTCGTAGACCGTAAGCGGAAGCGTTAGATAACGCAGTTAATGTAGTCAAACTTCTTCACGCTCCAACTGATCGAGTACTGAATGTACGTCACCTCCGCGTTCAGCACACATTCAGCTTGGTGATGTCCTCCGCCTTCCTCGTAGACCTTAAGCAGAAGTGTTAGATAATGTGGTTGATGTAGTCGAACTTCTTCGTGCTCCAACCGATCGAGTACCAAACATACGACATCTCTGTGTTCAGCGCACGTTCAACTCGGTGACATCCTCTGCCTTCTTGATCCAGCAAGATAGCGAGGTAGTGGATGAGTTCCAGCTGCACGACGGCATGGCGATGGTGATGGTGAAGTGATCTCCGCAGGGCTTCGCCTAAGCACTACGAAAATATGACCGGGGGTGTAAATGGTGGAGGGGGGCGCCGCACATGGCTAAGCAATTGTTCTGGTATGCTAGGCGCCCCCTCCCACATATATATAAGTGGGGGGATGAGGGAACAGCTAGGAGGCACCCCCAAGTAGGCTGAATCCTACTTGGGTTCCCTTCCCAAGTGGCGCCCCTTTCCTTCTTTGAAGTACGGGAGGAAGGAAGGAGGAGGTTCCCCCCCTTTCCTTTCTCTCTTGAGGAGGGAAAGGCAGGAGGGGCCACCCCTCCCCTTTCATTCCCCTAGGGCCGGCCATTCATGTAGAGGGCCGCACCAGCCGCCTAGTGGGCGGGTCCGTCCCCTCCTTCTGCCCATTAAGCCCATACACTTACCGGGGGTGTCCAGAACCCCTTCCGGTGACCCGATGACTACCCGGTGCACTCCGAAACTATTCCAGTGTCTGAATACCATCGTACTATATATATCAATCTTTACCTCTCGACCATTTCGAGACTCCTCGTCATGTCTGTGAGCTCGTCCAGGACTCCAAACAACATTCGGTCACTGTCGGTGTCAAAACCGGCGGATCTCGGGTAGGGGGTCCCGAACTGTGCGTCTAAGGCGGATGGTAACAGGAGGCAGGGGACACGATGTTTTACCCAGGTTCGGGCCCTCTTGATGGAGGTAAAACCCTACGTCCTGCTTGGTTTATTCTTGATGATATGGGTATTAGAAGAGTGGATCTACCACGAGATCGGAGAGGCTAAACCCTAGAAGCTAGCCTATGGTATGATTGTATGTTGTCGTGTCCTATGGACTAAAACCCTCCGGTTTATATAGACACCGGAGAGGGTTAGGGTTACACAAGGTCGGTTACAAAGGAGGAGATATCCATATCCGTACTGCCTAGCTTGCCTTCCACGCCACGTAGAGTCCCATCCGGACTCGGGACGAAGTCTTCAATCTTGTATCTTCGTAGTTCAATAGACCGGCCAAAGGATATAGTCCGGCTGTCCGGAGACCCCCTAATCCAGGACTCCCTCGGTAGCCCCTGAACCAAGCTTCAATGACGATGAGTCCGGCGCGCAGTATTGTCTTCGACATTGCAAGGCGGGTTCCTCCTCCGAATACATCACGGAAGATTTTGAATACAAGGATAGTGTCCGACCCTGCAAAATAAGTTCCACATACCACCGTAGACAGAATAATATTTCCACAAATCTAATCTGCTGACACGTTTTGGCAACATGACATTATGCCATGGCCCGGTAATTATTTGAACTGTTTCCTTTAACTAGCCCCGCACACAACGCGAGGCAGTTTCTTGACACGTCTTGTCAAAGCAAAGATCGTGTTCCCCTTATTACGGGATTCTCATCAATACGGGCGTGGGTAACCCAACCGCGCCATCGATTACGACGCTTGGGGGATAAGCGAGTTTTACTAGGCTAGTGGGGGCGCATAGTTTCGGTCGCCTTATAAAGGGACAAGGTTTAACCTTTTTTCTACCCACGCCTTCTTCCTCCTTGCTCATCCACTCTTGTGCACTCGAGCTCCAAAGCCCAAGCCCACATCCTTCCCCTCAATCTTCTCCAATCATGTCCGGAGCGGGAGGCAAATGGATGGCTTCCTCCGTTACGGAGGGACACATCAAGAAGCTGTGCGGAGCCGGATACTTGGCCGCGAATATAGCGCATCGGCTGCCTGCTGCGGGGTAGATAGTTCCTACCCTTGAACCTCATGATAGGGTAGTTTTCCTCCACCACTTCCTCCGCGGACTGGGGTTTCCCCTCCATCCATTCGTCCGTGGTCTCATGTTCTACTACGGGCTGGACTTTCATGATCTGGCCCCGAACTTCGTCCTCAACATTTCGGCGTTCATCGTCGTGTGTGAGGCTTTCCTCCGCATCCGGCCCCACTTCGGCCTGTGGTTAAAGTCCTTCAATATCAAGCCGAAGGTGGTGGGTGGCCAACAAGCGGAATGCGGCGGAGCCATGGTGGGCAAGATGCCCAACGTTATATGGCTTGAAGGCTCCTTTGTGGAGACAATAAAGGGGTGGCAATCGGCGTGGTTCTACATCACTGAGCCGCGCGACACCAAATGGGTGGCTGCCCCCGAGTTTCGATCCGGATTCCCCACACGGCTCACTTCCTGGAAAGAGAAGGGCTTGTCGTCGGGTTCATCGGTGGAGCTGGACGGACTCCAGAAATGTATCCTGAACATGGCAAGCAAGAAGCTCAAGCTTGTCAACATAGTCCAGGTCATGCTCGTCCACCGGATCCTCCCATGCCAACAACGGGACTTCAACTTGTGGGAGTTCGACCTGGCCCAGCACCAGACTCTGAGCGAGCTCTTCGACACGATGCACAAGGACGTCTGGAAGGTGCTGTTCAAGGGCGCAGAGGTCCCTCCCTCTCTTATCGAGGACCGCGGGTTAAGCGCGAAGCTCCGAGCGCATTCGGTGAGTTCCATACATCTGTTAGGATATTATTTCCCCTGGCTTAACCATGTGCAGGGTCTGATCTCCATGCCTTTGACAGGACTGGGTGGAGACGTCAGGGCAAACTAACTGTCTGGCCCCTCTGCCCAAAGACACTGCGGACGCTCTCCTGACGGAGATGCTAACTCCGGCTCCTTACAAGGTGCTGGAGAAGACCAAGAAGGCCAAGGGAACCCAATAGAGTTCCCGGCGCCAGGCGTTATCGGACTTATCATCCGATAACTCCGCAACGCACTCCTCCCCCGAAGACGAGGAGGAAGATGAAGATGCTCCTCCTCCAGTCGGGGAGACAAGAAAAGGAAGGCTGCCCCTACAGGGGGGCGAAGGGTCCAAGAAGGGAAGGACTCTCCTTACGGACTGCTCCACCACCGCCGCTGAAGGCGAAGACGAGTGGCTGCTCAGGGCCAAGCCCCTGGCGAAGTCGTAAGTATTCGGATACCAGAGTAACTCATAGCATTCCTTTGTTGCACTGCTTCTCCTAATGCCGAATTATGATTATGCAGACCGCCACGAGCCCGTATCGACGTATCGTCGGACGGCTCCCTGGGCTCATCGGATATGGATAGCGATCCGCTTCCGACCGCCACCTTCCCTTTCCCTACGGACAACACCGAGGTATCGTCTCAAGAGGCACCGGGTCGAGGGGAGACAGTCTCGGAGGCGCCTCAAGGTGACCTTCCGGACTCCGGGAGCAGAGGGAACAAGGCCCCTGAGGGCTCTGAGTTCGGCCCTCAGCCGAACACCGCACCGGAACCTCCAGTGGTTCTGGACTCGGGCAGGCGGCCTCCTTCCAAGAGGGGCAAGACGCCTGTGCCGGTGACCTCCGTCCATCCAGAGGCACTGGACAATCTGCTGGGAGCGCTTCGCAACGCTTCCATCGACGAGGGGCACCGCACTATTATGAGTGCGGTGGTCCAGAGGGTTCAGTCCGCCAAGAGCGGACTGACTGAAGCCTGTGCCAGCCTTCTAACAGGCTTTGAGGTAAGTTTTTGAAATATGGGAAAAGTATTACCGCATAGACAGTAGCCCCTGATGCTCTGTTCGGTGTTCATAAAGAAAAGCCGAACAGAGGATCAAACAATATCGTAGGAGTCTAATATAAGTATGTCAATATGCGTATGCAGGCTTGGCTGCTGGCATCTGCCGCACTGACTGCGGAGGTCGCCGCACTGAAGCAGGACCTTAAACGGTCCAAGGACGAGCTCGGCCTTGCCAAGTGGCAGCTCGAGGAGAACAAGGGTAAGTAATACCCTGTCTATAGATATGTATATATAAAAGAAGACGCGATTGCAACATGACAGGATCATCGTAAATTTGCCAGGGGCCACGACCGAGGTGGCGACCCTGAAGCAAGCGCTATCCGAGGCTAAAGACAGAGCGGCCAAGGAGCGCACCGAGCGGGAAAGGCGGGTGGCACAGGTGGGCGAGGTGCAGCAAGAGCTCCAAGCTCTCGTGTCGAAGCATGAGGTGTTGGAGCGTGACTCGAAGACGCGAGAGTCCGAGCTCGCCGCGGCCCTCGAAAGCGCGAAAAATGCCAAGGCTGAAGCCCAAAGAGCCCTCCAGGAGATTGAGGCAATGAAGAAAATAGCGGCGGGTAAGGCATTCCTTATGCATAGCAAGCATGTGAAAGTAAATTACTTGTTACTTACCCGAATCCGGAGCTCTCCAGGAGCGTTTGCAGATTTGCCCCGCAGCGTGTCGGATGCCGCACAATTTTACCAGGCCGAGGAGGGAAGCTCAACGGAGAAGTTGTTCTAGTCTCAGTATACTGGGGCCGAACACCCGGTGCCCATGAGAGACCAGCTAAAGCAGCTGGTCGAGCTACACAAGGTGGCCCGAACAGGCCATGAAGGGCTTTATAGTCCGGATGTGGTCTGGCGACGTCCTTCCCAGCAGCTACTTCGGCCTGGTGACACTACAAAAAAAGGCACATCCGTGACATTTTGGGCCGAACGAATTTTTTTCTGTCATACATATGACACTTCTATGACGATAATTGTGACAAAACCCGGTATCATCATAGATGTGGTGGGCTCCTACTTCTATGACAAAAAATCATGACAGAAAATGGGATTTTCGTCATGGGCGTGCCGGAGACGCAGCTGCATGACATTCTTTGGTCCGTCCATGATGGAAAAAACCATGGTAGAAGCGAGGGGGAGGAAAATTTCGGGGAGTTCCCGGTTATGGTGGGAGGTCGGGGGCCGAGCGATGTGCGTTTCTCTCGTACACGTACGTGCGTGTGTGTGAGGCATTGGCTCTAACTGAACCCGAGCGAGGCGTTGGGCTCTAACTGAACTCGAGCGATTGCACTGCAGGCTACGCGTTACTGAACCCGAGCGATCGATCGATGGCTGTTAACTGAACCCGATCAAGAGATTCCTTGGCTACTGCTGCTAACTAAAGCCGATCGATGGGATGAACAATGAGCATTGCGGCGGGGGGGGGGGGGGGGTTGGTTCCCCGTGGTGTGGTGGAGGGTTGGATGAATAGTAGACAATGGAGGGGTGCCCGTGGAGGGGCGGATGAACAGGACCCCGTGGTGTGGAGGGCAGGATGAACAGTAGACGGTGGAGGGGTGCCCGTGGAGGGGTGGTTGAACAGGACCCCATGGTGTGGAGGGCTGGATGAACAGTAGACGGTGGAGGGGTGGTTGAACAGTAGCCGATGGAGTAGCGCACGGTGGAGGCTGGATGAACAGGAGCCCGTGGAGGCTGGAGGAGGTCGACGGTGGATGAACAGTAGCTCGTGGAGGCTGGAGGGGGTCGACAGTGGAGATGAACAGTATCCCGTGGAGTCCCGTTTTGCGGTACGCCACACCCCTCCCGATGAACAGGACCCCCGTTTCGACCGTAGCGCTCCAACACAAGTCTGTTTCCTCCGTTTTGCGGTACGGCACACCCCTCCCGATCAACAGGACCCCCGTTTCGACCGTAGGAGGTCCGTTTCCTCTGTTTTGCGGTACGCCAGGCCTTGTTTCCATCGCCTCTTCCGTCCAAGCCCTTCCGATGAACACGACCATGCATTCCGTTCCGACCCATTAACACGACGACGACGATGTTTCTCCGTTCCAACCCAGCAATGTACACGAGCCCTCGCCATACGTATGCACGAGTAGGCGTTCGAGACCCGCCTGTATGTACACATACGTGGCTGTATTTTCTTTCTTGCACCCTGGTCGCCTCTACTACGACACGTGCGCGCCTCTACATCCACCAGTATATATGTACGTACACGTTCGCGACCAGAATGACAATGCTATGTATGCTTCGACCAGGTGGTCCCGACTGTCAGGCACTTCCTTGCCTGCGAAGATGTAGGTGGTGGGTCCCAGCAGTTAGGGGGCGAATCGTTTTTTTGCCCGGACACACTTCCTTGCGTGCGAAGGTGTAGCTGGTGGGTCCCAGCACTCAGGGGGGCAACGGTTTTTTCGCGAAATATGGTGGCCCGTCCGGTGGGTCCCTACTGTCAGGTGGAGGAATCATTATTTTCCGCGTAATAAGGAGGCACTTCCTTGCTGCCACCGTGGACCCAGCTGTCAGCCTCTCCACATACAGTCCATGTCCGATGGAAGTCATTCCTTGACCATGTTGACCACGCCGCGCCGAGAGCACCAGGGCGGTGGACGACGGCGAGGCCTAGGAAGGGGACGATGCGGAGCCGGTGAAGACGCGGCAGTGGATGCCCACGCGGAGAGGAGTATGAGGGTTCACTCGTTCGACTGTGGTGTGAGGCTGCCATCGCCGCAGGGCCTGGCCAGTGGTGGGAATAGTAGGGGGCGGTGAGGCCTCCGCGGCAGCACAGCCGACCACGGGAGGCAGGAGCAGGCAGCACGACCGGCGCTGCTTTGGGCGGCTGGAGCAAGAAGACCAGAGGTTGAAGAAGCACTACGGCCATTGGATGGACATCGTACAGTCACTGGAGCTAGAATCGTTCATATTGACTAAGTTGACAAAGCCCTTCGTCCCCGTCACCTTAGTAGACCCACAAGTCAGCCTCCCACCAAGGTGGGTCCCTGATAGCCGGGGGAGTATTCATTTTTTTATGCGTAATAAGGAGGCACTTTAGGTGGGTCCGAGCTGACAGCGGGGGGAACGTTTCGACTATAGGAGGCCTCGCCGTCGCCGGAGAATAATAGCAGGTGTGGGTGAGTAGAGGGATGGCTAGGCCAGTGCTGGGAGTACAGTGGGGCGGTGAGGCCTGCGCGGTAGCAGAGCCGGCCATGTTGAGGAGGGAGCAGGCAGTCCCGCCGGTGCCTGTTTGAGCGGCTGGAGCAGGAAGAGCAGAGATTGAAGAAGCACGACGGCCGTTGGATGGCCATCCAACAGTCACTGCTTGTGCGTCAACCTTTTTTTAGGGAAGCCTCAAATCTGTGGGAAACATCATACAACCCATCTGCCATTATTTCTAATAATTTACAGCCCATTTGCTAATTATTAAGGTTTTTTTTGGATCCCATATTCTTTTTGTTAACATTACAGCCCATATTGTGGCCACGGTTAAAAAATTATACGAAATTTTGCATATTTCGGTGCGGTCCGAACTGTTTTTAATCCCAAAATTTCGACTCACATTCAAATTGATTTTAAAAATAAATGTATATCAATATAAAATCTAACAAATTCTCCACGCATAAAAATTAATGTAATTTCAAATCTCGAAATGAAAAAAGATATTTGAAACTAATTGCCGGTTTGATGTGTTTTAAAAATGTATAGCCCATTTCTCATTACTGATGGGCCATTTTCTCAGCCAGCCGAATGAAAGCTCTCCTCCTCGTCTTGAAAGATTTGCAGCCCAACAGGCCTGACAAAGCGACTTACTTGGCAAATCACAAAAAAACTGGGCTGTGGCCGTGGACCCAGCTGTCAGCCTCTCCACGTACAGTACTCTTCCGATGGAATGTCGTTGACCACGTTGACCACGCCGCGCTGAGAGAACCAAGGAGGTGGACGACGGCGAGGCCTAGGAAGGGGACGACGCGGAGCCGGGGAAGACGCGGCAGTGGATGCCCACGCGGAGAGGAGTACGAGGGTTCACTGGTTCGGCTGCGGTCGCCGCAGGGCCTGGCTAGCGGTGGGAGTAGTAGGGGGCGATGAGGCCTCATCGGCAGCACAGCCGGCCACTGGCGCTGGTTTGGGCGGCTGGTGCATGAAGAGCGGCGATTGAAGAAGCAGCAGGACCGTTTGATTCAAATCCAACGGTTACTGCTGCTAGAATCGTTTGTTGACTAAGGTTACAAGCCCTGCGTACGCGTCAACTTAGTAGGCCCACGGGTTAGCCTCCCAACCGGTGCGCCCCAGATGTCAGTGGGAGGAATCATTTTTTTTTCGCGTAATAAGGAGGCAGTTGATTGCGTGCGGCCAGGCCAGCGGTGGGAGTATGGTGGGCCGGGGAAGCCTGCGGGGCATCATAGCGGGCCACAAGAGGAGGGATCAGGCAGTCCCGCCGGCGCTAGTTTAGGCGGTTGGAGCAGGAAGATCAGAGATTAAAGAAGCACGTCGGCCATTGGATGGACATCCAACACTAACTGCTGCTAGAATCGTGTGTTCACTGACAAAAGCCTTTCGTAAACAAGTCAGCCTCGAAATCCGTGGCGTGTACAACCCATTTGCTATTATTTTTATATTTTTTACTCATTTTCTAATTCATATGGAATTTATTGCAGCCCGTTTTCCATTTTTAGAATTGCTGGCCATTTTCTGGTCAGTACCAGGGTCAAAAAATTAACTAAATATGTGGGAAATTTTGAAAAATTGCAAATTTTTGCTGGGGAACGAAATATTCCTAATCCAAAAATTAATAGCCACAGTAAAACAAATTTAAAAATAAATTAGTACTATGTCATGTTAAATCCAATGAAATACGTATAAGATATCAGTGAAGAACAAAAACAAAAAAAGAAACTTATATCCCATTTGCTATAATTTTTTTGGAATTTTCAACCCCTTTTGATATTACTTTTAACAGACATTGACCATACTCTTAAGCCAGGCCGGAATGCATCCCTCCTCGTCTTGAAAGATTTGCAGCCCAGTAATTCGGAGAAAACAAATAGGCCTATCTTGGGTATTCTTCAAAAAGAAATACTGGGCTAGCTATTTTCCCAAAGAACTCGTGCATGAGCATTTATCTTTATTTATTTATTTATTTATTTACTTATTTATGTTTAGGGGACCATGAGCATGTACCTGGGCCGGATTCATGTGAGAGCCTCCCTTCCAGTTAATTATGGGCTTCTCTATTGGGCGTTCATCAGTGGGCTGCATGTTATCAACAAGTGGAAAATGTGTTCCGAGTTTCAAAAAAAATGTGTTCCGTACGATAAATAGTATGCGCTACGTACGGTACGGGGCACTAAAGGATCGAACCGTGCAACGACTTCCAAAACATTGTGTTTGTCATTCTAACAACACATTTATTCAACCAACAGACGAAATATACTACTGATTGTACATTGAAAACAACAGCAGCAGCAAACAGACAAAATATACTACTAATTGTACACGTCCGCTTAGTAGGCCCACAAGTCAGTCACCAAATCTGACGGGTCCCAGCTGTCAATGGGATGAATAATTTTTTTCGCAAAACAAGGAGGCACTTCCTTCCATGCGAAGATACAACCGGTGGGTCCCAACTGTCAGGTGGAGGAAACATTTTTTTAGCTTAATAAGGAGGAACTTTCCTTGCGTGCGACCATGGACCTCATGGGTCCCAGCCGTCAGGCTCTCCATGTAAAGTCCTCTTCCGATGACTCTCGTTTGTTGACCAGGCCGCACCGAACGCAGCGAGGCGGTGGACGACGGCGAGGCCCCGGACGGGAACGACTCGGAGATGGGAAACGCGGCAGTGGAGTTGCAGATTGAGAGGAGGAGAAGGGTTATAACTGGTTCTATTGCGGAGTGGGGCTGTAGTCTGTGGAGAATAACAGGAGGTGTCGAGGGGTGGAGAGATAGCCTGGCCGGCGGTGGGGTAGCGCTTCGCAGCGATGCGTGCTAAGCAGAGCTGCTAGCTGCCGGAGGCCAGACCAGGCGGTCCCAGCGATACTGGAGGAAGAAGACGAGAGATTGAAGGTGCATGCCGGCCGTTGGATATAAATCCAATGGCTGTGGATGACAAAATCATTTGTTGACCAAGTTGACAACGCCCTGCGTAGGCTTCGACCTATTGGCCCACATGTCAGCCTGCAAAAATGTGGCATATATTTAACCCATGTTTTCTAGAATGTACAGTCCATTTGCTGGGCTGGGTGAACAAATAATTTCGTGTCAATCAGGCCCATTTATATTTTCTAAGAAATCCCAGCCAATTTGCACTTCCTTGAAATACACGTATTAGGTGGGCTCGTTATATATACGTATAATGTTATGTTAGAAGGAGCAATTAATATCAAAGAATAAACCGGAGAGGCACATTTTATATATATATAATTAAGAAATTAGTGAGTTATTGCTCAAAATAAAAATGAGCGCATTATTATTAAATTGGTCCTTAAAATCTTCGCAATCACCAGGATTTTCCTTGCGTGTGAGTCAAAAACAACCAGGATTTTCCTTGCCTATGAGTCAAAAACAACCAGGATTTTCCTTGCCAACTTCCGTTAAACATTTACTCTTATAAGTTGCGATGTTTTTATAATGTATATATAAGTCTCTATAAAATATACGATAATAGTAATAATATAAATATATATATATAATGTGGTTAGAAGGGAAAACATAAATTGGACACAACATTACTTTTATAAGAGACCTGCGTTTTATACCCCACAGTAGGCATACTAACAAGTTCACACACAAATACAATAGAAAAGGTAAACGTTCATATCAAACTCAAGTTCACAGGACACGTTCATATCCATAGCCAACATTCACAATCAACAACTCAAAAGATTCATATATACACAAGATCAGCATATCTATGCATCCAAATGATTGATAGATCACACGACAATATTCATACATAATTTACAAAAAGATTTAGATATACACATGTTCAGTATGTTTATGCATCCAAATGATTGAGATCACAACCAATATGATCCATGAACAAACTTTAATTACCTAGGGTACGGACTGGTAAATGGTGTTCAATTGGAGGTACTTCTTGCTAAAATTAGTTCTTGTACGAGTAAACTTTCGAGTACATAAGAGGCAACACAGACAATCTGAACTTTGCTTGTAGGTTTATCCTCAAATAGTGGCCTCATGCCGAGGGAGGTTTGAGCAACTTGGCCACTACTTTCATCCAACCAGTTTACTGGCTCATCTTGGTCCTGTATCTCGCCAAAATTCTACATTGCAGACGAGAAAGGAGGCGGTTGAGAAAATGAACCACCCAAATTTTTTGTGCAGTTCACCTGAAATGGAGCATCCTTGGCGTGCAGACTGATTAAGTGTCAGATGAATATAAGCGTCAACCAACTTGTCCGGAATCTTTAGACTCCATGCCATATAGTTCGCTACCATATGTGCTGATAACCAAAAGGCACAAGTTGGGACCAAAGGCTGGACTGTGTTTTTCTGGGCTATGCACCAAGCAATATTTTTGGCGTTCACTCTCCTAACACTTGGAGTTTGACAATTGGTTGACGCCGGTTGATACTCGAATGAATATAGGCACTTCTTGTCACCATCTGATCATTTCGTGCATTTCTACTAAAATCACCCGATGTAATGATTTGCCTGCGAGTTCAGGCTCCAAATTACTCCTTTATGAAATCGGCAAACAGTAGCACAATACCAAATTACCAATACATATGACAGGCACAATAATCAGGATAAAGAACAGTACCAACCTGTGTGAGGTAGCATATCAATTACTATTTCCTTTGACTGGAAGCCGAGATAAGCCAAGCGACTGACAGCAAAGGAAGAAAGCATGCGGAGTTTAGCGACTGACAGGAAAGGACGGAAGCTATCGAGGCAATGAATCACCCAAAGTTTTTGTGCAGTTCCACCAAAATTGAGCATCCCTGTTGGCACATATATTGAGAGAGTGAGATTACTGTAATAGTGGGACTAGTTTATGAAACATACACTAACAAATAGAAGCACCCTCATTATCTTAATGGGTAAAGTTAGCAACATAGTAGTCTTGCTTAAAGAGAGGTATTAGTTTATTTAATCAGTGCCAATTAGCTCAACTCAACACTCAAAGCATTGCCATTTATCATAGGTTGCAAAACTTTAACATGCAAAGATAAAGGAGTTTCTCATAACAGTAGCACGATACAAATAGAGATGACAGCAAACTAATATGGATGAAGGCCTTAGGCCCGTACCAACTTGAGAAAAAAAGCTTATTCATGTAGTCCCATAAGAGATGATAAAGCACTCACTGGAATCACACAATAGTATATATTTTTGTGCACTTCAAATGTATGGTTGAAATCACTCTTGTTTACCAGTGCTGAGATTATATCGAAAGATTATCAAGAACTTCCAGCAGAGTTAAAGCACTGGCTGGGATACAGTTCATTGTATTGTCTTATGTAGTTCCATTTAATGTATGATTGGCACAACATGATCCCTGTTTGCACAAGTAGGAACAAGGTGAAACCTTCATTAGCTTAGTGAGAAAGGATAGGAAGACATTAGCATATTACTCAACCAGTAGCATCAAATTCATGATGGACAATACGCAAAACATTGCCTCATTGAACCAATGGCAATAAATTGACATGCAAAACAATAACACTATTATGTCATGACACTAATAATATTCCCTCCCTGCTCCACCACATGATTCACCTCCATAGACAAACATACACACGTACATGATTCATCATAGGGTCCTACTAAAGATTTGTTTAACTCCAACAGGAAAATTAGGCAGTAATAAATTAGTGGTACTTAAGTACTCCTAATTAATTAAGTGAGACAGAGAAGTGGAAGGGCTCCCTGGAGGATCGTCTCACATGTAAGGTAGTCGTTGCTGGAGCCCTTGAATGGCCTCGACTTGAGGCCTCTGGCTTCAGCAAGATTGCCTTGGCACTGTTTATTCTTCTTCTTCTTCTTCCTCTTCATGCTTTGTTTCTCTTTCTCCTCACCAGTTGGTGAAACCAAGTACATGATTCGCCTTCTAATTCAGAATTGGTTTTGTCAGTGAGGGAGTACAAGTGTACTAGTAAAAACATCATTATTTTCTCATGGCAGTCAGAAAATAGAGATGAACACATGCATTAAATATCATTCTTGCCTAAAGGAAGGTTATGGCGCCAATATGGATGATGAGGATTGGAACACAGATCTCCCTTTGTGCAGTTCCACCAAAATGAACCAACTGTTCCATTCTGATATTCCAGTTAAATAGCACAAAAGTCACTTCTTTTAAGAAGAGTTTTGTGAAGTGCACCAAAAGGTCACAACAGCAGCCAGGTGAATTGGATATCCCTGTTTGCATAAAAAGGCACATAGGAAACAGTCAGAGTCTCAAACAATTATAGGCAAAAACATTTGGCTAAACATGTCATGGCTTATAACAGTGGCATGGCTTCATTTTTACCAGGGACATTAGATTAAGAACAGCTAAGGCTGCGTTCGGTTCACAGGTTTGGTGCAGGATTTTCGTAGGAACATATTCCTACGGTATTCTTTCCCTTCCAACCGTTCGGAACACGGGAAAGGTGAATAGTGTTTCATAGGAAAGCTGGTCTGGTAGTACTGATTCCATAGGATTAGAAACATCCACGCGCTGCTCATTTTTTGGGCGGAAGCCCGAGGCAGGCGCTCGCTGCCATGCGTTAGACATGTTGCTGTGCTGTGTTGCCGGAATAAAAAATCAACCTATGTGTGGTACGTGAGGTGAGGACAAGAGTAGTCACTGTGCATCTGAATAAACAAATAGCATCTCATACTGCCAAGCATGCTACTCTAAAAAAACAAATCTGTACATTTCGTAGTCCACCCGAACACATTCTCTTGAGAGTTTCCCCCGGTTCGCTGTTCCATAGTTTTATACCTACATTCCTTTCCTATTCCTCTATTTTCATCAAGACCTATGTTTTCTGCCCCTTTATTCCGAACGGAGCCTAAATATTTGGTATAAGGGCATGGGACAGTGGGTGCACCAGCAGTCCAGCACCATGTACGTAAATAGGGGCATAAGTGGTGATTCATATTTTGTTGCCCCAAGAAACAAACATCCAAGAAACATATCTGGGTTGGTCCCATTTTTGTTCACCCTAGCCACCTACTCCTATGTGTGGATAGCAAATCTAGTCCTGGTCATACCACTGTGTACAATGTTACCCCTGTATTTCCCTTTTCGACCAAGAGACTGGTTGGATGACCAGTCTATACTACTTTCACCCCCTTTCCTTCCTGTTTGTACCAAGTACGATGTACATACTAAATTCCCCCACCCCCACTTTATTTATTGTTTGAACCAAGTAGTACAAGATTCAACTCCATGAAGTAGCTTTACCTCTAACAATAGAAGAGAAAAAAAATGTGACATTGGACCATCCGATCGAGAGGGGCTGAGAGGTAGAAAATGATGCACATGCAGCGACATAGCGAGCTAGGGAAGTAGAGCTAAGGCGGTTTCGAACGAAGATATACCTGGAGGTCGTCGGGATGTGGATAGGTGGGCGGCGGGAGGCCGGATCCGCCCACAGGCAACGACGAAGGGATCAGAGGACCTCCCGTGCCGACGCTCGGCTAGAGCTAATGGTGCGGCCGGCAGTGGGTCTCCTCCCTCACTGTCGACGATGGCCTAAACACTGCCCCTCCTCTCCTTCACCGGCGGAGGGGGATACGTCCGGATCTGAAACCAGCGGTGAGGATAGAAAGCCAGTGTTTTTTGAAGGGAGAAAGACAATGTTACTACCCCTATCTTGTTTAGATCTGGAGAGGATGAGAGTGTGTTAATAGAGAAACCCTATCAAGCAAGCGCGGAGGCTCCAGCCTATATATACGTAGTGAGCAACCCTAGCAAGCAACCCTAGCAAGCAAGCAACCCCTATCTTCATCAACTCGTACAAGACCGAGAAATTTGATTACTACAATGCCCTCTCCCTCGCGGACTGAGCTCCGGTGCCTTAACTGCACCTGCCTTTGGCTGCATGAGAGGAGGGCCAACCACCTGTTGGGCCCACCTGTCATAGATGCAAAGGCAGGAGCAGTAAGTAGAAGCTTTCACTACACGCTATCCCTCCCGCACGAGGTGGACGAACATGCAGCAGTGGATTCGATACTGTAGAAGTAGGAGTAACATCATTGTTCGTCTTCTCGAAGAGGCGAAGAGCCAAGCGCAACCCGAACGTGGCAGTTGCGAATGCTCGCGTGGTGCGGTTCCTTGGAGTACTAGCCAGGCTCTTGCATGAGACAAAATTGCTATTGTTTAACAATTAAACTCCATTATCCATTGGTTGATACTCATTCTACATAGGTCCACATGCTTAGCACCGTTTCCTCCTGGGGTCACCAATGTTTATTTGCTAATTAATAGCATTGCATGCAATGAACTAGCCATTGCAAGTCATTAAAAGCATGCACACCTCTCATCTCTTATTGGTTGATATGTCAAGAAACAAGAAACAAGGTGGAAGTTAATGCACCGCGCCTAAGTGTTTTGGGACTACGTATTTGGTTTTTATAAGATGACTTACTCACCTAGACGGAGGGAGTAGTATAGCCCTGTAAACCGGAAAGGAGTATTTGCCTTTCTAGAGATTTCAACAAGTGACTAGACTACACCATGTGCAGTACTCCCTCCCTTCCAGTTTATAGGGCTCAAATCTCAAATCTCATGAACCAAGGGATTTTGCGATTGGAGTAATGTATCTCGTACTTTACAAAACTACCCTAATTAAACTCATGCATTAATTATGTAGTTCTCTCGTTTTCCTCTCCGCCTTGGTCATGGTGCACAATATTGAGCACTCCTACTCCCTCCTCTCCGGTTTATAGGGCTTATCTCAAAATCTTAGTTTTTTCATTTTATAAGGCTCAATTTGGTTGTTCCCCATCACAAGTTCAGATTCCAATGTGCATTAAATAAGTGCATGCATGTATTACGAGAAAATTGACCAATGCATGTACTTTATGCATGCATGCATTGCAATTAATACATTGGTAAACATACATTTTTTAAGAAAACAAGAGCATTAATTGGGTGCTTTGGCAAATTACAAAAAGGATTCCACCACTCACCATCTACCTTGGTTGGTGAAATTTTTGAATTGAGCCCTATAAACCAGAAAGGAGGGAGTATATGACTAGCCGCTCTATCTAAATGTGGGACATTTCAAAGCATCCGGGCCCGCGTGCCATCCACCAAATCACAGCGAGGTGCTACAGTCGAGACTCACCTGTCACCCTGGTGTGGCCATCATGACCCCTCATATCACAAAACGCACACCTTTACCAGCAGTGGTAAGGTGGCCTCCAAGTTGGACTGGACGAAGCAACCATCATTTCACTGGAACGCTCGTTCAAGCCCTTTCTTACCTTTCTTGAAGAAAACCTCACTCCAGGCTACTCACTTCTGCCATTTTTCTTCTGTACCAATGAAGGAAAGGTGGGCGAATCAGTTATGCTGCTATATTTTCATGCCAAGAAACTTCTTTTTGCGAAGCACCGACCGATTCTCACATCCTATTCTTTTCCCGTTTTCATTGCGATTGTGGTTTCCTTTCGATTGCTTTTTGTTTGTCAGTTCATTGATGGATCCTGGAGCACAAGGCAAAGAGTTGCCGGCGGACAACCCAATGGAGAGAACGATCTCCAGGAAGCGAGCACCGACCAACGAGTTGACCATATTGGCGGGCCAACCCATGGAGACGAAGAACTCCAAGAAACAAGCACTGGCCCAAGAGTTGAGGACGTTGGTGGACGAACTCCTCAAAGAAAGTTGGAAGAACATCAATGGCCCCACCGTGCCTACCCCAGGAACTCTGATTGCCACCTATGTGAGGCTCAGGACCGAGTTTGAGGAGATAGTCGCCGTTGAGAAGCAGTATTCCCCTGGCAAGGTGATGGCTCCCATCGAGGACGAGGAGATGGCCCCCGGAGGGATGAGATCCCCCGGTGAGCTGCACAAGGTAAAAAATAATGGCTTATTACCATAGTTGTGGTTTTTGATTATTTGTAATGTGCTTGCTAATATGTTAGGGTTGTGTAGGTGCCGGTGGACGTCCTTGATGATTCCGATGTCGTGGCCCGTCCTGTTGGCATCGCCCCGGAGATCGATTCCGATGCCGTTGTCCATCCTGTGGACATCGCCCTAGAGATCGATTCCGATGTCGCAGTCAGTCTTGCGGACATCGCCCCAGAAATTGATTCCCATGCCGCTGTCCGTGCTGTGGTCATTGCCCGAGAGATCGATGACAAGAAATAGTTGGTCGCGCTAATCCTTCAGGGTAGTTTTGCATTGCCCTGTGTTTAATTACCAGAATGATGCGTGTTATCAAACCATCTTAGGGCTAGTGCACTGTCTTGTGTGGGCGGATCTTGCTACTTTTGTTTGATAGTGAATCATGCGAACCCTCTTCGAGTTATGGAAACAGATGTATCCTCACCAGCTTTTGATGTAATATATGGCATGATTAGATGTAAGTTTGAACTGTTTATCATATCAGTAGGGCTTGTTTGATGATTCTTGGTGTTAGTAGGCTAGCTACTGTGTGAGCTATAGTACTTGCAAAACACTCACCGAAGATAAACGTTGGGGCTGATGAGCTCGTGGTACGCTTATACTTATCCCTCGTCGATCAACCAATAGCACTAGCTCCTAAAATTGTAGGCTTAGCGATCGATGACCTAGGCGGGCTAGTTTGGCCTAGTGGGTTCAGTGATATGACGTGCAACACAAAATCATAGCAGTGCAGAGACGTGCTCCCTCCGTTCCAAAATAGATGACCTAGGCAGGCTAGTTTGGCCTAGTGGGTTTCAGTGATATGACGTGGTACAGTGCCGTCCATTCTTTGCGTGTGGTAGCAGTATTGCGGGTACAGTAAGTTTTCTTGAAGGAGCGGAATTCAACGAAGTCATGATGGTTCCTTCATCCGAACAACTTATAGTGGGAAAGGTTGGGCCTACGATACGACCATGGTAGACCAGGATAATTTTGTGCATGGCAGGTGGACGAGGATTGTCGACGTCCCACATGTCGGCGAATGAAAGTATTCTTTCCGATATAGAGGACGAGCAACGAGTATTTATTGTTTATTTTTGATGAAAGCTACTGTCTCCACTATTACAACGGAGGAGTGTGAAACACGGCAGCCCAGTGAACTTGGCATGTGCACCACTCCCTCCTTCCTCATGTAATGCCCAGGTTACAGCTTTTTCTCACTTTCTATCTATCTATTTCCTCTCAAATGTTTTTTTACCTTTCTTTTTTAAGACACAATTGTTTTTATGCCTTTTTTAGAATTATTATTTTTATACCTAGGAGCACGTGTAGAGACGGGCTCTTGCAGAGCCCACTCCTTGACTTTGTCAATGCCTCTCTCTCCTCCACATAAGGAGTACTACTTGCTATGCATCCATGCGGCGGGCAGCTGGCGTCTTGAGGGGCCAGGGCAATGAGAGCAGGCTCCGGAAGCGGTCCGGACTCTAGCATAATTTTGGTTTTTACAGTGTTTCTTTCTCCATTGACAGGAAGGCCCGCGTAGATAGATAAAGAACACGAGCTGATGAGGCGCATGCGGACTGTTTGACTGGTCAACCGGACAAATACAGAGCTATACGCTGAGCCAGTGACCATATAATCACCATATCTCGTATACAATGATCAAAGTGAGCTACCAAGACAAGTTCGATGATCGCCAATGCATTTTACTCGGTAATAAATGACCAGGATTGAAGGGGAATCCAAATTTGCTTCGTCTTCTGTCCTTGAGCTCTTGACAAACCAATGCACTATATGGTTGTCCGGCCACTCCACCCCAGAGCTCTCACCAAGCGTCGTTCATGCCACCGCGCCGCACACTAACCGGTAAGGCAGCGATGGCATCCCGCCGCGCCGAGTTCCTCGCCGCCCACGACCGCACACAAAATGGTAGGGAAGCGATGGCATACCGCCGTGCCGAGTTCATCGCTGCTCGCGACCTCACAACTATGTGGGAGGAATTTGAAGATGCCAGATTCCGGAAAACAGAGAAGGAGCAAGGAACCTCGTGGTGGAGCGTCTGCACTCATAATATTTAATATTATTCAGCGCTATAAAATTGACCAATCATCTCCAAAGTGGACTCGAAGAGTACGAAACACGGCAGCCAAGTGTAGTTACATCATACTAGTACATGGCTAACCCACGCTATCACCATATTTCTTGGCTTCTGTGCGACACCTATCTCTAGTAATCCAGCAGCATGTATCGTTCTCCCTCCTCGTCTCTATTAAAGTGCAGCAGGCTGGCATTTCTGCCATCTATTGAGGTCGGTTAACTATCACATGTTAGCGACATGCCAAAAGCATTCTAAAAAAAATTCCTTTCACGTTCCGTTTTCAAAAAGAAAAAAATCCTTTCACGTACGAATTTGCATGTATGCTTTGAGCAACTTGCATGTCCTATACTACTCCTGTTTGATACTCTAACTTAGCTAGGGGTTAGACTAACTCATCACTAACCCTGAACTAACTGTAGCCAAAGAGGTGTTTGGGTGACAGGGTTAGATTGACAATAAATGCACTTCATGGAGAGAGAAAAGTGATTTTTCAGTGGTCCCAATGAGAACTATCTCTAGTTTAAACCCTCATGGGTGGGATAGTTTTTTTTGGTGGGTTCGGTGCAACTTGCTCCAATTTAAACCCTCATGCTTGGATAGTTTAGGGCTATTTGAGCCCCAACTAGCTCAAACTAACTCTAACCCATGGATCCAAACAGGGCCTATGGCCAGTCTCGACGCGGAGCAGTCGTGTGCATCGGGAAGCGGCGCTCTCTCCGCCGTCGCGCCACTTCAAAGCCGGCGCCAGTGAGAGGTCGCCTCTGCTCTGGCCGAGCATTAATGCGGCACTGACGCTCCAGGGCAACGCTTACCGTTTCATGCGGGAAGCGCGCGCTGGCAAGGGAGTATAGGTTTTGAACCGTTTCAGGTGTAGTACTGGTAGTTTGCAAAACTACTCAATTATTGCACTCAGTTTCCTAGGAAATTGTGGTAAAAAATGTTACTCCATAGCCCACTTCCCTTCTCCTTCCTCTTCCACCGCCCGCGCACGTCCGCGGGAAGCGACTGGTCAACCCTTATATAGGAGTGCTAGCACAAAAAGATGCATGCATGGTCACTAAAATTTCCATATTAAAGCGCCGCTCCGGCGGGAGTATGGCGTATGTTGTTACCTTCGGCCGGCCCATGGCTACCGGGCGACGGCGACAAGAGAAGAGGCGGCGGGAGGGGAATGAATGCAGCTACTGTTTGGGTTCGCCTTCCGGCTTAAATAAATGCGCAGCATCACGTGTACCCGCGGGTGCACAAATTGTAACATACGTGTCTGCTTAAGTGGGCGTCACGTAACTAGTGTGTGTGTGAGAGAGAGATTTTGAGAGATAGAGTGCGTCTGTGCGACTCTACTCTTCAGACATGTACTCAACCTTTTGCATCAGGATATAAGTATAATGGTATTTACTTTAGCTAGTTATTTACGTGGCCAAGTTAACGTGGTTGTGTCAAAAAAATGTCACTTCCTGCTCGTGATTTGCGTTATATAATTACAAGCAAGATTCTCGTGCATTGCATGGAACATCATTATGCATTTTTTACAGAACACCTATTGTGATTGACCCATGCAGGAGTAATCCCATGTGTAAAAACTAATGATATCTCGAGAATTTTATCGGAAAACTGGTATCTCGAGAATGTCATCGAAAAAATGAAAGATGAGAGATAAGGCGAGGAGGAGTGGAGCGTGGTGGTGACTGGTAGTCAGAATGGGCGGAGGCATGGGGATGGACGGCGCCAGTAGGCGGCAGCGGCCACCATGCATGCTAGATTGTTCCAGAGACTTATTCCTTTTTTAATTGCTGAGCAATGAGGTTGCGGGAGATAATGATGTGGAGAGAGGTGTGGGTATCTTTTGTAAAATTATCACAGTTTGCTTTCTATCCTCAGATATAGATCATACGGTCTGTATTACAAGATGGCAGGCACATCATCACCACCAACTCATTTTTTTATAAGGGTACAGATGATAAGTTTGCTGACTACTAAAGTAAAGTGTAATTTATCCATGTTATGCAAGTAAATAAAGTTGATTGTTCATCCTACGGGTAAGGTTGGATGAAGGGTGGTAGGAACAAATGCTCCGCCTAGAGCATGTGTGTGTGAGATGGAGTCTTAGTGTGTGTGTGTGGGGTGTGTGTGTGTGTGATAGAGAGAGAGAGAGATGGAGTCTTAGTTTGTGTGTGTGTGTGAGAGAGGGAGAGAGATGGAGTCTTAGTGTGTGTGTGGGGGGGGGGGGCGTGCGTGCTTGCGTGTGTGTGTGAGAGAGAGAGAGATGGAGTCTTAGTGTGTGTGTGTGTGTTGGGGGGGTGCGTGCGTGTGTTTGTGTGTGTGTGTGAGTGTGTCGCGGGATCCTCTGTGGCGGATGTAATTTAAGTGTCCATGGCTTTCATCATAGAGAGGTGAAGTGTATGGCAGAGGCCACCAACGATGGGGTGCGAGAGAGAAAATGCCCGTAGAGAGGGAAGAGAAGGTGTGTGCGCGTGAGAGGAGTCGACTTCGAGAGAACGTGTTTGTTCGAGAGACACCGAGGAAGACTACTATATATAAATGGTGCATGTAGGCGGGAATTAAACTAATGGATGGTCTTATTGGTTTCAGGGATATATGGGAAGAGTGAGAGGCGGGGGCGGGGGGTAGCTAGAAGGAGATTGTTAAGTGTGAGTATGTGTTTTACCCATCCAGGCGGAAGTTATGTGCACAAAAGAGGAGAACAATTCGATGTGGCGTTACGATTGAGGGTAATTAACTACATATGGAGACATAGAGACCTTGAACGTGCATGTGTGAGAGGTATACATGTATACGTGGGATGTGTGTGTGTGTGCACGCGCATGATCGAGATAAAAGAAAGAAGACATAAGTCATAAGATCAACGACATGGGAGAGACGGATCGGTATGACAATATGCATGCATGTGAGAATGCATGGAAGAAGTCCCGACAATTGAGCATGTGTTTTTGTCTTTAAGAGATAGTGGTGTGGGCTGGAGCATGCACCTATGGCGAGCAGAGGGAGTGAGGCGCACCTATTGTGCAAAAGAGACCAACCTGTAAATGCATATGTATGGAGAGACATATGTAGTGTGGGTGATAGGAAGCAAGACTCCGTGCGAGAAAGAAATGTTGACGGAGAAACTACAGATAGATACAGAGATGGAGATGCTAGCTAGAGGGACATCCGCTAGTTTGGGTGTTGGAGATGACCGTCGGGTGGTTCAAAGGGTGAAGTTATATATGTGTGTGAGAGGGCACTTGACTCCATGCAGAGAGAAACATATGTAGTGTGCGTGATAGGAATCAAGAGTGAGGGCAAGAAAGAAGGTTGATGGAGAAACAGATGAATAGAAAGATAAATATGCTAGCTAGTGTGCGTTAGAGATAGGAGTATAGTGGATCAGAAAGCTGGGTTATGTGTGTGGGTGTGAGAGAGATAGAGAGAGGGTGCGTGTGAGTCACATACAAACAAATATCAGAGAGAAATGAGATCCAGAGAGACGGAGTTTTGTGTCTGCGAGAGAGAAAGATATTTCACAATGAGAGTGATAGCTAGAGAGACATATGAGGGAATGCAAGATATCTCTAGGGAGAGAGGGTATGTGTGAGCGACATACAAGAGAACAATGGAGAAATATGAGACCCTGGGAGACAGAGTTTGTGTTTGTGTGTGAGAAAGAGATATTGAAGAGGAAGAGTTGTAGGTTCTCATATCTAAGGAGCGAAAGACATCTCTACATGAGGGGTGTGCGAGTGGCACACAATGGAATAGTAGAGAGAAATGAGACCCCGAGAGACAAAGTTTTGTGTTTGTGTGAGAGAAAGAGATTCCACATGGAGAATCATAGTTAGAGACATATAGCAGGGAGCGAGATATACTTAGAGAGAGATAGAGTGATGAAGGTCGAGGGAGAGAGTACCGTCAGTGTGTTACGAAGATAAAAGATCATTGTCGACATACAGGTAGCACGAGAGATACCTGAGAGACGATGAACGCGTATAGGTCCAGAGAGATAGTCTTATATAAGCATGAGTGATAGGTATATGAGACGAATATCTGGATTAAAGGGGATTCAAATATTTAAACTGGAGATCACGACATCGATAATATCATAACGCAAATTGGTGTATCAAACATGCATATTCATTTGAATTTGGGCACACATGTAATGTTATATAGTTTATCAATATTGGTGATCCATAGATTCTTCAATTACAAACAATGCATGGTTTATATGCAATTAATTTCTAAACGGGATTACACTATATGTTGCGTGTGTGAAACACATTATACATGTTTGAGAAGTAAAAAAACCCCGCATGAAACACACATTAATTGGAGAGAGTTAGCGAGGAATGCATACATTAGATTTCAACATAAAGTGGTTTCAAATATTTGAAAATCCAAATTGATGGATACAACCTTATGAATCTGAGATCATGCCATTTGTAAACCATATTTATGTATAAATGGTGTTGTGCTTTTGAAAGTATATATAAAAAATGATGTATATAGAATGTAATTCCAATAGAAAATGGATCCCGCCTGAAAAAAATAGAATACAAAGGGGATTTGAATTGAGTTGGCACGGTAAATGTGCACTCTGCAAAATTTGAACGAAGCGGGGAAAGTCGCAGTAACCGCCCGAAACCAAAATCTGCGAGATGGAAATCACTACTGCCTATCCCTGCCACGCAAAGCCTATATGTGGATTTCTATAGGTTTCAATAAGGGTAGGTTTGTAATTTCACCCAAACGTGACGTAACCGCCTCTCACACGGATTCATACATGGTGGGCGCCAAAACACAGTGTGTCCTCGGCCGAAATCGACTCCCTCCCCGATTCATATTCATACACGGTGGGCGCCAAAAACAAACTCTCGTCGGCAAATATTTGGTGTATGCAAGATTACCGTCCTATCCCCAACCGACTAGTGTTGCTGTGATGTAGTAGAAATTTGAAACGGGGGCTAAGTTTGTGAATTTCCTCGCATTTGAGACAAGCGCGCCCTGAACACATGGTTCCCCCCTTCCTCTCTACCTCCCTTTTCCCCATTCGTACTCCGTGGGCACCAAAACACCCTCTCCACCGCACCCTCCTCCGTACATCGCCGTCCACCACCCCATCCACCGCCGTCCTCCTCCACCATGCCAGAGCTGATACCCCGACACCGCCGTCCATTATGAGAGATCGGCCTCTCTCATCCACGGCTTCGGACCGGGATCCTTGCATCCCGTCCTCTCGCTTCATCCCCGCCGTCGTCCACCTTTCCGGAGCCGCTCCTATGACTGTCTCGTCCACCGCGCCCCGCCGCCACCGTCTACCCTCCTAGATCTGCTTCCACGCTGCCGACAGCCATCGCTACCGCAGCACCGTCAAATTCTCAGCAGATGCGTACACGGCGCCGCACCAGAGGCGGTACTCTTTCGTATCTGGTAAACTTATTTATCGTAGCAAGAAAATAGATCGCCACTGCTTTACTCTGATTTCTTGTCTTGGTTGCGAAGTTGCCTTTGTCCGGTTTGCACCTTCAGAACCGCCATGGCATGCTCAACACCATACTCGCAATGCTCATGGTTTCCCCTTTTTATATTCCACACTAGTTAAATCACAATAGACTAAATTTCGAAATTGGGTCAGTCGATTTTTCAGAGCTCGCCGGAGTTCGCCGGTGCGATCGAAGGGGCTCGGGCGGGCACGGTGGTTTTGGGGGGCGGTGGTGGGGCCTCGTCGAACGAGGAAAACTCGACGCGGGTGGGGGCAGGGGTGGGGGTGGCGGAGGAACACATGCAGTGGGGCCGGTGGTTCGGCCGGCGGCCCATGCGGTGTTCTGTATGGGAAGCACGGTATGTTCCTTGTCAGGAAGGGGAGCAGTGACATCTGCAGTCTAACAGCTGATAGAGCTGGCCTGTACGTGATCGATAGGCTTTCAATTACTAGCGGCAATACAACACCGTAATTTCCAGCCAGTTCCACTTTCCCGATTTATATATCCTGGTTATGGTGTACCCCTGTTATGTACACGATGATCTGCCTAGTTGTTGTGTGCTCTTGTTATCATGGTTTGGCAATAAACTCTCTATACAGTATATTATGAACCTATCATCTGCCAGCTATCCTTACTTATGGAGCCTATTTTTTGTGTACTCGTGCCAGATTATATAAATGCACGCACCATATTATAGCACACATGAGCTCTCTCATCAGAATCCAGTGATAGCACACAAGTGTTTGCAGGGGCGCCCCTATATTAGAATATCATCTGCATTACAAAGATAATCTCACAACTATTTATATTTTCATGGTTCTCAGATATCATACGCAATTACAGTGAATATCAGAATCCGCGCATCAGAAGAATATTGTGGAACACTGCAATGACTTACAAAATTGGCACCAAGGCATTGAGTGCCATTCTGGAAGCAATGAAACTCGTACGCTCCCCACCTGTTGATTCTTGTTCAGAATATCGTCCTAGTGCCTATTCGAACCTCGAGGAGTCAAAGGCAGATGGCCTGTCTTGTTCACCCATCAAGGTGCTTGTTCTAATTTGGCAAGGTTTTATTGATTGCGCATATCTTGCATATGTTGTCTTGCATTTCTTCTACTTTGTTGCACCGCCATCTGCTTAGTTTACTCATCATATATGTCGAGATGCCATGCCCATTCATTATCAATACATATTCCATCTGTCATCGTACCATGTTTTTCCACTCAAATGCAGTTCTGGTGCATTAGACATCAAAAAGGAAGAGGGTGATTGCCGAACCTGAAGGAGCACCAGCAAAGTCCTTGAAAAACATGGTGGTGCCGGAGAAATCAGACAGCACCCCACTTATATTGGCTGTACAACCAGTGACACAAAACGTAGGACCGACTCCAGCAGACTGTACCCATACTTCACTGGCCACACCACTAGCCCCACCACACAGGACCTGCACTCCAGCAAAAGGTATACCAATTTCATTTGCCATAGCACTAGCTGTACCACAGAAAAATCCCACTCCAGCAAAAAGTTCAGCAAGTCCACCAGCCGAAGATCTATCCCAACTGCAGAGACGGCCAATTCCTACAAATTGGAACCCCATTCCATTTATTCCCGGTTTAAAAGACAATGCTTTCAATGTTGTTAGGGACTACGTGCATATATTCCCATCATGGGAAGATTATTGTGAAGACAAACACCATTTTCACATCTTCCTGTCCAACTTACGTGTAAGTGCTATTATTCATGGTTATTATTTTCCTGTTTTCTGCTGATTGAACACATCAATGATTTACATTACATTGTTGTAACTAGGCGAGGGTCAATCTGGATAGTCATGACGAGCAAAGCTTGCTTGTGCTTTTCAAGGAAGCATTGCAGCAGTATCGGTGTTACCTGAGGAAATCACACTTTGATGGCAAGTCTATAAACGAATTTCCGGTGAAGTCTCATGTGCTAAATTTAGAAGACATTGAATGGATAAACCTTGTTATGCACTGGACTCGTTCCCAGGATGAGGTACTGTCTATGAAATCACATGACAATTTGAACTTCTACTTTTTTGCATGTGCCTTACGGATCTTTTTTGCAGGAAATCTGCTCGAAGAAGAACTCCGGTTTGACAAGAACGACAAGATATCGCAAATATGCTGCCTGCTGCTTTGCTCTTGTTAGTACCTGTTGTCCTGTATCACTGTACTTGCATACATACCTGGTTCATTATGTGACAGCAGTATGCATGATAGCTTGCTTATCAATTGTTCGCTCCAAATTATCTGATCTGTATGAATGGTTACATTAGTGTAGAATATATCCAATGCCAATGTTTTTTTAGCTCTGCATTGCTCTTGTAAGTACATGCTATCCTTTACCAGTGTACTTATAATGACAGGTCGTTGTTCATGTACCATCACTCTGCAGCTTATTTTCCTTTGCCCTCCATTTTCTACACATCAGATCTATATTTACTCTTACCATAATGTTGGTACTGAAGAAGTTTAGTTGTGCATTGCTCTTGGATGTACCTTTTGCCTGTATCACCGCACTTACATTTATAGCTACTTGGTTATCTAGCATCACTCTTCATCTTATCTTAAATATTCTCCATTTTTCATATATTATCACATCTATATTTACTCTTAACAAAATGTAGAATAAAGGCAATGCTTTTGAAGAAGATTCTGTGGTAAACTCCTTGAATTGCCCCCCCCCATCAGCATGGACAAGGCCTTTATAGAGCCTGTCTTCACCAATAATGTAAGTTTGTCCATGTCAAGCCTTCAAACTTTTTTGTATATATTTGGTTAGGCATGACTGCAACAACTATTTATTTTTGGTGTTTGCATCAAATTGCTTGTTTAAAGTTTATTATATGTAGTTCATAAACAAAAGTTCGTCCTTTCTCAATTTAAGTTTTCAGTTGTACAACCAAGTTCCTTCTTCATACCATGTAAATTAAACTATACAGAGCAAGTGATCTTCTTTTGCACTGCATGTATGCTTCTGTTCTTCATCTGTAATCCAGTGGTGTGGTGAACCTACCCACTACAGCACAATGTCATATTCTGCAATGTCTTAACTATGAACAATGTCATATCATTCTACTATTATTTAAACCGTCTCTTTGTTTGCCAATCTGAAATGGTATAAATTGACAACACACTAACCATTGATACTTATGAGTTCTTGATCTATAATCCAGTGGTGTCGTGAAGCTGCCAACTCCTTCACAATGTCATTTCCTGCCATGTCTTGACCTGAACAATACCATATTGTGTTAATGCAAATTTATACTGTGTCACTTTATTCGTCAGTAAGAAATGTGATGAATTGACAGCACTGATACTTTTACGTGCAAAACCTATCATCTGTCTGCTTGTTTATCTTTTAGAGTGAGGAAGATACAAGTGTTGAACAAGCGCAGTCTCATCATCTTGCTCAGCTACTTGCCCTACAGCTCCCCAGCAGGGCTAACCTTTCTTGAACTCTATTGAAGTGCTGTCGGTTTTGTATATTATTTTGTCAGCGTGTTTATTTGCACTGGTGGCAATCTTTGATGCCCAGTGTATGTAATCTGCTGTCTGCTTGTGCTTTATTATCATAGTGGCGAACTTTGATGCCTAGTGGATGTAATATGCCGTAATTTCTTTATTGTATAGTCTAGGTTTTTTCTTATTCTCGATGCTGCAGTTATTTTACTGTATATATATACTGTCTTCGCAGTAAACCGGCCAAACCGTAAAATTACGGTACATAATCGGGCCGTCATGCAATCATGATGTAGGTTGGTCCTGAAACGTGTCGATCAGCTCACGGGCCGGCAGCAGCCCGAAATGAACCCCGCCCCATGATTGTGCGAATCAAATCACGGGCTTTTAACAGGCCGAAAAATTGTCTCAGTCCTTGTTTGGCCCAATCAGATATCAGCTGCGAGCAGGCCGGATGCAAACCGGGCCGTAGTTAGGCCCAACTATATGACGAGCTTTTAACAGGCTGAAATTAATATAGGGCCGAAATGTTAAACGTGCCCTTAACAGGCCAAAACTAATATCAGGCCGAATTACTAAGTGGGCCTTTAGTAAGTGGGCCCAAAAGCATAGTGTTCAATTGACGGGCCGAATTTGATATGGGCCATATTTGAGCCCAAAGCGTCTTAAAGGGCCGGACCTGATCTGGGCCGTAATTTGGCCCAGAACGTGGTAGGCCTTTAACGGACCGGATCTCATATGGGCCACTATTAGGCCCGGAGCATGGCAGGCCATTAATGGACCGGATCAAATATGGGCCGGCATTTGGCCCAAAACATGGTAGGCAGTTAATGGGCCGGCCTACTAGGGTACCAAAATTTTGTGGGCCTACAGCTGGGCCGGCCCATTAATGTCGGCGAAATCTCGTGGGCCTTTAGCTGGGCCAGCCCATTATGATCCGCAAGAATCTTGTGGGCCTTTACCTGTGCCGGCCCATTACGGCACGCAAAAATCTTATGGGCCTTTACCTGGGCTGGCCCATTATGGCCCGCAAAATCTTGTGGGCCTTTAGCTGGGCCAGCCCATTATGGTCCGTAAAATCTCGTGGGCCTTTAGCTGGGCCGGCCCATTATGGTCCGCAAAATCTTGTGGGCCTTCAGTTGGGCCGGCCCATTTAAACTTGATGGGCCGGTCCACGTGTCAACATATCATAGGCGCGTCTCGCCCATTGGATGAGTTGACATGTGTCTCCTCCAGCCAATGATGATTTTACACGTGGAAAATCCCCATTGGTCGTGGCTGTTAACGGGTTATCGGATCCAAAACCCAACCTAATAGCTTAACGGTGTTCCATTATGGTGGATGCCATGTGTCGGTCACCCTTGATGAAAGCACTTCTGTGACGCGTGATTTATTGTCATGGAAGTGGACACTTCCCTGATGATAATTTTGGTAATGTCATGGAAAACTTCTACGACAGCACAGGTATGACTATCTTGATTCTGTCATAAATTTGTCATGGATGTACATGCATGACAAAAAAAGCGACCTACTGTGACAAACACATATCATCATGGAAGTGTATTTTTTGTAGTGTGAGGCGGCTTGTGGATGTCCGCCCACGGCTAGAAGTCATCAAGCGGTCCGTTTGTATCGAAGGTGCACGCCGGGCTTTCGCCCGTGTGAAGGTGCAATGGGCCAAGCTGGATGCCGTGAAGCTGATTAAGGAAGGGCCGCCGGCGGGCAAGGAGCATTGCCACCCCGAGATGTACTATGAGGGTGTCCTGAAGGGTGCCCGTCTCATAGCGGATGAGTGTACGAAAGATGTAATATTTGAGTAAACTCGCTCGTGTAATCCTGTATCTATGAAAACTTGTTCATATGCGCTATGCAACGCTTGTTTGAATTTAAAATATTACCTTCTGTTTGGCCGTTTATCAAATCTGAGAGATGGCTAGTCGTCGGCTTCTGCCCCCATGCCACGAGTGCTGGGGTGTTCGGGATAAACCTGAGCACTCTTGGTCCCATTTTTGGGTCCTTCGAGGGAGGTGCTCAGCACAACAAACAAGGCAATCGGACTATAATGCGTTATCATTCTCACTTAGCCGTAGAATTCTATAATTTTAAATTTTCGCGAAGCCCCTAGTATTCGGAAGGCCAAATTTGGGGCGCGATACATGCCTTAAGCCGGACAGGGCCGACTCCTCGCTCTAAGCGGCATAAGTCTTTAGGGACTCGAAAACCTCTCGAACAGCGACCAGTCTCTCGCCTTATCATGACAGTCAGTTTTAGCTTTCTCTACTGAGGTGCTTAGCCCAGCTAAACCGGGGCACAATCGCAGTAGTTCTCCCAGTGCTACCTTAGCCGATATAGCGGAATGTAAGGTACCAAAACATGGGAGCCGGGCAAACCCAACTATTGACCAAAGACATGATTCGGAGCTGATGCATATAATGCTATAAGTTCGCGGTGCCGCACTTGTGAAAGTGTTCGGACTTCTCACACCATATTGTGGGGTACTTAAGCCCCTGGTGTATTGGCTGTACCAGAGTGTACGAGTGCTGGATGTCACGAATGAACATATATATATATATATATATATATATATATATAAGAATGCAATAAAAGCCTTAATGCAATGCATTGTTTATTAAAAAACGTGCGTTAGAGCAGAATGATACAGGTAGTGCGATAAGCAAAAAGTAGGACTATGTCCCCTCCAAGGGCAAGCTGAGGAATAATATTAAAGCAAGTATTTCACTCGTTATCGTAATCCACCTGAGAGTTCCATGGTGTGATGTAGCTTTCTGCGTCCTTGGTTGCTGTATCATGTGTTCGGCAATCATGCTGCCGGACAGGGTTTCCAGAGATTAATGTCCTGAAAGAGAGAGAAAAATAACAAAGCGCGAAGCCCCTAGTGCGGTTTAAGCCGCGTCTTGGGGCGTGCCGTAGTTTTGCCCCCTCCCTACCTATGCCCATTGTCGTGGTTTTGTCATGGCAGATGTCCTAGAGAAAGGACTTAGTCGTGGAGCCATCACGACGGGTTAGCTTGAAGGGGTTAAAGCGGACACAGGGACGCAAGAGAGTTTATACTAGTTCGGCCCCTTCGATGAAGGTAAAAGCCTACGTCTAGTTGTGATGGGATTGATGGGGTTTCGATGACTAGGGAGCATACAAGCTTTGCCTATGTCTCGAGTTGTTGTCTGTTGTCCTTGAACCGCCGCCGGGTCGTCCCCTTATATACACGGGTGACACCCGTCGGTTCACAGAGTCCCAATACCGGCTCATAGATGTGTCCGGTTTGGTCTCTACTTATTCCTAACTTATAATACAAGTTAAATACCAACGCCGGTTTACGGCTATAGGCCTTGAACCGACCATGGGCCTTGAGCTCTCGTCTGCCTTCTTGGGCTTTGACATAATTAACTATTGATGAAGTTAACCCGGCCCAGATAGGCCGATTTACGCCCAGTAGTAATATCCCCAACATTAGGCCCCAGATTGATTTGAACAGGTTCATGTCAATCCTTAGCAAAAATCTTCATCTTCAACATCTTCTTGTAGTTTGTTGAACCGCCGTGATGTCATCTTCTCTGGTCGCTGTAAACCGGCGTGACATCACCTGTTATAAAGAACCTTATCCATGACACCCCCTCTTTGTTTGTTTTTTTGTTTAATAGGTCTGCGACAATTAAGGCGACAGCTTCGTTTCCAAACCCACAGTCCCTTGATTTCTGCGCCTGACTCCTGTCCCTTGCCTTATAAATAGGACAGAAGGGTCATTTCCTTTTCCCCTTCGTTCCCTTCTGCTTCATCTTCCCCGCGTCGTCCAGCTTCGGAGCTCCGCCGCCGTCGACGACCTCTACTCCAACCTTGGCGGTTGCATCACCCTGATTGTACCAGAGCATCACGGCGACCTTCTGTTTCTTCCTGGGCTCCGGTGAATTCTTCACCTTTTCCTCCGTAGATCCGTTCTAGGGTTTCCAAGTTCTTCAGTGTTCATCATCTACTTCGTACTCATATGATAGATCCTAGATGAAACTGTGAACCTTTGCTCTGTGTAGCGGTAGTTCTTAGCATCCGCCTTTACTTATATGCCTCAAGACCATAGATCTACCTGTATCTCTGCCCATTGATTCGGTACTGTTCTTTTTGAACCTTGAATATTTTCCTTCTTTTCTAAACTTGCTTCAGATCCGTCGCTGTAGAGAAATCTTGTGAAATCTGTTTCTGTACACTTATCTATCTGCAATCTCAACTGTTTCAATGCTTAGAACCGGCGGTTTAACTTTGTAGAAAAATTGCCAAACCGGTATATACCATTAGTCCCCTTGTTGAACCGCCAGATGCTGTTGCTTCATAAAACTCCGGTTTAGATAGAGCTGTCTCCGGTTTAACATTGTACATACCAGTGCACTTTAATAAATGCATTCTTGAACCAGAATTACCTATCTTGTAGATTTCATCATGGCCAAGCAAGTATATGAGTGCAACTGGGTTCCTTCTCGCGTCATAGAGACTCAACTGAATAATTTAGTCCTGATCGGCGCTTTAGGCAGCAAAAACACTATCCATTGGAGAGCTCCTGGCAAAGAATGCCCTCCCACACCTCAAGAGGGAGAGGTCGTCGTTTTCGTAGATCACTTAGCCCGGGGCTTTAAGCCGCCCGGTTCTAAATTTTACCGGGACGTTTTAGCCGATTTCCAACTCCACCCACAAGACACTGGTCCCAACTCTGTTACAAACATGTGTCACTTCCAAGTGCTCTGTGAGGTGTTCTTTCAAGAGGAGCCCACAATGGAGTTGTTCAGAGACTGTTTCAATCTAAACCGTCGTACTGAGTTTTCTGACGGTTCCAATATGGAATTGGGCAGTGTGGCGATTCAGAAAAGGAAAGAGGTCACATACCCTCATGCCAAGCTGCACAGCCACCCCAAAGAGTGGAATCAAACATGGTTCTATTGCAAAGACACCTCCCCTGCTGGTGAAAATCCTTTGCCTGGTTTTCGTCCGGAGCGGCTTAGCAATACACACCCCTTTCCGCAAAGGTTGACTGCCAAGGAGAGAAGCAAATACGCTCCTCAACTGTCCAAGCTCAGAGCCTTCATGGCCAATGGTTTAACAGGAGTTGATCTCGCTCGCTGTTGGATATCGTGGAGCATACTGCCCCTTAGTCAGCGCTCCGGTTTGATGTGCGAGTATACTGGCAGTGTTGATGACCCACTGCGACATGCTAACATCCAGCTTACCGATGAAGAAATCACAGAGGCTGTGAATAAAATGCTGAATGAACCGGAACACGTCTGTGCTCGAACCGGCCTGCTTCCCTTCTGTGCCACCAACAAACCGCCAGCTGTAAGAGTTTGATTGTTCTTTTTTCTGAACCTGTTATTGATATATCTGGTCATTGTTTAATATCAATGCCTGTTTAAACAGGGCAATGATCCATTTTGGAGCAAGAAACTGCCGCAGGAGAAACCAGAAAAACCGGAAAGATCAATCCGGCAAAAGACTAAAGTTGTGAAGAAGACTACCCACAGGAAAAGAACCACTGCATCCTCTGATCCGGCCGTTGATGACGATGTGGGTAACCCGGACCTTGAGGTAGAACTTGATTCACTTGTCTTATTTTTCACGTGCCTTATTGATGATGATATTTGTCAGGATGATGCCGAAGCCAGTCATGCTGATGTTGCAGAGGTAATTATTCTTTCCTCCGATTCAAATCCTTTGCCTTCACTAAAAATCCGTCAGGCAAACCGGAAGGTTAAATTTTCTCATCCTCTTGCTTACTTGGATCCCAAATTTCTTATGAAGACCCAACAACATGAAGCTCGCCGCACGACCCGACATAGTGGCCACGTAGTTACCTCCGCCGGTTTACCGAATAGTCCGGTTCGGGAACGCCATTCAGAGGTCTCTAATTTGCCTGTCAGTGCTTGTCCTAAAATGGGCTGTTTTCGTCAACCTCTTAATCCGTCTGACTCCGATTATCAGGTCACCTCCCATTCATCATCTGGCGAGTCATCAGCTACCCAGCTTCCGCCGCTCAAAACGGTGCTTGGGTAAGCCATACTTATCATAATGCTTCTGGTGTATTACTTTGTAGCATATACTGTACTGACCTTTGTTACTCCTTTCAGGGCCAAGCCTAATCCAAGCAAGAAGGCTCGCCTAGATAAAGCGGCTGAAGAAGATGCTATTCCTGAACCGGACAGAGTACTCAACCCTGAAGCGGCCATCTGTGAGGATGTGCCAAACGACCCACCACCACAAGATGATGATTTTATTACTGAAGAGAGACACGTTGATACCTCCGGTCCTGTTGACTAGCTCAGAAGCCCCATCCGGATTGAGAAATCCACCAGTCCATCCAAGTCTACTGATAAACTGACGGCCCCAATGCAAACCGGCGACGCCAAGGATGATGAAGTTGTTATTACTGGCATTGGCCATACAGAGCCAAGCAATCCTGTCGCTTTGTCTAAACATACTGTCAAGGAAGAATTTGCTGCCTTTGGCAAGGGCAAGTGGAATGTTGATCTGGCGACTTACGCTGCTCTGAATGCCCAAGACATCCATTCTGGCTATCTGAACCGGCTGTATACCAGTCGTGACTATGAAGCCGGTCTGGTTAACATGATGAAAGATAAATATGAGGTAACTTCCATATGCTCTTTCCTGCTTGTATGCTTCAATTCTTGCTGACTCGCCTAGCCCCCAAGGACCGGTTTGTAATCTTCTTTCAAACCGGGACCTACTAATATAAATCTTAAAGCCTCGAAATTCGCTGATGTAGCCCCCAAGGGCCGGTTCAACTTAGTGTAGTTAAACCGGGACTTAAGTAATTAATATCGCCGCATCAGAACTTATTTGAACAAATAGCCATTAGCCCCCAAGTGCCAAGTTGAATACTTGTATTGAGCTTGGGACTTTATAATCAAGTGAAATATGAAGATCAAATAGGCATTAGCCCCCAAGCGCCAAGTGCATAACTTGTTATGTGGTTGGTGCTTCAATTCTTGCACTGCTTGCTCAATCATATAACTGTCTGTATGCAGGCTGAGCTGAAGACAAAAGAGACCCAAGTCGCCGATCTCCAAGAAAATCTGAAGTCCCAACAGACTGAAACCTAAAAAGCAAAAGAGGAGTTAACCAGCGCCTTAAGTGTCATGGAACAGCTTAAGAGGGATTTCAAGAAGGAGCGGGCAGATTGGGCTACTGAAAAATCCACTTTAACCAAACGAGCAGAAGACGCCGAGGCTGCACTAAAACCGATGGTGGATGAACTGACCAGCATAAAGCGGCACGTGCATGCCATGACCGCTGCTATCTTTGGTAAGCCGGTTTGATTTCTAAATTGATTCTACCGTCTTACAGAGCTGCCGGTTTGTTAACCCTTTGTGATATTTCAAGGACACGCATTGGTCATTTGGGGTCAGATGTGTGGAAGAAATTGAAAGCCGCCTATACATTGATCGAACAACTGTACACTGGTGCACAGCGGATATTCTGTACTGCATCCCACAACAAGCCGGCGCCCACTTTGATTCAGTACACTCTACAGAAACTGTCGGTGCTTCCTGCCTGGGTTGAAGAGCTGAAGAAATCTGCTGCTCGAACTGGTGCGATCAATGCCTTAATCCGGGCAAAAGCTTGATTGCTGGATTTTGATCCTATTGAAGTGGCTCAGGGCTATCCCAGCTTGAAGGAAGACGGGTCAGAGTTTAGTGAAGCGGATCTGTGAGCAATAAACCAGGAGGTGCATCCGCTAGCTTGTCAATTGGCTGAAGAAGCAGACTTGTCTCATTATCAAGCCCAATATGACAATCAAAACAAGCGAGTAGCTGCACCAATTCATGAAGCGGAAAATCTTATCCCTCCAATCTGTAAGCATACTTACGCTCCCGATATTGAACCGTCGTTGCTGATCCATGATGAAGCTGTCTTTCAAGCATTAATGGGAATCGACTAGACAACTGTTGATTTCCAGCCGCTAGGTAGAGAAACTGAAGTTGAAGCGGCGCGGGATGACCCACAACCATCAGGCCAGGCTGGTGACCAAGCTTGAACCGGCAGCCGGTTTAAACTGCTTCTCCTTTGAAAAACAATGATCTTGTTTTGGGCACTGTGTTGCCTTGTAATAGGCTAGCTAATACTCTTGATCTTAATATGCCTTCATGCATAACCACTGCAACTTGTGCTTTCTTTGGGTGATGAACTTTCCAAAGTATTTTCTGCAACATAAAAAATCTTAAAGTACCACCGCGGTTGTACCGTCAGGCGGAGTATGATGTCTGCATATATAAAATCAAAATATCTGAAATTTAAGCATATGATCAAATCTTTGAGATACATAATACCTGCCATCATTGGGCATGAAGTTGGCTTAGACAATCTTGAAGCGGAGGTTTCATAAACCCACACTGTTGGAGGAGATAGCAGCTCCTGTATATATATAATGCCGGTTTACCATGTAAACCGTGCCAGGTTATAAAACACCGTGTTACTCCGTAATAGGATGTTAACAAAAAATCAAACCGAGCAAATAGTCTCCGGATTAAAAATGGACCGTGTTCCGTCAATTGACAGTGTGAACAGGTTTTAAATTTTGTCTATTTAAAAAACGCAACAAAAAGAAAGAAATATCTATCAAAGAAAATTGTGAAGCAAAGGCAATGATACAACCATTTGCAAAAAGAGGCTTATTTGAGCCGATCAGATGGCGTTACCATGGTCGGACATGACCAAGCTCCCGATAGGTGTAACTATGGTTCAAGTCAGCCAGGTCCCCAAATGAAACCGTGGCATTTATGCCGATCAAGAGGCGTGGCAATGGTTCGGGTTCGACCAAGCCCCCAAGTGATTCTGTGGCCTTAGGCCGATCAAGAGGCGTGACTGGTTCAGACGTGACCAAGTCCCCAAGTGATCTGGTGGCTCTCGCCTATCAAGAGGTGTTGCATTGGTTCGGACACGACCAAGCCCCCAAGTGATATAACATGATGCTTTTGAAAAGCTAACTCAAGGGGTAAACCGGAGGCCGCTTTAGAACAACTCCATGTAACCACACATGATGTAAAAGGACAGATACCCCGCTTTAGCTGAGGTTCCGGTTTATTATATTTAATCATAATATATACATCGTTGTAATATGTACATAAGTAGAGCCAATGGCTCAGGCATAGTAAGGCCGAAGATGAGCTATGTTCCACGGCCTGTTGGTCTCTTCCTCTGACGTACGTGAGTCTTTATGCTCTCGGATATCGATCAGATAGTATGACCCGTTGTGCAGATTCTTGCTGACCACGAAAGGTCCCTCCCAAGGTGGGGATAGCTTATGCATATCAGTCTGGTCTTGAATGAGCCGAAGCACCAAATCTCCTTCCTGAAAGGCTCTGGTTCTGACTCGACGACTGTGATAACGACGAAGATCCTGTTGGTAAATCGCCGAGCGGGCGGCTGCTATGTCACGTTCTTCATCCAACAGGTCCAAAGCGTCTTGCCGTGCTGTCTCGTTGTCCGCTTCAACATAAGCCGCCACATGAGGTGAGTCATGACAGATATCACTCGGGAGAACCGCCTCCGCTCCGTAGACCATGAAGAACGGCGTGTATCCTGTTGATCTGTTGGGTGTAGTATTGATGCTCCATAACACAGATGGTAACTCTTCTACCCAACAACCCGGCGTTCTCTGCAAAGGAACCATAAGTCGGGGCTTGATGCCTCTCAAGATCTCTTGATTAGCCCTTTCTGCTTGACCATTGGACTGTGGGTGTGCCATTGATGAAACGTCAAGCCGGACATGCTCCCGTTCACAGAACTCCTTCATGGCACCCTTGGACAAATTGGTACCATTATCTGTGATGATACTGTGTGGAAAGCCAAACCAGAAAATCACTTTTTTGATGAACTGAACCGCCGTGGCCGCATCACACTTGCTAACAGGTTCTGCTTCCACCCACTTTGTAAACTTGTCAACCGCCACCAAGAGGTGGGTCTTCTTATCTTTGGACCTTTTGAAAGGCCCAACCATATCCAGCCCCCAAGTGGCAAACGGTCAAGTAATTGGAATCATTCTCAATTCTTGAGCCGGCACATGAGCACGTCTTGAAAACTTTTGGCAACCGTCACATCGTCTGACTAGATCCTGCGCATCAGCATGAGCAGTTAACCAATAGAAGCCATGGCGAAACGCTTTAGCTACCAAAGATTTTGAACCGGCATGGTGACCACAATCTCCTTCGTGGATCTCACGCAAAATTTCACAGCCTTCTTCAGGAGACACACAGCGTTGAAACGCCCCTGATACACTGCAATGATGCAACTCGCCATTGACAATACTCATGGACTTGGACCGCCGGATTATCTGTCAGGCCAGAGTCTCATCCTCTGGTAACTCGCCCCGGTTCATGTATGCCAGGTAAGGAAGCGTCCAATCCGGGATTACATGAAGAGCTGCCACCAATTGAGCCTCCGGATCAGGAATAGCCAAATCTGCTTCACCAGGGAGCTTGACCGACGGGTTGTGTAGTACATCCAGAAAAACATTGGGCGGGACCGGTTTGCGCTGAGAGCCCAGCCGGCTTAAAGCGTCCGCCGCTTCATTCTTCCATCGGTCCACGTGGTCCACCTGATAGCCTTTAAAGTGACCTGCAACAATATCCACCTCACGACGATACGCTGCCATGAGTGGGTCCTTGGAATCCCAAGTGCCAGATACTTGTTGAGCCACGAGGTCCGAGTCAACGAAGCACTTAACTCGACTTAGATTCATCTCCTTAGCCATCTGGAGACCATGGAGCAAGGCTTCATACTCAGCAGCGTTGTTAGTACAAGGGAACATTAAATGGAGAACGTAACAAAACTTATCACCTCGTTGGGAAGTTAATATGACTCCAGCCCCCGAGCCTTCCAATTGCCTGGATCCTTCAAAATGGATGGTCCAACATGTGTGATCCTGCTTTTCTTCGGGTGCTTGCAGTTCCGTCCAATCATTGATGAAATCAACAAGTGCTTGAGACTTAACCGCCGTCCGAGGCACATACTTCAATCCGTGCGGCCCAAGCTCTATAGCCCACTTGGCAATCCGGCCAGTCGCTTCCCGGTTCTGGATGATATCCCCCAAAGGAGCAGAACCGACCATCGTAATTGGGTGCCCTTGGAAGTATTGCTTAAGCTTCCGGCTTGCCATAAAAACTCCGTACACCAGCTTCTGCCAATGTGGATACCTTTGCTTGGACTCAATGAGTAGCTCGCTAATATAATAGACCAGACGTTGAACCGGATGCTCCATACCTGCCTCCTTTTGCTCCACCACAATAGCCACGCTGACCACACGAGCATTAGCAGCAACATATAGCAGTAATGGCTCCTTGTCAATGGGAGCGGCGAGCACAAGAGGATTGATCAATTGCCGCTTTAAGTCCTCAAATGCTTCATCAGCAACGAAACTCCAGACGAATTGATCCGTCTTCTTCAACATCTGATACAAAGGGATTGCCTTCTCACCAAGGCGGCTGATAAACCGTCTTAACGCGGTAATCCGGCCTGCCAGGCGTTGAACATCATTAATACACTTCGGTTTAGCCAGGGAGGTGATGGATGTGATCTTCTTCGGATTAGCCTCAATTCCCCTGTTGGACACCAGAAAACCCAATAACTTGCCTACCGGTACACCAAAGACACAATTGGCCGGATTAAGCATCATCTTGTACGTCCTCAGGTTATCAAAGGTTTCCTTCAAGTCGTCAACCAAAGTCTCCTTCTCCCTAGACTTAACCACGATATCATCCACGTAAGCATGTACATTACGGCCAATTTGCTTGTGAAGACAATTTTGTACACACCGTTGATAAGTTGCCTGGGCACTCTTGAGCCCAAAGGGTATAGACACATAGCAGAAGGCTCCAAAGGGAGTTATGAATGCCGTATTTTCCTGGTCCTTAACTTCCATTTTGATCTGATGATAGCCAGAATATGCATCCAAAAAACTTAAACGCTCGCAATCCGCCGTAGCATCAATAATTTGATCAATACGGGGGAGGGCAAAGGGATCTGCTGGACAAGCCTTATTAAGATCTGTATAATCCACACACATGCGCTAGGTGCCAATTTTCTTAAGGACCAGCACCGGATTGGCAAGCCACTCAGGGTGAAAAACTTCAACAATAAAGCCAGCTGCTAAGAGCCTGGCTACATCTTCTTCAATCTCCTTGCGTCTTTCTTCGTTAAACCGGCGGAGGAACTGTTTCACCGGTTTGTATTTAGGATCCACATTAAGGGTGTGCTCAGCGAGTTGCCTCGGTACACCTGGCATGTCAGAGGGTTTCCATGCAAAAATGTCCCGATTCTTACGGATGAACTCGATGAGCGCGCTTTCCTATTTCGGATCCAAGTTGGCACTGATGCTGAACTGCTTGGATGAATCGCGAGGTACGAAGTCAACAAGCTTAGTTTCTGCTGCTGATTTGAACTTCAGGGCCGGATCATGCTCCGTAGTTGGCTTCTTTAATGGAGTCATGTCCGCCGGATCAACATTGTCCCTATAATACTTCAGCTCCTCGGTGGCACAAACCGACTCTGCGTAGGCCGCATCTCCTTCCTCGCACTCCAAAGCGATTTTACGGCTTCCGTGAACCGTTATTGTCCCCTTGTGACCCGGCATCTTGAGCTGCAAATACACATAACAGGGCCGTGCCATAAACTTGGCGTAGGCCGGTCGCCCAAATAGGGCGTGATATGGACTTTGGATTTTCACCACTTCAAACGTCAATGTCTCCGACCTGGAATCATGATCATCTCCAAAGGCCACTTCCAGAGCTATCTTACCAACAGGATATGCTGACTTGCCAGGTACCACACCGTGGAACACCGTATTAGACGGTTTGAGATTTTTATCTGTTAGTCCCATACGACGGAAGGTCTCATAGTACAAGATATTAATGCTGCTCCCTCCATCCATGAGCACCTTGGTGAACTTGTAACCTCCCACCTGAGGCGCCACCACCAGAGCCAACTGACCCGGATTATCCACCTGGGGAGGGTGATCCTCTCTGCTCCATATGATTGGCTGTTCAGACCAGCGTAGATAACGGGGCACGGCCGGTTCAACAGAGTTGACTGCCCGCCTCTGAACCTTCCGGTCTCGCTTGTCCAAGCTAGTGGTGAAGACATGGTACTGCCCACTATTCAACTGCTTTGGGTTGCTCTGGTAACCCGACTGTTGCTGCTATTGGTTGTAACCACCCTGGTTGTTCTGATTATTTTGATTATTATGTCCGCCCGGATTACCATTAAATCCTGAACCGGAATTTCCTCCACCGTAACCCGGCCCGGATCCTGAGCCACCGCCGGAGCCGTGATCATACCGGAAAGCATTAGAATTGTTGAACTCCTACATAATGAAGCAATCCTTCCAAAGGTGGTTTGCCGGCACCTCCTTCGTTCCATGTCTTGGACAGGGCTGGCTCAGTAGATAATTTAGGCGGTCCGGGTTAGGGTTGGGTGCTCCATTGTGATTTGGCGGTTTACCCCTGCGTCGCTGGCCCTTGTCCTGCGCGTTGGTGTTAGCCACAAAGTCCATGTTACCATCCGCTTTACGCTTGCCTCCACCACCATTGCCTGCCGAGTGATGCTGCTGACCTTTGGAATTGTTGTTCCTCTTTCCCTTCCCTGCCTTGTCGTCATCAGATTCGGGATCCTTGGTACTATCAGAATCAGCATACTTTACCAAAGCAGCCATGAGGGTCCCCATGTCAGTGCAATGGCGCTTCATCCGTCCCAATTTCAGCTTTAGGGGCCCAAACCGGCAGTTGCCTTCTAGGGTTAAGACTGCGGTGTCAGTGTTGATGCGGTCTGATGAATGCAACACTTGTGAGACCCGGTGCACCCAATGAGTCATCGATTCTCCTTCCTCCTAGACACAGGCAGCTAAGTCTACTATCGACATGGGTTGCTTACATGTATCCTTGAAATTACTGATAAACCGGGCTCGTAATTGGGCCCATGAACTGATAGAATTGGCCGGTAAGCTTTTTAACCAAGTGCGGGCCGTTCCTTCAAGCATCATGGCGAAGTACTTCGCACATGTCGCATCATCCACATCAAGCATCTCCATGGCCATCTCATAGCTCTCTACCCATGTCTCTGGGGGTTGATCCGCCGTGTAATTTGGTACCTTGCGCGGGCCCTTGTAATCCTTGGGCAGGCGCACATTGCGTAGAGCGGGGACAAGGCAAGGCACCCCCAAAGAGCTAGAAGTAACACCGGGTTCAACCGAAATAGTTGGACGAACCGGTGTAAGCTGCCGAGCCTGATACTATGCGGCTAACTCGGCCTCCCTGCGCGCGGGCCCAGTCCACCACTTCCTGAGCGTTATCAGCACCACCCGCCGGGTTATTGCCGCGGGGTGCTCCACATTGTTCATTACTTGACACTGCTGGTTCATCCATACACCTGCTATAGCTCCGGCTTGGACGAGGGGTCAAGTGGATCCGGTCACGGCTGTAGGAGTACGCTTCCTGTTGGACTAAAGCTATCCTAAGAAACTCCTTGACCCGTCGTGTCTCTACCGCCTACGGCGAGTCACCTTCAATTGGAATGGCCTCCAGCCATGCAGCAGCGGCAACGAGATTGTCCATTGGGTTGGAGTAGTGACTCGGAGGTGTTGAAACAGCCTGAGGTATAACAGTGTTTTGACGAGGCGGATTCATCGGACGGGGCTGAACCGGCGCACCGGTCCCCGGAGCTTCCGGATGGTTTCCCTCCAGTGGGTTACTGGTTCCTGCTCCTGGGGTGTTGAAAAGGTCTCTGGCCTCGAAAACCGAAGGCAAACGGGATCGGTACTTCCTCCTCATGACTTCATGCGACGCGTTCTGGTCCAACATGAGCCTGTAGGCTTGTGCGTCTAAAGCGGCCCGCTCTGTGGTCATCCTGGCATTCTCAACTGCCAGGTCCGCCTTGGCCTGGGTGATCTGTTCCTTCACCTTTGCAATCTCCACGTTGTGGACTTCCTGATCTGCCGGATTAGCTTCTGCCATAAGCACATCCAATGCATCAAATAAATCTGATAGAACTTGAGCCGACGGGCGTGCAGAGCTTCCTGCCCCGGCAGCTGTCGCCGCTGCTGAACCGGAGGTTATTGGCGCAGCGGTCGAAGAATGAAGCGCTGCTTGTGTGCCGGCCATGAATTTTCCAACTCGGTTGGGTAGATCAGAGGGGTCCGGAATACTATCGCCGTTGGAACAGCCCCCAATCCGGCCATCTTGTAGCCGATATAGAGATTCGGTTTCTCCAGTTGATGACTCATCGCTGGAATAAACGACGGTCTCGCCGCGAGATTCCGATCCATACTCGTAACTTCCTCCATGGATAACTCCCACGAAGGCACGCTTCATGGCCAGTTTAACCCGGGCGGACCGCGCACGCTGAGCCGTTTCGACGAGGTCGGTGCAAATGTCCGGCTCAGGGCCCGGTTCTTCGATCTTGCCGATGAAAACGTGTATGCCACCAAAGGGGACCCGGTACCCGTACTCAACTGAGCCGGCCTCAGGGCCCCATCCTGCATCATCGATGTAGAGCTTGCCGCGACGACTCTTAGTCATCCGGGCCACAGCGTAGCCCTTGAGTCCTTCAAAGCGGCCCTCCAAGAACTTGAAACCACCGTGCGATAGCCCCACGGTGGGCGCCAACTTTCATGGTTTTGACACGGCAGATGTCCTAGAGAAAGGACTTAGTCGTGGAGCCATCGCGACGGGTTAGCTTGAAGGGGTTAAAGCGGACATAGGGACGCAAGAGAGTTTATACTAGTTCGGCCCCTTCGATGAAGGTAAAAGCCTATGTCTAGTTGTGATGGGATTGATGGGGTTTCGATGACTAGGAAGCAAACAAGCTTCGCCTATGTCTCGAGTTGTTGTCTGTTGTCCTTGAACCGCCGCCGGGTCGTCCCCTTATATACACGGGTGACGCCCGTCGGTTCATAGAGTCCCAATACCGGCTCATAGATGTGTTCGGTTTGGTCTCTACTTATTCCTAACTTATAATACAAGTTAAATACCGATGCCGGTTTACGGCTACAGGCCTTGAACCGACCATGGGCCTTGAGCTCTCGTCTGCCTTCTTGGGCTTTGACATAATTAACTATTGATGAAGTTAACCCGGCCCAGATAGGCCGGTTTATGCCCAGTAGTAATATCCCCAAAACCCATGGTATTTTAAATGCGTAATTATGTACGCGTGGCATGAGTTTCGCCGTTTGGCTTGGGCCGGGGTGGGGGCCGCATTGCTATGCGAGCTCGGAACGTGCCAGGCGGTCCTGTTGCCGATTACTCCGGGCGTGCTTGAAGGTGTTCGGGTCCTTAAACACCGAACTAGTGGATTGCCTTAAGAGGCTGCTTTGCGCTTCCGCTGCGAGGGCCGCAGTGTGCTCCTCCGTTCGGAGAGAGCGCTTTGTGTTTCCATTAACTGTAATGACCCCCTGAGATCCTAGCATCTTGAGCTTGAGGTATGCATAATGCGGTACCGCATTGAATCTCGCAAATGTGGTTCGCCCGAGCAGTGCATGATAACCACTATGGAACGGGACTATATCGAAGATTAACTCTTCACTTCGGAAGTTACCCGGGGATCCGAAGACCACTTCCAGTGTGACTGAGCCTGTGCAATGGGCCTCTACACCTGGTATGACGCCTTTAAAGGTCGTTTTTGTGGGTTTGATCCTTGAGGGGTCTATACCCATTTTGTGCACTGTGTCCTAATAAAGCAGGTTCAGGCTGCTGCCGCCATCCATAAGGACTCGAGTGAGGTGAAATCCGTCAATGATTGGGTCTAGGACCAGTGCGGCGAATCCGCCGTGACGGATACTAGTGGGGTGGTCCCTGCGATCGAAGGTGATCGGACAGGAGGACCATGGGTTGAACTTTGGGGCGACTGGCTCCATCGCATATACGTCCCTGAGTGCACGCTTCCGCTCCCTCTTGGGGATGTGGGTTGCGTATATCATGTTCACCGTCCGCACTTGTGGGGGAACCTCTTCTGTCCTCCGGTATTCGGCTGCCGGGGCTCCTCCTCGTCATCGGTATGTGGCCCCTTATCTTTGTTTTCGGCAATTAACTTGCCGGCCTGCTTGAACACCCAACAATCCCTATTGGTGTGGTTGGCTGGCTTATCGGGGGTGCCGTGTATTTGACACGAGCGATCGAGTATACGGTCCAAACTAGACGGGCCCGGAGTGCTTCCTTTGAATGGATTTTTCTGCTGACCGGTTTTAGCGCCTTTGAATCCGGCATTGACTGCCGTATCCTCAGTATTGTCGCTGTTAATGCGGCGCTTATGTTTGTTGCGACGTGACCTGCTACTGCCGTCCTTGGTTCTTTGATATGTTGTTACTGCGAGCCAGCCAGCTGTCTTCTCCCGCGCAAAAGTGGGTCATGAGTGTCGTGAGGGCTGCCATAGATTTCGGCTTTTCCTGACCAAGGTGCCGGGCTAGCCACTCATCGCGGATGTTGTGCTTGAAAGCTGCTAGAGCCTCTGCATCCGGACGGTCGATGATTTGATTTTTCTTTGTTAGGAACCGTGTCCAGAATTGCCTGGCCGATTCCTCTGGCTGCTGAATTATGTGGCTCAAGTCATTGGCATCTGGTGGTCGCACATAAGTGCCCTGAAAGTTGTCGAGGAATGCGGCTTCTAGATCTTCCCAACAGCCAATGGACTCTGCTGGCAAGCTATTGAGCCAATGCCGAGCTGGTCCTTTGAGTTTGAGTGGGAGGTATTTAATGGTGTGTAGATCATCACCGTCTGCCATGTGGATATGCAGGAGGAAATCCTCGATCCGTACCGTAGGATCTGTTGTGCCGTTGTATGATTCTATATTTACGGGTTTGAAACTCTCTGGGATTTGATGATCCATTACTTCGTCTGTGAAGCATAAGGGGTGTGTGGCGCCTCTGTACTGGGCTATATCGCGGCGCAACTCCAATGAGTCTTGCCCGCTGTGCTCGGCCCGGCCGGATTTGCTTTTACTGTATCCTGCGTGATGATTATCGTCTCGCGTAGTGGCGCGCCCCCACGATTCGTAGATCGATCTTGTGTGTTTTGCTTTGTCCTCCAATATGTCTCGCAGGTCTGGCGTATTTCCCCATGCCTTTTTATTTGAATGGCGTCGGGGTGCAGGCTGAGCTTTTGGCTGGAATGCCTCTCTATCACGGCCACGGGGTGGCCGATCAGCCACATCATACGCTTCTTCCTCCAGTCGGGGTAGCAACCTGCATTTTGGGTAAATCTTGGAGGGGCGTTCGAGTTTATATTCCTCGGCCGCCAGGACTTCAGTCCATCTGTCAGCTAGCAGATCTTGATCAGCTTGAAGCTGCTGCTGCTTCTTCTTAAGGCTATTTGCTGTGGCTATAAGCCGGCGCTTGAAGCGCTCTTGTTCGAGGGATCCTCTGGCACGGCGAATTCGTCCTCGTCGAGGCTTGCCGCGTCTTCGGAGGGGGCATGTAATTATCATCCTCCGCCTCTCCATCTGCCGCTCTCTCTGGAGGGCTGGCCTCTCCATCCTCCTGTTCTAGATCATGCTGGAGGGGATTGTTGCCATCTTCGGCACTATCCGGAGTGTTATTATCTCCTGTGCCCGTATCACCACTTTTGCTTTGGCGGGACTTAGAGCGGCGTCGCTGACGTCGCCGCTTGTGTTGCTTCTTGGAGGGGTCATCCTCTGCTGTCTCGTCGCCATTGCCTTCTTTGGGTGTGTCCACCATGTATATATATCGTATGATGAGGTGGCTGTCCAGTGCCCTGTGGGCAGTGGTTCCTCTTCGTCTCCCGCATCATCATCCACACCGTCGATGTCTTCGGAGTCGAAGTCGAGCATGTCGGTTAAGTCATCGACAATGGCTACTAAGTGGGTGGTGGGTGGGCAGCGAATTTCTTCGTCATCCGCATCCCAATCCTGTCGGACATAGTTCGGCCAGGATCCTCCTGACAAGGAGAGAGACCTTAATGAGTTGAGTATGTCGCCAAAGGGCGAGTGCTGAAAAATATCCGCGGAGGTAAACTCCATGATCGGAGCCCAATCGGATTCGACAGGAACGGGCGGAGGCGGCTCGGAGTCCATGGTCGGAGAAAGATCCGGCAGTTTGACGACACGGCTCTCATGAAGGGTAAGGTCAATATTCGGCTCGATCGCCGCTGAGGATATGGCCTCCGTGACGGGGTCCATCCACCCGTCCATGGACAGCACAACTGGCTCCGAATTGAGGGTCGGAGCGGCTGCCGGTGCGATCTCCTGAACACTGTCTGATGGTAGAGCTAAATCGTACTCATCGTGACTGCGTGACGCACAAGGCAGAGGCTCGAATCCGTCGAAGATCAAGTCTCTGCGGATATCGGTCGTGTAGTTTAAGCTTCCAAACCTGACCTGGTGGCCAGGGGCGTAACTTTCGATCTGCTCCAGATGGCCAAGTGAGTTGGCCTGCAGTGCGAAGCCGCCGAACACAAAGATCTGTCCGGGGAGAAAAGTCTCACCCTGGACTACATCGCTATCGATGATAGAAGGAGCCATCAAGCCTAACGGCGATGACATAGAGGAACTCTCAATGAAAGCAGCAATGTCGGTGTCAAAACCGGCGGATCTCGGGTAGGGGCTCCCGAACTGTGCGTCTAAGGTGGATGGTAACAGGAGGCAGGGGACACGATGTTTTACCCAGGTTCGGGCCCTCTTGATGGAGGTAAAACCCTACATCCTGCTTGATTTATTCTTGATGATATGTGTATTACAAGAGTGGATCTACCACGAGATCAGAGAGGCTAAACCCTAGAAGCTAGCCTATGGTATGATTGTATGTTGTCGTGTCCTACGGACTAAAACCCTCCAGTTTATATAGACACCGGAGAGGGTTAGGGTTGCACAAAGGCGGTTACAAAGGAGGAGATATCCATATCCGTACTGCCTAGCTTGCCTTCCACGCCAAGTAGAGTCCCATCCGGACATGGGACGAAGTCTTCAATCTTGTATCTTCATAGTCCAACAGTCCGGCCAAAGGATATAGTCAGGCTGTCCGGAGACCCCCTAATCCAGGACTCCCTCAATCACCAAATAATATAACTCATATAACACTATATCGTCAACGAACGTTAAGTGTGCAGACACTACGGGTTCGAGAACTATGTAGACATGACCGAGACACCTCTCCAGTCAATAACCAATAGCAGAAGCTGGATGCCCATATTGGCTCCTACGTATTCTATGAAGATCTTTATTGGTCGAACCTTCTGACAACATACGTGATTCCCTTTACCTATTGGTATGTTACTTGCCTGAGACTCTATCGTCGGTATATTCATACCTAGTTCAATCTCGTTACCGGTAAGTCTCTTTACTCGTTCCACAATACATCATCTTAGAACTAACTCATTAATCACTTTGCTTGCAAAGCTTCTAATGATGTGTATTACCGAGAGGGCCCACAGATAACTCTTTGATACTCGGAGTGACAAATCCTAATCTCGATCTATGCCAACTCAACAAACACCTTGAGAGATACATGTAGGGCATATTTATGATCACCCAGTTACGCTGTGACATTTGATAGCACACAAGGTATTCCTTCGGTATCCGAGAGTTGAATAATCTCATAGTCGAAGGAATATGTATTTGAAATAAGAAAGCAATAGTAATAAACTTGAACGATCAATATGCTAAGCTAACGGATGGGTCTTGTCCATCACATCATTCTCCTAATTATGTGATCCCGTTATCAAATGACAACTCATGTCTATGGTTAGGAAACCTTAGCCATCTTTTGATCAACAAGCTAGTCTATTAGAGGCTCACTAGGGAAATGGTATTTATTTATGTATCCACACATGTATTTAAGTTTCTAGTCAATACAATTCTAGCATGAATAATAAACCTTTATCATTATTAAGGAAATGTAATAATAACCATTTTATTATCGCCACTAGGACATATTTCCATCAAAGGCCCTTCGTGATCAATTCCCCTTCCGGTAGAGTACTAGAAAAGGCCTCTAGATGGTATCTCAAAAGAAAAAACTTGTGGGTGGCTATTTGACGTATTGGGAATAGTTGGGAATTTATAGAGGTGGAATTAGGTCAAGAGGTTCCATGAGGGGCCCACAAGTCTGTAGGGCGTGCCCCCGGGCTTGTCGCTTCCTCGTGACTCCCCATGTCTTCTCCTGAACCTTCTAGGGTCCCTTCTGGTCTCGAAAAATCATGAACAAGTTTTGTAGTGTTTGGACTCTGTTTGGTACTGATTTTTTGACAAGCCAAAAAAGCAAAAAATTGCAACTAACACTGGCCACTAGGTTAATAGGTTAGTCCAAAAAATGATATATAACTGCATATAAAACCTCCAAGATTGATACTATAATAGCATGGAACAATAAAAAATTACAGATACATTGGAGACGTCTCAGTAGCTAGATGTCTTGTTCTTTCTCTTTGATCTTCAATACAATGTTCTCCTAGATGTCCATGGAGATCTATTCGATGTAATCTTGTTTTGCGGTGTGTTTGTTGGGATCCCATGAATTGTTGGTTGATGATCAAATTATTCATGAATATTAATTGAGTCTTCTCTAAATTATTTTATGCATGATTATTATAGCTTTGTATTTCTCTTCCATATATGTGTTTGGTTCGGCCAACTAGATTGATTTATCTTACAATGGGAGAGGTGCTTTTTAATGGGTTCAATCTTCTAGTGCTCTATTTCCTAGTGACAGTAGGGGACATGACACGTATTTGTATTGTTGCCATTAAGGGGGAAAAGACAATGTTTATTCACATTGATTGGAGTTACTTTGTCCACATCATGTCATCTTTCTTAAGGCGTTACTCCATTTTTCATGAACTTATTACTCTAGATGCATGTTGGATAGCGGTCAATGGGTGGAGTAATAGTAGTAGATGAAGGCAGGAGTCGGTCTAGTTGTCTTGGACGAGATGCCTATATACATGATCATTCCCTTGAATATCATCATAACTATGCACTTTTCTATCGATTTCCCAACATTAATTTGTTTACCCATAGTATGGTTTTTGTTCAAGAGATAGGCCTCTAGTGAAAACTATGGCCCCGGGTCTACTTATCATATATAAAATCCAAAAATGTCTTCCTACAATTTAATAATCGTTATTTTATTTTGTTTTTTATTTTATCTATCTATCACTACGAGATTTGATCCTTGCAACTAACCGTCGAGGGGATTGACAACCCCCTTGATCATGTTGGGTGCAAGTATTTGCTCTTTTGTGTGTAGGCGCTTTTAATGAGGTTTTGCATGGTTCTCCTACTGGATTGATAACCTTGGTTCTTAACTGAGGGAAATACTTATCTCTATTGTACTACATCATCCTTTCCTCTTTGAGGAAATCCCAACTTAGCTCATAAGTAGCAGAAAGAATTTCTGGCACCATTGTTGGGGATACATCACCAAACCCTATCAAGTACCTTCGCATAAACTATCATCTACTTGTTCTGACTTTCATTTTCCATTTGCTTCTCTTTTTCATCTCCCCCGCTTCTAAATCAATTTTACAAAAAACAAAAAATATATTTTCGTTTGCTCGTTTGCTTGCTTTCTCGCTATGTCTCAAGAAAATACCAAGTTATGAGACTTTTCCAATACTAATTATAATGATTCTATTAGTACTCCAATTGCTTATCTCGCCACTAGGGCGAATTCGTGTGATAATAATGCTTCTTTGCTAAATCTTGTTATGAAAAAACAATTTTCTGGTAGTCCAAATGAAGAGCTACATCCCATCCTAATATTTTCGTTGAATTGTGTGATATGCAAAAGAGAAAAGATGTCGATAATGATATTGTCAAATTGGAATGATTTCCATTCTCACTACGAAATCGTGCTAAAACTTGGTTTTTCATCCTTACCACAAAATAGTATTGATTCTTGGGATTAGTGTAAGGATGCTTTTATTACCAAGTATTTTTCCTCCCACAAAAGTTTCTTCTCGAAGATATCACATTATGAATTTTAAGCAACCTGAGCATGAACATGTTGCACAATCTTGGGAGAGAATGAAATTAATGATAAGAAATTTCCCCACTCATGGTTTAATCTTATGCTTGATCATATAGTTTTTTATGCGGTATTAAACTTTGTTTCTAGAAATATTTTATGGAAATCACATTAGGAGAAGCTACAAAGCTTCTTGATAATATTACGGAAAATTATTCACAATGGCACACTAAAAGAACTCCAACTAGTAAAAAGGTGAATTCTGTCAAAGAAATAAATACTTTGAGTGATAAAATGGATGCGCTTATGAAAATGGTTTCTAGTAAGAGTGCTCATGTTGATCCTAATGATGAGCCATTATCCACTTTGATTGAGAAAATTAATGATTCCATTGATATGAATTTTGTCTCCCGAAATAATTTCAATATCAATGCTTATAGGGGTAATTTTAATCCTAGGCCATTTCCTGGAAATTCATCTAATAATTATGGTAATTCTTATAATAATAGGATTCCCTCTAATCTTGAAAGTAATATTAATTAATTTATGAATTCTTAAAAGATTTTTAATACTATGATAGGGGAAAATTGAATAAAGTTGATGGTATGGCTAGGAACATGGATAGAATTGCTGATGATGTGGAAAATCTCGAATAATTTTTTTGCCACCTAAGCTTGATATTAATGAGTCAATTAAGTCTGTCCAAATATCTATTAATTAAAGTAAAGAGAGAACTGCTAGGTTGGGAGCTAAGCAAGAATTCCTAGAAAAAGCGATTCCGCCCGATTTTTATCATAATCATGAAGAAGATATTAAAATGATTGGTGTCTCAGCCATTGAATCTTTATTTAGTAATATAAAAAGTTAATGAAAAAGGACTGAAGATGAGTCACCTTTAGATAGAAGGCATCCCAATTGTTTGGAGGGTGATAATATTAATGAAAAATTGGTAAAAGTGGGTTTGGAAAGGTCAAAACTTTAAATAGTGATGTGCCCACTACTTTGGATTTGAAGGATTTAAATTATGAGAGTTTTTATTTAATTGAAATTTATTCCGTTGTTACGATCCATGATAAATTCACACAAGGCTTATGAACAAAATAAAGCTTTTAATAAACATATTGTAGAAGCTATGATGAAAGCTTTATAAGAAAAGCTAGAGTTGGAGGTTTCAATACCTAGGAAATTATATGATTAATGGGAACCTACTATTAAATAAAGATTAAAAATTATAAGTGCAATGCTTTAGGTTATTTGGGTGCTAGCGTTTCCACTATACCAAAATCTTTATGTGATGTGCTAGGCCTTCATGATTTGGATGAATGTTACCTTAATTTGCACTTAGCGGACTCCACTATTAAGAAACCTTTGGGTAGAATAAATGATGTGCTTATTCTTGCAAATAGAAATATGTGCCCATTGATTTCATCGTCTTCGGTATTGATTGCAATCCGTCTTGTCCAATACTACTTTGTATGCCTTCCCTACGTACCATAGGTACTATTATTGATATGAAAGAAGGTAATATAAGATTCCAATTTCCATTAAAGAAAGGAATGGAACTCTTCCCTGGAAAGAAAATTAAGCCACCATATGAATCTATTATAAGGGCCACCTATGGAATTAATTTGAAGGATGACAACACTTGAAGCTATGCATTACGCGTAGCTAGGGGCGTAAAACAATAACATTTGTTGGGAGGCAACCCAATAATTATCTTTATTTCCTGGTTTTTTTTGTTTTTGAGTGTGCACACAATTATTCTACTTTTATGGTTGTGTTTTTGTGTTTAAAATAGTGTTTGTGCCAAGTAAAGCCTTTGTGATGATTTGGTTGGTAGTTGATTTGATTCTGTGAGAAAATAGAAACTTTTGCGCCCAGTAGAAGAATTGTTTAAATTCACTGGAACATGATAAAATTTGGAATTCTTACACATGATTTATATGCAAATTATACACATTTTCCTGTTTTTAAGAATTTTTGGAGATGCAGAAGTGATGCTTTTGTTCAGATCATTCCACATTGTTCTGTTTTTCACAGATTCTGTTTTCGTTGCATAGTTTGGTTGTTTTAATGAATCTATGGATTGTGCAGGGGGAATAAGTCATGGTGAAGTTAGAATATAGTAGGTATTATTCAATAATAAAATTTGAATGGGTTTACAATAGTACCTAAAGTTGATGATTTGCTGGTTGTACTAACGGATCTCACGAGTTTTCTGTTCAGTTTTGTGTGCTGAAGTTTAAAAATTTTAAGTGAGATCGTGATGGATGGAGGAATAAGGAGTGGCAAGACAATAAGCTTGGGGATTCCCAAGGAACCCCAATGTAATATTCAAGGAGACCCAAGTGTCTAACCTTGGGGATGCCCCGAATGGCATCCCCTCTTTCTTCTACCAACCATCGGTAAATTACTTGGTGCTATATTTTTATTCATCACATGATATGAATTTTGCTTGGAGCGTCGTGTATTATACGAGTCTTTGATTTTTTTTGCTTTTTAGTTTACCACAATCATATTTTCTGGACACACCTTCTGAGAGGGACACACATTTTTATTCGTGAGTTGTTAGAATACTCTTAGTGCTTCGCTTATATCTTTTGAGCTAGGCAGTTGCTCTAGTACTTCACTTATATATTTAAGAGCATGGCGGTGGTTATATTTTAAAGAAATAATTGCACTCTCATGCTTCATGTATATCATTTTGAGAGTTTGGTAATATTAATGGCAATATGCACGGGTTATGAAATTGGTCCTAATATGATAGGTATTCAAGAAGGATATAGTAAAACCTTTCATGTAGATCATTGAATATGATAAGTTCAATTCCTTGCACTAGTTTTGCGATATCGAGATGGTAATATGTGGGAGGTACTAGTGAATGATTGCGGTTTAGTAAGAATATTTGTGTTAAGGTTTGTGATTCCTGAAGCATGCACGTATAGTCTCTCGTTATGCTTAGAAGTTGGAGCACGGTTTATTATTGAGTGTCTTCCTTTGCATGAAGGTCGGGGGCGCATGATGGTTAACTCCTACCAACCGCCACCCTACGGGCATGCGTAGGAGTACTTTGCTTCGAGGGCTAATATAATTTCATAATAAGTATGTGAGTTCTTTATGACTAATGTGAGTCCATGGATTATCCTCACTCTCACCTTTTCGCAATTTGCTAGGCTCTTCGGTTCCATGCATTGCCCTTTCTCACCTCGAGATGTGGTGCAAACTTCGTCAGTGCATCCAAACCCCGTGATATGATACACTCTATCGCACATAAGCCTCCTTGTATCTTCCTCAAAACATTCACCGTACCTACCTACTATGGCATTTCCATAGCCATTCCGAGATATATTGCCATGCAACTTCCACCGTTCCGTTTATAATGACACACATCATCATTGTCATATTGCTTTGCATGATCATATACTTGACATAGTATTTGTGGCTCAGCCACAATTCATCATTTTTTATACATGTTACACTAGATCATTGCACATACTGATACACTGCCAGAGACATTCATATAGAGTCATATTTTGTTCTAGTATCAAGTTGTAATTTTGAGTTGTAAGTAAACAGAAGTGTGATGATCATCACTATTCATTATTAGAGCATTGTCCCAGTGAGGAAATAAATTAAAAAAGACGTTAAAAAGAGGCCAAAAAGAGGCCAAAAGATCCCACCAAAAAATGAGAGAAAAAGAGAGAAGGGGCAATGTTACTATCTTTCTCCACACTTGTGTTTGAAAGTAGCACCATGTTTTTCGTAGAGAGAGTCTCCTATGTAGTCACTTTCATATACTAGTGGGAATTTTTCATTATAGAACTTGGCTTGTATATTTCGATGATGGGCTTCCTCAAATGCCCGAGGTTTTCTAGAGCAAGCAAGTTGGATGCACACACACTTAGTTTTTAGTTCGAGCTTTCATACACTTATAGCTCTTAGTGCATTCGTTGCATGGCAATCCCTACTCCTTGCATTGACATCAATTGATGGGCATCTCCATAGCACGTTGATTAGCCACGTTGATGTGAGACTTTCTTCCTTTTTTCCTTCTCCATATTAACCTCTACCACCATATTCTATTCCACCCATAGTGCTATATCCATGGCTTGCGCTCATGTATTGCGTGGGGGTTGAAAAAGATGAAGCGCGTTAAAATGTATGAACCAATTTCTGGGCTGAAACCGGGGTAGTGCATGATTTATATTTTGGTGTTAAGACGATGGAGCATGAAAAGGTTATATGATTTTGTAGGGATAGAATTTCTTAGCATTTTTATTTTGAAAGACATGATTGTTTGCTAGTATGCCTGAGTATTTATGTCTTTATGTCAAATTATAGACTATTGCTTTCAAACATTTGAATCTAAATATTCATACCATAAAAGAAAGATAACATTACAGACATGTTAGGTAGCATTCCACATCGAATATTCTATTTTTATCACTTACCTACTCAAGGACGAGAAGGAATTAGGCTTGGGGATGTGTGATACATCTCCTAGTTGTGTCCCACTCGGCTGTTTTACCCCTAATTTCTAAAAGCCACCAGTTCTGTCCAAGTCACTTCGCTCCTCTTATGCTTTTTCCCTTTGCCCGTTTAACTCTCACATTGAAAACTTCATAAACAAATCATAATAAATCAGAAAAATGCAAATAAGATACCAAAATGTTCGGAAAAACATTAACTATATGTCAATGTCATTTGCATTCATGACAAAAGTGTTGGAAAGTGACCATCCAAATTTTATCTCTTATGATATCACCATGAATAATAAAATCTGAAAAATTCAAAAAAAATGGTGGCAAAGAATGACAAATGTTTTAAGTTGTTACTATATTAAGAATGGTGTCCTTAATAGACCAGACTTGTGTACATGTAGTAGAAGCCTTCCCGGCGGCAAGGCTTGCCAGAGGATTACTAAAGCCAAACTTAGGAACAGATTATAAGAAGCAAAGAAGATCTCTAAAGACAGAGATCGGAAATAATGAAGATGTGGCTCGAAAGCTCAGCAACATCCTTGGGGGGGAGAGGTCACCAAGACTCAAGCCCGGCAAGCTCTAAGTCTGGCAAGTATCCCACTACCTTGCCACTGTCCCATCTCATCGATCAGATTGTCACTTGTCGATTAGGTGTCGAGTGGTCAAGTAGTTAGGTGAGACTTGTCTGGGCACGTGGCAGCTCACCGCCGAAGATACAACTTTAATGACACCCGTCCAAGTGATGTGTCATTAGAATAGAAAGTAGATGGACGAACGACACAGAAGGAGAGACCAACCTTGCCAGAGAGCTCCATCCACAAGACACCTCATAGTGCATTAAATGCATTCGTCCTAACCTATCAGAGTTAGGTATTGGCACTATAGCCACTATTTATAGTGTAGATTTACATTTTGCCATTTTGGTGACCCAAAGGAGGGCCTGGCTGCCTTAACAAAGGTCAAAATCATGTCCATTTGCACTCATAGAAACACTCTCTGAGCCCCTTGCCAGACGTGCGCTCCTTGTAACGGGGCACATACACACAATCAATACACAAAGCAGGAGTAGGGTTCTACGCTTCATAGCAGCCCGAACCTAGGTAAACACCATTTGTTCTCTACTAATCCTGCACCTCCCCATAGTCACCTAAGGAGTTGTATCCACTAGCCACTCAATCTTACTCCTGGGCTACATCAGCATACACAAACATTTGACCTTCATAAAACATGGTCTCTAGTGTTACCAAAGGCTTACGGCCACCCCGTCCCTTATGTCTGTGTTTGCGACACATAAATCCGAAACAGCTAAGAATACTACACTAGCCCAAACAGCTAGCATTGACCACAGGCCGCCATGCGAATGTCGGGCTCAAATTGGGCCCCCCCCTGAAAGTTTTAGCGCTTATGGTGCAACGTGGTCGCACTTCTCACTTGCTAACCTGGATATCGCTCCAACACAGGCAACGGACCAAACACAATATAAACATGTATAACAATACATCAATACATCAAAATGTATCTATAAGAGCCCTACTAGTCACTCTCATCTGCAGGGCACCGCTTTATAATTGTGCTGACCTTGCAAGAATTCGCGATGTACCCTGCCTCCGTGTTAACCTCCCAAGAGAAGGACTCCGCTGAAGGCTGCTCGGGCGACCAATGCACGATGGAGTGCAGAGATATCCCTAGATGCTGGGCTCTCATGCCAGCCAGCATACTCCGAGCCCCTTCGTTCGGAGCAGAATAGTGCCAATCCAGCAGTTGGCGTGGAGCCCACGGCTGCACCTGCAAAACGTTGTCAATGTTTCCTTGGAGCGCGTTATCCCCTCTCCACAACATCCCATAGGCCGTGCCGAGGGCGATGCGCATTTACTCCGCAAGCTTGGTGACCTACTAAAGCCACGCCACAAGGTCCTCATGATGGACATCTGAAAGTGGCACTATAGCAAAAGTACACTGGAGAACTTGGAGGCTCACCGGCGGTGATGCCTGCTCCATGTTGTGTTTTATGCGCGTTCTCTATATGTATTTAATATTTTGTGTAATTAAGAATATATGAAACTATGTTCCTTCATTAGTAAACATGTTTTAGACATCATTGCACATGGCAACATAGCAAAACTAATTTGTAATTGTGACCTTACCTCACACGATCCTTCAATACGAACTGTTTGCTATGTACCGCGCATGCTACAACCAAATTCTACCTGTAGGATCTTTCATTAAAGCACAGATAATTTTTAGATAAAAAACCAAGTGCGATAATCCTATCAAAATGCATGCCTGCACGCATTCAGACAACACACTTGACAAATATAGATTCAACGAAAATCAGACAAAAATAGTTGATTTCTTTCCAAATTTTGTCGCACCGCGACCACATTCAAGGGACATCTAATAATAAGAAAACTAGTAACTAATTTATATAGCCATCTGGGTCATGGCCTAACTATCTAGTTGCAGCCGCGACCACCACCACCACGGCTCCCGCTGATGCCATGGCCACCGCCAATGGCATCACCACCACCACCACCACGGCCTCCACCATGGTCGTGGGCAGCATCACCATGTCCACGACCAGCGCCACGACCACAACCACGCCAAGGCCACTACCACCGCCGTAGAATGCATGGAATGTTGTATGGTTGTCGGGGAAATACAACTCGGAGGGCACGGCCCATTCCGGCCAATTGGCCGCGTTATATAGCTCATGCGGGCGCGCGGGTGCAGGAACGAGCACAATATCCGACACAAGGTCCCAAATCTGTTGCTCGGCCTCTGCGTCCATTTGCGCAACCATCTCCAGTGCCAGGTCCATCTCCGCCTACAAGGGGGGCAGAGGGTCTTGCTCCTCTTCCTCTTGATTGATGCCAAAATTGAAGAGTAACAGGTTCTCCGGGTGTGCCATTGATGAGGGATTGGTGGTGGATTGGATATGACAATGAGAGGTGTCAATGAGAGAATTGTGGCAAGACACGGGAGGGCAGCAATGTTATAGGTCACCGCACATAGACACGCCATTAATTGGTAGTCAAGTATTGGCCTCATATCTTACATTGTAAGTACCTTACATTGGAAGTTTAGATATGGCATAAATTGGTAATCATTTATTTGCAAACTTTTTAGATTTCCTAACAAAATCCTAAAATGGGTAATAATGCAATGCGCACGTCATAGATGCCACTTGTAGGAAAATTTATAGATTTCATAGGGAAATCCTACAATTGGTAATAATGCACTGCGCACGCTGTAGATGCCGCTTTTATTTATAGGGATTTTTCTTGTATTAGTGGCAAAAATGTTGATCTTCCATCTACGATTTGTTGAAGTAGTAACATGCACTACTACAGTATGGTCCAAATGTGACACATGTATAGGAGACCATTCGACCAAACTGTGTGCGATGCATGAATCGCAAACGGTATGGTAATGAAACCGTCACCAACAAAATGAACTGTGTGCGATGGTGGAGACATCAGATACGATTCATAAAGAGTTGTGTGTGCGATAATTGGCATACAATTGATTCACACAAATTGTTTGCGATGAGCCAAGATAATGTGAACGGTTACCCAAAACCAGATGTGTGTGATAGACGACCTACAGTTCACTCGGATGAACTATTTGCAATGAGCGAAAATAACACAAATGTTTACCTAGATCCAGATGTGTGCGATAGACGGCATACAGGTCACTTAGATGAACTGTTTACGATGATCCAGAAGAACACAAATTATTCGGCGTAACAAGATGTGTGTGATACCCGACAAATAGGTCGGCAGTCAGAATTTTGTGCGATAATTCTAGACCGTGCATATGATTTTTTTTTGTGAATTGTGTGCTCGACAGGGTACCGAATTGAAGAAACCAACTATGGGCGATAATGTAAATGATCATTGTCGAATACGTATTGCTAACCGTTTGTGATGAGATTGATAGGGGAAACAAAGATAACAAATTAGCACGAGCGGACGGCAACAGAGATGTACAGTCTGCTTAATTTGTTGTTGTTGTTGTTGATGGCCCTGCGACATCATCTTGGCGAGGACACATCTTGCCCCTGACCGTTGGCTTCTCATCGTCGTCGTCGTCGGCATCATCGTTGATGTCCTCATCGTCGTCCTCCTCATTCGACCATTCCTCCTCATCATCATCATCACCGTCATCTTCTTCATCCTCTCACGACTCCTCGTTCGGCTGGTCATTGTCTAATGATGACCCACAAGTATAGGGGATCAATCACAGTCCTTTCAATAAGTAAGTGCGTTTAACACAACGAGGAGCAGAAGGAAATGACAAGCGGTTTTCAGCAAGGTATTTTCTGCAAGCACTGAAATTGTCGGTAATAGATAGTTTGATAACAAGGTAATTTGTAATGAGCAATAAGTAGGAATAGTAAAAAGGTGTAGCAAGGTAGCCAAATCCTTTTTCTAGCAAAGGACTTGACATAACAGTCTCTTATAATAAGCAAAGCATTCTTGAGGACACACGGTTTCATCTAGTCACTTTCATCATGTTTGCTTGATTCGCGTTCGTTACTTTGATAATTTTATATGTGGATGAATTGGTGCTTGGGTGCTATTCTTACTTGAACAAGCCTCCCACTTATGATTAACCCCTCTCACAAGAATCCACAACTACGAAAGAAGAATTAAGATAAATCTAACTATAGCATGAAACATATGGATCCAAATCAGCCCCTTGCGGAATAGCGGATAAACTAGGGTTTAAGCGTTTCTCACTCTAGGAACCCATCATCTAATAACACTCCACAATGCCTTTACTTAGGCCCAAAAATGGTGAAATGTCATGTAGTCAACATTCACACAACACCACTAAAGGAAGCAACAACATACACATCATCAAAATATCGAATGAATACCAAATTCACATGATTACTTACGATAAGACTTGCCACATGTCCTCAAGAACAGAAGTAACTACTCACAAATCATATTCATGCTCAAGATCAGAGGGGCATTGAATAACATCAATCATATGAACATATAATCTTCCACCAAATGAACCAACTAGCATCAACTACAAGATGTAATCAGCACTACTAGCAACCCACAGGTACTAATCTGACGTTTGAGACAAAGATTCAATACAAGAGATGAACTAGCGTTTGAGATGAGATGGTGCTGGTGAAGATATTGATGAAGATTGGTCCTCCCACAATGAGAGGATCGTTGGTGATGACGATGGCTTTGATTTCCCCCTCTTGGAGGGAAGTTTCCCCGACGAAATCTCTTCGCCGGACAGCAAAAGTGCTCCTGCCTAGGTTCCACGTCGAGACAACGGCACTTCATACAGAAACCTTTCTTCTTATTTTTTCTAGGCCCCCCTCTGGTAGCGTGCGCCCCCTGGCTTGTGGCTGCCAAGGGTGCCACAAGCTCGGGGTGCGCCTAGGGGGGTAGCGTGCGCCCCCAGGCTTGTGGCTGCTTGGTGAGTCCCCCTCTAGTAATTCTTTCACCAATAATTTTACTATATTCCAAAATAATTCTCCGTTAATTTTTAGCTCATTTGGAGTTGTTCAGAAAAAGTGCCTCCAGTATAGCCCTTTTGGGTCCAGAATTCCAGCTGCTGGTAATCTCCTTCTTCATATGAAACTTGCAAAATAAGAGAGAAAAGGCATAAAAATTGTATCATAAAGTGAAAGAACAGTCCCTAATGCAAAAAATATCAACATAAAAACATGGTGCAAAATGGACGAATCAACTCCCCCGAGCTTAGACCTCACTTGTCTTCAAGCGAAAGCCGAAATCAATAATCATGACCATATGTTTAGAGAGAGGGGTGTCGATAAAAATAAAATATGGACATGGAAGTATCATGGTAATTATCATAACAATAATATATCATAAAACTTCTCTTGCTAGAGTAACAATTCATTCACAAGCTAAAGTATGAAACATAAACTTTATTGGAAACTAACAAACTACGTTCTCACTCATTAAAACAATCACAATCCATCATATTTTCAGAAAGAGTCTATGTAAGAGCTTCGGTTAGCAAGTTCACATACTCAACCATCATATACTCTTCAATGATTGCTGACACTCAAGGCATATTTATAGAGAAGAAGTCTTAGTCACATAAACAGAAAGATAGGGGTGATACATCCATTTTGTATCATGCGTTTATGTTGATATTTATTGCGTTATGTGTTGTTATTACACATTATGGTACGATACTTGTGCACTTTCTCTCTAATTTTACAAGGTTTACATGAAGAGGGACAATCCCGGCAGCTGGAATTCTGGACCGAAAAGGAGCAAATCTGAGAGACATATTCTTCACAACTCCAGAAGTCCTAAAAATTTATGGAGAATTATGAAATATATAAAAAATGTTGGTCATAGAAATACTAGAGGGGGACCCACCAGGTGGCCACAAGCCTGGGGCTCCCTACCCCCTAGGGCGTGCCCCTAGGGCTTGTGCGCCCCCTGGCAGGTCTCTGGTGCCCATCTTTTTCTATATGGAGGCTTTTGACCTGAAAAAAAATCAAAAGGAAGCTTCCAGGACAAAGCGCCGCGGTCTCGAGGCGGAACCTGGGAAGCAATCTAGAGCTCCGGCGGAGCTGTTCTACCGGGGAAAAAACTTCCCTCCCAGAAGGGGAAATCGAAGCCATCGTCATCACCATCATCATCACAAACTTCCCTCCTTGTAGTTGATGCTAGTTGGTTTATTCGGTGGAAGATCATATGTTCAGATCCTTAATGATATTCAATACCCCTCTGATCTTGAACATGAATATGCTTTGTGAGTAGTTATGTATGTTCCTTAGGACATGGGAGAAGTCTTGTCATATGTAATCATGTGAATTTGGTATTTGTTCGATATTTTGATGAGTAGTCTTGTCATAAGTATAAAATATTAACCCAACAATTTCATTAGACATAATGATGAGATCAACAAATAATTCACTTCTAGATACTCAAGATGTCCATAACCGGGGACACGACTAATCATGATTAGTTAGTACACTCTACAGGGGTTGCACACTTTCCCCCACAAGACTCGACCACCTCCATGAATGGAAGATCGAGACATAGTCTTTCTGATGCATTAACTCTTTACTCTGGGTAGACCGGTACACCTACTTTCCCCTACATCTGCTAGTCGACCACTGAAAGAGGTCACACAACTTACTCAACTATGCCAGAGTCCATAATGGCTTGTGGCTACACACGGAAGTTTCTAGGCATGAATAATTATATGATCCCTTTGAGCCTGGGTGGCATTCCATAGGATGATCACACGGGTACTCCGGGATCTCCTAGGACAACACTGGATTCTCCAGGTGCCCGCAACCACTCCACCCAGATGTGTATTAAAGTTGCCACCTTAAGTTATCCTTAATTAATACCTCTCACAGCTTGCATGATTCTCACATACCAATCCCCGTCTACGAGCATGGCTAAGCAATATGTAGCATAACGTATATTCCTGGGGTGATCAAAGGTAATAGGTTCCTACCTCATGAACTACAAAGCATAACCATGTGATCCTAATCCTACTCATGCAATCTTTGAGGGTGAAGCTAATGCATAATAAAATTGGGTACGAAATAGTATGATCAAAGTGTAACTTGCCTTGCTGACGATCGATAAACCCTAGAGATTCATAGTAGCAAGCTTCGCACTCCGGAAAATCTATCATAGACAAACAATAGCATACATAAGCACTCAAGCATGAAAATGCAAAGAAAACCAAAGAAAAGATTCTAAAAAACTCAAGAATAAGCAAATAACTCTTTCAAATAGAAAAAAAATTCTAACAGTACCTAAATTATGTGGATTAGAACTTAACAAAAGTCTTGGTCAAGAGCTTCTATTTGCAAAAAGAATCAACCAAATTGGAGTCATGAAACTCAAGTTATGATCAAAAGAAGTTCAAATTCAAATATGTTTGAAAACAAAGTTTAAACTATTAAAATTACTGTTAAGTTGGTTATCTGGATAGAGGGGATCATAACGAAGAAATTGGCATAGGTTTCGTCGAATTTGGGCAAACGAGTAAAAAGTTGTGATCGTTTTAAAAGCCTAGGCTAATCTGTATGAACAATAATTGCATCTAGGTCCTTGGCTACGAAACAGAAACTAACGAACGAACATTCTCTACAGAAGCATATTCAATGAAAGCGTTCACTACAGAGGCTAATCTAATGAATGTTCACTAAATAACTAAATGAACAACCGATCAGGTTTTAAAAGAAAAACAAAAAAACGAAATGAACCAGGCGGTTCGGCGGCTTTTGTCGGTTCGGCGGCGGCGGCGGCAGATCTCCGGTGACAACAACAAGGGAGAGAGGCGGCGACGACTATGCGGAGTGGCTGCATGGGCTATGCGGGGCGACGGGGCGGGCTATGCGGGGTGACGGCGCGGGCTATGCGGGGCGGCGGCGTCTTGCAGCGGCGGTGGCGATGTGTGGCGGCGGCGGCAGCTTCAGCTACTGCCGCTGCTGCTTTGAGGAGAAAGGGGGCCGAGGCATCCGGTATTTAAGGAGGGGAGGGAGGCCTCGGGAGGCGTGGGGAAGGGACAAGAGAGGCGGCGGCGAGGGCAAAGTCCGAGGCGGACACGGGTGGCGGCGGCGTGCTGGCTGGGGACTCCGTCCCAAGCTCGGAGACGATGGTGCGGCGCGCTGGGCCGGCTGGGCCGCGGCCTGGCGAACTGGGCAGGCCCGGTCCAGTCGGTCCTAACTTTTTTATAAATGATTTTCCAGAAATACGAAAAATTCAGAAAAACAATATAAATATATTTGTAAAAATCCCAGAAAAATTCACATAGCTCTATGGCCTTATATATGACCTTGTGAACATTTTTCTGGCCTAAATGCCTAAAATAAAAACGAACATTTTTCTGCGAATAAACTTTGCAATAAAATAAATAATATTTCAAATAAAATAAAATAAATATATTTTTATTCAAAATTCAATTTCCAATATTTTCTTTACTATTTTTGAAGAAGTCATGTTATCTTCCCTCATTATTTTATTTATTTAAAAAAATATTTGAATTGAAAATTGATGAAAATTGAATTTGATCCAAACCCCACTTTCGAAAATAAAACATGGGTCTTTTGGGAAAATTCCAACTCTCTCAACTGGTCCTTGAGTTGCTTAAAGTCCCTTGGATCAATTTCCAACCAAACAAAATTCAAGAATGCACAAATTATGAATGCATATGAATTATCTAAAAAATAACATCCAAATTGAAAATTGGGATGTTACAAACCTACCCCCTTAAGATGAATCTCGCCCTCAAGATTTGGGTTGGCTAGCAAAAAGGTGCAGGTGGTCCTTTCAGAGGTCTTCTTCTCGTTCCCATGTGGCTTCCTCCTTGGTATGATGACTCCACTGAACTTTGCAAAACTCAATGACCCTGCTGCGAGTAACTTGGTTGGCGAATTCGAGAATCTTGACGGGTTTCTCCTCATAAGTGAGGTCACTTTCCAACTGAATTGCTTCCAGGGGCACTGTATCTCTCAAAGGAATATCGGCCATCTCTGCATGGCACTTCTTCAACTGGGAAACATGAAACACATCATGAACTCCTGACAAACCTTTAGGTAATTCCAACTTGTAGGCAACTTCGCCCATACGTTCCAAGACTCTGTATGGCCCCACAAATCGTGGCGATAACTTTCCTTTGACTCCAAACCGTTTAACTCTTCGAAGTGGCGACACACGAATATATGCTCTGTCTCCTACTTCATAGGTTACCTCCTTGCGTTTAGTATCGGCATAACTCTTCTGCCTAGATTGGGCTATCTTGAGTCTATCACGGATCAACTTGACCTTCTCCTCAGAATCTCTGATTAAATCTGGTCTAAACAATTGTCAATCTCCAACTTCATCCCACATCAATGGTGTCCTACACCTCCTTCCATACAAAGCTTCAAAAGGAGACATCTTCAAACTAGCTTGGTACTTGTTGTTATATGAGAACTCTACGTAAGGCAAATTATCATCCCAACTAGATCCATAATCTAGCACACAAGCTCTCAACATGTCCTCCAGAATTTGGCTAACCCTCTCAGTTTGCCCATGTATCTGCGGATGAAAGGCTGTACTGAACTCTAGCCTGGTACCCAAAGTTTGATGTAACCGATTCCAAAACTTAGAAGTAAACTATGTCCCTCTATCTGATACGATGGTCCTCGGAACTCCATGCAAACATACGATCCTGGTCATGTATATCTTGGCCAACTTAGCTCTCGTATAAGTGGTTTCCACGGGGATGAAGTGAGCCACCTTGGTCAAGCGATCAACTACCACCCAAATGGAGTCATATCCCGAACGAGTCCTGGCTAATTCGGTGATGAAATCCATGCCAAGGTTATCCCACTTCCATTCGGGTATCAGCAAAGGCTGAAGTAATCCTGCTGGTTTCTAATGCTCTGCCTTAACTCTCTGACATACGTCACATACTGCTATATACTCGGTGATATCCTTCTTCATACCTGTCCACCAGAAATGTTCCTTCAAGTCTAGATACATCTTGGTGTTGCCTGGGTGAATCGATTAAGGTGAATCATGAGCCTCCTGAAGAATTAACTTCCTAATCTCTGGGTCATCGGGCACATAGATATGATCCTCAAACCATAAAGTTCCGTGCTCATCCTCATGAAAACCTTTAGCCTTTCCCTTACTCATCCTTTCTTTTATCTCCGCGATTTCCTTGTCCGTCTTCTGGGCTTCTTGGATCTTTCCCAAGAAAGTGGATTGAATTTCCAATGCTGCAAAAAAACCTCTCATAACTATCTCCAAGCGGAGTTCTCAGAGATCATCGGCTAGCTCCTGAGGTAATCCTCCGGTTATGAGAGTATTAGCATAACTCTTGCGACTCAAAGCATCTGCCACAACATTGGCCTTTCCTAGGTGATAATGTAGTGTCATGTCTTAATCCTTTATGAGCTCCAACCATCTCCTCTGCGTGAGGTTCAACTCCTTCTATGTGAAGATGTACTTCAAACTCTTATGATCCGTGTAAACATCACAACGATTTCCCATAAGAAAATATCTCCAGGTCTTGAGAGCATGCACTACGGCTGCTAGCTCCAAATCATGTGTGGCATAATTCAACTCATGAGGTCGAAGCTGATGTGAGGCATATGAAACAACTCTTCCTTCTTGCATAAGAACCCCTCCAAGACCCTGCCGAGAAGCGTCACAATATACTTGGAAATCCTTGCGTACATTGGTAAGAATTAGCACTGGGGCTGTAACCAAACGTTTCTTCAACTCCTGAAAACTGGCCTCACAATCCTCGGTCCAATTAAACTTGGTGTCCTTCTTTAATAACCCCGTCATGGGTTTTGCAATCTTAGAAAAAATTCTCAATAAATCTCCGATAATATCCTACTAGTCCAAGGAAACTGCGTATCTCTCCAAATGAGGTGGGTGCCATCCAGTCGGTGATGGATTTAACCTTGGAAGGGTCTTCTACTATTCCTTCTCCTGATATAACATGTCCGAGAAATCCGACTTCCTTCAACCAAAACTCACATTTGCTAAACTTGGCATACAGCTGATGTTCCCTGAGCTTCTCGAGAACCAAGCGCAAATGTTCCTTGTGTTCTTCTTCATTCTTTGAGTAAACCAATATATCATCAATGAACACCACCAAAAACTTATCCAAGAACTCCATGAACACCTTATTCATCATGCTCATAAAGTAGGCAGGAGCGTTAGTCAAACCAAAGTACATGATCGTGTACTCATATAGCACATACCTTGTGGTAAAAGTTGTCTTAGGTATATCCTATTCTCGGATCTTCAGCTGGTGATATCCTGATCGAAGATCGATCTTGGAGAAAACTTTAGCTCCCTACAGCTGGTCAAACAAATCATTGATCATCGGGAGGGGGTATTTGTTCTTGATCGGCACTTCATTCAATGCATGATAATTAACAACCATTCTCAAGGATCCATCCTTCTTCTCAACTAGAAGCACTAGGTCTCCCCATGGCGATGAACTTGGTCGAATATAACCTTTCTCCAATAACTCCTTAATCTGCTTCTTAATTTCCTCCAGATCATTCATGGGCATCCGATACGGCCTCTTGGATATTGGTCCAGTGCCTGGCAACAACTTGATCAAAAACTCTATGTCTCGGTCTGGTGGCATGCCTGGTAGTTCCTCTGGGAATACATCGGGATAATCCTTCACAACTGGCACTTCCTCCTAGACAACTCCTGACAGGGAATTCACTTGAGTCCTCCTTGGCACATGCCTAGACACATACTTGATCCGTTTTCCCTCTGGGGTGGTGAGAAGGATAGACTTACTAGCACAACCTGTGTTTCCCCCATACATGGATTGCCAATCCATGCTTAGTATCACATCCAATCCTTGTGGTTCCAGAATAATGAGGTCTGTGGGAAAAGCGTGTCTACCTATGGTCAATGGAAACTAATAACATCCCTGGCTAGCCATATACTCCGCTTCTGGTGAACTCACTAACATAGGCGACTTAAGGGCTACAGTTGGCAACTTAAACTTGTCCACAACTCCCCTTGATATGTATGAATGCGATGCACCAGTGTCAAAAAGAAAAAGGGCTGTAAATGACTTAATCAAAAACTTACCATTAACTGTGGCAGGCTGCTTGTCAACTTCCTCCACATTGACGTCATTCACTTGACCTATGGTGAAGGGATTCGGCTTCTTTCCTGAGCTTCCATTCCGTTCCCATTCTTTGCTTCAGGACACTCAGTGGCTTAGTGTCCGGTCTTCCCGCACTTGAAACAAGTAATGTGACTCAGATCTTTCTTGGCGGGGGTTGCTGGGTTGGAACGGCTCTGACTATTGTTTCCTCCTTTCCCATTACCATTCTTAGAGCCACTATGGTTGTGTGAGTTTCCTCCATTGTGAGAATGGCCTCCATGGTTATTTCCTCCATGGGTATGATGAGTGTGTCCTCCCGAGTATGGGGAATAGCGAGGCTTCTGATGAGATCCAGAGTTGTACTTCCCCTGTCCATACTTCCACTTGCGGCTCTCTATCTGCTCTTGCTTGCCTTCAATCATGAGGGCCCTGTCTACCAGCTCCTGGTAGTTGGTGAAAGTTGCCACCATCAACTGCATACTCAGATCATCGTTGAGTCCCTCAAGAAATTTCTCCTGCTTTGCAGCATCTATGGCCACATCATCTGGGGCATAGCGTGCTAACTTGTTGCACTCCTCCACGTATTACCCCACAGTACGATTTTCCTGGCATAAGTCATGAAACTCACGCTTCTTCAGACTCATGGCTCCAGCTGAGAAATGTGCGGTGCGGAAAGCCTGCTGGAATTGATCCCATGTCACATTGGCCACGAGGAAGGTGGTGGTGTAGTTCTCCCACAATGACCGCTGGTCCATCCAGTTGATGTGCGGCAAAGCGCACCTTCTCAGCATCAGTGCATCCTGCGGTGGTCAGCTCCCTTCCGAACTTGCGGAGCCAGTTATCAGCAACAATAGGCCGGTGCTGCAGGAGAACACCAGCGTATTCAACATTAGGAAAACGGGCTAGGTTGTCAACTGGGGGTGGTGCTGGTGGTGGGTTGTTGTTGTTGCCTTGGTTCTGGATGAGCATCTGCATCAAGGCATTCTGCTGTTGGATCAACTGGGTGAGCTCAAGCGGGAAAGTGAATCTGGGGTCACATCTCGGAGGCATCTGATAGGTTAGAGGGGTGAGAAAGCAGAATAGAATAAGGTCTAATGACAGATTTCACTACTATCGGCGTTCTGGGAACGGGGGTCCACAGACTTGCCTGCCTGCGGCCTGCGGCGTGGCTCAAGGGGGGGGGGGCAGCACGGCCCATCTTCATCAATACAGACCCAAGACCCTCGCGAGGGGCCAAGCCTCGCGGGGCAGACGACACGGAGCTTCCTCAGGCACGGCCTCATCAGGCTGGCTTGCGAGGAGGCGGAGAGATCAAGGTGGGGTACCTCACGAGGTGCCCGTGACGCAAGCCATGACGACCAAGGGCGCCAGGAGGGTGCCAGCCCTCACAGTGTCCTCCTTTCCTCTTTGGTGCAAAGGGGGCAAGCGCAGCCACGGAGTACCGAGGCATCAGGCAAAGGTTGCCATTTCGGTGCAACGAGACCAAGACTAGGAAGACTGCAAGATGGAGGTCATCGTGGAGCCCAGGACGGCGTCACCACCAGAGCTTTGTGAAGGCGAAGACTACTTTTGTCAGGGTAGCTAGTACTAGCTGTCCCCCTTCAAATTAGCCCGCCATTGTTGGCTCCCTTCCCGCTCGATATTTGGGAAGAGGACCAGGGCCTCTATAAATAGGACCAGCCACCCACAGAAGAGAGGGGTTCGGAGGGGTTAAGAGGAGAGGTTCGATAGGAGGTTGAATCGGAGAAAGACCATCAGAGAGAAAGAGAAGGGTGGCTGAACTCCTCCCAGCAGTTCATCACCCCAGCCAAGAACAGACCCTCGCGAGGCTGTTCTTCCTTGTATCATTCACCATCATCAGCCCAAGAGGCAATCCACCACACCACACACTGGAGTAGGGTATTACACCACAACGGTGGCCCGAACCAGTATAAACCCTGTGTCTCTTGTGTTGTTCTTTCCATAGCTTAGATCTTAGTGAGGCGGAGGGGTGCAGGAAGGTAGGAAGCGAAATCTCCGCGGGCACCCCAGTATTCGAACCTCAAGGGTCTGCCGGAACCCGAAATCCTACGTTTGGCGCGCCAGGTAGGGGTGCGCCAGAATTCGTCTTTCACCACCCAGTTCATCGCACCCATGTCTGATGCTCATCGGGCCTGCGCCGAGCGCCGGGCCGCTCTCGCTTCCCGCGTCGCCCAGACGGCTCCTGTCGGCGGGCGTCCTCACCGTTCCCCGTCACCTGCCGTCAACGCCGTCACCGGCCCGGCGGGGGACGAGCAGCAAGCATCGTCTCAGCATCCGTCCGTGCAGCAAGACAGCCGCACCGCAACTCCCTCGCTCCCCCCGGCTGGTTCTTCATCCCGCGCGCTCCGTGCACCCATGGAGGCTCGAGCTACGCTCATCGCGGCGAACGAGCTCCTGCGCTACCGCCCCGTCGACGACGTCTACGAAGAATGGCTCGACCCCGTCGCCGAGCTCATCCGCGCCGCAGGGGGCTCTCCTGCGCCGTCCGTTCCGCTGCACCGCACCCCGCCCCGCGCGGGCGACGAAGCTCCGGCGGAGCCCCGGCCGCCTCCTCCTCAAGAAGGCGCCATGGCTCCAAGGCGCGTGGCCCCTGGGCGGAACCCGCTCCGTCAGGTGCCAGCGCAGCAAGAGCAGAGCTGCCAGGAAGTCCCTCGCCCGCAAGAAGCTGCCCGGGCGCTCCCTGCTCCAGCACGTCGTGACCATGCTCCTGCTCCCGCACGTCAAGACCCAGCTGCGGCGCGTGGGGACATGCAAGACCAAGCTCTCCATCACCCAAGGCCTCCCGTGGCCACAGCAGGCTGTCGTGCCTTCACCGCCGAGCTACGCAGTGTCGCGTGGCCCGACAAGTTCAAGCTAGACCTGCCTCCTCGCTACGACGGCACAGCTGACCCTGCGGAGTTCCTCCAGCTCTATGAGGTGGGCATCGAAGCTGCCAACGGAGACGAGAAGGTCATGGCGAACTGGTTTCCCATGGCGCTCAAGGACGGGGCCCGCACCTGGCTCCTGAACCTGGCTCCAGGCACGATCTCCTCCTGGGACGAGATGCGCACCCGCTTCATCGCCAACTTCCAAGGTACTCACGACCGGCCACCCGCCGTGAGCGACATGCGCCGCATCAAGCAACAACCCGAGGAGACCCTGCAGAAGTACATCCAGCGTTTCAACAACGCACGCCTCAAGATTCCCAGGGTGACTGAAGAGGCCATCATCTCAGCTTTCTCCGACGGCGTGCACGATGTCAAGATGAAGGAGGAGCTGGCGATGCATGAAGACCTGTGCACTTCTTTGGAGCTGCTCAACTTGGCAACCAAGTGCGCCAGGGCTGAGGAAGGGCATCTCTCCCTCCTCGAGCTGCCTGCCGCGGACCCGGAAGAGAAGAAGCCCAAGGACAAGGATGTGAAGCGCAAGGGGGCTGCCGTGCTCGCAGCAGAACCAGACACCAAGCGGGGCAGAGATCAGCCCGAGCCTTCCAAGGGCAGCCGGTACTGCGTGTACCACGACCTCCACACCCACAACACCAACGAATGTCAAGAGCTCCGAGCCATGCGAGAAGGAAGGATCGGCCGTCACCCCGACTGCGGTGACCGGGGCTATGGGCGAGGAGGAGGAAGGAACACAGGACGCTGGGAAGACCGTGGCCCGCGCCGAGGGTGGCGCGATCAACCTCACGAGGATCGCTGGCAAGACCCGCCTCGTGAGGAAGACTGGAGGGGTCAGCCTCGCGAGGAACGCCCGCAAGGCAACGCAGGCCTCCCTCCGCTGCCGCCGTAACCAAGGAGAAATGGGGACCACCACCAGGGCAAGGAGGCTGGGGGCTTCCAGGAGCCGCGCGCGATCGCCTGCATCCTGGGCGGGGCTCAAGCCGCAGCCTCTCAATGCATCTTCAAGCAGTTCGCCCGCGAAGTGAATGCAGTCCTCCCCAAGATCGAAGCCACGTGCCCTCTTAGGTGGTCGGCGTGCGCCATCACGTTCAGCTCGGCAGATCAGCTCAAGTATGTGGCTACAGCCGGAGTCCTCCCGATGCTATGTTCCCCAATCATCAGCAACGTGGTGGTCACCAGGACCCTCATCGATGGCGGGGCAGGGCTCAACGTCCTGTCCGTGGAAACATTCAACAATCTCCAAGTGCCCTACAGCCAGCTTCAGCCAACCAAGCCTTTCTCCGGAGTCACTGACGGCTCCACGGTCCCAATTGGGCAGGTCCGCCTCCCTGTCACCTTCGGGGCACGCGACAACTACCGCACCGAGCTCATCGACTTCGACGTCGCTCACATTCGCCTGCCATACAACGCCATCCTCGGGTACCCAGCGCTGGCCAAGTTCATGGCCGTAACTCACCACGGCTACAACGTCCTCAAGATGCCAGGAAGTGGTGGAGTCATCACGGTGCCCTGTGAAGAGAAGGATGTGGTGTGTTCCCTGGAACGAGCCTTTCAGGCCGCGTCACTAGAAGACCCGGATCGCGGAAGTAGGAGGCTTCCCGAGACCGCCCCCAAGAAGAAGAAGACATCGTCCGGCCCGGCTCCATAGGAGGCAGGCCCCTCTGGGCCCGTGCCTGCCCAGGGGGAACCTCCTTCCATCGCATAGGAAAGCGCGCTTGACGCCCTCCTCAGGCAGGGCTCGGGGGCTCTCCCCTGGAGGGCCACCGACCTGGCTAGGGTCACGAGGGAGGCACTTGGGCACCACATGGAGGCGTGTTTCGAAGCACGTTTCCCTCAAGAAGGAGTAAGGCAAGGAGAGCCAGACCCTCAGGAGTTCGTCAGCAAGGCCATTCAGGAGCTAAAGGAGTCAAGAGTCATGAAAGGCGGCCGTCGTCTACATCCAGGCGAGGATGGTGGGCTGCGCGTCTGCATCGACATACCAGGGCTCAACCGAGTCGCCTCTCTGGAGCGCCTCTGGCCCTCGCGAGTGGGGCGTTGCGGAGGTCCACCCCACAGCTACGTTTGCATGCCTTACGGCTTGCCGAACGGGGCTGCCACGTACCAGCGCCTCATGAGGGGCATCATGGAGGCACAAGAGGCAAGGCGTTCCGCAGCCCTGGCGGAGATGGAGATGGTCCGCGGGGAGCCGCTAGCACCTCCGGAGCCTCCCGAGGCCCCCGGGCCTGGGGGCTCGTGAGGATCGGCTTCCGCAGCCCACCGAGTCTGCTACACCAACACCCCTTTGTCCTCAACGTCATCAGGTGACATCTTTCAAGTTTCACTTCCAGCTGGGAGCACCCCCCCAGGGCTGCATTATTCCCAGGCCGCGTGGGTCCGTCCCTGCGGCATGTATCCCTTTTATTTCATGTTGTTAGCTTACCTTATTGGGGGCGCCCCTCGGGCTGCATGATCCCCAAGTCGCTCGGGCCTGACCCAGTGATGTCCGCCTTCCCAGCATCTATTTGAACGAATCCACTCCTTCGCGGCTAATGTGTTTTACCTAGTTGCCTGCTCAACTGACGCCAACTAACGGAGCTGCTCCCAAATGGCACGACGCTTGCGCATGGGTCCGTCCCTGCAACACCGACAAACCTAAATGGCTGAGCTCTGGCCGTGGCAGCCCCGCATAGTGTCACCTCGTCAAGCCTTCAGTGCCTCATTACCCCTCGGAAGCAACCAACGGCTGACTGTCAATTGTCATGGCAACCCCTCGTTTTCTTTTCTATGATGGGTCTACAGGATCTCTTAAAGGAGCTGCGTCAGGCGAGGCCCTTGCGGTGTCTCCTCCACTCTCGTCCGCGTGAATCGCTTGCACGTTAAAGGGGAGGTGCCTGAGCATCACGACTCAGGGCTCCTACTGGCTCTCCATCCCTCACCCTTTGGCCTTGTCCACGGCATCGCAACCTGGCATACCAGCGACGGCTGAGACTCGCTCGAGGGCCGGGACCCGAGGACGTAGAGCAGAAAGGGGAACAAAGGCGAGAGGGGAGAGACACGCGAGGACCTCGCCGAGCACCCTCGCGCCTGCCGATACACGGACCCGACGACATGCCATAGAGCGGCCCCTGATTCTTGAGATAAGTCATCACCCGGAAGCGCCAGCTACCGTGGCACCATCCTCGCACCTAATGCTATCCCGTGTTAGCGACACTGCTCTCCTTTCTCACTAAACGACGGCTGCTTGGGTGCTAAAGGGGACCTCCTGAGCATCGCGACTCAGGGGCTCTTACCGGACTCTGGGTCGCTCACCTCCTGGCCTTGACCACGGCATCGCGACCTGGCATACCAGCGACGGCTGAAGCCGCCTTGGGACAGGGACCTGTCGGCGCAGAGCACCAAGCCCTCGTGAGGTTCGAAAGGGAGGACTGAGCTAAGGCGGAATGAGCAACTCGCACAATTCTACGACAAGGGTTATATTAACAAAACAGGATCACAGGCACCTTACAAGCCCCCACGGGACGCGTTTTGATTCCTCGCAGGGAACAGATCCTAAAGGGACACTAACTAGACGCGCCCCAGCAGAAGATGCCATCATCAACAGTGGGCCGTCAAGCACCGGCGCCAACCCCATCCAGATCAGAGTCAGCGGCGGCCTGAAGAGCCCGCCTTGCTCCAGGAGCGGAGCCGGCTTGGGGGTCGTAGTTGTCGTCGCTCGTCTCCGGAGTCGCAAAGAGCTCGCCAGAGTCGATGGAACCTCCGACGCCTCCTCCGCCTGAGGAGCCGCCAAGGGAGCGGTCAGCGGGCCCAGTCCTCGCCGCAGCAGGGCCCCGGCCACCTCTCCCGGGGCAGCACTCCAGCCGGCGCCCGCTCGCATCGAAGACCTTGAAGAGCATCACCGAAGCACCGTCGTAATCCAAGTGGATCGTGAAGACGCCCCTTGTCCTGCAAACCCGGGCAATCTCTCTCCAGCCCCAAGTCATGAAGACCTCGCCCGGGGCAACGACCGCGACCTCTGCCTCAGTTGCGAGGGTGCTGCAGCCGGCGCGCTGCAGCCAGAGCTCCAGGGGCTCCCCCTATGGGATGATGGAGGCGAAGAAGGGAGGAAGGCGAATCCAAGACTGAAGAGGAATGGCGACGTGGAGCACGAACTCTCGGGAGGAGCCCTCGGTGTGGACCCCAGGGGGGACGACCCACACCTTCGTGACCCATCGGCGCCGACGGTGGCGCCGCCCGTGGCGGTCAGCATCAGCTCCTTCAGGGCCCTCGACGTGGGCGTACAATGGAAGCGGGAACCCCAGCGGCGCCCGCTCGCACCAAGGCCTCGACACCACCTGAAGGGCCCCCTCGTCCGGGCCACGGGGGACGAGCTGTTTCTTCGGCGGGAGTGGTTCTGGTTCCTCATGGGGAGCCTTTCCCTTCTCTACCATCAAGAACCGGCGGATCGGAGCCATCGCAGCAAGACAGAGCAAGGATCGGGAAGAAGGAGAAGCAAGAAGGGATGGACTGGAAGGGCGCGCACCGTTCCGTACTTATAGCCGGCGAAGGCCAACCGCCGACCTCCACGATCGCAGGTAATCATGACCCACTTTGCATGCAGGAACTTGTCCAATCCGTGCAGTTGCCGAGGCGCCATGGGGAAGTGGAGACGCCCACGTCCAGTCAACTGCCACGCGGCGCCCAAGGCCACAGGCTGTTAGGGCCCGCGGCGCTTCGCTCTTGCCCTTCCGCCTCCCTGCACGGCCAAGTCTGGGCGCGCCTTGGGCCCGGGGGCTACTGTCGATGTTCTGGGAACGGGGGTCCCCAGACTTGCCTGCCTGCGGCCTGCGGCGTGGCTCAAGGGGGGGGCAGCACGGACCATCTTCATCAACACAGACCCAAGACCCTCGCGAGGGGCCAAGCCTCGCCGCGCGGACGACACGGAGCTTCCTCAGGCACGGCCTCATCAGGCTGGCTCGCGAGGAGGCGGAGAGATCAAGGCGGGGTACCTCACGAGGTGCCCGTGACGCAAGCCATGACGACCAAGGGCGCCAGGCGGGTGCCAGCCCGCGTAGTGTCCTCCTTTCCTCTTTGGTGCAAAGGGGGCAAGCGCAGCCGCGGAGTACCGAGGCATCAGGAAAAGGTTGCCATTTCGATGCAACGAGACCAAGACCAGGAAGACTGCAAGACGGAGGTCATCGTGCAGCCCAGGACGACGTCACCACCAGAGCTTTGTGCAGGTGAAGACTACTTTTGTCAGGGTAGCTAGTACTAGCTGTCCCCCTTCAAATTAGCCTGCCATTGTTGGCTCCCTTCCCGCTCGATATTTGGGAAGAGGACCAGGGCCTCTATAAATAGGACCAGCCACCCACAGAAGAGAGGGGATCGGAGGGGTTAAGAGGAGAGGTTCGATAGGAGGTTGAATCGGAGAAAGACCATCAGAGAGAGAGAGAAGGGTGGCTGAACTCCTCCAAGCAGTTCATCGCCCCAGCCAAGAACAGACCCTCGCGAGGCTGTTCTTCCTTGTATCATTCATCATCATCTGCCCAAGAGGCAATCCACCACACCACACACTGGAGTAGGGTATTACACCACAACGGTGGCCCGAACCAGTATAAACCATGTGTCTCTTGTGTTGTTCTTTCCATAGCTTAGATCTTAGCGAGGCAGAGGGGTGCAGGAAGGTAGGAAGCAAAATCTCCGCGCGCACCCCAGTGTTCGAACCTCAAGGGTCTGCCGGAACCCGAAATCCAACAACTACCCATATGCATATGAGACAAACATATTCAATTCACATCACTCAATTTCAAACAAGATTCATACAATCGATCTAAGCTACTATTACAAACTCTCACAAACGATTTCTAACTACATGGAAGAACTCTAATATAAATATGGTGGTCGACTAGAAGCTTTGATCGGTGGAAGACTCCATAATATCAGCTCCAACATCATCACTGTATTCTTCATCATCACTGTCAGTGTCTATGTTTGTGTCATCTAGTATGATGTAGTCTTTCGAAGGAATGTCCACTTCAGGTTTTGGTTTCACTATGGGTATTCCTAGGTTCTTCCTCAGGTCTTCATTCTATTCCAGTAGCACATCAATTTCCTCTTCATAGCCATCGTGAGTTCCCTTGAGTTCCTCCTTTAGCTCCATATTCTGGGTCATCGCCGTCTTGGTATCCATCATGATAGCGCGTATATGATTGTCATATTGACGAATGTGCTGGTTCATCTCCTGTATGTAGGCTGCAATAGATCCATCCTTCCTGGTGCGAATCATCTCCTATTGTTCATCCAGGCGTCCACATATCTGGTAGACGGTGTCTTTAAGATCCTTGTTTTAGACCTCGCATATGCGTCCAATGGTGATGTGGGCGGCCATGCTCTTTCCCAAGCTCCAGGTTGGTGCATTAAAGGAAAACTCGATGGGCTCGGTAGTTGGTGCGAAAGTCCTTCCAGGAACACAAACTTGGATCTTCTAGTGCCCCTCTTCGGGTAAAGTTTCATTGAAGGTTCCGGTGAAGCTTGGTATGCCAATGTTCAGGTACCTCGTGACTTCCTTCAAGTGTCGTCCAAAAGGGGTGTCGTCATTAGGCTGAGTGAACTTGTTCCTGGGGTCCGACATCTATAGTGTAGAAATAGAGAACGATTAGAAATGAGTAGAGAAGAGTATCATGTGGATTTTCCTAGTGGTCGCGTCCTACAGTCAGCGTGTGCTCTGATACCATCTTGTAGAGACCCGATCCCAATGGATCGAAGTCTCTGTGCTTAAGTGTCATCCCTGGATCGGTAATGATGACACACACAGTAATCGAGGATTTATAATAGAGTTCAATCACACACTTATTACATCGAGGTCCTCATCAAGAGTATTTATTACATAAATATGGTTGAAGGCCAACTAAATAAAATAACTGCGTAAGCTTCGAAGATAAATGAGTCCATCCAACTCCACGACAAAACTGAGTGCACGACAACGACCTATCACACCTTAATCCTCGTCTGAAAATTCTGCAACATGAGATGTTGCATCCATGTAGGTCAGCACATGGAATATGCTGGCAAGATCACACTATAGAGCAATGATGAATAATAATTATCACTACATGCATATTTGGCTGGTGGAGGATCTAAGTGTAATTTTGCATAAAGCCGATTTTCCCCTAGCTACAACAAAGGAATAAATTTTATTTACTACCAAGTTAAATTACCCATATTCAGAAGGTTTATCCAACTCAATCCCAAATTACCAATTATAAAATATTAACCCAACAATTTCATTAGACAGAATGATGAGATCAACAAATAATTCACTTCTAGATACTCAAGATGTCCATAACCGGGGACACGGCTAATCATGATTAGTTTGTACACTCTACATAGGTTGCGCACTTTTCCCCACAAGACTCGACCACCTCCATGATCGGAAGATCGAGACACAGTCTTTCTAAAGCATTAACTCTTTACTCTGGGTAGACTGATACACCTACTTTCCCCTACATCTTCTAGTCCACCACTGAAAGAGGTCACACAAATTACTCAACTATTCCAGAGCCCATAATGGCCTGTGGCTGCACACGGAAGTTTCTAGGCATGAATAATTATATGACCCCTTTGAGCCTGGGTGGCATTCCATAGGATGATCACACGGGTACTCCGGGATCTCCTAGGACAACACTGGATTCTCCAGGTGCCCGCAACCACTCCACCCAGATGTGTATTAAAGTTGCCACCTTAAGTTATCCTTAATTAATAATTCTCACAGCTTGCATGATTCTCACATACCAATCCCCGTCTACGAGCATGGCTAAGCAATATGTAGCATAACATATATTCCTGGGGTGATCAAAGGTAATAGGTTCCTACCTCATGAACTACAAAGCATAACCATATGATCATAATCCTACTCATGCAATCTTTGAGGGTGAAACTAATGCATAATAAAACCGGGTACAAAATAGTATGATCAAAGTGTAACTTGCCTTGATGACGATCGATAAACCCTAGAGATTCGTATTAGCAAGCTTTGCACTCCGGAAAATCTATCGTAGACAAACAATAGCATACATAAGCACTCAAGCATGAAGATGCAAAGAAAACCGAAGAAAAGATTCGAAAAAACTCAAAAGAATAAGCAAATAACTCTTTCAAATAGAAAACAATTTCTAACAGTACCTAAATTATGTGGATTAGAACTTAAAAGAAAGTCTAGGTCAAGAGCTTCGATTTGCAAAGAGAATCAACCAAATCGGAGTTACGAAACTCAAGTTATGATCAAAAGAAGTTCAAATTAAAATTTGTTTGAAAAGAAAATTTAAACTTTCAAAATTACATTAAGTAAGTTATCTGGATAGAGGGGATCATAACGAAGAAATTGGCGTTGGTTTCGTTGAATTTGGGCAAACGAGTAAAAAGTTGTGATCGTTTGAAAAGCAGAGGCTAATCTATAAGAACAATAATTGCATCTAGGTCCCTGGCTATGAAACAGAAACTAACGAACGAACGTTCACTAAAGAAGCATATTCGATGAAAGCGTTCACTACAAAGGCTAATCTAAGAACGTTCACTAAATAACTAAATAAATAACCGATTGGGTTTTAAAAGAAAAACAAAAAACCGAAATAAACCGGACGATTCGGTGGCGGTTACCGCGGCTTTTGTCGGTTCGGCGTCAGCGGCGGCAGATCTCCGGCACCGGCTGCGAGGCGGCGACTCAGGCGAGAGGCGGCGACGACTATGCGGAGCGGCGGCGCGGGCTATGATGGGCGGCGGCTTGTAGCGGCGGTGGCGATGTGCGGCGGCGTCGGCTACTGCTGCTGCTGCTGCTTTGAGGAGAGAGGGGGCTGGGGCGTCCGACATTTAAGGAGGGGAGGGAGGCCTCGGGAGCCATGGGGAAGGGGCATGAGAGGCGGCAGCAAGAGCGGAGTCCGGGGCGGACACGGGTGGCGACAGCGTGCTGGCTCGGGACTTCGTCCCGTGCTCGGAGACGACGGTACGACGCGCTGGACCGGCTGGGCCGCGGCCTGGCAAACTGGGCCGGCCCGGTCCGGTTGGTCCTAACTTCTTCTTTCAAATGATTTTCTAGAAATACTAAAAACTCAGAAAAACAATATAAATATATTTTTAAAAATTCTAGAAAAAATCATATAGCTATATGGCCTTATATATGACTGTCGGTGTCAAAACCGGCGGATCTCGGGTAGGTGGTCCCGAACTGTGCGTCTAAGGCGGATGGTAACAGGAGGCAGGGGACACGATGTTTACCCAGGTTAGGGCCCTCTTGATGGAGGTAATACCCTACGTCCTGCTTGATTGATCTTGATGATATGAGTATTACAAGAGTTGATCTACCACGAGATCGTAGAGGCTAAACCCTAGAAGCTAGCCTATGGTATGATTGTATCTTGTCCTACGGACTAAACCCTCCAGTTTATATAGACACTGGAGGGGGCTAGGGTTACACAAAGTCGGTTACAGGGGAGGAGATCTACATATCCGTATTGCCAAGCTTGCCTTCCACGCCAAGGAAAGTCCCATCCGGACACGGGATGAAGTCTTCAATCTTGTATCTTCATAGTCTACCAGTCCGGCCAAAGGGTATATTCCGGCTGTCCCTAATCCAGGACTCCCTCAGTAGCCCCTGAACCAGGTTTCAATGACGATGAGTCCGGTGCACAGATTTTTCCTCAGCATTGCAAGGCGGGTTCTTCCTCCGAATACTCCATAGAAGACCTTGAACGCGAGGATAGTGTCCGGCTCTGCAGAGCAAGTTCCGCATACCACCGTAGAGAGAATAATATTTCCACAAATTGAATCTGTTGAAGTTTAGCAACACGACATCATGTCATGGCACGGTCATTATTCGAACCGTTTTTCTTAACCAGCACTGCACATATCGTGAGGCGATTTTCTTGACACGTCTTGTCAAATCAGAGATCGTGTCCCCCAATCACGGGATTCTCATCAATACGGATGTGGGTAACCCAACCGCGCCATCAATTACGGAGCTTGGGGAATAAGAGGTTTTACCAAGTGAGTGGGGAGGCGCACCGCCTCTTCTGCCCTTATAAAGGGACAATGATTCACTTTTTTCACCGACGCCTTCTTCCCGATTCATTCCCTTCTGCTCAGGCTCCAACGTCCAAGCGTGCTCCTTCTCTGCCCACAAAAGGCCTTCCAAAGATGTCCGGATCCGGAGCAGGAGGCAAATGGATGGCCTCTACCATCCGAGAGAAGGATATCAAAAAGCTTCGGGAGGCCCGGTATTTGGCCAAGAAAATCAGCCACCGTCTCCCGATGGCGGGACAGATCGTCCCCACTCTGGAAGCTCACGAGAGGGTTGTATACCTCCCTCACTTTGTCCGCGGGCTAGGGTTTCCTCTCCACCTGTTCGTTCGTGGCATCATGTACTATTATGGGATCGATCTTCACGATATGTCCCCTAATTCCTTCCTCAATATATCGACATTCATTGTCGTGTGCGAGGCTTTCCTCCGCATTTCGCCGCACTTCGGTTTATGGCTAAAGGTTTTTAATGTGAAGCCCAAGGTGGTGGGCGGCGAACACGCCGAGTTCGGGGGCGCTATGGTGAGCAAGATGCCCAACGTCATATGGCCAACGGGAACCTTTAATGATTCTGTCTAGGAGTGGCAATAGCAGTGGTTTTACATCACTGAGCCGTGCGGCAAGGAATGGGCCGCATTGCCTGAGTTTCGATCTGATGCCCCTCTGTGGCTTACATCCTGGGTCAAGAAAGGCCTAGACTCGTCCTCGTCTGACGAACTGTCGGTGCTCCAGACCCGCGTTAAAGATATGGGAGATAAGAACATTGAACTTGTCAACGTTGTCCAGGTGATGTGAGTCCGCCGGATACTGCCTTGTCAACACCGGACTTGCAATCTATGGGAATTCGATCCAGCCAGGCACCAAACCTTGCGAGGGTTCTTCGGCTCCTCACACAAGGACATTTGGAAGGTGCTTTTCAAGTCCAGCAAATCATGGTCGGACTCCGCCGAAGACCGCCGGTACCAACTGTCCCGCCCTGCAAGTTCGGTGAGTTTATCAATCTTTTCGATCCGCATGACCCAAAGGAAGCGATTAACGCGTGTTTATTCAACTCTCCCAGAGCTGGACAAAGAAGGCGGAGCAGATCCATTGTCCGGCCCCACTGCCCGAAGACCCGGCCATCCCACTTCTGACGAAGATGTTGGTCTCGGCGCCTTACAAGGTGCCGAAGAAGACGGCCGAGAAGGAGGCCAAAAAGACCCGGGGCGGCCTTCGTCGTCGCGGTACTTCGGACACAATACCTGAAGGCTCTGATGCCCATTCCGCCTCCGAAGAGGATGAAAAGGAGGAGGAAGATGAATCCCCTATGGGGGGAAGAAGGAAGAGGACGGCCTCCGCACCCTCGGAGGCCGAACTACCCAAAAGGGGAAGGGCTTCTCTTCCGGAGGAGTGCACTGCCGCCGCCGACAGCGGTCCGGCATCGGATCGCAGGGCCCAACCCTTGGTGAACTCGTAAGTATATAAAATCCGAGTACGTTTAAGCGTCTGGACTCATCGTGGCTTAGTATTTTAACCTTAAGCCATATTTTTTGGTAGGCCGGTGAGGTCCCGTACCAAACAATACTCATCAGAGGACCTGCTGAGCTCAAATGCTATGGAGAGCGGGACGCCCCCAAAGGCCCCTTCCTCCAAACAGGTGCATAACACAGAGGCTTCGTTCCAGAAGGACCCCGACCAAGGAGGAAAGGAAGAAACCGTGAAGGTGGCGCCTGGAGGTCAAACCGCAGGGGCCAGACACATGGGGGAAAAGATTCCCATGGGGTTTGACAGCGGGGGCGACCCTGAGTTCGGCTCCCTACCGGATGCGATTCTAGAGGCCTATACGGCTCCAAAATCAAGAAGGCAGCCTCCTTTAGCTGGAGGGGGCGTGCCTGTTCCGCCGTCGACCTCTGTCCATCCAGAGGTGTCGGATGCTTTGTTGGTGGCGTTACGAGACGCCTCCATTGTTGATGAACACCTTGCCCCTATTGGTGCGGTGATTGAGAAGATTCAGTCAACCGAGAGTGGACTGAACGAAGCCTGTATCAGCCTTATAAGTGGCTTTGAGGTATGTTTTATAAGTTGCCAAAGAGTGTCATAGTATAGATAGTAGCCCCTGATACACTGTTCGATAAAAGAAAGAACCGGACAGGGGATCGCATTGATGATCACAGGAAGACTCATTGAATGATATTGATTTCTCTTCTATTTCAAGCAGATACCTGTAGCGGCTGCTGCCTCTCGTACTGCAGAGATCTCCGGACTGAATCAAAGTCTGGAGCGAGCCATAGAAGAAATTGGCCAATTGAAAATGCAGTTGAGGGATAAACAAGGTATGCACAAGCGTTGCGCGCATTTATTGTGAAATAAATGTGCAGTATGAAATAAACCGCATAATTTGTGCTAGGGGTTATGATCGAAGTCGAGGCCCTCAAAAGGGCCATTGCCAAGGCTGAGGATAAGGCGGCCATGGAGCGGACTCTTCGTGAGAAACACGAGGCTAGAGTTATTAAAGCTGAGCAGGGGCTGCAAGAGGTCATAAGTAAATGCGAGACCTTGGAGCAGAGTTTAACAGAGAAATAGTCCGAACTCACCAAGGCGCGTCAAGCCATGAGTGATGCCTGGGGAAACCCAAAGCGCCCTGCAGGGGATCTAAGAGGCGAGGAAGATCGTGGTGGGTAAGGCTTTTCCCATGTAAAGCAAGTATTTGAAGGGAAAACTATGTTTCTGACTGTGAATCCGGACTTCTCAGGTGTATTTACAGAGCTAACTCACAACATATCAGATGCCGCTCAATTCTACCGAGCCAAAGGAAGGAACACCACCGATAAGCTCTTTTGGTCGCAGTATTTGGCGCCGAATTATCCGGTGCCTTTTGTCGATCAACTGAAACAGCTGATCGAACTACATAAGGCGGCGGAACTAGCCATGAAAGATATGGTTATCCGGCTATGGCCTGCCGAGCCGATTCCAAGCAGCTTGTAAGCGCTTGCCCTAGACTTGACGTCATCAAGCGGTTGGTATGTATAGAAGGAGCGCGAATGGCCTTCGCCCTCACAAAGGTGCACTAGGGGAAGATGGATGCCGAAAAGCTAGTGACCGAGGGACCGCCAGAGGGGAAGGAGCACCGCAAGCCCGAATTATATTATATGAGTGTCCTGAAAGGATCCTACCTTGCAGCGGAGCTATGCACCAAGGGCATTATATTTCCATGAATGTCGATCATGTTGTCCTTTGTAATGTTTGAACAAGGTCGTTTATATGTCGCCTGTTATATAAAAGTTTCCCTTCTATGCGGCCGTTTTTATGTTAAAACTGAGAGTTGGCCAGTCGTCGGCTTCTGCCCCCACGTAAGAAGTACGGGGGTGTTCGGGATAAACCTGAGCACTCTTTATCCCAGTTTTGGGTCCTCCGAAGGAGGTGCTCAGCACAACAAACCTGGCAATCTGACTATAGGGCTTTATCACTCTCACTTAGCCATAGGAGCTTTAGTATGGTCGGCGCAGCCCCTTGTGTTCGGAAGACCATACTAGGGGCTCTACAAGCACCTGATCGGAGAAAAAGCCGATCCATCGCACGCTGCATTGGTTATGGCATTATGCGGGAGAAATACTTAATGATTTTGTGACCGCTCGAACAGCTGACCAGCTCTCGCCGTATCATGACAGTTAGTTTTCGGCTTTCTCTACTGAGGTGCTTATTCGGAAGAACCGGGACACAATCGCAGTAGTTGTTCCAGTGCTACCTTAGCCGATATAGCGTAACGTAAGGTACCAAAGCATGGGAGACGGGCAAACCCAACTATTGACCCAAGACATGATTCGGAGCTGATGCATATAATGCTATAGGTTCGGGGTGCTGAACTTCCATGAAGGTGTTCGGACTTTTATTGCCATGTTACGGGAAAGACGAAGCCCCTGGCATATTTAAGGCGTATCGTTGTGTACGGATGCCACTTGACGAAATGATTTTGATAAGAAATAGTCAGCAGGTAAACATCATGTAAATCCACATGTTGTATTTGAATAATACGTCTATGCGTATGGGTACAAGTAATGTGATAAAAAAAGGAGTTGTGATAGCATAACCTACTATGACCAGGGGGAAGAGGTTGAGTGCGGATCCATATTATAGCCGGATGTTCACTGCGGGGAATGTCTAAGGATCCCCTGACGCATTCAAGCTGCCTCCGTGGAGTCCGTCCTGGTCGGTGCAAAGGTGAGCCTGCGAAGGAAATATAAGAAATGTTTGCGTGCCGGAGGGCGGTTGAACCGCTGAGTTCAGCCTGTCATGGCCTTCGCCGGAGTGTTTAGTTGAGCTCTGGGCGAGTTTGGGTATCCTTCCGCGAAGTAGTTCGGAGCCCCTTGACGGTGTCCGGGAACCTGGGCATCGACTCGAGGTTCGGCTGCAAGGTGCTGTCGTTGTTTCTGCTGCTAAGGCAGTGATGTATTTGTTGGTGCCGAAGGAATGTTCGGCCATGCCATGAACCGTGATGACGCCTCGTGGATCGGGAATTTTGAGCTTACGGTAGGCATAATGTGGCACCGCATTGAATCGAGCAAACGCGGTTCGCCTGAGAAGTGTTTGATAGTCACCGCGGAAAGGGGCGATTTCGAAGATTAACTCTTCGATACGGTAATTTTCTAGTGATCCTAAGATTACCTCGAGGGCAATGGAGCCTGTACAGCTAACCTCCATACCTAGTATGATGCCTCTAAAAGTGGCTTTAGTGGGCTTGATCGCTGAATGATCGATGCTCATCTTGTGCACTGTGTCCTGGTAAAGCAGATTTAAACTGCTACCTCCGTCCATAAGGACTCGAGTGAGGTGGAACCCGTCTACTATTAGGTCGAGGATTAGTGCGGCTGGATTGCCCTGATTGGCGTTAACCGGACGGTCCGTGCGGTTGAACGTGACCGGCCCTAGCTTATATTGTGGGACAGCTAGTTCCGTTGAGCCGCCATCCCTAAGGGTGCATATCTGGTCCAAGTTGGCAATTTGGGTGGTATTTACCACATTGACCGACTGAATATGCGAGGAGGATTTCTTTTGCCCTCCTGTGTTCGGTGATCTGGGCTCTTTGTCACTATCGTCGCTTTGAGACCCCTCTTCGTCTTTGGCGCCTGCCTTGCTGGCTTGTTTGAAGAACCAGCATTCTCTGTTGGTATGGGTGGCTGGCGTTTTTGGGGTGCCATGAATTTGGCATTGGCGAGCGAGTATGCGGTCCAGATTGGATGGACCCGGATTTGTAATTTTGGGTGGCCCTTTCGGCTGACCGGACTTTGAGCCCCTGAACCTGGCATTAACTGCCGTATTTTTGGCGTTTTCACCATATTTGCGGCGCTTGTGTTTGTTGCGTCGTGGTTTGCCGTTGCTATCTCTAGCTTTTGATATGCCAGGTTTGCTTGCTGTATTGGTACTACGAGCCAACCAGCTATCTTCGCCCGCACAAAAGCGGGTCATGAGTGTTGTGAGGGCTTCCATGAATTTTGGCTTCTCTTGGCCGAGGTGCCGGGCGAGCCATTCGTCACGGATATTATGCTTAAATGCCGCTAAGGCCTCTGCATCCGCACAGTCGACAATTTGGTTCTTCTTGGTTAGGAACCGGGTCCAGAATTTCCTGGCCGATTCCCCTGGCTGCCGAGTTATATGACTTAAATCGTCAGTGTCCGGCGGTCGCACATAAGTGCCCTGGAAATTGTCCAGGAATGCCTCTTCCAGGTTCTCCCAACTTCTGATGGAGTTTGCCAGCAAGCTATTAAGCCAATGCCGAGCCGGCCCTTTGAGTTTTAGCGGGAGATACTTGATGGCATGTAGGTCATCCCTGCGGGACATGTGAATGTGGAGGAAGAAGTGTTCTATCCATACCGCGAGGTCTGTAGTACCATCGTATGATTCGATGTTTACGTGTTTAAACCCTTCTGGGAATTTGTGATCCATTACTTCATCAGTGAAGCATAAGGGGTGTGCGGCGCCTCTATGCCGGGCTATATCGCGACGCGGTTCATACGAGTCTTGTCTGCCATGTTCGGCTCGGCCGAATTTGCTTTTACTGTATCCAGCGTGACAATCATCGTCGCGTATTGGTGCGCGCCCCCGTGATCCATATATCGATCTTGCATGTTTTGCCTTGTTTTGCAATATGTCTCGCAGGTCCTGCGTGTTGCCTCAGGCCTTGGTATTTTTGTTTGATTGGCGGGGGGTGCGGGCTTGACTTCTGGCTGAAATGCCTTTCTGTCTTGGCCACGAGGTGGTCCGTCAGCCGCATCATACGCTAGTGATGCGGGTTTCAATGCTTCCTCCTTGAGGTGAGGTAGCAACCTGCGCTTTGGGTAACTCTTGGAGGGGCGCTCGAGTTAGTATTCCTCGGCCGCAAGGACTTCGGTCCATCTGTCTGCTAGCAAGTCTTGATCAGCTTGAAGCTCTTGTTGCTTTTTCTTCAAGCTATGTGTTGTGGCCATAGGCCGGCGCTTGAAGCGCTCCTGCTCGACGGGATCCTCAGGCATGATAAATACTTCATCGCCAAGGCTTACCTCGTCTTCGGAGAGAGGCATGTGATTGTCCTCCTCCGATTCTCCATCTGCTGCCTGCTCTGGAGGGCTAGCTTGTTCACCCTGCCGCTCTACATCGTGCTGGAGGGGATTGTTGTTGTCTTCGGCACTATCCAGAGTGTTATTGTCTCTTGTGCCAGTATCACTACTTTTGCTATGGCGGGACTTAGAGCGGCGCCGCTGACGTCGGCGCTTGGGTTGCTTCTTGGAGGGGTCATCCTCCGCTGTCTCGTCGCCATTGCCTTCTTTGGGGGTGTCCACCATGTATATATCATATGATGAGGTGGCGGTCCAGCGCCCTGTGGGCGGTGGTTCCTGTTCGTCTCCTGCATCATCGTCCATACCGTCAATGTCTTCAGAGTCAAAGTCGAGCATGTCGGTTAAATTGTCGACAGTGGCTACTAAGTGGGTGGTGGGTGGGTAGTGAATTTCTTCGTCGTCCGCATCCCATTCTAGCCGGACATAGTTTGGCTAAGGTTCTCCTGACAAGGAGAGAGACAATAATGAATTTAGCACATCGCCGAAAGGCGAGTGCTGAAAGATATCCGAGGAGGTGAACTCCATGATCGGCGCCCAATTGGATTCGATAGGCACGGATACATGCGGCTCGGAGTCCGTGGCCAGAGACGAATCTAGTGGTTCGGCAACACTACAAAAAAATACACTTCCGTGATGATACATGTTTGTCACAGTAGGTCGTTTTTTTGTCATGCATGTACATCCATGACAAATTTATGACAGAATCAAGATAGTCATACCTGTGCTGTCGTAGAAGTGTTCCATGACATTACCAAAATTATCATCATGGAAGTGTCCATTTCCATGACAATAAATCGTGCGTCACAGAAGTGCTTTCGTCAAGGGTGACCGGCACGTGGCATCCACCGTAACAGAACGCCGTTAAGCTATCGGGTCGGGTTTTGGATGAGCAAGCAGCGCGAGCAGCTGAGCAAGATGATGAGACTGCGCTTGGGAGCTGGGGAGCTGCAGCGCAAGCAGCTGAGCAAGATGATGAGACTGCGCTTGTTCAACACTTATATCTTCCTCACTCTGAAAGATAACACAAGCAGACAGATGACATGTTTTGCACATAAAAGTATCAGTGCTGACAATTCATCACATTTCTTACTGACAAATAAAGTGACACAGTTTAAATTTGCATTAACACAATATGGTATTGTTTAGGTCAAGACATGGCAGGAAATGACATTGTGAAGGAGTTGGTAGCTTCACGACACCACTGGATTACAGATCAAGAACTCATAAGTATCAATGGTTAGTGTGCTGTCAATTTATACCATTTCAGATTGGCAAATAAAGAGACGGTTTAAATAATAGTAGAATGATATGACATTGTTCATAGTCAAGACATTGCAGAATATGACATTGTGCTGTAGTGGGTAGGTTCACCACGCCACTAGATTACAGATGAAGAACAGAAGCATACATGCAGTGCAAAAGAAGATCACTTGCTCTGTATAGTTTAATTTACATGGTATGAAGAAGGAACTTGGTTGTACAACTGAAAACTTAAATTGAGAAAGGACGAGCTTTTGTTTATGAACTACATATAATAAACTTTAAACAAGCAATTTGATGCAAACACCAAAAATAAACAGCTGTTGCAGTCATGCCTAACCAAATATATACAACAAAGTTTGAAGGCTTGAGATGAACAAACTTACATTATTGGTGAAGACAGGCTCTATAAAGGCCTTGTCCATGCTGATGGGGGGGGGGGGCAATTCAAGAAGTTTACCACAGAATCTTCTTCAAAAGCATTGCCTTTATTCTACATTTTGTTAAGAGTAAATATAGATGTGATAATATACGAAAAAATGGAGAATATTTCAGATAAGATGAAGAGTGATGCTACATAACCAAGTAGCTATAAATGTAAGTGCAGCGATACAGGCAAAAGGTATAGCCAAAAGCAATGCACTGCTAAACTTCTTTAGTACCAACCTTATGGTAAGAGTAAATATAGATCTGATGTGTAGAAAATGAAGGGCAAAGGAAAATAAGCTGCAGAGTGATGGTACATGAACACCTACCAGTCATTATAAGTACACTGATAAAGGACAACATGTACTTACAAGAACAATGCAGAGCTAAAAAACATTGGCATTGGATATATTCTACACTAATGTAACCATTCATACGGATGAGATAATTTGGAGCGAACAATTGATAAAAACATTGGCATTGGATATATTCTACACTAATGTAATCATTTGAGTGGAAAAACATGGTACGATGACAAATGTAATATGTATTGATAATGGATGGGCATGGCATCTCGACATATATGATGAGTAAACTAAGCAGATGGCGGTGCAACAAAGTAGAAGAAATGCAAGACAACATATGCAAGATGCGCGCAATCAATAAAACCTTGCCAAATTAGAATAGGCACCTTGATGGGTGAACATGATAGGCCATCTGCCTTTGACTCCTCGAGGTTAGAATAGTCATTAGGATGATATTCTGAACAAGAATCAACAGGTGGGGAGCGTACGAGTTTCATTGCTTCCAGAATGGCACTCAATGCCTTGGTGCCAATTTTGTAAGTCATTGTTGTGTTCCACAATATTCTTCTGATGCGCGGATTCTGATATTCACTATAATTGCGTATGATATCTGAGAACCATGAAAACACAAATAGTTGTGAGATTATCTTTGTAATGTAGATGATATTCTAATATAGGGGCGCCCTTGTAAACACTTGTGTGCTATCACTGGATTCTGATGAGAGAGCTCATGTGTGTTGTAATATGGTGCGTGCATTTACATAATCTGGCACAAGTACACAAAAAAATAGGCTCCAGAAGTAAGGATAGCTGGCAGATGATAGGTTCATAATATACTTTATAGAGAGTTTATTGCCAAACCATGATAACAAGAGCACACAGAAACTAGGCAGATCATAGTGTACATAACAGGGGTACACCATAACCAGGATATATAAATCGAGAAAGTGGAACTGGCTGGAAATTATGGTGTTGTATTGCCGCTAGTAATTGAAAGCCTATCGATCACATACAGGCCAGCTCTATCAGCTGTTAGATTGCAGATGTCCCTGCCCCCCTTCCTGACAAGGAACATACTGTGCTTCCCATACAGAACACCGCACGGGCTGCCGGCCGAACCACCAGCCCCACCGCCTGTGTTCCTCCGCCACCCCCACCCCCACCCCCACCCCCACCCGCGTCGAGTTTTCTTTGTTTGATGAGGCCCCACCACCGCCCCCAAAACCACCATCCCCACCCTTGCCCCTTCGATCGCACCTGCGAACTTCGCGAGCTCTGAAAAGTCGACTGACCCAATTTTGAAATTTAGTCTACTGTGATTTAACTAGTGTGGAATATAAAAGGGGAAAACCATGAGCATTGCGAGTATGGTATTGAGCGTGCCATGGCGGATCTTAAGGTGCAAACCGGATAAAGGCAACTTCGCAACCAAGACAAGAAATTAGAGTAAAGCAGTGGCGATCTATTTTCTTGCTACGATATATAAGTTGAGCAGATACGAAAGAGTACCGCCTCTGGTGCGGCGCCGTGTACGCATCTGCTGAGAATTTGACGGTGTTGCGGTAGCGATGGCTGTTGGCGGCGTGGAAGCAAATCTAGGAGGGTAGATAGTGGCGGCAGGGCGCGGTGGACGAGACGGTCATAGGAGCGGCGCCGGCAAGGTGGACGACGATGGGGATGAAGCGAGAGGACGGGATGCAAGGATCCCAGTCCGAAGCCGTGGATGAGAGAGGTCGATCTCTCATAATTGACGGCGGCGTCGGGGTATCAGCTCCGGCATGGTGGAGGAGGACGGCGGTGGATGGGGTGGCGGACGGCGGCAGATGGAGGAGGGTGGGGTGGAGAGGGTGTTTTGGTGCCCACGAAGTACGAATGGGGAAAAGGGAGGTAGAGAGGAAGGGGGAACCATGTATTCAGGGTGCACTTGTCTCAAATGCGAGGAAATTTACAAACTTAGCCCCCATTTCAAATTTCTACTACATCACAACAACACTAGTCGGTTGGGGATAGGACGGTAATCTCGCATACACCGAATATTTGCCGACGATAGTTTGTTTTTGGTGCCCACCTTGTATGAATATGAATCGGGGAGGGAGTCGATTTCGGCCGAGGACACACTGTGTTTTGGCTCCCACCGTGTATGAATCCGGGTGAGAGGCGGTTACGTCACGTTTGGGTGAAATTACAAACCTACCCCTATCGAAACCTATAGAAATCCAGCATATAGGCTTTGCGTGGCAGGGATAGGCAGTAGTGATTTCCATCTCACAGATTTTGGTTTCGGGTGGTTACTGCGACTTTCCCCGCTTCGTTCAAATTTTGCAGAGTGTACGTTTACCGTGCCAACTCAATTCGAATCCCATTTGTATTCTATTTTTTTCGTGCGGGATCCATTTTCAATTGGAATTACATTCTATATACATCATTTTTTATATATAAACTTTCAAAAGCACAACACCATTTATACATAAATATGGTTTACAAATGGTATGATCTCAGATTCATAAGGTTGTATCCATCAATTTGGATTTTCAAATATTTGAAACCACTTTATGTTGAAATCCAATGTATGCATTCCTCGCTAACCATCTCCAATTAATGTGTGTTTCATGCGGTTTTTTTTACTTCTCAAACATGTATAATGTGTTTCACACACGCAAGATATAGTGTAATCCCGTTTAGACATTAATTGCATATAAACCATGCATTGTTTGTAATTGAAGAATCTATGGATCACCAATATTGATAAAATATATAACGTTACACGTGTGCCCAAATTCAAATGAATATGCATGTTTGATACACCAATTTGTGTTATGATATTATCGATGTCGTGATCTCCAGTTTAAATATTTGAATCCCCTTTAATCCAGATATTCGTCTCATATAGCTATCTCTCATGCTTATACATGACTATCTCTCTGGACCTATACGCGTTCATCATCTGTCAGGTATCTCTCGTGCTACCTGTATGTCGACAATGATCTTTTATCTTCGTAACACACTGACAGTACTCTCTCCCTCGACCTTCATCACTCTATCTCTCTCTAAGTATATCTCGCTCCCTGCTATGTGTCTCTAACTATGATTCTCCATGTGGAATCTCTTTCTCTCACACAAACACAAAACTTTGTCTCCCGGGGTCTCATTTCTCTCTACTATTCCCATGTGTGCCACTCGCACACCCCTCATACAGAGATGTCTTTCGCTCCTTACATATGAGAACCTACGACTCTTCCTCTTCAATATCACTTTCTCACACACAAACACAAACTCTGTCTCCTAGGGTCTCATATTTCTCCATTGTTCTCTTGTATGTCGCTCACACACACCCTCTCTCCCTAGAGATATCTTGTGTTCCCTCATATGTCTCTCTAGCTATCACTCTCGTTGTGCAATATCTTTCTCTCTCACAGACACAAAACTCTGTCTCTCTGGATCTCATTTCTCTCTGATATCTGTTTGTATGTGACTCACACGCACCCTCTCTCTATCTCTCTCACACCCACACACATAACCCAGCCTTCTGATCCACTATACTCCTATCTCTAACGCACACTAGCTAGCATCTTTATCTTTCTATTTATCTGTTTCTCCATCAACCTTCTTTCTCGCCCTCACTCTTGATTCCTATCACGCACACTACATATGTTTCTCTCTACATGCAGTCAAGTGCCCTCTCACACACATATATAACTTCTCCCTTTGAACCACCCGACGGTCATCTCCAACACCCAAACTAGCGGATGTCCCTCTAGCTAGCATCTCCATCTCTGTATCTATCTGTAGTTTCTCCATCAACATTTCTTTCTCGCACGGAGTCTTGCTTCCTATCACCCACACTATATATGTCTCTCCATACATATGCATTTATAGGTTGGTCTCTTTTGCACAATCGTTGCGCCTCACTCCCTCTGCTCGCCATAGATGCATGCTCCAGCCCACGCCACTATCTCTTAAAGATAAAAACACATGCTCAATTGTCGGGACTTCTTCCATGCATTCTCACATGCATGCATATTGTCATACCAATCCGTCTCTCCCATGTCGTTGATCTTATGACTTATGTCTTCTTTCTTTTATCTCGATCATGCGCGCGCGCACACACACACATCCCACGTATACATGTATACCTCTCACACATGCATGTTCAAGGTCTCTATGTCTCAATACGTAGTTAATTACCCTCAATCCTAATGCCACATCGAATCGTTCTCCTCTTTTGTGCACATAACTTCCGCTTGGATGGGTAAAACACACACTCACACTTAACAATCTCCTTCTACCTACCCCCCCCCCCCCCCGCCTCTCACTCTTCCCCTATATCCCTGAAACCAATAAGAGCATCCATTAGTTTAATTCCCGCCTACATGCACCATTGATATATAGTAGTCTTCCTCGGTGTCTCTCGAACAAACACATTCTCTTGAAGTCGACTCCTCTCACGCGCACACACCTTCTCTTCCCTCTCTACGGGCATTTTCTCTCTCGCACCCCATCGTTGGTGGCCTCTGCCATACACATCACCTCTCTATGATGAAAGCCATGGACACTTAAATTACATCCGCCACAGAGGACCCCGCGACACACACACGCACGCCCCCCCAACACACACTAAGACTCCATCTCTCCCCCTCTCTCTCACACACACAAACTAAGACTCCATCTCTCTCTCTCACACACACACACACCACACACACACACACACTAAGACTCCATCTCACACACACATGCTCTAGGCGGAGCATTTGTTCCTACCACCCTTCATCCAACCTTACCCGTATGATGAACAATCAGCTTTATTTACTTGCATAACATGGACAAATTCCACTTTACTTTAGTAGTCAGCAAACTTATCATCTGTACCCTTATAAAAAACGAGTTGGTGGTGATGGTGTGCCTGCCATCTTGTAATACAGACCATATGATCTATATTTGAGGATAGAAAGTAAACTATGATAATTTTACAAAAGATACCTGCACCTCTCTCCACATCATTATCTCCCGCAACCTCATTGCGCAGCAATTAAAAAAGGAATAAGTCTCTGGAACAATCTAGCATGCATGGTGGCCGCTACCGCCTGCCGGCGCTGTCCATCCCCATGCCTCCGCCCATTCCGACTACCAGTCACCACCATGCTCCACTCCTCCTCGCCTTATCTCTGATCTTTCATTTTTTCGATGACATTCTCGAGAGACCAGTTTTCCGATAAAATTCTCGAGATATAATTAGTTTTTACACATGGGATTACTCCTGCATGGGTCAATCACAACAGGTGTTCTATAAAAAAAATGCATATTGATGTTCCGTGCAATGCACGAGAATCTTGCTCGTAATTATATAACGCAAATCACGAGCAGGAAGTGACATTTTTTTGACACAACCACGTTAACATGGCCACGTAAATCACTAGCTAAAGTAAATACCATTATACTTATATCCCGATGCAAAAGGTTAAGTACATGTGCGAAGAGTAGAGTCGCACACACGCACTCTGTCTCTCAGAATATCTCTCACACACACCAGTTACGTGACGCCCACTTAAGCAGACACGTATGTTACAATTTGTGCTCCCGTGGGTACACGTGATGCTGCGCATTTATTTAAGCCAGAAGGCGAACCCAAACAGTAGCTGCATTCATTCCCCTCCCGCCGCCTCTTCTCTGGTCGCCGTCGCCCGGTAGCCATGGGCCGGCCGAAGGTAACAACATACGCCACACTCCCGCCGGAGCGACGCTTTAATATGGAAATTTTAGTGCCATGCATGCATCTTTTTGTGCTAGCACTCCTATATAAGGGTTGACCAGTCACTTCCCGCGGACGTGCGCGGGCGGTGGAAGAGGAAGGAGAAGGGAAGTGGGCTGTGGAGTAACGTTTTTACCACAATTTCCTAGGAAACTGAGTGCAATAATTGAGTAGTTTTGCAAACTACCAGTACTACACCTGAAACGGTTCAAAACCTATACTCCCTTGCCAGCGCGCGCTTCCCGCGTGAAACGGTCAGCGTCGCCCTGGAGCGTCAGTGCCGCATTAATGCCCGGCCAAAGCGGAGGCGACCTCTCACTGGCGCCGGCTATGAAGTGGCGCGACGGTCGAGAGAGCGCCGCTTCCCGATGCACGCGACTGCTCTGCGTCGAGACTGGCCATAGGCCCTGTTTGGATCCATGGGTTAGAGTTAGTTTGAGCTAGTTGGGGCTCAAATAGCCCTAAAATATCTAAGCATGAGGGTTTAAATTGGAGCAAGTTGGACCGAACCCACCAAAAAAAAACTATCCCACCCATGAGGGTTTAAACTGGAGATAGTTCTCATTGGGACCACTGAAAAATCACTTTTCTCTCTCCATGAAGTGCATTTATTGTCAATCTAACCCTGTCACCCAAACACCTCTTTGGCTATAGTTAGTTCAGGGTTAGTCATGAGTTAGTCTAACCTCTAGCTAAGTTGAGTATCAAATAGGAGCAGCATAGGACATGCAAGTTGCTCAAAGCATACAGGCAAATTCGTACGTGAAAGGATTTTTTTTCTTTTTGAAAACGGAACGTGAAAGGACTTTTTTTAGAATGCTCTTGGCATGTCGCTAACATGTGATAGTTACCGACCTCAATAGACGGCAGAAACGCCAGCCCGCCGCACTTTGATAGAGATGAGGAGGGAGAAGCAATACAGGTTGCTGGATTACTAGAGATAGGTGTCGTACGGAAGCCAAGAAATATGGTGACAGCGTCGGTTAGCCATGTACTAGTATGATGTAACTACACTTGGCTGCCGTGTTTCGTACTCTTCCAGTCCACTGTGGAGATGATTGGTTAATTTTATATCGCTGAATAATATTAAATATTATGAGTGCAGCCGCTCCACCACGAGGTCCCTTGCTCCTTCTCGGTCGTCCGGAATCTATGTTCTTCCACTCTATTTTTTTACGTGAGCTTTGTTCATCCTTTTGCCAACACGCGAGACATCTAGCATCAAGGTGCACGTGTTATGCAAGGATCGTTCCATCTATATGAAGAACACGTGGGACTGGAACTACGAGACGAACATGTACCCAGGAGTGGACGTACGAACCTGAGTAATGTAGCGCAGTAAGTGAAGTAGAAAGGCACAAATCGTATGAACATGCGTGGCATATAGGGTGTGTTTGGTTGCGTTCTCGTCTCAGCATAGTTGTTCCCTCTTCAGGCATGCTCAACCCAAAACCCCTCTTCATGCATGCTCTCTTCATGCATGCTCTCTTCATGCATGCTTCTAGTGTACTTGTGCTAAACTAGTGTGGACTCATGCACCCTCCATACACTCTACCAAACACCTAAAAGTAGGTCGAGAAGGGAACTCTTGGGCGACATTTGCCTCTTACTACGTACTACCACTAAATGTTATACGTGCAATGCACGGTGATGTTATGGAGTACGTGCCTAAGTACTCTACTACTACTATATTAGTTGGAGGCACATATTAACTTTTATATTTGTTTACGTGTATGCCCCGAGACCTTCCAACTAGACGTGTCTTTGTCTCCATTTTTTTGTGGAAAATGTGTCTTTGTCTCCAGGTCGCACTTTGTATTGTTCATACCACTAAGTACTACTACGTGTGGTCTCCGACCCAGAAGTGGAAGAAGTGGAGACGCTCTACCATGCTGTTTTTTTACGCTGGGCTCTACCACGCTGTTCATGTCCCACTCCTTTCGCTGACGTGTGGGACATCCATCACGTGCCGTGTTTGGCACCCTTCGTCGTAAGAGTTGAAACGCTAGCATTCATCAGAAATAAAAATTAATTATAAATCGGTAGTGATACTATTTTTTTGCGCCAATCAGTAGTGATACTATACCTCGATATCGGAAAGAATACTACTCCGTTCGCCAACATGTGGGACGTCGACCATCCTGGTCCACTTGCCATGCACGCAGAACTCCAAGGGAGTCACCCAAGTCGTCGCGCCGCAGTAACAATGACTAATGAGCCATCAAATCACAGGCCCACTTCCCACTTTGAGGTTGCTTGGACGAAGGAACCATCATGACTTCGTTGAATTCCGCTTCTTGAAGAAAACTACTGTACCAGCAGTACTGCTAGCTACAGTAGTTACTACAACAGAGGCCTTCTTTCGTTCATAGGATAGGAATATGAAAATCATAGGAAGTGAGATGACATGCATCTCAATTCCTATAGAGAAAGAGATGCCATTTGATGCTTAGGATAGGAATTTTCCATTTAGTCTAGGCTAATGTACTGGTAATTTGCTCTAAAAACTACAGTAGTAACTAGTAGTACTGGTACATGCTCGTACTCAGACACACACACACACACACACTAACTACTAGTACTACTACTTCTCACATGCTGGCCAGACGCCGTCGTTCTCCTTCCCGGCTTTGTCGGCGACACCCCACCATGCTTGGAACTCCGCTGACCTCTCCGGAGCAGCGCGTGCGTCCATTTCTTTCTTGCGACGGCGGGCCTCTCTTTTCTTGAGTGCTTTCTGACTTTTCCGCTCCCTTTGTGCGGCTTTGGCCGCCTCTTGCTCTACTGCCCATTCGGCCTTGGCATCTTCAAATTCCTCCCACATAGTTGTGAGGTCGCGAGCGGCGATGAACTCGGCACGGCGGGATGCCATCGCTTCCCTACCATTTTGTGTGCGGTCGTGGGCGGTGAGGAACTCGGCGCGGCGTGATGCCATCGCTGCCTTACCGGTTAGTGTGCAGCGTGGTGCATGAACGACGCTTGGTGAGAGCTCTGGGGTGGAGTGGCCGGACAACCGTATAGTGCATTGGTTTGTCAAGAGCTCAAGGATAGAAGACGAAGCAAATTTGGATTCCCCTTCAATCCTGGTCATTTATTACCGAGTAAAATGCATTGGCGGTCATCAAACTTGTCTTGGTTGCTCACTTTGATCATTGTATACGAGATATGGTGATTATACGGTCACTGGCTCAGCGTATAGCTCTGTATTTGTCTGGTTGACCAGTCAAATAGTCCGCATGCGCCTCATCAGCTCGTGTTCTTTATCTATCTACGCAGGCCTACCTGTCAATGGAGAAAGAAATACTGTAAAAACCAAAATTATGCTAGAGTCCGGACCGCTTCCGGAGCCCGCTCTCACCGCCCTGGCCCCTCAAGACGCCAGCTGCCCGCCGCATGCATGCATAGCAAGTAGTACTCCTTATGTGGAGGAGAGAGAGGCATTGACAAAGTCAAGGAGTGGGCTCTGCAAGAGCCCGTCTCTACACGTGCTCCTAGGTATAAAAATAATAATTCTAAAAAAAGGCATAAAAAACAATTGTGTCTTAAAAAAAGAAAGGTAAAAAACATTTGAGAGGAAATAGATAGAGAGAAAGTGAGAAAAAGATGTAACCTGGGCATTACATGAGGAAGGAGGGAGTGGTGCACATGCCAAGTTCACTGGGCTGCCGTGTTTCACACTCCTCCGTCGTAACAGTGGAGACAATAGCTTTCATCAAAAATAAACAATGAATACTCGTTGCTCGTCCTCTATATCAGAAAGAATACTTTCATTCACCGACATTTGGGACGTCGACCATCCTGGTCCACCTGCCATGCACAAAATTATCCTGGTCTACCCCGATCGTATCGCAGGCCCAACCTTTCCCACTGTAAGTTGTTCGAACAAAGGAACCATCATGACTTCGTTGAATTCCGCTTCTTCAAGAAAACTTACTGTACCCGCAATACTACTACCACACGCGAAGACTGGACGGCACTGTACCACGTCATATCACTGAAACCCACTAGGCCAAACTAGCCCGCCTAGGTCATCTATTTTGGAACGGAGGGAGTACGTCTCTGCACTGCTATGATTTTGTGTTGCACGTCATATCACTGAAACCCACTAGGCCAAACTAGCCCGCCTAGGTCATCGATCACTAAGCCTACAATTTTAGGAGCTAGGGCTATTGGTCGATCAATGAGGGATAAGTATAAGCGTACCATGAGGTCATCAGCCTCAAGGTTTCTCTTCGATGAATGTTTTGCAAGTACTATAGCTCGCACAGTAGCTAGCCTACTAACACCAAGAATCATCAAACAAGCCCTGCTGATATGATAAACAGTTCAAACTTACATCTAATCATGCCATATATTACATCAAAAGCTGGTGAGGATACACTTGGAGAGGGTTCGCATGATTCACTATCAAAAAAAATTAGCAAGATCTGCCCACACAAGACAGTGCACTAGCCCTAAGATGGTTTGATAACACGCATCGTTCTGGTAATTAAACATAGGGCAATGCAAACTACCCTGAAGGATTAGCGTGACCAACTATTTCTTGTCATCGATCTCTCGGGCAATTACCACAGCACAGACAGCGGCATGGGAATCGATTTCTGGGGCGATGTCCGCAGGACTGACCGCGACATCGGAATCGATCTCTGGGGCGATGTCCACAGGATGGACATCGACATCGGAATCGATCTCCAGGGCGATGCCAACAGGACGGGCCACGACATCGGAATCATCAAGGACGTCCACCGGCACCTGCACAACCCTATAGTATTAGCAAGCACATTGCAAATAATCAAAAACCACAACTATGGTAATAAGCCATTATTTTCTACCTTTTGCAGCTCACCGGGGGATCTCATCCCTTCGGGGGCCATCTCCTCGTCCTCGATGGGGGCCATCACCTTGCCAAGGGAATATTGCTTCTCAACGGCGACTATCTCCTCAAACTCGGTCTTGAGCCTCACATAGGTGGCAATCAGAGTTCCTAGAGGAGGCACGGTTTGGCCAGTGCTTGTTTCTTGGAGTTTGTCCGCCAATGTCCTCAACTCTTTGGCCAGTGCTTGTTTCTTGGAGTTCTTCGTCTCCATGGGTTGGCCCGCCAACATGGTCAACTCGTTGGTTGGTGCTCGCTTCCTGGAGATCGTTGTCTCCAGTGGGTTGTCCGCCGGCAACTCTTTCCCTAGTGCTCTAGGATCCATGAATGAACTGACAAACAAAAAGCAATCGAAAGGAAACCACAATCGCAATGAAAACGGGAAAAGAATAGGATGTGAGAATCGGTCGGTGCTTCGCAAAAAGAAGATTCTTGGAATGAAAATATAGCAGCATAACTGATTCGCCCACCTTTCCTTCGTCGGTACAGAAGAAAAATGGTAGAAGTGAGTAGCCTGGAGTGAGGTTTTCTTCAAGAAAGGGAAGAAAGGGCTTGAACGAGCGTTCCAGTGAAATGATGGTTGCTTCGTCCAGTCCAACTTGGAGGCCACCTTACCACTGCTGGTAAAGGTGTGCGTTTTGTGATATGACGGGTCATGACGGCCACACCGGGGTGAGAGGTGAGTCTCGACTGTAGCACCTCGCTATGATTTGGTGGATGGCAAGCGGGCCCGGATGCTTTGAAATGTCCCGCATGTAGATAGAGCGGCTAGTCATATACTCCCTCCTTTCCGGTTTATAGGGCTCAATTCAAAAATTTCACCAACCAAGGTAGATGGTGAGTGGTGGAATCCTTTTTGTAATTTTCAAAAGCACCCAATTAATGCTCTTGTTTTCTTCCAAAATGTATGTTTACCAATGTATTAATTGCAATGCATGAATGCATAAAGTACATGCATTGGTCAATTTTCTCTTAATACCTGCATGCAATTATTTAATGCACATTGGAATCTGAACTTGTGATGGGGAACAACCAAATTGAGCCTTATAAAATAAAAAAACTAAGATTTTAAGATAAGCCCTATAAACCGGAAAGGAGGGAGTAGGAGTGCTCAATATTGTGCACCGCGACCAACGCGGAGAGGAAAACGAGAGAACTACGTAATTAATGCATGAGTTTAATTAGGGTAGTTTTGTAAAGTACGAGATACATTTCTCCAATCGCAAAATTCCTTGGTTCATGAGATTTGAGCCCTATAAACCGGAAGGGAGGGAGTACTGCACACGGTGTAGTCTAGTCACTTGTTGAAATCTCTAGAAAGGCAAATACTCCTTTCTGGTTTATAGGGCTATACTACTCCCTCCGTCTAGGTGTGTAAGTCATCTTATGAAAACCAAATACGTAGTCCCAAAACACTTAGGCGCGGTGCATTAACTTCTACCTTGTTTCTTGTTTCTTGACATATCAACCAATAAGAGATGAGAGGTGTGCATGCTTTTAATGACTTGTAATGGCTAGTTCATTGCATGCAATGCTATTAATTAGCAAATAAACATTGGTGACCCCAGGAGGAAATGGTGCTAAGCATGTGGACCTATGTAGAATGAGTATCAACCAGTGGATAATGGAGTTTAATTGTTAAACAATAGCAATTTTGTCTCATGCAAGAGCCTGGCTAGTACTCCAAGGAACCGCACCACGCGAGCGTTCGCAACTGCCACGTTCGGGTTGCGCTTGGCTCTTAGCCTCTTCAAGAAGACGAACAATGATGTTACTCCTACTTCTACAGTATCGAATCCACTGTTGCATGTTTGTCCACCTCGTGCGGGAGGGATAGCGTGTAGCGAAAGCTTCTACTTACTGCTCCTGCCTTTGCGTCTATGACAGGTGGGCCCAACAGGTGGTTGGCCCTCCTGTCATGCAGCCAAAGGCAGGTGCAGTTAAGGCACCGGAGCTCAGTCCACAAGTGAGAGGGCGTTGTAGTAATCAAATTTCTCGGTCTTGTACGAGTTGATGAAGATAGGGGTTGCTTGCTTGCTAGGGTTGCTTGCTAGGGTTGCTCACTACGTATATATAGGCTGGAGCCTCCGCGCTTGCTTGCTAGGGTTGCTCTATTCACACACTCTCATCCTCTCCAGATCTAAACAACATAGGGGTAGTAACACTGTCTTTCTCCCTTCAAAAAACACTGGCTTTCTATCCTCACCGCTGGTTACAGATCCGGACGTATCCCCCTCCGCCGGTGAAGGGGAGGAGGGGCAGCGTTTAGGCCATCATCGACAGCGAGGGAGGAGACCCAATGCCGGCCGCACCATTATCTCTGGCCGAGCGCCGGCGCGGGAGGTCCTCTGATCCCTTCGTCGTTGCCTGTGGGCGGATCCGGCCTCCCGCCGCCCACCTATCCACATCCCGACGACCTTCAGGTATTTCTTCGTGCGAAACCGCCTTAGCTCTACTTCCCCAGCTCGCTATGTCGCTGCATGTGCATCATTTTCTACCTCTCAGCCCCTCCCGATCGGATGGTCCAATGTCACATTTTTTTCTTCTATTGTTAGAGGTAAAGCTACTTCATGGAGTCGAATCTTGTACTACTTGGTTCAAATAAGAAATAAAGTGGTGGTGGGGGAATTTAGTATGTACATCGGACTTGGTACAAACAGGAAGGAAAGGGGGTGAAAGTAGTACAGACTGGTCATCCAACCGGTCTCTTGGTCGAAATGGGAAATACAGGGGTAACGCTGTACACAGTGGTATGACCAGGACTAGATTTGTTATCCACACATAGGAGTAGGTGGCTAGAGTGAACAAAAATAGGACCAACCCAGATATGTTTCTTGGATGTTTGTTTCTCGGGGCAACAAACTATGAATCACAACTTTATGCCCCTGTTTACGTACATGGTGCTGGACTGCTGGTGCACCCACTGTCCCATGCCCTTATAACAAATATTTAGGCTCCGTTCTGAATAAAGGGGCAGAAAACATAGGTCTTGATGAAAATAGAGGAATAGGAAAGGAATGTAGGTATAAAACTATGGAACAGCGAACCGGAGGAAACTCTCAAGAGAATGTGTTCAGATGGACTACGAAATGTACAGATTTGTTTTTTTAGAGTAGCATGCTTGGCAGTATGAGATGCTATTTGTTTATTCAGCTGCACAGTGACTACTCTTGTCCTCACCTCACGTACCACACATAGGTTGATTTTTTTATTCCGGCAACACAACACAACAACCTGTCTAACGCATGGGAGTGAGCGCCTGCCTCGGGCTTCCGCCCAAAAAATGAGCAGCGCGTGGATGTTTCTAATCCTATGGAATCAGTACTACCAGACTAGCTTTCCTATGAAACACTATTCACCTTTCCCGTGTTCCGAACGGTTGGAAGGGAAAGAATACCGAAGGAATATGTTCCTACGAAAATCCTGCACCAAACCTGTGAACCGAACACAGCCTTAGTTGTTCTTAATCTAATGTCCTTGGTAAAAATGAAGCCATGCCACTGTTATAAGCCATTACAAGTTTAGCCAAATGTTTTTGCTTGTAATTGTTTGAGACTCTGACTATTTCCTCTATGCCTTTTTGTGCAAACAGGGATATCCAATTCACCTGGTTGCTGTTGTGACCTTTTGGTGCACTGCACAAAACTCTTCTTAAAAGAAGTGACTTTTGTGCTGTTTAACTGGAATGTCAGAATGGAACAGTTGGTTCATTTTGGTGGAACTGCACAAAGGGAGATCTGCGTTCCAATCCTCATCATCCATATTGGCGCCATAACCTTCCTTTAGGTAAGAATGATATTTAATGCATGTGTTCATCTCTATTTTCCGACTGCCATGAGAAAATAATGCTGTTTTTTACTAGGCCAATCATGTACTTGGTTTCACCAACTGGTGAGGAGAAAGAGAAACAAAGCATGAAGAGGAAGAAGAAGAAGAATAAACAGTGCCAAGGCAATCTTGCTGAAGCCAGAGGCCTCAAGTCGAGGCCATTCAAGGGCTCCGGCAACGACTACCTTACATGTGAGACGATCCTCCAGGGAGCCCTTCCACTTCTGTGTCTCACTTAATTAATTAGGAGTACTTAAGTACCACTAATTTATTACTGCCTAATTTTCCTGTTGGAGTTAAACAAATCTTTAGTAGGACCCTATGCTGAATCATGTACGTGTGTATGTTTGTCTATGGAGGTGAATCATGTGGTGGAGCAGGGAGGGAATATTATTAGTGTCATGACATAATAGTGTTATTGTTTTGCATGTCAATTTATTGCCATTGGTTCAATGAGGCAATGTTTTGCGTATTGTCCATCATGAATTTGATGCTACTGGTTGAGTAATATGCTAATGTCTTCCTATCCTTTCTCACTAAGCTAATGAAGGTTTCACCTTGTTCCTACTTGTGCAAATAGGGATCATGTTGTGCCAATCATACATTAAATGGAACTACATAAGACAATACAATGAACTGTATCCCAGCCAGTGCTTTAACTCTGCTGGAAGTTCTTGATAATCTTTCGATATAATCTCAGCACTGGTAAACAAGAGTGATTTCAACCATACATTTGAAGTGCACAAAAATATATACTATTGTGTGATTCCAGTGAGTGCTTTATCATCTCTTATGGGACTACATGAATAAGCTTTTTTTCTTAGGTTGGTACGGGCTTAAGGCCTTCATCCATATTAGTTTGTTGTCATCTCTATTTGTATCGTGCTACTGTCATGAGAAACTCCTTTATCTTTGCACATTAAAGTTTTGCAACCTATGATAAACAACAATGCTTTGAGTGTTGAGTTGAGCTAATTGGCACTGATTAAATAAACTAATACCTCTCTTTAAGCAAGACTACTATGTTGCTAACTTTACCCATTAAGATAATGAGGGTGCTTCTATTTGTTAGTGTATGTTTCATAAACTAGTCCCACTATTACAGTAATCTCACTCTCTCAATATATGTGCCAACAGGGATGCTCGATTTTGGTGGAACTGCACAAAAACTTTGGGTGCTTCATTGCCTCGACAACTTCCATCCTTTCCTGTCAGTCGCTAAACTCCGCATGCTTTCTTCCTTTGCTGTCAGTCGCTTGGCTTATCTCGGCTTCCAGTCAAAGGAAATAGTAATTGATATGCTACATCAACAGGTTCGTACTAGTCTTTATCCTGATTATTGTGCCTGTCATATGTATTGGTAATTTGGTATTGTGCTATAGTTTGCCAATTTCATAAAGGAGTAATTTGGAGCCTGAACTCCAAGGCAAATCATTACATCGGGTGATTTTAGTAGAACTGCACAATGATCAGATGTTGACAAGAAGTGCCTATATTCATTCGAGTAACAACCGGCGTCAACCAATTTGTCAAACTCCAAGTGTTCGGAGAGTGAACGCCAAAAATATTGCTTGGTGCATAGCCCAGAAAAACACAGTCCAGTCTTTGGTCCCAACTTGTGCCTTTTGGTTATCGGCACATATGGTAGCGAACTATATGGCATGGAGTCTAAAGATTCCAGACAAGTTGGTTGACGCTTATATTCATCTGGCACTTAATCAGTCTGGACGTCAAGGATGCTCCATTTCAGTTGAACTGCACAAAAAATTTGGGTGGTTCATTTTCTCAACCGCCTCCTTTCTCGTCTGCAATGTAGAATTTTGGCGAGATACAGGACCAAGATAAGCCAGTAAACTGGTTGGATGAAAGTAGTGGCCAAGTTGCTCAAACCTCCCTCGGCACGAGGCCGCTATTTGAGGATAAACCTACAAGCCAAGTTCAGATTGTCTGTGCTACCTCTTATGTACTCAAAAGTTTACTCGTACAAGAACTAATTTTAGCAAGAAGTACCTCCGATTGAACACCATTTACCAGTCCGTACCCTAGGTAATTAAAGTTCGTCCATGGATCATATTGGCAGTGATCTCAATCATTTGGATGCATAAACATACTAAACATGTGTATATCTGAATCTTTTTGTAAATTATTATGAATATTGTCATGTGATCTATCAATCATTTGGATGCATAGATATGTTGAGCTTGTGTATATATGAATCTTTTGAGTTGTTGATTGTGAATGTTGGCTATGGATATGAACGTGTCCTGTGAACTTGAGTTTGATATGAATGTTTACCTTTTCTGTTGTATTTGTGTGTGAACTTGTTAGTATGCCTACTGTGGGGTATAAAACGCAGGTCTCTTGTAAAAGTAATGCCGTGTCCAATTTATGTTTTCCCTTCTAACCACATTATATGTATTTATATTATTACTATTATCATATCTTTTATAGAGACTTATATATACATTATAAAAACATCCCAACTTATAAAAGTAAATGTTTAACGGAAGTTGGCAAGGAAAATCCTGGTTGTTTTTGACTCACAGGCAAGGAAAATCCTGGTTGTTTTTGACTCACAGCAAGGAAAATCCTGGTGATTGCGAAGATTTTAAGGACCAATTTAATAATAACGCGATCATTTTTATTTTGAGCAATAACTCGCTAATTTCTTAATTATATATATATAATGTGCCTCTCCGGTTTATTCTTTGATATTAATTGCTCCTTCTAACATAACATTATACATATATATAACGAGCCCACCTAATACATGTATTTCAAGGAAGTGCAAATGGGCTGGGATTTCTTAGAAAATATAAATGGGCCTGATTGACGCGAAATTATTTGTTCACCCAGCATAGCAAATGGACTGTACATTCTAGAAAACATGGGTTAAATATATGCCACATTTTTGCAGGCTGACATGTGGGCCAATAGGTCAAAGCCTATGCAGGGCGTTGTCAACTTGGTAACAAATGATTGTGTCATCCATAGCCATTGGATTTATATCCAACGGCCGGCATGCACCTTCAATCTCTCGTCTTCTCGTCGCCGGGACTGCCTGGTCCGGCCTCCGGTGGCTAGCGGCTCTGCTTAGCACGCATCGCTGCGAAGCGCTACCCCACCGCCGACCAGGCTATGCCTCCACCCCTCGACACCTCCTGTTACTCTCCACAGACTACAGCCCCACGCCGCAACAGAACCAGTTATAACCCTTCTCCTCCTCTCAATCTGCGACTCCACTGCTGCGTTTTCCCATCTCCGAGTCGTTCCCGTCCGGGGCCTTGCCGTCGTCCACCGCCTCGCTGCGTTCGGTGCGGCCTAGTCAACAAACGAGAGTCATCGGAAGAGGACTTTACATGAAGAGCCTGACGGCTAGGACCCATGAGGTCCATGGTCGCATGCAAGGAAAGTTCCTCCTTATTAAGCTGGAAAAAAAATGTTTCCTCCACCTGACAGCTAGGACCCACCGGCTGTATCTTCGCACGGAAGGAAGTGCCTCCTTGTTTTGCGAAAAAATTATTCATCCCGTTGACAACTGGGACCCGTCAGATTTGGTGACTGACTTGTGGGCCTACTAAGCGGACGTGTACAATCAGTAGTATATTTTGTCTGTTTGCTGCTGCTATTGTTTTCAATGCACAATCAGTAGTATATTTCATCTGTTGGTTGAATAAATGTGTTGTTAGAATGACAAACACAATGTTTTGGAAGTCGTTGCACGGTTCGAACCTTTAGTGCCCCGTACCGTACGTAGCGCATACTATTTATCGTACGGAACACATTTTTTTTGAAACTCGGAACACATTTTCCACTTGTTGATAACATGCAGCCCACTGATGAAGGCCCAATAGAGAAGCCCATAATTCACTTGAAGGGAGGCTCTCACCTGAATCCGGCCCAGGTACATGCTCATGGTCCCCTAAACATAAATAAGTAAATAAATAAATAAATAAAGCTAAATGCTCATGCACGAGTTCTTTGGGAAAATAGCGAGCCCAGTATTTCTTTTTGAAGAATACCCAAGCTTATTTGTTTTCTACGAATTACTGGGTTGCAAATCTTTCAAGACGATGAGGGATGCATTCCGGCCTGGCTTAAGAGTATGGTCAATGTCTATTAAAAGTAATATCAAAAGGGGTTGAAAATTCCAAAAAAATTATAGCAAATGGGATATAAGTTTCTTTTCTTGTTTTTGTTCTTCACTGATATCTTATACGTATTTTATTGGATTTAACATGACATAGTAATAATTTATTTTAAAATTTGTTTTACTATGGCTATTAATTTTTGGATTAAGAATATTTCGTTCCCCAGCAAAAATTTGCGAATTTTCAAAATTTCCCACATATTTAGTTAATTTTTTGACCCTGGTACTGAACAGAAAATGGCCAGCAATTCTAAAAATGGAAAACGGGCTGCAATAAATTCCATATGAATTAAAAACTGAGTAAAAAATATAAAAATAATAGCAAATGGGCTGTACACGCCACGGATTTCGAGGCTGACTTGTTTACGAAAGGCTTTGTCAGTGAACACACAATTCTAGCAGCAGTTAGTGTTGGATGTCCATCCAATGGCCGACATGCTTCTTTAATCCCTGATCTTCCTGCTCCAGCCACCTAAACTAGCGCCGGCGGGACTGCCTGCTCCCTCCTCTTGTGGCCCGCTGTGATGCCGCGCAGGCTTCCCCAGCCCACCCTAGTCCCTCCGCTGGCCTGGCCGCACACAATCAACTGCCTCCTTATTACGTGAAAAAAAATGATTCCTCCCACTGACATCTGGGCGCACCGATTGGGAGGCTAACCTATGGGCCTACTAAGTTGACGCGTACGCAGGGCTTGTCAACTTAGTCAACAAACGATTCTAGCAGAAGTAGCCGTTGGATTTGAATCGAACGGTTCTGCTGCTTCTTCAATCGCTGCTCTTCTTGCACCAGCCGCCCAAACCAGCACCGGGGAGACCGCCTGCTCCTGCCTCCAGTGGCCGGTTGTGCTGCCGATGAGGCCTCATCGCCCCATACTACTCCCACCGCTAGCCAGGCCCTGCGGCGACGGCAGCCTCACACTGCAGCCGAACCAGTGAACCCTCGTACTCCTCTTCGCGTGGGCATCCACTGCCGCGTCGTCCACCGCCTTGGTGCTCTCGGTGCAGCATGGTCAACGTGGTCAACGACATTCCATCAGAAGAGTACTATACGCGGAGAGGCTGACAGCTTGGTCCACGGCCACAGCCTAGTTTTTTTGTGATTTGCCAAGTAAGTTGCTTTGTCAGGCCTGTTGGGCTGCAAATCTTTCAAGACGAGGAGGAGAGCTTTCATTCGGCTGGCCGAGAAAATGGCCCATCAGTAATGAGAAATAGGCTGTACATTTTTAAAACACATCAAACCGGCAATTAGTTTCAAATATCTTTTTTTTCATTTCGAGATTTGAAATTACATCAATTTTTATGCATGGAGAATTTGTTGGATTTTATATTGATATACATTTATTTTTAAAATCAGTTTGAATGTGAGTCGAAATTTCAGGATTAAAAACAGTTCGGACCGCATCGAAATATGCAAAATTTCGTATAATTTTTTAACCGTGGCCACACTATGGGCTGTAATGCTAACAAAAAGAATATGGGCTCCAAAAATAACCTTAATAATTAGCAAATGGGTTGTAAATTATTAGAAATAATGGCAGATGGGTTGTATGCTGTTTCCCACAGATTTGAGGCTTTCCTAAAAAAAGGTTGATGCACAAGCAGTGATTGTTGGATGGCCATCCAACGGCCGCCGTGCTTCTTCAATCTCTCCTCTTCCTGCTCCAGCCGCTCAAATAGGCGCCAGCGGGACTGCCTGCTCCCTCCTCCCCGCGGCCGGCTCTGCTGCCGTGCAGGCCTCACCGCCCCACTGTACTCCCATCGCTGGCCTAGCCATCCCTCTACTCACCCACACCTACTGTTATTCTCCGGTGATGGCAAACGAATCAGTAAACCCTCGTACAGTCGTACTCCCCTCTCCGCGGGAAACAACTGCCGAGTCTTCACTGCCCCCGTGTCGTTCCCTTCCTAGGCCTTGCCGTCGTCCAGGGCCCTGGTGCTCTCGGCGCGGCCTGGTCAACGTGGTCAATGACCGACATGCATCTGAAGTGGACTTTAGGTGGAGAGGCTGACAGCTGGGTCCACGGCCGCACGCAAGGAAATGCCTCGTTATTACGCGCAAAATAATGATTCCTCCACCTGACATCTGGGACCCACCAAAAGGGCCTCTGTATTTTGCGAAAAAAACGTTACCGCCGCTGACAACTCGGACCCACCAGCTATATCTTCGCACGCAAGGAAGTGCCTCCTTATTACGCACACAAAAATGAATACTCCCCCTGTTAGCTGGGACGCAGTATAGTGGCAGGCTGACTTGTGGGCCTACTAAGTTGACGGGGACGGAGGGCTTTGTCAACTTATTCAATATGCACGATTCTAGCTCCAGTGACCGTACGATGTCCATCCAACAGCCGCCGTGCTTCTTCAACCTCTGGTCTTCTTGCTCCAGCCGCCCAAACCAGCGCCGGTCGTGCCTCGTGCTCCTGCCTCCCATGGCTGGCTGCGATGCGGCAGAGGCCTCACCGCTCCCTACTACTCCCACCGCTAGCCAGGCCATCCCTCTACTCACCCACACCCTTGTTACTCTGCGGCGACGACAGCCTCACAGCGCAGCGAACCAGTGCCCTCGTACTCCTCTACGCGTGGGCATCCACTGCCGCATCTTCCCCGGCTCCGTGTCATCCCCTTCCTAGGCCTCGCCGTCATCCACCGCCCTGGTGCTCTCGGTGCGGTGTGGTCAAGGAACGGCTTCCATCGGACGTGGACTGTACGTGGAGAGGCTGACAGCTGGGTCCACGGCCGCAGCAAGGAAGTGCCTCCTTATTACGTGCAAAATAATTATTCCTCCACCTGATAGTGGGGACCCACCGTACGAGCCACCGTATTTCGCCCCCCTGACTGCTGGGACCCACCAGCTACATCTTCGCAGGCAAGGAAGTGCCTAACAGTTAGGACCCACCTGGTCGAAGCGTACGTAGCGTTGACATTCTGGTCGCGAACGTGTACGTACATACTGGTTGATGTAGAGGCACGCACAGGTCGTAGTAGAGGCGCGCACGTAGCATGTACACGTACGTACAGCGGCCAGGGTGCAAGAAAGAAAATACGGCCACATATGTGTACATACAGGCGGGGTCTCGAACGCCTACTCGCGCATACGTATGGCGAGGGCTCGTGTACATGGCTCGGTCGGAACGGAGAAACAACATCGTCATCGTGTTCATGGGTCGGAATGGAATGCGTGGTCGTGTTCATCAGGAGGGCTTGGACGGAAGAGGCGATGGAAACGAGGCCTGGCGTACCGCACAATGGAGGAAACGGACCTCCTACGGTCGAAACAGGGGTCCTGTTGATCGGAAGGGGTGTGGCGTACCGCAAAATGTTGGAAACGGACCTCCTACGGTCGAAATGGGGGTCCTGTTGATCGGGAGGGGTGTGGCGTACCGCAAAACGGAGGAAACGGACCTCCTACGGTTGAAACGGGGGTCCTGTTGATCGGGAGGGGTGTGGCGTACCGCAAAACGGAGGAAATGGACTTGCGTTGGAGCGCTACGGTCGAAACGGGGGTCATGTTCATCGGAAGGGGTGTGGCGTACCGCAAAACGGGACTCCACGGGATACTGTTCATCTCCACCGTCGACCCCCTCCAGCCTCCACGAGCTACTGTTCATCCACCGCCGACCTCCTCCAGCCTCCACGGGCTCCTGTTCATCCATCCTCCACCGCGCGCTACTCCACCGGCTACTGTTCGACCACCCCTCCACCGTCTACTGTTCATCCAGCCCTCCACACCACGGGGTCCTGTTCAACCACCCCTCCACGGGCACCCCTCCACCGTCTACTGTTCATCCTGCCCTCCACACCACAGGGTCCTGTTCATCCACCCCTCCACGGGCACCCCTCCACCATCTACTGTTCATCCAGCCCTCCTCCACACCATGGGTTCCTGTTCATCCAGAGGCAACGCCACCGCTCACTGTTCATCCAACCCCCCCCTGCAACGCTCACTGTTCATCCCATCGATCGGCTTCAGTTAGCAGCAGTAGCCAAGGAATTGCTCGATCGGGTTCAGTTAATAGCCATCAATCGATCGCTCGGGTTCAGTAACACGTAGCCTGCAGTGCAATCGCTCGGGTTCAGTTAGAGCCCAACGCCTCGCTCGGGTTCAGTTAGAGCCAACGCCTCGCACACACACGCGTACGTGTACGAGAGAAACGCGCATCGTTCAGCCCCCGACCTCCCACCGTAACCGGGAACTCCCCGAAATTTTCCTCCCCCTCGCTTCTACCATGGTTTTTTCGTCATGGACGGCCCAAAGAATGTCATGCAGCTACGTCTCCGGCCCGCCCAGGACAAAAAGCCCATTTTCTGTCATGATTTTTTGTCATAGAAGTAGGAGCCCACCACATCTATGGTGATACCGGGTTTTGTCACAATTATCATCATAGAAGTGTCATATGTATGACAGAAAAAATTTCGTTCGGCCCAAAATGTCACGGATGTGTCTTTTTTTGTAGTGCAACACGGCTCTCGTAAGGGGTGAAGTCAGTATCCGGCTCCATCGCCACTAAGAGTGCCGCCTCCATGGCGGGGTCTATCCCTCCATCCTAAGATGGTGCAATTTGTTCCGGATTGAAGGCTGGGGTAGTTGCAGATGCGATCTCCCGAACACTGTCCGACAGCAGAGTTACGCCATGCTCGTCATGATTGTGCGGCGCACCTGATATGGGCTCGAATCCGTCGAAGATCAAGTCTCCGCGGATGTCGGCAGTATAGTTTAAGTTTTCGAACCTGACCTGATTGCCAGGGGCGTAGCTCTCGATCTGCTCCAGAAGGCCAATCAATTGGCCCGCAGTGCGAAGCCGCCGAATACGAAAATCTATCTGGGGAGGAAAACCTCTCCCTGGACCGCATCATTACCGATGATCGAAGGGGCCATCGATCCTTACGGTGATGGCACAGTGGAACTCTCAATGAAAGCACCAATGTCGGTGTCAAAACCGGCGGATCTCGGGTAGGAGGTCCCGAACTGTGGGTCTAAGGGGGATGGTAACAAGAAGCAGGGGACACAATGTTTACCCAGGTTCGGGCCCTCTTGATGGAGGTAATACCCTATGTCCTCCCTGATTGATCTTGATGATATGAGTATTACAAGAGTTGATCTACCACGAGATCGTTGAGGCTAAACCCTAGAAGCTAGCCTATGGTATGATTGTATCTTGTCCTACGGACTAAACCCTCCGGTTTATATAGACACCGGAGGGGGCTAGGGTTACACAAAGTCGGTTACAAGGGAGGAGATCTACATATCCGTATTGCCAAGCTTGCCTTCCACGCCAAGGAAAGTCCCATCCGGACATGGGACGAAGTCTTCAATCTTGTATCTTCATAGTCCAATAGTCCGGCCAAAGGGTATAGTCCGGCTGTCCGGAGACCCCCTAATCCAGGACCCCCTCAATGACCTTGTGAACATTTTTATGGCCAAAATGCCTAAAATAAAAACAAACATTTTTGTGCAAATAAACTTCGGAATAAAATAAATAATATTGAAAATAAAATCAAATAAACATGTTTTCTTTAAAAATTCAATTTCCAATGTTTCTTTACTGTTTTTGAAGAAGTCATGTTATCTTCCCTCATTATTTTATTTATATAAAAAAATATAGGAATTGAAAATTGATGAAAATCAAAGTGGATCCAAACCCCACTTTGGAAAATAAAACTTGGGTCTTTTGGGAAACTTCCAACTCTCTCAACTGGTCCTAGAGTTGCTTAAAGTCCCTTGGATCAATTTCCAACCAAACAAAATTCAAAAATGCACAAATTATGAATGCATATGAATGATCTAAATAATAACATCCAAATTTAAAATTGGGATGTTACAAACCTACCCCCCCCCTTAAGATGAATCTCTCCCTCGAGATTTGGGTTGGCTAGCAAAAAGGTGTGGGTGGTCCTTTCAGAGGTTTTCTTCTCGTTCCTAGTTGGCTTCCTCCTCGATATGGTGACTCCACTGAACTTTACAAAACTTGGTGACCCTGCTGCGATTAACTCCATTGGCAAACTCGAGAATCTTGATGGGTTTCTCCTCATAAGTCAGGTCACTTTCCAACTGAATTGCTTCCAGGGGCACTGTATCTCTCAGAGGAATATCGGTCATCTTTGCATGGCACTTCTTCAACTGGGAAACGTGAAACACGTCATGAACTCCGGACAAACCTTCAGGTAATTTCAACTTGTAGGCAACTTCACCCATGTGTTCCAAGACTCTGTATGGCCCCACAAATCGTGGGGCTAACTTTCCTTTGACTCCAAACTGTTTAACTCCTCGAAATGGCGACACGCGACGATGTGCTCTTGCTCCTACTTCATAGGTTACCTCCTTGCGTTTAGTATTGGCATAACTCTTCTTCCTGGACTGGGCTATCTTGAGTCTATCACGGATCAACTTGACCTTCCCCTTAGAATCTCTGATTAGATCTTGTCCGAACAATTATCGATCTCCAGCTTCATCCCACGTCAATGGTGTTCTGCACCTCCTTCCATACAAAGCTTCGAAAAGGGCCATCTTCAAACTAGCTTGGTAGCTGTTGTTATATGAGAACTCTGCGTAAGGAAAATTATCATACCAACTAGATCTATAATCTAGCGCACAAGCTCTCAACATGTCCTCCAGAATCTGGTTGACTCTCTCGGTCTGCCCATCTGTCTGCAGATGAAAGGCTGTACTAAACTCTAGCCACGTACGCAAAGTTTTTGATGTAACCGATTCCAAAACTTTGAAGTAAACTATGTCCCTCTATCTGATACGATGGTCCTCGGAACTCCATGCAGACGTACGATCCTGGTCATGTATATCTTGGCCAACTTAGCGCTCATATAAGTGGTTTTCACGGGGATGAAGTGGGCCAACTTGGTCAAGCGATCATCTACCACCCAAATGGAGTCATATCCTGAATGAGTGCTGGGTAATCCGGTGATGAAATCCATGCCAAGCTTATCCCACTTCCATTCAGGTATCGGCAAAGGCTGAAGTATTCCCGCTGGTTTCTGATGCTCTGCCTTAACTCTCTGACATACGTCGCATACTGCTACATACTCGGCGATATCCTTCTTCATACCTGTCCACAAGAAACGTTCCTTCAAGTCCAAATACATCTTGGAGTTGCCTGGGTGAATCGAGTAAGGTGAATCATGAGCCTCCTAAAGAATTAACTTCCTAATCTCTGGGTCATCGGGCACATAGATACGATCCTCAAACCATAAAGTTCTATGCTTATCCTCACGAAAAACTTTAGCCTTTCCCTTACTCATCCTTTCTTTTATCTCCGCAATTTCCTTGTCCGTCTTCTGGGCTTCTCGGATCTTTCCCAACAAAGTGGACTGAATTTCCAATGTTGCAACAAAACCTCTCAGAACTATCTCCAAGCAGAGTTCTTGGAGATCATCGGCTGGCTCCTGAGGTAATCCTCTGGTTATAAGAGTATTACCATAACTCTTGCGACTCAAAGCATCCTCCACGACATTGGCCTTTCCTAGGTGATAATGTAGTGTAATGTCATAATCCTTTATGAGCTCCAACCATCTCCTCTGCCTGAGGTTCAACTCCTTCTGTGTGAAGATGTACTTCAAACTCTTATGATCCGTGTAAACATCACAACGATTTCCGCAATCTTGGCAACCTACTAAAACCACGCCACAAGGTCCTCATGATGGACATCTGAAAGCGGCACTATAGCAAAAGTACACTGGAGAACTTGGAGGCTCAGCGCCGGTGATGCCTGCTCCATGTTGTGTTTTATGCGTGTTCTCTATATGTATTTAATATTTTTTGTAATTAAGAATATATGAAACTATGTTCCTTCATCAGTAAACATTTTTTATACATCATTGCATAGGGCAACATAGCAAAACTAGTTTGTAATTGTGACCTTACCTCACACGGTCCTTCAATATGAACTGTTTGCTATGTACCGCGCATGGTACAACCAAATCCTACCTGTGGGATCTTTCATTAAAGCATAGATAATTTTTAGATAAAAAAACCAAGTGCGCTAATCCTACCAAAATGCATGCCCGCACTCATTCAGACAACACACTTGACAAATACAGATTCAATGAAATTCAGACAAAATAGTTTATTTCTTTCCAAATTTTGTCGCACCACGACTACATTCAGATGCCATGGCCGCTGGCTCTTGGCCTAACTAGCTAGTTGCAGCCACGACCACCACCACCACGGCTCCTGCCGATGCCATGGTCGCTGTCATGGCCACCGCCAATAGCATCGCCACCACCACCACCACCACGGCCTCCACCATGGTCGTGGGCAGTAGCACCACGTCCACGGCCCGCGCCACGACCACGACCACAACCATGCCATGGCCACCGCCACCGCCATAGAATGCATGGAATGCTATATGGTTGTCGGGGAAATAAAACTCGGCGGCCACTGCCCATTCCGGCCAATTGGCCGCGTTATATAGCTCATGTGGGTGCACAGGTGCAGGCACAAGCACGGGATCCGGCACAAGGTCCCAAATCTGTTGCTCGGCCTCTGCATCCATCTGCGCAACCATCTCCAGTGCTAGGTACATCTCCGCCCACAAGGGGGCCAGAGGGTTTTGCTCCTCTTCCTCTTGATTGATGCCAAAATTGAAGAGTAACGGGTTCTCCGGGTGTGCCATTGATCAGAGATTGGTGGTGGATTGGATATGACAATGAGAGGCCTCAATGAGAGAATTGTTGCGAGACAGGGGAGGGCAGCGATGTTATAGGTCACCGCACACAGGCACGCCATTAATTGGTAGTCAAGTATTGTCCTCATATCTTACATTGTAAGTAACTTACATTGGAAGTTTAGATATGGCATAAATTGGTAATCATTTATTTGCAAACTTTTTAGATTTCCTAACAAAATCCTAAAATGGGTAATAATGCAATGCGCACGTCATGGATGCCACTTGTAGGAAAATTTATGGATTTCATAGGAAAATCCTACAATTGGTAATAATGCACTGCACACGCCGTAGATGCCACTTTTATGTATAGGGATTTTTCTTGAATTAGTGGAAAAAGTGTTGATCTTTGATCTACCATTTCTTGAAGTAGTAACATGCACTACTACAGTATGGTGCAAATGTGACACATGTATAGGAGACCATTCGATCAAACTATGTGCGATGCATGAATCGCGAACGTTATGGTAATAAAACTGTCACCAACATAACGAACTATGTGCAATGGTGGAGACATCAGATATGATTCATAAAGATTTGTGTGTGCTATAATTGGCATACTATTGATTCATACAAATTGTTTGCAATGAGCCAAGATAATGTGAACGGTTAGCCAAAACCAGATGTGTGTGATATACGCCTACAAGTCACTCGGATGAACTATTTGCGATGAGCGAATATAACACAAATGATTACCTAGATCCAGATGTGTGCAATAGATGGCATACAGGTCACTTATATGAATTGTTTGCGATGATCGAAAACAACACGAATCATTCAGCATAACAAGATGTGTGTGACACCCGACAAACAGGTCGGTAATCAGTTAGATGAATCGTTTACTAACCAGGAATTCTCTGAAGTTCAGAAACCATCCAACAGGCAGAAAAAGAAGAAAAACATAGATGACTCTTTCTGCAGGAGGAGCAACAAGATTGCTAAGCTCACCGAGGGCTTCAAGGATCAGGTTGCTGCAATAACAGCCAACACTAATGATGTGAGGGTTGACCACAGTACTCAACGATGTTCAAAGAAACTCAAGAAAGCTGTTGATGTCAATTTGGGGCCTTAGTTTTATGATGTGATTATCAATAAGTAGGCTCCTCCTCCACTAGAAATACCTATGAAGACCCTGCAGGCCATTGGCACTGGCCCATGTAAGATGGCACCTCTTGAAGTGTCATCTAGTGCCCTACACTATGACAACTCTAATGATTAGGATCTGCTGCTATCATGTGGGCTTAGATGGCTCCCCTAATGGCCATCTAGTTATGTTTTCCTTGCACTTTGCTTGCTTTATTTTGTCATTTGGATGCCTGCGTGCATCAGTTATTAGTATGGTGTGTAATAATTATACTTTGTGCTACCTCTGTTATTATGGTCAACCTATCAGAATCCTATGCTGCTATATGAGCCTGATCAGTTTGGTTATCCCTTATCTATCAATGTACCTCCTCTTATTATATAGTGGCACTTGTTATGATTATGGCACCTACTACAGCAGTAGTAATAGCAGACCCATTGGCAGTACATATTATGCTCTTCATAATATGTCTCAATGCACCCATCTATATAATTGCCAAGAATAGAAGTTGGAATATCTTAAATTGGAATGTAAGAGGTATAAACTCCACAAATTGATGAAAGTGCATGCTGCATTATGACTTTTCAAGAAACCAAGAGAGAAATATTTGACAATGCATACATCAAGAATTATTGTCCCAAGAGGTTCAATCAATTTTGTTACTCACCATCCAATGGTAGCTCTGGAGGTTTGATTACTATTTGGAATGGTAGCATAGTGAAGGGCAAAGTGATATCTCAAAATTACTATCAGATCACCATTGAGTTTACATCTAATTTTGATAATAGTTGCTGGTATCTCACTAATGTCAATGGGCCTAACAGCACTGAAGGTAAATTGGAATTCACTGACTGGCTTATGAGTCTGAATATGAACCAGTCTAAGCTATGGATGATACTTGGTGACTTTAATTTTATAAGAAGCCCTGACAATAGGAACAAACCAGGTGGTGATCCTTCCAGTATGATGACTTTCAACAATATCATTGTCAATTTGGATCTGGTTGAAATCCCACTCAAAGGAAGATCCTTCACATGGAGCAATAAACAAGACCAGCCACCATTGGAAAAGTTAGATTGGATATTTACTAGCTCTCATTAGACTACTTCTTATCCATCTACTATGGCTATCCCATTGGCAAAAATTACATCTGACCATGTTCCTATCAAAATACAAATTGATAGCAACATCCCAAAAAGTCAGATATTCAGATTTAAAGAATATTGGACTGAATTTAGTGGATTCATTGATACTGTGGAGAAACACTGGTTGAATTCCACTCATTTTTCTGACTCTGCTAAAAATTTAAATTCCAAGTTTAAAGCCATTAGAAGAGGTCTGAAAACATGGAGCGAACAATACTCCCAACTCAACAAAACCATTGACAACTATTGTTTCTATGTGAAATTAATTGATGGCCTTGAGGAACAAAGACCACTATCTAGGGTGGAAAGGAATTTTAGGGTTTTACTTATCAATCATACAAACAAATTACTGGAGGCAAAGAGAATATATTGGAGAATTAGGGCAAACATCAGATGGGCAAACCTTGGTGATGAAAATACCAAGTTCTTTCATGCCATTGCTACTTACGTATTTAAACACAACTACACCACTTATCTTATGAAAATGGATGGACAACAAGTATTTGATCATGACCACAAAGCTGCTTTAATCTAGGCAGCTTTCAAGGATAGGATCGGGACTGTAGCAAACTTCACACAAAATTTTAATATATCCCATCTTGCAATTGATGATGCTCTATATGATCTAGAGAGGCCTTTCTCCAATGATGAAATTGATGATATCATCAATAAAATGCCCAATGACAAATCACCTGGACCTGATGGTTTCAATGGCCTATTTATGAAGAAATGTTGGCACATCATCAAGCATTATTTCTACAAGTTCATCAATGATTTCCATAATGAAATTGTTTCTCTAGCTCCTATTAACACTGCCTACAAAACTCTGATACCTAAGAATGATAACCCTGAAACTCCTAATGATTATAGGCCCATATCTCTTGTATGTATGCCTATCAAAATACTTACTAAACTTCTTGCTAACAGAGCACAGCAGATCATTATATCCAGAGTTAGCAAAAATTAGTATGGCTTTATTAAGACAATGAATATTCAACACTGTCTTGCATGGAGTTTTGAATACATACATATGTGCCACAAATCCAAGAAAGAAATCATTATTTTCAAGACTGATTTTGTTAAGGCATTTGATAAGGTTAACTAATACGTCTCCAACGTATCTATAATCTTTGATTGTTCCATGCTATTATATTATCAACTTTGGATGTTTATGGGCTTTATTGTACACTTCTATATTATTTTTGGGACTAACCTATTAACCTAGAGCCCAGTGCCAGTTTCTATTTTTTCCTTGTTTTAAAGTATTGCAGAAAAGGAAAATCAAACGGAGTCCAGTTGACCTGAAACTTCACGGAACTTATTTTTGGAAGGAAAGCAACCCGGGAGACTTGGAGTCCACGTAAGGGAAGCAACAAGGAAGCCACAAGGCAGGGGGGCGCGCCCACCCCCCTAGGCGTGCCCTCCACCCTCGTGGGCCCCTCGTGGCTCCCCTGACATACTTCTTCCGCATATATATCTCCATATACCATAAAACGATCGGGGAGCACAATAGATCGGGAGTTCCGCCGCCAGAAGCCTCCGTAGCCACCGAAAACCAATCTAGACCCGTTCCGGCACCATGCCGGAGGGGGAATCCTTCTCCGGTGGCCATCTTCATCATCCCGGTGCTCTCCATGATGAGGAGGGAGTAGTTCTCCCTCGGGGCTGAGGGTATGTACTAGTAGCTATGTGTTTGATCCCCCCCCTCTCTCTCTCGTGTTCTTGATTTGGCACGATCTTGATTTATCGCGAGCTTTGCTATTATAGTTGGATCTTATGTTTCTCCTCCCCCTCTACTCTCTTGTAATGGATTGAGTTTCCCCTTTGAAGTCCTCTTATCGGATTGAGTCTTTAAAGATTTGAGAACACTTGATGTATGTCTTGCCATGCGTATCTGTGGTGACAATGGGATATCACGTGATTCACTTGATCTATGTTTTGGTGATCAACTTGCGGGTTCCGCCCATGAACCTATGCGTAGGGGTTGGCACATGTTCTCGTCGTGATTCTCTGGTAGGAACTTTTGGGCACTCTTTGAGGTTCTATTTGTTGGTTGAATAGATGAATCTAAGATTGTGTGATGCATATCGTATAATCATACCCACGGATACTTGAGGTGACATTGGAGTATCTAGGTGACATTAGGGTTTTGGTTGATTTGTGTCTTAAGGTGTTATTCTAGTACGAACTCTAGGGTTGTTTGTGATACTTATAGGAATAGCCCAACGGATTGATTGGAAAGAATAACTTTGAGGTGGTTTCGTACCCTACCATAATCTCTTTGTTTGTTCTCCGCTACTAGTGACTTTGGAGTGACTCTTTGTTGCATATTGAGGGATAGTTACATGATCCAATTATGTTATTTTTGTTGAGGGAACTTGCACTAGCGAAAGTATGAACCCTAGGCCTTGTTTCAACGCATTGCAATACCATTTACGCTCACTTTTACCGCTTGTTACCTTGCTGTTTTTATAATTTCAGATTACAAATACCTTTATCTACCATCCATATTGCACTTGTATCACTATCTCTTTGCTGAACTAGTGCACCTATACAATTTACCATTGTATTGGGTGTGTTGGGGACACAAGAGACTCTTTTTTATTTGGTTGCAGGGTTGCTTGAGAGAGACCATCTTCATCCTACGCCTCCTATGGATTGATAAACCTTAGGTCATCCACTTGAGGGAAATTTGCTACTGTCCTACAAACCTCTGCACTTGGAGGCCCAACAACGTCTACAAGGAGAAGGTTGTGTAGTTGACATCAAGCTCTTTTCTGGCGCTGTTGCCGGGGAAGCGAGGAAAGTGGCACTAACACCCCGTCAACTAAGCTCTTTTCTGGCGCCGTTGCCGGGGAGGTGAGTGCTTGAAGGTATATCTTTAGATCTTGCAATCGAGTCTTTTAATTTCTTTTTTTATCACTAGTTTAGTTTATAAAAGAAAACTACCAAAAAATAAAAATGGAATTAAGGGTACCTCATATGCTTCATCTTTTTAATATCTATCATGAAAATAAGGATTCCGATAATTGTGCTCAAGTGCTAGAAGAAGAATGCATTAGAATGTTTGGCACTAAATATTTGAATGATGATCATGATTGCAATGTTGTTAGTATGAATTCTTTGAATATCCATGATGCTAATGATATGCAAAGCCACAAGCTTGGGGAAACTATGTTTGATGAAGATGATATTTTTTGTCCCCCAAGTTTTGATGAGCAAATTTATTATGATGAAAGCATGCCTCCTATCTATGATGATTATTGTGATGACACGTATGCTTTAAAAAATAATGATAACCATGAAACTTGTCATCTTGATCTTAATTTTCAATCACATGATAGTTATTTTGTTGAGTTTGCTCCCACTATTATTCATGAGAAGAAATTTGCTTATGTGGAGAGTAATAAAATTTCTATGCTTGTAGATCATGAAAAGAATGCTTTAGGTTCTGGTTATACTGTTGAATTCATTCATGATGCTACTGAAAATTACTATGAGTGAGGAACATATACTTGTAGGAATTGCAATAATATCAAGTTTCCTTTCTATGTGCTTAAAGTTTTGAATTTATGATTGTTTTGCCTTCCTATGCTAATTGATTATTGTTCCCATAAGTTGTTTGCTCAAAAAATCCCTATGCATAGGAAGAGGGTTAGACATAAATGTGCTAGTCATATTCTTCATGATGCTCTCTTTATGTTTCAATTCTAATCTTTTATGTGAGCATCATTGAAATCATCATGCCTAGCTAGGGGCGTCAAACGATAGCGCTTGTTGGGAGGCAACCCAACTTTATTTTTGTTACTTGCTTTTTGTTCCTGTTTAGTAATAAATAATTCATCTAGCCTCTGTTTGGATGTGGTTTTATGCTTTTAATTAGTTTTTGTGCCAAGTAGAACCGTTGGGAAGACTTGGGTGAAGTCTTGTTGATCTTGCTGTAAAAAACAGAAACTTTAGCGCTCACGAGAACTGCTGCCATTTTTATTTGGAAAGTGATATTTAGTTAATTATTTTTGCAGATGATTAATAGATAAATTCCTCAGGTCCAGAAATTTATTTGAGAATTTTATGAGTTCCAGAAGTATACGTTTGATCCAGATTACTACAGACTGTTCTGTTTTTGACAGATTCGGTTTTCATCGTGTTGTTTGCTTATTTTGATGAATCTATGAATAGTATCGGAGGGTATGAACCATAGAGAAGTTGCAATACAGTAGATATTACACCAATATGAATTTAGAATGAGTTAATTACAGTAACTTATGATGGTGATTTGTTTTCTTATACTAACGGAGGTTACGAGTTTTCTGTTAAGTTTTGTGTTGTGAAGTTTTAAAGTTTTGGGTAAAGATTCGATGGACTATGGAAGAAGGAGTGGCAAGAGCCTAAGCTTGGGGATGACCAAGGAACCCAAAGGTAATATTCAAGGACAACCAAGAGCCTAAGCTTGGGGATGCCCCGGAAGGCATCCCCTCCTTCGTCTTTGTTCATCGGTAACTTTACTTGGAGCTATATTTTTATTCGCCACATGATATGTGTTTTGCTTGGAGCGTCATTTTACTTACATTTGTTTTGCTTTATGTTTGAATAAAATACCAAGATCTGAAATTATTAAATGTTAGAGAGTCTTCACATGGTTGCATAATTATTCAACTACTCATTGATCTTCACTTATATCTTTTGGAGTAGGTTGTCATTTGCTCTAGTGCTTCACTTATATCTTTTAGAGCACGTTGGTGGTTTTATTTTGTAGAAATAGATGAACTCTCATGCTTCACTTATATTATTTTTAGAGTCTTTATAACAGCATGGTAATTTGATTTGGTTATGAAATTAGTGCTAATATGATGGGCATCCAAGAGGGATATAATAAAAACTTTCATGTAAGTGCATTGAATACTAAGAGAAGTTTGATACTTGATGATTGTTTTGAGATATGGAGATAGTGATATCAAAGTTGTGCTAGTTGGGTAGTTGTGAATTTGAGGAATACTTGTGTTGAAGTTTCCAAGTCCCGTAGCATCCACGTATGGTAAACGCTGTGTAAATTTTTTGAAACATGAGGTGTTATTTGAGTGTCTTCCTTATGAGTGGCGGTCGGCGACGAGAGATGGACTTTTCCTACCAATCTATCCCCCTAGGAGCATGAGCATAGTGCTTGGTTTTTGAAGAATTGTAGATTTTTGCAATAATTATGTGAGTTCTTTATGACTAATGTTGAGTCCATGGATTATACACACTCTCACCCTTCCATCATTGCTAGCCTCTTCAGTACCGTGCATTGCCCTTTCTCACATTGAGAGTTGGTGCAAACTTCGCCGGTGCATCCAAAAACCATGATATGATACACTCTTTCACACATAAACCTCCTTATATCTTCCTTAAAACAGCCACCATACCTACATATTATGGCATTTCCATAGCCATTCCGAGATATATTGCCATGCAACTTTCCACCGTTCCATTTATTATGACACGCATCATTGTCATATTGCTTTGCATGATCATGTAGTTGACATCGTATTTGTGGCGAAGCCACCGTTCATAATTTTTCATACATGTCACACTTGATTCATCGCAATCCCGGTACACCGCCGGAGGCATTCATATAGAGTAATATCTTGTTCTAGCATCGAGTTGTAATCATTGAATTGTAAATAAATAGAAGTGTGATGATCATCATTTTCTAGAGCATTGTCCCAAGTGAGGAAATAAATAAATAAAGAGAAAGACCATAAATAAGGAGAGAAGGCCCAAAAAAAGGAGGAGAAAGGCCATAAAAAAGAGAAGGCCCGAAAAAAGAGAGAAAAAGAGAGAAGGGACAATGCTACTACCTTTGCCACACTTGTGCTTCAAAGTAGCACCATAATCCTCATGATAGAGAGTCTCTTGTTTTGTCACTTTCTATACTAGTGGGAATTTTACATTATAGAACTTGGCTTGTATATTCCATCAATGGGCCTCCTCAGGTGCCCTAGATCTTCGTGACCAAGCAACTTGGATGCACACCCACTTAGTTTCTTTTGTTGAGCTTTCATACATTTATAGCTCTAGTGCATCCGTTGCATGGCAATCCCTACTCCGTGCATTGACATAAATTGATGGGCATCTCCCTAGCCCATTGATTATCCGCGTCGATGTAAGACTTTCTCCTTTTTGTCTTCTCCACATAACCCCCTCATTATATTCTATTCCACCCATAGTGCTATATCCATGGCTCACGCTCATGTATTGCGTGAAGGTTTATGAGTTTGAGATTACTAAAGTATGAAACAATTGCTTGGCTTGTCGTCGGGGTTGTGCATGATGAGAGCATTCTTGTGTGACGAAAATGGAGCATGACCAAACTATATGATTTTGTAGGGATGAACTTTCTTTGGTCATGTTATTTTGAGAAGACATGATTGCTTAGTTAATATGCTTGAATTATTATTGTTTCTATGTCAATATTAAACTTTTGTCTTGAATCTTATGGATCTGAACATTCATGCCACAATAAAGAGAATTACTTAGAGAAATATGTTAGGTAGCATTCCACATCAAAAATTCTGTTTTTATCATTTACCTACTCGAGGACAAGCAGGAATTAAGCTTGGGGATGCTGATACGTCTCCAACGTATCTATAATTTTTGATTGTTCCGTGCTATTATATTACCAACTTTGGATGTTTACTGGATTTACTATACACTTTTATATTATTTTTGGGACTAACCTATTAACCTAGAGCCTAGTGCATGTTTCTGTTTTTTCCTTGTTTTAAAGTATCGCAGAAAAGGAAAATCAAACGGAGTCCAATTGACCTGAAACTTCACGGAACTTATTTTTGGAAGGAAAGCAACCCGGGAGACTTGGAGTCCACGTAAGGGAAGCAACAAGGAAGCCACAAGGTAGGGGCGCGCCCAGCCCCCTGGGCGCGCCCTCCACCCTCGTGGGCCCCTCGTGGCTCCCCTGACGTACTTCTTCCGCCTATATATCTCCATATACCCTAAAACGATCGGGTATCACAATAGATCGGGAGTTCCGCCGCCAGAAGCCTCCATAGCCATCGAAAACCAATCTAGACCCGTTCCGGCACCCTGTCGGAGGGGGAATCCTTCTCCGGTGGCCATCTTCATCATCTCGGTGCTCTACATGACGAGGAGGGAGTAGTTCTCCCTCGTGGCTGAGGGTATGTACCAGTAGCTATGTGTTTGATCTCTCTCTCTCTCTCTCTCGTGTTCTTGATTTGGCACGATCTTGATGTATCGCAAGCTTTGCTATTATAGTTGGATCTTATGTTTCTCCTTCCCCTCTAGTCTCTTGTAATGGATTGAGTTTCCCCTTTGAAGTTATCTTATCGGATTGAGTCTTTAAAGATTTGAGAACACTTGATGTATGTCTTGCCGTGCGTATCTGTGGTGACAATGGGATATCACGTGATTCACTTGATGTATGTTTTGCTGTCAACGTGCGGGTTCCGCCCATGAACCTATGCATAGGGGTTGGCACACGTTCTCATCGTGATTCTCCGGTAGGAACTTTGGGAAATCTTTGAGGTTCTATGTGTTGGTTGAATAGATGAATCAAAGATTGTGTGATGCATATCGTATAATCATACCCACGGATACTTGAGGTGACATTGGAGTATCTAGGTGACATTAGGGTTTTGGTTGATTTGTGTCTTAAGGTGTTATTCTAGTACGGACTCTAGGGTTGTTTGTGACACTTATAGGAATAGCCCAACGGATTGATTGGAAAGAATAACTTTGAGATGGTTTCGGACCCTACCATAATCTCTTCGTTTGTTCTCCGCTATTAGTGACTTTGGAGTGACTCTTTGTTGCATGTTGAGGGATAGTTATATGATCCAATTATGTTATTATTGTTGAGGGAACTTGCACTAGAGAAAGTATGAACCCTAGGCCTTGTTTCAACGCATTCCAATACCGCTTATGCTCACTTTTACCGCTTGTTACCTTGCTGTTTTTATAATTTCAGATTACAAATACCTTTATCTACCATCCATATTGCACTTGTATCACCATCTCTTCGCCGAACTAGTGCACCTATACAATTTACCATTGTATTGGGTGTGTTGGGGACACAAGAGACTCTTTGTTATTTGGTTGCAGGGTTGCTTGAGAGAGACCATCTTCATCCTATGCCTCCTACGGATTGATAAACCTTAGGTCATCCACTTGAGGGAAATTTGCTACTGTCCCACAAACCTCTGCACTTGGAGGCCCAACAACGTCTACAAGGAGAAGGTTGTGTAGTAGACATCATTAACCACAAGGCCATATTATTTATGATGAAGCATCTAGGTTTCAACAACAAATGGATTAGATGGGTCACATCTATCTTGTCTACTGCCACTACCTCTGTTATCCTAAATGGAGTTCCAGGTAAGTGCATTCAATGCAAATGTGGTGTCAGGCAAGGAGATCCATTTTCCCCCTTACTGTATGTTATGGTTGGAGAAGTATTGCAAATCATGGTTAATGAAGCATGGAGGAATGGAACATTATCTTTGCCTATTGAGACCAACTATACTGAATGCTACCCCATCAGAAAGTATGCCGATGATACATTAGTTATCCTGCCTACTGATGAGGAACAAATTAGGAATTTTATTGAGATCCTTGACGATTTTTCCAAATTCACAGGGCTTGTAGTAAACTACAGTAAACCCTCTGTGGTGCCAATCAATATCCCTGATGATAAAGCTCAGGAACTGGCTAATGCCTTTAACTGTAAAAAAGAAGCCATGCCTTTCACATATCTTGGTTTACCTGTGGGATCAACTAGGCCAAAAGTATCTGATTTGATGCCCATGGTATCAAGGCTTGATCACAGGCTATCTGGCATTTCTTCCATGATGTCATACTCTAGGAGACTTGTTCATCTCAAGTCCATAGTTGCTGCTCTTCCAATCTTTGCCATGTGCTGCATCCGAGTACCTTTCACAATACTGGACCACTTTGAAAAATCCGGTAGAAATTTTCTTTGGTATGGCAAAGATATCAATAAAAAAGGAAATTGTCTTGTTAAATGGGATAATGTATGTCTGCCAAAAAAAGCAGGGGGCCTGGGAGTGCTAGATCTGAGAATACAAAACAAAACTCTGCTTACTATATTTCTTTTCAAGTTTTTTAATAAGCATGATATTCCTTGGGTTAACCTTAACTGGAACAATTACTATGGCAATGATGAGATACATAGTTTCCCTACCAAGGTGGGATCCTTTTGGTGGAGAGACAGTTGTTCTATCTTGCAGGACTTCAAAGACATGACTATATGCTATCCTGGGAATGGTAATACAATTAAGCTATGGTCAGATAAATGGTGCTCCCATACACTTACCCAAACAATGGTTCATCTATACTCCTATGCAAAAAATGTTGACATCACCCTTGCATCTGCCAGCAACATGGAGGACAATGACTTTTATGATTTGTTTCACCTGCCTATGTCTTCCATTGCTGTTCAATAGAGTAACAATCTCAGAGAGCTGATCAACAGTAGAGATAAGCAGCAAATGCCAGACTCATGGAAATTTTATTGGGGTGGCACTAAGCACTCTAATAAGAGTATATATATTGAACTTATGGGAAACCCTACTGATGCCCCTAAACCTTACCAATGGATATGGAAATCATGTTCACTCCCCAAGCAGAAATTCTTCTTCTGGCTTCTGTTACAAGATAGATTAAACACCAGAGACCTACTTAACAGGAAGAATTTCTACATTGAGACAAGTAAGTGTGTGTTATGTGATGATGAACCTAACGAACATCTAATGCACCTCTTTTTTAGTTGTGATTTCAGCCAAAATTTCTGGATGAACATTGGGTACCAATGGGACACTGATTATAACCTTATAGAGATGCTCCTGGAGGGTAGGAATCAAAATACTTATGGTTGTTTCAAAGAGGGTCTGATTGCTAGATGCTAGAGTTTATGGTAGCACAAAAATAGCATAATCTTTGACTATAAAATCAAGAACATGGCATATTGTATAGCTACTTTCGAGGAACACTTCAGCATGATCATAAAGAAGGCAAAACCTGGGTTGAAGGAGGGCATGCAAAGTTGTCTAGATAATTTGTAGACTATCTATTTTATTTTCCCACTTTTTATCTACCATGAACATCCATATGTAATTATCCCTTTTTATAAATGAAAATGAGAGTTACAGTGGGGGCCTTCCCCACTGTCTTTGCCAAAAAAATCAGAATTTTGTGTGATAATTCTAGACCGTGCATATGATTTTTTGTTGTGAATTGCGTGCTCAACAAGGGACCCAATTGAAGAAACCAACTGTGGGCGATAATGTAAGCGATCATTGTCGAATACATATTGCTAACCGTTTGTGATGAGATTGATAGGGGAAACAAAGATAACGAATCAGTATGAGCGAACGACAACATAGATGTACAGTCTGCTTAATTTGTTGTTGTTGTTGTTGTTTGATGGCCCTGCGACATCATCTTGGTGAGGACACTTCTTGCCCCTGACTGTTGGCTTTTCATCTTTGCTGTCATCAGCATTGTCATTGACGTCCTCATCGTCGTCCTCCTCATTCGACCATTCCTCCTCCACCTCATCATCACCGTCATCTTCTTCATCCTCTCACGACTACTCGTCTGTTTGGTCATTATCTAATGATGACCCACAAGTGTAGGGGATCAATCATAGTCCTTTCAATAAGTAAGAGTGTCGAACCCAACGAGGACCAGAAGGAAATGACAAGCGGTTTTCAGCAAGGTATTTTCTGCAAGCACTGAAATTCTCGGCAACAGATAGTTTGATAACAAGGTAATTTGTAACGAGTAGGAACAGTAAAAAGGTGCAGAAAGGTAGCCCAATCCTTTTTCTAGCAAAGGACAGGACAGAACAGTCTCTTATAATAAGCAAAGCGTTCTTGAGGACACACGGGAATTTCATCTAGGCACTTTCATCATGTTTGCTTGATTCGCGTTCGTTACTTTGATAATTTGATATGTGGGTGAACCGGTGCTTGGGTGTTGTTCTTACTTGAACAAGACTCCCACTTATTATTACCCCCTCTTGCAAGCATCCACAACTATGAAAGAAGAATTAAGATAAATCTAACTTTAGCATGAAACATGTGGATCCAAATCAGCCCCTTACGGAATAGCGCATAAACTAGGGTTTAAGCGTCTGTCACTCTAGGAATCCGACATCTAATAACTACTCCACAATGCCTTTACTTAGGCCCAAAGATGGTGAAATGTCATTTAGTCAACGTTCACACAACACCACTAAAGGAAGCAACAACATACACATCATCAAAATATCGAACGAATACCAAATTCACATGATTACTTATGACAAGACTTCTCACATGTACTCAAGAACAAAAGTAACTACTCATAATTCATATTAATGCTCAAGATCAGAGGGGTATTGAATAGCGTCAAGGATATGAACATATAATGTTCCACCAAATAAACCAACTAGCATCAACTACAAGATGTAACCAACCCTACTAGCAACCCACATGTACCAATCTGAGGTTTGAGACAAAGATTGAATACAAGAGATGAACTAGAGTTTGAGATGAGATGGTGCTGGTGAAGATGTTGATGAAGATTGGTCCTCCCAAAATGAGAGGATCATTGGTGATGACGGTGGCTTTGATTTCCCCCTCCTCGAGGGAAGTTTCCCCGAAAAAATCTCTTCGCCGGAGAGCAAAAGTGCTCCTGCCTAGGTTCCACATCGAGACAGCGGCACTTCATCCTGAAAACTTTCTTCTTTTTTTTTCTAGGTCAAATGGCACCATATAGGAGAAGATGGGCCCTGAGGCCTGCCAAGGTTGCCACAAGCTCGGGGGTGCGCCTAGGGGGGTAGCGTGCGTCCCCAGGCTTGTGGCTGCTTGGTGGGTCCCCCTCTGGTAATTCTTTCACCAATAATTTTTATATATTCCAAAATAATTCTCCATTAATTTTCAGCTCATTTGGAGTTGTTCAAAAAAAGTGCCTCCGGTATAGCCCTTTTCGGTCCAGAATTCCAGCTGCCGGTAGTCTCCTTCTTCATGTGAAACTTGCAAAATAAGAGAGAAAAGGCATAGGAATTGTATCTTAAAGTGAAATAACAGTCCCTGATGCAATAAATGTCAACATAAAAACATGATGCAAAATGGACGAGTCAACTCCCTCGATTAGACCTCTCTTTTTCTCAAGCGAAAGCTGAAATCAATAATCATAACCACATGTTTAGAGAGAGGGATGTCGATAAAAATAAAATATGGACATGGAAGTATCATGGTAATTATCATAACAACAATATATCACCATAAGACTTCTCCTGCTAGAGTAACAATTCATTCACAAGCTAAAGTATGAAACATAAACTTTATTGGAAACTAACAAACTATGTTCTCACTCATTGAAACAATCACAATCCATCATATTTTCAGAAAGAGTCTATGTAAGAGCTTTGGTTAGCAAGTTCACATACTCAACCATCATATACTCTTCAATGATTGCTGACACTCAAGGCATATTTATAGGGAAGAAGTCTTAGTCACATAAATAGAAAGATAGGGGTGATACGCCCATTTTGCATCATGCTTTTATGTTGATATTTATTGCATTATGTGCTGTTATTACACATTATGGTATGATACTTATGCATTTTCTCTCTTATTTTACAAGGTTTACATGAAGAGGGCCAATGCCGGAAGTTGGAATTCTGGACAGAAAAGGAGCAAATCAGAGAGACATATTCGGCACAACTCCAGAAGTCCTAAAAATTTACGGAGAATTGTTTTGGAATATATAAAAAATATTGGTCAAAGAAATACCAGAGGGGGGCCCACCAGGTGGCCACAAGCCTGGGGGGTGCCCTACCCCCAGGGCGTGGCCCTAGGGCTTGTGCGCCCCTTGGCAGGTGTCTGGTTCCCATCTTTGTAACATCCCAAAATTCTAAATTTTGGAATGTTATAATAATTAGATAGAATTGATTGATTGTTTGATTGATTGTCTGAAAGTGAGTGAATTCGAAACTTTTGAAAGTTAAATGAGAGGGAATAAAAGGACTTTCCCAAACTTTCATTTTGCATTTATGCTCTCCGTGAATTCAAATACTTTTCATCACGAAACCCTGGAGAGAAGATGACATGACTTCTTCCATTATTTAAATGACAAGGGGTGTTGAAAATATTTGAATTTCATTTGGGAAAATATTTCCAATTCTAAAACTTTATGCAACTCAATGATTTTCACGAGAGAAGATAAAAGGACTTCTTCAAGTTATATGAAATATGAGTTGGGAGTTTCAATGAATTAAATTCAAAGTTCTTTTGAATTTATTTTCAATTTGGAGTTATTTCAGTTTTTTTTTTCAAATTATTTTTCTCCAAAAACAAAATATATGGAAATTAGGGTAACATGATTCCCTACAATAGAAAATTGGAGAAAAATTAATTTGAAATCATTTTGGTATTTTAAAAATGATTTTTGTTGCATTTTAATAGACGAGTAGCACTCTTTGATTTATCTGAATTTGTGTGTATTTTCTTTAATTCTAGAAAAATGTTCAGGTTATAGAAAATCTTTTTCTGAAAATTTTGATATATTATATGCCTATATAATATTTTTAATTATCTCGTTTTATTATTTTATTTGTCTCGAATTTTTTTTTAAAAAAAACTTCCCACCGGGCCAGCCGGCCCAACAGGCCGCGACCTAGCCCACGTCGCCCCGTCCCCGAGCTCCCGCAGGAGTTCGTCTCCTGCACGCCGCCGCGTCGCCATGGGAGGCCGTGCCACCTCCGGCCTCCTCCTCTGCCCCTCCTCCAAGGCTACCTCCCCCCCCTATAAAGCCGCAGCCCCGCGCCGCCCTCTCTCCTCTTCCCCGCCTCTCGCCGCGCCTCCCGCATCCGGCCGAACCCGCGCCGCCGCCGCCGCTGCACTTCGCCGCTCCTCATTGTCCCGCGCTGCCGCCCCGCTTGCCATCGATCTGCCGTCCTCGCCGGACTCCAACCGCCACGAAAAAAAACCGCCGCCGGCGTCGAAACCGCGGTGAACCGGTAATAATTCCGCCCGGTTCGCCGGTTTATTTTAGGGTTCGGTTTTCGTAAAAAAACGGTTTAGTTTTTTTAGTTAGATCTATTTAGAGAACGTTCTCTGTTTAAGAACTAGTTAGCGAACGTTCACATTTTATCCTTTTCTTTTTCTGTTAGTTTTACACAGGGACCTCTTTGTAGTATTTCTTTTACAGATTAGTCCCTCTGCTTCAAACCTCTACAACTTTTCAACCGTTTATCCAAATCCAACGAAACCAACGCTCACATCTTCGTTACGATCTCCTCTATCCATTAATACAACTCAAACATGTTTTTGAAAAGTTTAAAATTTGAATTAGACAAGATTTGAATTCAAACTTCGTTTGATCATAACTTGAGTTCCATAGCTCCGTTTGAGTTGATTCTTTTTACAAATCGAAGCTCTTGACCTAAACATTCTAATAAGGCCAAATTCACATAATTTTGGTACTGTTAGAAATTGTTTTATGTTGCAAGAGTTATTTGCTTGGTTTTGAAGTTTTCCGAATCGTCTTCTTCGTTCTTTCTGATCTTTGAGTGATTTCTTATGTGTGGTTACTATTGCTTGCTTATGATAGATTGACCGGAGTGTGACGAGTAGAGCTATCAAGAGTTTTGAGTGCGAATCATCTTCATCAACATTGCAGGCAAGTTCACACTTTGATCATATTCCTTTAACACCCAGTTTTTATGCATTAGTTCCAATCCCCAAACATTGCATGGTTTGGATCTGGATAAATTGTGGGTTGGGAAGTAGTTGATGAGGTAGGAACCAATTACCCGCTTACTAACAAACCCTTGGGAGTTACTTTTACGTTATGCTTACATTGCCATGCTATGCTCCTAGATGTGGATTGCGTTTTTGAGAGTATTCATGACAGATGCGAGATTGTTACTTAATGGTTTACTTAAGGTGGCAACTTAAACACACATCTGGGTGGATTGAGGTACCTGGTTATTCCAGGATTGCCTGTCTAGGCACCTGGGTAGACCAGGATTTCCTGTTTTTTTATGGACCGCCACCCAGGCTCAAAGGGATCATAAGATTTTTCATGCTAGAAACTTCCGTGTGCAGCCACAAGCTATTATAGGCTCTAGCATAGTTGACTAAGTCGTGCAAACTCTTATAGTGGTAGACTAGCAGATGTAGGGGATGTAGGTGGTACGGTCTACCCGATCGTAAGGTGCTAGCACTTCTGAAAGACTATATCTCGGTCATCCGTCTTCTCAAACACCATGTAGTGCGAGAAACCAAATGGAGGTGATCGAGTCTTGTGGGGAAAAGTGCGCAAACCTCTGCAGTGTGTATAAACTAATCATGATTAGCCGTGTCCCCGGTTATGGACGTCTTGAGTATCTAGTACTTGGATTATCATGTGAATCTCATCACGTTACTTTAAATGAATATTTTTGGGTTTTAATGATGTTACTTAATTGGGATTGAGAATGCTGTCAACCATTCTCAATGTTTAACAACCACCATGATAGTAAATTAAAATGTATTCCTTTGTAGTAGAAAAAATTGGCTTTTCGCAAAAACCTTAAAACCATAGAGCTTTTCCACCAGCCAAATATGCATGTAGTGATAGCCATTGTTCATCAATCTCTATGGTGTGAATTTGCCAGTACATTCAATGTACTGACCCTTTGTGGCTGCAACGTCTCATGTTGCAGGATTATCTTACGACGAGTAAGTGATACGTTAGGGTTACGATTTCTACACTCAACTTTGCCGTTGGTGTTGATGGGAATCCACAACCTTGTTACTTCCGCTATTTGGATTGAGGTAATAGTATTTACATTACTTTTACATGTGATTTACCTCTGTTATAAATCCACGAGTACTGTGTGTGTCAGCATACCGATCCAGGGATGACACTTAAGCACAGAGACTTGATCCATTCGGGTCGGGTCGCTACAATCTTCTGCTATATGGAGGCTTTTAACCTGGAAAAAAATTATAAGGAAGCTTTCAGGACAAAGCGTCGCGGCCTCGAGGCGGAACCTGAGAAGCAATCTAGGGCTCCGGCGGAGTTGTTCTGCCGGGGAAACTTCCCTCCTAGAGGGGGAAATCGAAGCCAACGTCATCATAAACTTCCCTCCTTGTAGTTGATGCTAGTTGGTTTATTCGGTGGATGATCATATGTTCAGATTCTTAATGATATTCAATACCCCTCTGATCTTCAACATGAATATGCTTTGTGAGTAGTTATGTTTGTTCCTTAGGACATGGGAGAAGTCTTGTTATATGTAACCATGTGAATTTTAGTATTCGTTCGATATTTTGACGAGATGTATGTTGTCTTTCCTCTAGTGGTGTTATGTGAATGTTGACTACATGACACTTCACCATGATTTGGGTCTAGGGGAAGGCATTGGGAAGTAATAAGTAGGTGATGGGTTGCTAGAGTGACAGAAGCTTAAACCCTAGTTTATGCGCTGCTTCACAGGAAGCTGATTTGGATCCACATTTTCATGCTATGGTTAGATTTATCTTAATTATTCTTTCGTAGTTGCAGATGCTTGCGAGAGGGGTTAATCATAAGTGGGAGGCCTGTCCAAGTAATTACAACACCCATGCACCGGTCCACCCACATATCAAATTATCAAAGTAATGAACGTGAATCATATGAGCATGATGAAAACTAACTTGGTGATAATTCCCATGTGTCCTTGGGAGTGCTTTGCTTTATATAAGAGTTTGTCTAGGATTATCCTTTGATACAGAAAGGATTGGGCCACCTTGCTGCACTTTTGTTACACTTCTAACTTGTTACCCATTACGAATTATCTTATCACAAAACTATCTGTTATAGATAATTTTAGTGCCTGCAGAAAATACATTGCTAAAAACCGCTTGTCATTTCCTTCCGCTCCTCGTTGGGTTTGACACTCTTACTTATAGAAAGGACTATGATTGACCCCCTATACTTGTGGGTCATCAAGACTCTTTTCTGATGATGTTGCTGGGGACTAAAGCGTCTTTGGTAAGGAAAAATTTATATTACATGTTGAAATTTACACTCACTTGTCACTATGGAAAATCATCTTTTGAGGGGTTTGTTCGGGGTATTTTCCACCTTGACCGGTAGAGCAAGAAGTTGCTCCTCAACCTACTGAACCTACTAAAAATATTTATTATGAAATTCCTTCGGGTATGATGGAGAAACTGCTAGCTAATCCTTATGTAGGAGACGGAACACTACATCTCGATATGCATCTAATCTATGTGGATGAAGTTTGTAGATTATTTAAGCTTGCAGGTTTGCCCGAGGATGAAGTCAAGAAGAAGGTGTTCCCTTTATCTTTAAAGGGAAAGGCGTTGACATGGTATAGGCTATGTAATGATATTGGAGCTTGGAACTACAACCGATTGAAATTGGAATTTCATCAGAAGTTTTATCCTATGCATCTAGTTCATCGTGATCGGAATTATATATATAATTTTTGGCCTCATGAAGGTGAAAGTATCACTAAAGATTTGGGGAGGCTTAAGTCAATGTTCTATTCATGCCCCAATCATGAGCTCTCAACAGAAATTATTATTCAGAATTTTTATGGTCGGCTTTCAAGTAATGATCAATCCATGCTCGATACTTCTTGTACTGGTTCTTTTATAAAGAAGATTATTGAATTAAAATGGGATTTATTGGAAAGAATTAAACACAACTCTGAATGTTGGGAGCTCGACCAAGTTAAGGAGTCAAGTATAAACATTAAGTTTGATGGTGTTATATCTTCTATGGATACCGATGCTTTTCGTGAATTTAGCACTAAATATGGACTTGAATCTGAGATAGTAGCTTCTTTCTGTGAATCATTTGCTACTCATGTTGATCTCCCTTAGGGGAAGTGATTTAAATATAATCCTCCCATTGAAGTTAAAGTAGTAGTACCTATTAAAGCGGAATAAGAAACCATTACTTAAAATGTTGATCCAGTTATTCCTACTACTTACATTGAGAAACCACCTTTTCCTATTAGAATAAAGAACATGCTAAAGCTTCAGCTGTTGTTCATAAGAGTTATACTAGAGCACCTACACACCCTGAACAAATTAAAGTTGAACCTAGTATTGCTATTGTTAAGGATCTCTTGGTCGATGATATTGATGGGCATGTTATTTATTTCTGTGACGAAGCTGCTAGAATTGTTAAACCTGATGATAAAGATAAACATAGACCTATTGTTGGCATGCCTGCTGTTTCTGTTAAGATAGGAGATCATTGCTATCATGGCTTTTGTGATTTGGGTTCTAGTGTGAGTGCAATTCCTTTTACTTTGTATCAAGAAATTATGAATGATATTTCACCTGCAGAAATAGAAGATATTGATGTTACTATTAAGCTTGTGAATAGAGATACTATCTCACCAATTGGGATTATTAGAGATGTTGAAGTCTTGTGTGGGAAAATAAAATACCCTACTGATTTTCTAGTTCTTGGTTCCCCACAAGATGATTTCGTCCCATTATATTTGGTAGACGTTTCTTGAACACTGTTAATGCTAAGATAGATTGTGAGAAATAAACTGTTAGTGTAAGTTTCGGGGATGTGCCTCATGAGTTTAACTTCTCCAAATTTCGTACACAACCCCATGATAAGGAATTTCCTAGTACAGATGAAAGTATTGGTCTCGCTTCTATTGTCGTGCCTCCTATATACCCTTTAGAACAATATTTGATAGACCATGGAAATGATATGTTCATGAATGAAAAACAAAGAATTAGATGAGATTTCTTTAAGCAAATGCCTGTTTTGAAAAACAATTTGCCTATTGAGACTCTTGGAGATCCTCTACCACCCAAGAGTGATCCTTTGTTCGATCTTAAACAATTGCCTGTCACTCTGAAATATGCTTATCTTGGTGAAAAGAAGATATATCCTGTTATTATTATTAGTGCTAACCTTTTAGAGCATGAAGAAAAGAAATTATTGAAAACTCTGAGGAAGCACCATGCCGATATTGGATATAGTCTGGATGATCTTAAGGGCATTAGTCCAACTCTATATCAGCACAAAATTAACATGGAACCTGATGCTAAACCAGTTGTTGATCACCAGCGACGGTTGAATCCAAAGATGAAATAGGTGGTAACAAATGAAATATTAAAGCTTCTAGTAGTAGGTATAATTTATCCTATTGCTGATAGTAGATGGGTAACTCCTATTCATTGTTTCCCTAAGAAGGGAGGTCTTACTGTTGTTCCTGATGATAAAAATGAATTAATCCCATAAAGAATTGTTACAGGTTATAAAATGGTAATTGATTTTATAAAATTAAATAAAGCTACTAGGAAAGATCACTATCCTCTACCTTTTATTGATCAAATGCTAGAAAGACTATCAAAACATACATACTTTTGCTTTCTAGATGGTTACTCTGGTTTTTCTCACATACATGTGTCACAAGAGGATCAACAAAAAACTACTTTTACATGCCCTTTCGGTACTTTTGCTTATAGGCGTATGCCTTTTGGTTTATCCAATGCACCTGCTACCTTTCAAAGATGTATGACTACTATATTCTCTCACTTTTCTGAAAAGATTGTTGAGGTTTTCATGAATGATTTCTCCGTTTATGGAACTTCTTTTGATGATTGCTTGAGCAACCTTGATCGAGTTTTGCAGAGATGTGAAGAAACTAATCTTGTCGTGAATTGGGGGAAGTGCCACTTTATGGTTAATGAAGGTATTGTCTTGGGGCATAAAATCTCTGAAAGAGGTATTGAAGTGGATAAAGCTAAAGCTGATGTTACTGAAAAACTGTCATGTCCTAAATATATTAAAGGTATAAGAAGTTTCCTTGGTCATGTTGGTTTCTATATGAGATCTATTAAGGAATTCTCTAAAATTTCTAGGCCTCTTACTTATCTCTTGGAAAAAAGATGTTCCATTAGTTTTTGATGATGATTGTGTAGAAGCATTTGAAATACTTAAGAAAGCCTTAATCTCTGCACCAATTGTTCAACCACCTGATTGGAACCTACCCTTTGAAATTATGTGTGATGCTAGTGATTATGCTGGTGGTAATGTTCTAGGTCAAAGAGTTGCTAACAAATTAAATGTTATCTAGTATGCTAGTAAAACTCTAGAAAGTGCTCAAAGAAATTATGCTACTACTGAAAAAGAATTTTTAAGCAGTTGTATTTGCTTGTGACAAGTTCAGATCTTATATTGTTGATTCTAAAGTAACTGTTCACAGCGATCATGCTGCTGTTAAATATCTTATGGAAAAGAAAGATACTAAACCTAGACTTATTAGATGGGTTCTCTTGCTGCAAGAATTTGATTTACATATTATTGATAGAATGGGAGTTGAGAACCCCGTAACAGGCAACTTGTCTAGGTTAGAAAATATTCTTGATAACCCATTACCTATTAATGATAGCTTTCATGATGAACAATTAGCTGTCATAAATGCTTCTCGTAGCACTCCATGCTATGCTGATTATGCTAATTACATTATTACTAAATTTATACCATATAGTTTCTCATACCAACAAAAGAAAAAGTTTATCTACGATTTAAGACATTACTTTTGAGATGACCCACACCTTTATAAAGAAGGAGTAGATGGTGTTATTACAAGTTGTGTACCTGAGCATGAATAGGAACAAATCCTACGCAAGTGTCACTCCGAAGCTTATGGAGGACACCACGTTGGAGATAGAACTACACACAAGGTATTACAATCTGGTTTTTATTAGCCTACTCTTTTCAAGGATGCTCGTAAGTTTGTCTTGTCTTGTGATGAATGTCAAAGAAATGGTAATATCAGTAGACGTCGGGAAATGCCTATGGATTATTCACCTATTATTGAACCATTCGATGTTTGGGGATTTGATTATATGGGACCTTTTCTATCCTCCAATTGGTATACACATATTTTGGTTGTTGTTGATTATGTTACTAACTGGGTAGAAGTATTCAACCTAGTAGTGTTGATCATAACTGTTGGGGAACATAGCATTCAAAAAAATCCTACGCTCACGCAAAATCTATCTAGGAGATGCATATCAATGAGAGGGGGAGAGTTGTTGGGGAACGCAGTATTTCAAATGTTTTACCTATGATCACGCAAGATCTATCTAGGATATGCATAGCAACGAGCGGGGAGAGTGTGTCCGCGAACCCTCGTAGACTGAAAACAGAGGCGTTTAGTAATGCAGTTGATGTAGTCGAACGTCTTCGCGATCCAACCGATCCAAGCACCGAACGTACGGTGCATCCGTGTTCAGCACACATTCAGCTCGATGACATCCCTTGATCTATTGATCCAGTTGAGGACGAGGGAGATTTCCGTCGGCCCGACGCCATGGCGACAGTGATGATGAAGTTACCGGCATAGGGCTTCGCCTAAGCACTACAATGATATGACCGAGGTGTGTAACTGTGGAGGGGGGCACCGCACACGGCTAAGAGAAGACTTGGTATGCCTTTGGGGTGCCCCCTCCCACGTATATAAAGGGGGGAGGAGAGGTGACCGGCCCAAGGGGGGGCGCCATGGGGGGAGTCCTACTTGGACTCCTGGTCCAAGTAGGATTCGCCCCCCCCCTTTCCTACTCCCTCTAGGAGAAAGAGGGAAGGTGGGGTAGAAGAGAAGGAAAGGGGGCCGGCCCCCCAACCCTAGTCCAATTCTGATTCGGCTTGGGGGGGCATGCACCACCACCTGGCCGCCGCTTCCTCTCTTCACTAGGGCCCATGAAGGCCCATTAACTCCCCGGGGGGGGGGGTCGGTAATTCCCAGTACTCCGGAAAATGCTCGAACCTTTCAGAAACCATTCCGGTGTCCAAACATAACCTTCCAATATATAAATCTTTATGTCTCGACCATTTCGAGACTCCTCGTCATGTCCGAGATCTCATCCGGGACTCTGAACAAACTTCGGTTCATCAAATCACATAAATCATAATACAAATCGTCATTGAACGTTAAGCGTGCGGACCCTACGGGTTCGAGAACTATGTAGACATGACCGAGATACATCTCCAGTCAATAAAAAATAGCGGGACGTGGATGCTCATATTGGCTCCTATATATTCTACGAAGATTTTTATCGGTCAAACCGCATAACAACACATGTTGTTCCCTTTGTCATCAGTATGTTACTTGCCCGAGATTCGATCGTCGGTATCATCATACCTAGTTCAATATCGTTACCGGCAAGTCTCTTTACTCGTTCTGTAATGCATCATCCCGTAGCTAACTCATTAGACACATTGCTTGCAAGGCTCATAGTGATGTGCATCACCGAGAGGGCCCAGAGATACCTCTCCATTACACGGAGTGACAAATCCTAATCTCGATCTATGCCAACTCAACAAACACCATCGGAGACACCTGTAGAGCATCTTTATAATCACCCAGTTACGTTGTGACATTTGATAGCACACAAGGTGTTCCTCCAGTATTCGGGAGCTTCATAATCTCATAGTTAGAGGAACATGTATAAATCATGAAGAAACTAATAGCAATAAAACTAAATGATCATTATGCTAAGCTAACGGATGGGTCTTGTCCATCACACCATTCTCCAATGATGTGATCTCGTTCATCAAATGACAACACATGTCTATGGCTAGGAAACATAACCATCTTTGATTAACGAGCTAGCTAGTCAAGTAGAGGCATACTAGGGACACTCTGTTTGTCTAGTATTCACACATGTACTAAGTTTCCGATTAATACAATTCTAGCATGAATAATAAACATTTATCATGATATAAGGAAATATAAATAACAACTTTATTATTGCCTCTAGGGCATATTTCCTTTAGTCTCCCACTTGCACTAGAGTCAATAATCTAGTTCACATCGCCATGATTTTAACACCCATGGAGTCTTGGTGTTGATCGTGTGTTGCTCGTGAGAGAGGCTTAGTCAACGGGTCTGCAATATTCAAATCCATATGTATCTTCCAAATCTCTATGTCTCCCTCCTTGACTTGATCGCAAATGGAATTGAAGCGTCTCTTGATGTGCTTGGTTCTCTTGTGAAATCTGGATTCCTTTGCCAAGGCAATTGCACTAGTATTGTCACAAAATATTTTCATTGGACCCAATGCACTAGGTATTACACCTAGATCGGATATGAACTCCTTCATCTAGACTTCTTCATTTGCTACTTCCGAAGCAGTTATGTACTCCGCTTCACACGTAGATCCCACCACGACGCTCTGCTTGGAACAACACCAACTGACAGCTCCACCATTCAATATAAATACGTATCCGGTTTGTGACTTAGAGTCATCCGGATCAGTGTCAAAGCTTGCATCGACATAACCATTTACGATGAGCTCTTTGTCACCTCCATAAACGAGAAAAATATCCTTAGTCCTTTTCAGGTATTTCAGGATGTTCTTGACCGCTATCCAGTGATCCACTCCTGGATTACTTTGGTACCTCCCTGCTAATCTAATAGCAAGGCACACATAAGGTCTGGTACACAACATTGCATACATGATAGAACCTATGGTGAGCCATAGGGAATGACTTTCATTTTCTCTCTATCTTCTGTAGTGGTCGGGCATTGAGTTTGACTCAACTTCACACCTTGTAACACAGACAAGAACCCTTTCTTTGACTGATCCATTTTGAACTTCTTCAAAACTTTATCAAGGTATGTGCTTTGTGAAAGTCCAATTAAGCGTCTTGATCTATCTCTATAGATCTTGATACCCAATGTATAAGCAGCTTCACCGAGGTCTTTCATTGAAAAATTCTTATTCAAGTATCCTTTTATGCTATTCAGAAATTCAGTATCATTTCCGATCAATAATATTTCGTCCACATATAATATCAGAAGTGCTATAGAGCTCCCACTCACTTTCTTGTAAATACAGGCTTCTCCAAAAGTCTATATAAAACCATATGCTTTGATCACACTATCAAAGTGTATATTCCAACTCCGAGAGGCTTGCACCAGTCCATAAATGGATCGCTGGAGCTTGCACACTTTGTTAGCACCTTTTGGATCGACAAAACCTTCTAGTTGCATCATATACAACTCTTCTTTAAGATATCCATTAAGGACTGCAGTTTTGACATCCATTTGCCAAATTTCATAATCATAAAATGCGGCAATTGCTAACATGATTCAGACAAACTTAAGCATCGCTACGGGTGAGAAGGTCTCATCGTAGTCAACTCCTTGAACTTGTCGAAAACCTTTTGCAACAAGTCAAGCTTTGTAGACAGTAAAATTACGGTCATCGTCAGTCCTCTTCTTAAAGATCCATTTATTCTCTATTGTTTGCCGATCATCGGGCAAGTCAACCAAAGTCCACACTTTGTTCTCATACATGGATCCCATCACAGATTTCATGGCCTCAAGCCATTTCGCAGAATCTGGGCTCATCATTTCTTCCTCATAGTTCGTAGGTTCATCATGGTCAAGTAACATGACCTCCAGAACAGGATTACTGTACCACTCTAGTACGGATCTTACTTTGGTTGACCTATGAGGTTTAGTAGTAACTTGATCAGAAATTTCATGATATCATCATTAGCTTCCTCACTAATTGGTGTAGGAATCACTGGAACTTATTTCTGTGATGAACTACTTTCCAATTCTGGAGAAGGTACAATTACCTCATCAAGTTATATTTTCCTCCCACTCACGTCTTTTGAGAGAAACTCCTCTAGAAAGGATTCATTCTTAGCAATGCATATTTTGCCTTCGGATCTGTGATAGAAGGTGTACCCAAAAGTCTCCTTTGGGCATCCTATGAAGACACATTGCTCCGATTTGGGTTCGATCTTGTCAGGTTGAAGCTTTTTCACATAAGCATCACAACCCCAAACTTTAAGAAACAACAACTTGGGTTTCTTGCCAAACCATAGTTCATATGGTGTCGTCTCAACGGATATAGATGGTGCCCTATTTAACCTGAATGCAGCCGTCTCTAAAGCATAACCCCAAAACGATAGCGGTAAATCAATAAGAGACATCATAGATTGCACCATATCTAATAAAGTGTTGTTACGATGCTTGGACAAACCATTACGCTGTGGTGTTCCAGGTGGCGTAAGTTGCGAAACTATTCTGCATTGTTTCAAGTGAAGACCAAACTCATAGAAAATTTATTTTCTTGTTATGATGATTTTCCACTTTACTCTGAAATTCTTTGAACTTTTCAAATGTTTCGGAATTATGTTTGATCAAGTAGATATACACATATCTGTTCAAATCATTTGTGATGGTCAGAAAATAATGATACCCGCCGCGAGGCTCAAGACTCATCGGACCGCATACATCAGTATGTATTATTTCCAATAAGTGTGTTGCTCGCTCTGCTGTTCCAGAGAACGGAATCTTACTCATCTTGCCCATGAGGTATGGTTCGCAAGCATCAAGTGATTCATAATCAAGTGATTCCAAAAGTCCATCAGCATGGAGTTTCTTCATGCACTTTACACCAATATGACCTAAATGGCAGTGCCACAAATATGTTGCACTATCATTATTAAACTTGTATCTTTTGGCTTCAATACTATGAATATGTGTATCACTACTATAGATATTCAACAAAAATAGACCACTCATCAAGGGTGCATGACCATAAAAGATATTACTCATATAAATAGAATAACAATTATTCTCTGATTTAAATGAATAACCATCTCGCATCAAACAAGATCCAGATATAATGTTCATGCTTAACACTGGCACCAAAAAACAATTATTCAGGTCTAAAACTAATCCCGAAGGTAGATGTAGAGGTAGCGTGCCGGTGGCGATCACATCGACTTTGGAACCATTTCCCACACGCATCGTCACCTCATCCTTAGCCAATTTTCGTTTAATCCTTAGCCCTTGTTTAGAGTTGCAAATATGAGCAATAGAACCACTATCAAATACCCAGGCGCTACTACGAGCATTACTAAGGTACACATCAATAACATGTATATCAAATATACCTTTCACTTTGCCATCCTTCTTATCCGCCAAATACTTGGGCAGTTCCGCTTCCAGTGACCTGTCCCTTTGTAGTAGAAGCACTCAGTCTCAGACTTAGGTCCAGACTTGGGCTTCTTCACTTGAGCAGCAACTTGTTTGCCGTTCTTCTTGAAGTTCCCCTTCTTCCCTTTGCCCTTCTTCTTGAAACTAGTGGTCTTGTTAACAATCAACACTTGATGCTGCTTCTTCATTTCTACCTCCGCAACCTTTAGCATTGCGAAGATCTCGGGAATTGTCTTATCCATCCCTTGCATATTTGTAACACCCACAATGCGGCTATATCTCCCACGTGTCAGGGCACGACTTAGAGGCATAGCCGCATGGTAGTTTTGTCACAAGAGGGGTAATCTTCACACAATCCATGTACTGAATAGAAAGGGATAAAGAGTTGGCTTACAATCGCCACTTCACACAATACATAAATAATACATACATCACCCAATGTACAATCAAAGGTACGACTACGAAACCAAAATAAAGGAAGACAACCCCAAATGCTAGATCCCCGATCGTCCCAATTGGGCTCCACTACTGATCATCAGGAAACGAAATGTAGTAACGACCCAGATCATCGTCGAACTCCCACTTGAGTTCGGTAGCATCGCCTGCATTGGCATCATTGGCACCTGCAACTGTTCGGAAGTATCCGTGAGTCACGAGGACTCAGCAATCTCACACCCGTGATATCAAGACTATTTAAGCTTATGGGTAGGAGAAGGTAGTGAGGTGGAGCTGCAGCAAGCAGTAAGCATATATATATGGTGGCAAATATACGCAAATAAGAGCGAGAAGAGAAGCAACACACGGTCGAGAAGCTAGAAGTGATCCTGGAAACTTACGTTCAAGCATAACACAAGATCATGTTCACTTCCCGGACTCCATCGAAAAGAGACCATCACGGCTACACACGCGGTTGATGCATTTTATTTAAGCCAAGTGTCAAGTTCTCTACAACCGGATATTAACAAATTCCCATATGCCACATAACCGCGGACACGGCTCTCGAAAGTTTATACCCTGCAGGGGTGTCCCAACTTAGCCCATCACAAGCTCTCACAGTCAACGAAGGAGATTCCTTCTCTGGGAAAGACCCGATCAGTCTCGAAATCCCGGTTACGAGACATTTCGACAATGGTAAAACAAGACCAGCAAAGCCGCATGATTGTGCCGACAAATCCCGATAGGAGCTGCACATATCTTGTTCTCAGGGCACACCGGATTGTCCAGGCCAGCCCAGAGTTGCCCCTAGTGGCCATCGGTGGTTGACAGGTTGGACCAACACTCAGAGGAGTACTTGCCCGGGGGTTTAAAATAAAGATGACCCTTGAGTCTGCAGAACCCAAGGGAAAAAGGCTTAGGTGAAAAATGTTAAAACCAAGGTTGGGCCTTACTGGAGGAGTTTTATTCAAAGCAAACTGTCAAGGGTTCCCATAACACCCAACCGCGTAAGGAACACAAAATCAAGGAACATAACACTGGTATGACGGAAACTAAAGCAGCAACATTGGAACAAAACACCAGGCAAAAGGATGAGCCTTCCACCCTTTACCAAGTATATAGATGCATTAATTTAAATAAGAGATAATATGATATCCCAACATAACCATGTTCCAACATGGAACAAACTTCAACTTCACCTGCAACTAACAATGCTATAAGAGGGGGCTGAGCAAAGGCGGTAACATAGCCAAACAACGGTTTGCTTGGAAGGTGGGTGACGGTGTCCTAGACTAGGGGGTACTTACCACATAGTCTCCCAACCAGGTGGATCGTGCCGAGGACCCCCATGGCGGTTCACTCATGGGCCACTTCGGGCAGCCCATGCCGCATACAAGGAGTATTCCACAAGACTTGGTGATCAAGACAAGGACTCCTTTCCACCAACGTATTCGGCTAGGACTCTTGTTATCCTAGGCCTCTGGTGCATTATATAAGACAAGGCCAGGCTAGTCGATAGATTCATTACCATAGCCATACAAGCTAGACCTCTAGGGTTTAGCAATTACGATCTCGAGATAGATCAACTCTTGTAATACTCATATTCATCAACATCAATCAAGCAGGACGTAGGGTATTACCTCCATAGAGAGGGCCTGAACCAGGGTAAACATCATGTCCCCTGTCTCCTGTTACCATCGACCTTAGGCGCACAATTTGGGACCCCGTACCCGAGATCCGCCGGTTTTGACATCGACATTGGTGCTTTCATTGAGAGTTCTGTTGTGTGATCGGCAAAGGATCAATGGCTCGACTGCAGATCAACTGTGACGTCGGCATGTTCGTCGCTGGCTCGACTGGTCACCTTGGCTTGATCGAGGACTGCTCCCTACCTCTAATCGTCATGTTCGGATGAGGGCCTTCATCAACATCAACTCCGATCTCTATCAAGATCATGGAGGAATCATCCATGGAGCTCGGGGGCTCAACGTCAACATTGCCCTCGGGTGACCGTGCTATTTTTCTGGACAGCGAACTTGTATCCACCGCCACCGCCTCCTTGAGTGTCGTTTTAACGATTGCTTCGGTGGAATTGCGCTTAATTGAGTCTACAACAACCCTGGAAAATTTTGTCGAGTTCTAATGGAGTAATCTCTGGAAATCTACGATATACTGGAGCCCTGTCAAATCTGGACAAGTTTAGGGCGTGATCACCAGAGCCCAGCTCGGAGGTCCTTTGGAAGATCCAACCGTCCATATGTTGCGGAATTACGATATCTACCATCCCTCAAAATTTCAGCTTGATCCTACCGTCCAATCTCCGGGATCTTCCGATTAGTGCATCACTTTTCAGATCTATTTTTTGTGCGAGAACGAATCTGACCCGAGTTCATCTTTTTTATGAATGGGATTTTGGACATCCTTTTTGAAGGAAGTTTTGTATGTGGTATTCTGTTTTGTTCCCAAACACATCCCGCTAAATTTAAAGTCCTTTCCAATATGATCTTCACCATCGCGCCGGTGTCAAACCAGCCCGACAACGTTGCTCTATGGCTGCCGACCTGCGCTAGACACGTCATCGCTTTGTTACGCCGAGCTCAACTTCTTTGGATCATCATCTCTGTGAACTGAACAAGAGTTCAGCATCGCAAAGGATAAATCATCATCAACATCGCCGCCCCACGGACTACACGGAGCGGGCACACCGGCATCGCCGCACAATCACTTCATCATGCCAGCATTGACCATGTCACGAGCTACGGCCTGCATCGGCATGGCCGCACTGTTGCTTCTTCAAGCCGATGTCCATCACGCCGACCTACTTCGACACCTCGGCTGGACCGGGAGCTCCGCTATTTCTTCGTCACCTACTCCGGAGACTTCGGCGTCACTAGTCGACCAGCTTCGTTACGTTAGCTGGGCCGGGGGCTTTGCCTCGGCGAGACAATCTTTGCCAGCATCGCCATGCCATCGCTTCATCACACATCAGCCAATGGGTGTGCGGATCGAGTCCCAATTTTGGGAGTAACCTTTCTCCGGACTGCTACAACAAATAAACCACGTGCTATTAATCGTAGTAATTTTTGTTTGGTTCATTATCTTTTCCAAGGAATTATTACTCTGGTTTGTTCCATCATCTGTACACAGGTCTATCAAATGGTGGCCGCATTAACGACGGTCGCGTGGTGGTTCGGTCAGTTTCCGTACATAGTTCAGCGAACGCTGCATCCAGAGCTCGGGCCGACCTGTGAATTCGGCTTTGCCACGCCTTTACCGCATCAAGCTGACACCCTAGATCGATATTGACTTCGGTGCCAAGCCACATATCTTTAAATAAATTATTTTTGCAAAAAGCAATTAAGCAAGGATTATATATATATATTATTCGTTTTGGACCACACTATTTTATATGTGTAGGTGATCGACTTCGACTGCGTCACGCGGTCACTTCGACAAGCCAACGTCATCGTCCCAATTGGCATAAATCAGCTCGCATGATCATCTTGTTGGTTGAATTGCCATACCGACATGATCGGTTGCCTCAGGGACTTCGGCATCATCAAGAGGGTCCTACCTCGTCGGGTGTTTGACGCAAGGGCCATATTTCTTTTATTACTCACTTTGCATGAATTATTAATCATGCAACCTTTTTTATTACTGTTATCTCCAGCTTGCACTATCTTCTGTGCACAGGTAAATGATCTGGATTGGGCAGCACTGTCACCTCGGCTAGACCGGGGGATTCATCATCACTTCATTAACCCACACCGGGGACTTGAGCGTCACTCTGCCGGCTGGCATTGGCCGAGCCGTGTCACTACCTTGGAGTGTCGAACTCCTTGCTCAGACACCTCGGGCTTGGAGGCTGGGACCTCGGCCATGCCGAGGACTGCGAACCTTATCGGATCTGTCACAGATCAATGGGCGTCTTCGTCCCGCCACAAGCCTGAATCACGTCATCAACACCGAGCACATTAACCAGCTACGTCGCTTTCGTGCTAAAAAACTTTCAGTTTTAAATTTTGTTCGGTTCGACCAAGCATTATACTTTTTGGCAAAAAGTTGTTTGTGACAAAATTCCTTGTCAAAACTTTGTTTGTGACACACAAATTCAAATACCCCGTTTATTTAGGGGCTTCCTTTATGAAAACTTTCCTCTTGCATATGATTATACTTGTATGGCTTCGTTCCTTGTTCGTGTATTACGCCACAATATGCACCATGTTGACTTAAGTGTTTCGCAAGCTGGGTTGCCTGGCTCCTGTGTTTACCCCTACGATCCCGATTGTTTGGCTAGGCGGTAAAGGGATCACCTCTGTGATTGTTACTACCGGGTCATCCGACTTAGTACCTCAGACTGGGTGAAGCCAAAAGCTAGCGCTCTTATTGTTTTTCAATCATGGTCGGCACACAACGGAACTCATGAGTACAAAAATCTGTTCCACAAGTGTCATAGTAACAATAAGCAGCCGAAGAAAGGTATCGGTGGGGTACTATTTTCTTCGAAGATGCTTCTTACACTTCGTCAGTAATATAGCATAAGTTTCCTGAGCGCGCTTTGTCTGTTACAACCTTATGGCCTAATTGCCTGGTTATCGGAAACATCGTCGATATTCTCGACAGGTGGAGTACATAACACTTTTCGGCCCTTGACCGAAGAGGGAGAAGCCGATGGTCGGTTAAGACGCGTTTAAAGTTTGGGTGAACACAGATATGATATATGTACTTCGGTACATACAATCATTATACATAAAATTCTCTTACCCAAGTCACTTGGGGGCTCTTAAAATTTATATAAGTTGTTTTATAGTAAATGTGTTTTCTTCTTGGTCGTTGCAAAGTCTTTTTTCTAAACTAACCTCAGAGAAGTACTCCGCCTTTGGGATAACGAGCTTGAAGCCGTAGGCGGACCCGCGTGAAGTCTCGAGATTGGATGTGGCATGTTAAAGCATGACATAAGCACAATTTTTTTCCATTTTTCGGATTGGCACCGAACACTTGATCTTGTTCGGACATCAAGTTTTTACTGACGTTTTTTGGTTTTCCAAGCTTATGGCACTTTTAAACTATTTGTGTGTTTCCAACATAAGTCTCGCAGTGCAACGCCGGACACCTTTAGGGATTCGGCAAAAACATTCTCAGATATTGCTATATATGCATCGGTTTCAAATTGTGTCTTCGGTCAAATAGTTGGGTTGCCCGGCTCCTGTGCTTGCCTCCAACGTTCTGCTTTGTTTGGCTAGGTGCGCCAAGAGAGAACCACTGCGATTGTGCTTCCAGCTCGCATGGTTAAGCACCTCAGTGGAGAAAGCCGAAAACTGACTGCCATAATAAGCGTAAACTGGTCAGCGATCCGATGACTATGTTAAATGATGGGCCGTTCATAACATTGGCCGAAGTGTTTACGGCTTGACCTCGGCTGTCGCTGAACACTAACCGGGGGCTCGTAGCCAGATTCCCCAGTTTAAAGCTCCTATGACTAAGTGAAAGTTATAAAGCCCGCATATCTGATTGCCTCGTTTCCGCTAATACAACTGCCTTTGGGCACCGAGACGCCGACTAAGGGTTGTCTTGTTATTGCGGAGACAACCTGCGTAGTATCTACAAAGGGGTAGAAGCCGATGATGGGCCACTTTCAACTGATAAATGGTCGCAACGGAGTCAAAATAAACATATCATCGTCATTTGTATTTAATATACAAGGGCTGCCTTCCGTAATCATCATTATAAAGCCATAAATATGCATCAATTTGACTTAAGATTTTTGCAAAGCTGGGTTGTTGGCACATGTGCTTACCCCTACGTTCCCCATTGTTTGGCTAGGTGGTAAATGGAGCAACTCTGTGATTGTTACTACCGGGTCATCTGAGTTAGTACCTCGGACTGGGTGAAGCCGAAAGCTAGTGATCTTAAAGGATCACATTGGTCGGCAACGACGGAAGTGAAAATTTTGGTTCATTAATACCATAGAGTTCGGGAACTTTGCCCGAACTAAATCCTCAATATCTTCCTCCCACATTGATCGGAGATGAGGTTTCATGATCATGATAAGCATGACGACCCAAAGAAAGGAACCGATAGCAGGACTATTTTCCTTGGAAGATGTTTCTTAATATAACATATCTCTCCGCGTACCTTTGTTTATTAAACTGTATGACCGGATTGCCTTGTTTGTCGTAAATCTTTCCTCTCATGAATGCTTTATAAAGAAGGACAAACACTCCCCGTTTTTTGGCCGAGGAGGTGGAAGCCGATGGTCGGTCAACAAAGTTTTGTACAATGCGGATCCGAGCATTAATGATGTAAAATACTTGGATACATAGGATCATAAATTGCGAGTAAAGTCGATTTATTGCAGCTAATCTTTTAAATACCAAGCGAGCAACTTACACAAAGCTCTCCCAAATCCCAAGTGGCATCGATTTCCTATCTATTAAGCCCCTTGGGGCCAACCTTGGTGAGCCCAGCTTTCGCTGGCTCTAGCTCCTTTAAGAGATCTTTATTCTCTTTTCGAGAAGTTTGTGCTAAACACAACAAAAAAATTCACACAGATATCGATCCTTAATTCGGCCACCCGTGCCCACATTAAGGCTCGGGGGCTACTGGGCTTTGCTCTCATTATTTATAAATATTAAAGGGGCACATCGATCCCCTAATCTGGTGTTGCCACCCGACCAGTGTCTCGGGGGCTACTGCATTGCCTGTTCAGTATAGAAAATTCAAAGTGCTTAGTGTTCGGCTTGACCGAACTATGGGCAAACGCGTCTTCAGACAACAATAGGTACCATCTGGACCTATATGGAATCAGTCTGATATATTGTGGAAACTTCTCAAAACCCTCTTTCAAGGGCCCATTCGCCAATCACTATTATCTTTAATGTATTACACTGCGTTTCTATTCCTACGTATGTTGCCGAGCTAGGAGTTGATCCTCAGGCCGATTTCGCAAATCTACTTGAGTCTCAGGGGCTACCAGGATCAGTAGTTTTATGTTTTCCTTTAGGTGCACCTTGGGTTTAGACCGACACACACCTTGAGGGCTACTGGATATACATATATTTGCTATATATCTCGGCAGAGAGTAAATTGCACCAATCAAAAATATTCACAAAAAATCAGCCCGCGGTCGGGGTGGTGCACCATCTTAGAAGCAGTCCGGCATAAAGCTCGGGCGCCAGTCGCTGGCTCCATAGAGGGCATTTCTGGCATTAAGCTCGGTTGAATTCGTTCAATCTTTTAAAAGACCGGGGTAGTTTAGGACACCTCGGACGCTGACCATCGTTGGAGCTCGGAAGTGGTCCGGCATAAAGCCCGAATTCGAATGGCTCGTTCCATAGAGAACTTTTCAGCATTAAACTCGGATAACCTCCTTCAAACCTCTTCAAGCCAAGGTGATCTATGACACCTCGTACATAGTCCGGTGTTGGAGCTCGGATATAGTCCAGCGTTGGTGCTTGGCTGCAAAAGATATCTCAAATGCAGTCTAGCATTGGAGCTCGGATGCAAGAGGACACCGTCGCACGAGAACAACTTCAAACTAGAGGTGTGGCATAAAAAATAATCCTAAGGCATTGGTAAAGGCCGAGAACTTAAAGGGGCTCCTTGGATACCCGATGTGTAAACCCTTCGGATTCACTTCGGCGATCCTCAAGATCGAAGACGAAAAGATTTGTTGAACCAATTTTCAAGACCGACGACCGAAGATGAAGAACAGTTCAGAAGGATCGAGGAGCGTCTCCAACTTGAAGAACGGTTCAAGGGGCTACTGACGGTGTCCTGGACTAGGGGGTACTCACCACATCGTCTCCCGACCAGGTGGAACGGGCCGAGGACCCCCATGGCGGTTCACTCATGGGCCACTTCAGGCAGCCCATGCCGCATAGAAGGAGTATTCCACAAGACTTGGTGATAAAGACAAGGACTCCTCTCCACCAACGTATTCGGCTAGGACTCCTGTTATCCTAGGCCTTTGGTGCATTATATAAGCCAAGGCCAGGCTAGTCGATAGATTCATTACCATAGCCGTACAAGCTACACCTCTAGGGTTTAGCCATTACTATCTCGAGGTAGATCAACTCTTGTAATACTCATATTCATTAATTTCAATCAAGCAGGACGTAGGGTATTACCTCCATAGAGAGGGCCTGAACCTGGGTAAACATCATTTCCCCTGTCTCCTGTTACCATTGACCTTAGGCGCACAGTTCGGGACCCCCTACCCGAGATCCGCCGGTTTTGACACCGACCGTGGGTTAGAGGCTTGACATGGAAATATGGGAGGCAAGATATAACAAGTGGTAGGTAGCACGACATAAAGATAGAGCGAACAACTAGCAAGCAAAGATAGAAGTGATCTTGAGGGTATGGTCATCTTGCCTACAAAGTTCTCAGAGTTGTCGAAAGCTTGATCCTCGTTAGCATACTCAATAGGTTACTCGTTCACGTACTCGTCTCCCAGTTGTACCCAAGGCAAGAACACAAGCAAAGGAACAACAATCAATCACGGTGCAATGCACAAGCAACATGATGCAATACATGGCATGATATGCAATGCATATGCGTGCTCCAGAAGGGAAATAATGGTCAAGTCATCAACTTGGCAAACCAAGTATGCCGCTGGAAAGATGAGATGATTTCGGTTGAAATCGATATAAAGATCACCGGAAACGGATGACGGTTTGCAAATGGCAAGCAAAACAAGAATGACACAAGACTGCGATTAACAACACGATCTCACTTAGAATGCAACAAGAAACTAAGCTACTGCACTCCAACATAGCAACAAAGCATATGGCAGTGATGTACAAGAGATGCTTGACAAAATATGAACATTTAGCTATGGCTAAATCACACTAGAACAGGTTCGAACAAGCATGGAAAAAGTGCAAAAGATATCAACTTGACAGACTTAGTGAAAATACTAACATGTCAAAAACAACATCAGGAAGCAATGTTTAGAGCAAGCAAACAACATGCTACAGGAACATATCATAGAAAACAATGGAATGGCATAATTCTACTAAATGCATAGATCAAAACTTCCTTACTGAAAATGAGCCAAAAAGGCACACAAGATATGATGGAACCCATGTAAACATAGCAAGTTTTATTAATAGTTTCAAACTTAGAAGAAAAACAGAGCTTGGCATTATAAACCCATGTGTCTCTTTGTTCTTCGGGTTTGTCGAGTTAGGCCGTGGGATCGTTTAGCGAGCGAGCTAGGGAGAGAGAGTTCTTCGTGCACACCCTAGAGTTCGAACCTCTCAAGGGTCTGCGGAATCCGTAATCCTACATTTGGCGCACCAGGTAGGGGTGCGCTGAAACCTCTCTTCCGCCGACCGACGTACCACTGCTCCACCACTTCCATGGCTGATGCTCGTCGAGCCCGTGCCGAGCGTCGAGCCGCCCTTAATGCTCGTGTCGCTCAGACGATGCCCGTCGGCGGGCCTCCCCATCGCTCTCCATCACCCGGAGCCAACGTCGGCACCGGCCCGGCGGGGAACGAGCAGCAAGCCTCGTCGCTGCACCCCTCTATGCGGTGGGACGGACGCAGCGCCACCCCGTCACTGACTCCTGCCGGCTCGTCGTTGCACGCTCATTGCGGACCCGAGGACGCGTAGGCTGCACTCCTCATGGCACGTGAGCTCCTGCGTTACCACCCCGTCGACGACGTCTACAAAGACTGGCTGGACCACATCGTCGAGCTCGTCAGGGCCGCAAGGGGGCTCTCCTGCACTGACCCTTTCGCTGCCTCGTCCGCCTCTTGCAGCGGGCAACATACCCCATGGAGCACCTTTGCCACCTCCACATCAAGACGTCGCCCTCACACCAAGATGCGCGGCCCCGCGGTGCGACCCACTACGCAGGGCGCCCGCGCATGAAGAAGGAAGCTGCCAGGAAATCCCACGGCCACAATAAGATGCTCCTGCACTCCGAGCACCACCACGTCAAGATCGCGCGCCGCAGGCGGCGTCGGCGCGTGGGTACCAAGACCAAGCTCCACCTCCACGATGGGCTCCGTGACCATGGCGGGCTGTCATGCCGTCACCCCCGAGCTATGCAGTGTTGTCTGGCCCGACAAGTTCAAGCCCGACCTGCCTCCGCGCTACGACGGCACACCCGATCCCGCTGAGTTCTTGCACCTCTATGAGCTGAGCATCCAGGCTGCCAATGGCGACGAGAAGGTTTCCCATGGCTCTCAAAGATGGGGCGCGCTCGTGTCTCCTGAACCTGCCTGCAGGATCGATCTCCTCCTAGGGCGAGATGCGCGAGCACTTCATCACCAACTTCCAAGGCACTCGCGACCGCTCGCCTGTCGCTGGTGACCTGCGGCACATCAAGCAGCAGCCGGGTGAAACCATGCAGAAGTACATCCAGCATTTCAACAGCGTTCGCGTCAAGATTCCCAAAGTGACGGACGAGGCCATTATCTAAGCATTCTCTGATGGCGTCCGCGATGTCAAGATGAAGGAAGAGCTCGGCATACACGAGGACCTGTGCACGGCTCTGGGGATGTTCAACATGGCGACCAAGTGCGCGAGAGCTGAGGAAGGACGCCTCTCCCTCCTAGAGCTTCCAGCTGCCGATCCGGAAGACAAGAAGGCCAAGACCAAGGACGTGAAGTGCAAATGGACTACCGTGCTCGTAGCCGAACCAGAGATGAAGCGCGGCTACGACCACCCAGAGTCATCCCAGGCCAACCGCCCGTTCTGCGCCTTCCACGACGTACATAGCCACAACACCAATGACTGTCAGAAGCTCAGGGCCATCCGCAACGGGCACTTCGATCGACGCCCTGAGTGCAACGACCGACGCTATGGCCGTGGAGGAGGAAGAAGTGGAGGACGATGGGACGACCGTGACCCCCGCCAGGAGTGGCGCGACCAACCTCGTGAGGACCCCTGGCAGGACCAACCTCACGAGGGTGCCTGGAGGGACCAACCTCGTGAGGACCTCCCTTAGGGAAATGTTGGCCTCCCTCCGCTGCCGCCACCACCAAGGAGGAACGACGACCACCACCAGGACGAGGGTGTTGGGGGCTTCCAGGAGCCTCGCGCCATCGCTTGCATCTTGGGTGGCGCTCATGCCCCAGCCTCCCAACGCATTTTCAAGCAGTTCGCTCGTGAGGTGAATGCGGCCCTCCCCAGGCTCGAAGGCACGTGCCCGCCCAGGTGGTCCAAGTACACCATCACCTTCAGCTCGTACGACCAGCTCAAGTGCGCGGCAACTGCCGACACCCTCCCGAAGCTCTGCTCGCCCATCATCAGCAATTTCCTTGTCACCAAGACCCTAATCGACGGCAGTGCAGGGCTCAATGTTCTGTTCGTCGAGACGTTGACCGCCTCCAAGTGCAACATGATCAACTGCATCCCACCAAGCCCTTCTCAGGAGTAACCAATGGCTCCACAACCCCGATAGGGAAAATCCGCCTCCCTGTCACCTTCAGCAAGCGTGACAACTACTGCACTGAGCCCATCGACTTCGATGTCGCCCACATATGCCTTCTGTACAATGCCATCCTCGGGTATCCATCCCTCGCCAAGTTCATGGTAGGGACCCATCATGGTTACAATGTCCTCAAGATACCAGGGAGCTGCGGCATCATCACGGTCGCTTGAGAGCAAAAGGATGCGGTGTGCTCTCTAGAGCGCAGCTACCAGGTTGCAGCGGCCAAAGACCCAGACAACGAAGGTGCCACCTATCCTCCTGAGGTTGTCCCCAAGAAGAAGAAGCAGTTGTGCTATCAAGAGCCTCAGGAGAGCGGTGTCTCCAGCGGCACCACCTCAGGACCTACGCCCATGGCTGGGGTGCCTCCCTCTACCGCATAGGAAGGCGCGCCTAGCGCCCTCCTCGTGCTGGGCTCGGAGGCTCTCTTTTGGAGGGCCTCTGACTTAGCCAATGTCACGAGGGAGGCACTCGGGCACCACGTGGAGGCATGCTTCACCGCACACTTCCCTCATGAGGGCACAAGGCATGGAGTGCTTGATGCTCAGGAGTTCATCACCAAGGCGACTGTGGCGCTCCAAGAGGAGAGAACGATGCACGGCGACCGCGGCCCACCACCTGGCGCAGCTCCTTGTACTAGCGAGGACGACGAGCTGCGTGCCTGCGTCAACATCCCAGGGCTTAACGGGGCCGCATCCCAGGAGCGTTTCTGTCCTTCGCGCGTTGGTCCATGCTAAGGTCCACCTCACAGCTATGTCTGCATGCCATTCGGCCTGCCGAACGCAGCTGTCACCTTCTAGGGCCATCTACGGACCCTTATGGCAGCTCAGGAGGCCAGGCACCATGTAGTCCTGGCAGAGATGGCAACGGTTCTTCATGAGCCTCCTGGGCCCCCTGATACATCCTTTTTACATCATGCTTTTATATCGATATTTATTGCATTATGGGCTGTTCTTGCACATTATGTCACAATACTTATGCCTATTCTCTCTTATTTTACAAGGTTTACATGAAGAGGGAGAATGCCGGCAGCTGGAATCCTGGGCTAGAAAAGGAGCAAATATTAGAGTCCTATTCTGCACAACTCCAAAAGTCCTGAAACTTCACGGGAGCAAGTTTCAGAATATATAAAAAATATTGGGCGAAAGAAGTACCAGAGGGGGGCACCCACCATCCACGAGGGTGGGGGCGCGCCCTACCCCCCTGGGTGCGCCCCTGCCTCGTGGGCCCCCTGGTAGCCCTCTGATGCCCATCTTCTACTATATGAGGTCTTTCGTCTAGGAAAAAATCATAAGCTAGCTCACGGGACGAAACTCTGCCGCCACGAGGCGGAACCTTGGCAGAACCAATCTAGGGCTCCGGCGGAGCTGTTCTGCCGGGGAAACTTCCCTCCGGGAGGGGGAAATCATCACCATCGTCATCACCATCAATCCTATCATTGGGAGGGGGTCAATCTCCATCAACATCTTCACCAGCACCATCTCATCTCAAACCCTAGTTCTTCTCTTGTACCCAATCTTTGTCCCAAAGCCTCAGATTGGTACCTGTGGGTTGCTAGTAGTGTTGATTACTCTTTGTAGTTGGTTTATTCAGTGGAAGATCATATTTTCAGATCCTTTATGCATATTAATATCCCTCTGATTATGAACATGAGCATGATTTGTGAGTAGTTACGTTTGTTCCTGAGAACATGGGAGAAGTCTTGCTATAAGTAGTCATGTGAATTTGGTATTCGTTCGATATTTTGATGAGATGTATGTTGTATTTTGATAAAGAGTTGCTCCTCAACATACTGAACCTACTGAAAAATGTTTACTTTGAAATTCCTTCGGGTATGATAGAGAAACTACTAGTTAATCCTTTTACAAGAGATGGAACATTGCATCCTGATTTGCACCTAATCTATGTGGATGAAGTTTGTGGATTATTTAAGCTTGCAGGTATGCCCGAGGATGTTATCAAGAAGAAGGTCTCCCCTTTATCTTTGAAGGTAAAGGCATTGACATGTTTTAGGCTTTGTGATGATATGGGATCATGGAACTACAACCGATTGAAATTGGAATTTCATCATAAGTTTTATCCTATGCATCTTGTTCATCGTGATCGTAATTATATATATAATTTTTGGCCACGCGAAGGAGAAAGCATCGCTCAAGCTTGGGGGAGGCTTAAGTCAATGTTATATTCATGCCCCAATCATGAGCTCTCAAGACAAATCATTATTCATAATTTTTATGCTCGGCTTTCTCTCGATAATCGCTCCATGCTCGATACTTCTTGTACTGGCTCTTTTATGATGAAGACTATTGAATTCAAATGGGATTTATTGGAAAGAATTAAATGCAACTCTGAAGATTGGGATCTCGACGAAGGTAAGGAGTCAGGTATAACCCCAAAGTTCGATTGTGTTAAATATTTTATGGATACCGATGCTTTCCATGAATTTAGCACTAAATATGGACGTGACTTTGAGATAGTAGCTTCTTTATGTGAATCCTTTGCTACTCATGTTGATCTCCCTAAGGAGAAGTGGTTTAAATATAATCCTCCCATTGAAGTAAAACTAGTTGCACCTACTAAATTTGAATAAAAGATTATCACTTATAATGATCTTGTTGTTCCTACTGCTTATATTGAGAAGCCACCATTCCCTGTTAGAATAAAGGATCATGCTAAAGCTTCAACTGTGGTTCGTAAGAGTAATACTAGATCACCTACTCCATCTGAGCAAATTAAAGTTGAACCTAGTATGCTATGGTTAAAGATCTCTTGGGGGATAATATTGATGGACATGTTATTTACTTCTGTGATGAAGCTGCTAGAATTGCTAGACCCGATACTAAAAATAAGCATAGACCTGTTGTAGGCATGCATGTTATTTCTGTTAAAATAGGAGATCATTGCTATCATGGCTTATGTGATATGGGTGCTAGTTCAAGTGCAATACCTCATTCCTTATACAAATAAATTATGCATGATATTGCACCTGCTGAGATAGAGGAAATTGATGTTACTATTAAACTAGCCAATAGAGACACTATTTCACCAGTTGGGATTGTTAGAGATGTTGAAGTATTGTGTGGGAAAGTTAAATATCCTGCTGATTTTCTTGTTCTTGGTTCCCCACAAGATGACTTTTGTCCCATTATATTTGGTAGACCCTTCTTGAATACTGTTAATGCTAAGATAGACTGCAATAAGGATATTCTTTCTATTGGTTTGGGGGATATGTCTCATGAGTTTAATTTTGCTAAATTTCGTAGACAACCCCATGATAAAGAATTGTCTAGTAAAGATGAAATTATTGGTCTTGCTTCTATTGATGTGCCTCCTAATGATCCTTTAGAACAATATTTGCTAGACCATGAAAATGGTATGTTTATGAATGAAAGAAGGGAAATAAATGAAGTATTCTTTAAACAGGGACCTATTTTAAAACATAACTTGCGTGTTGAGATTTTAGGGGATCCCCCTCCACCCAAGGGCGATCCCGTGTTTGAGCTTAAACCTATACCTGATACTCTCAAATATGCTTATCTTGATGAGAAAGAGATATATCATGTTATTATTAGTGCTAACCTTTCAGAGCATGAAGAAAAGAAATTATTGAAAACTCTGAAGAAGCACTGTGCTGCTATTCGATATACTCTTGATGATCTTAAGGGCATTAGTCCCACTCTATGCCAGCACAAAATAAAATTGGAGAAAGACGCAAAACCGGTTGTTGATCACCAACGACGATTAAATCCTAAGATGAAAGAAGTGGTAAGAAAAGAAATACTAAAGCTTCTGGAGGCAGGTATAATTTATCCCGTTGCTGATAGTCAGTGGGTAAGCCATGTCCATTGTGTCCCTAATAAGGGAGGTATTACTGTGGTTCGTAATGATAAAGATGAACTAATCCCACAAAGAATTGTTACAGGTTATAGAATGGTAATTGATTTCGCAAGTTAAATGAAGCTACTAAAAAGGATCATTACCATTTACCTTTTATTGATCAAATGCTAGAAAGATTATCCAAACATACACATTTTTGCTTTCTAGATGGTTATTCTGGTTTCCCTCAAATACCTGTGTCCAAAGAGGATCAAGAAAAGACAACTTTCACTTGCCCTTTTGGTACCTTTGCTTATAGACGTATGCCTTTTGGTTTATGCAATGCACCTGCTACTTTTCAAAGATGTAAGACTGCTATATTCTCTGACTTTTGTGAAAAGATTGTTGAGGTTTTCATGGATGATTTCTCCGTATATGGAACTTCATTTGATGATTCCTTAAGCAACCTTGATTGAGTTTTGCAGAGATGTGAAGAAACTAATCTTGTCTTGAATTGGGAGAAGTGCCACTTTATGGTTAATGAAGGTATTGTCTTGGGGCATAAAATTTCTGACAGTGGTATTGAAGTTGATAAAGCTAAAGTTGATGCTATTGAAAAGATGCCGTGTCCTAAGGACATTAAAGGTATAAGAAGCTTCCTTGGTCATGCTGGTTTTTATAGGAGGTTCATTAAAGACTTCTCTAAAATTTCTCGGCCTCTGACTAATCTCTTACAAAAAAGATGTTCCTTTTGTTTTTGATGATGATTGTGTAGAAGCATTTCAAATACTTAAGAAAGCTTTGATTTCTGCACCTATTATTCAGCCTCCTGGTTGGAATTTACCTTTGAAATTATGTGTGATGCTAGTGATTATGCTGGAGGAGCTGTTATAGGATAAAGAGTTGATAAGAAATTAAATGTTATCCAATATGCTAGTAAGACTTTGGACAATGCCTAGAGAAATTATGCTACTGCTGAAAAAGAATTTTTAGCTGTTGTATTTGCTTGTGATAAGTTCAGACCTTATATTATTGATTCTAAAGTAACTGGTCACACTGATCATGCTACTATTAAATATCTTATGGAAAAGAAATATGCTAAACCTAGACTTATTAGATGGGTTCTCTTTCTACAAGAATTTGATTTGCATATTATTGATAGAAAGGGAGCTGAGAACCCCGTTGCAGACAACTTGTCTAGATTAGAGAATGTTCTTGATGACCCACTACCTATTGATGATAGCTTTCTTGATGAACAACTAGCTATCATAAATGCTTCTCGTACTGCTCCTTGGTATGCGGATTATGCTAATTACATTGTTGCTAAATTTATACCACCTAGTTTCACATACCAGCAAAAGAAAAAGTTCTTCTATGATTTAAGACATTACTTTTGGGATGACCCACACCTTTATAAAGAAGGAGTAGATGGTGTCATTAGACGTTGTGTACCTGAGCATGAACAAGAATAGATCCTACGCAAGTGTCACTCTGAGGCTTATGGAGGACACCATGCTGGAGATAGAACTGCACATAAGGTATTGCAATCCGGTTTTTATTCTCCCACTCTCTTCAAAGATGCACGTAAGTTTGTGTTGTCTTGTGATGAATGTCAAAGAATTGGCAATATTAGTTGACGTCAAGAAATTCCTATGAATTATTCACTTGTTATTGAACTATTTGATGTTTGGGGATTTGATTATATAGGGTTGTTTCCTTCCTCTAATGGGTATACACATATTTTAGTTGTTGTTGATTACGTTACTAAGTGGGTAGAAGCTAATCCAACTAGCAGTGCTGATCATAACACCTCTATTAAGATGCTTAAAGAAGTTATTTTTCTGATGTTTGGAATCCCTAGATATTTGATGACTGATGGTGGTTCACATTTTATTCATGGTGCTTTTCGTAAAATGCTTGCTAAGTATGATGTTAATCATAGAATTGCATCTCCATATCATCCATAGTCTAGTGGTCAAGTGGAACTGAGCAATAGAGAGCTTAAATTAGTTTTGCAAAAAACGGTTAATAGTATAGAAAGAATTGGTCCAAGAAACTTGGTGATGCATTATGGGCTCATAGAACAGCATACAAAAATCCTATGGGTATGTCTCCATATAAGATGGTTTATGGAAAAGCATGTCATTTACCTCTCGAACTAGAACATAAGGCATATTGGACCATGAAAGAGCTCAATTATGATTTCAAACTTGCCGGTGAGAAGAGGCTTTTTGACATTAGCTCACTTGATGAATGGAGAATCCAGGCTTATGAGAATGCCAAACTGTTTAAAGAAAAGGTTAAAAGATGGCACGATAAAAGGATACAAAAATGTGAGTTTAATATAGGTGATTATGTATTATTATACAACTCTCGTTTATGATTCTTTGCATGAAAACTCCTCTCTAAATGGGAAGGCCCTTACGTCATCGAGGAGGTCTATTGTTCCGATGCCATAAAAATCAACAATTTCGAAGGCACAAATCCGAGGGTGGTGAATGGTCAAAGAATCAAACATTATATCTCAGGTAATACCATAAATGTTGAAACTAATGTTATTGAAACCGTAACCCCGGAAGAATACATAAGGGACACTTTCCAGAATGTTTCAGACTTCGAAAAGGAAGAGGTATGAGGTACGGTAAGTAAACCGACTCCAAAACAGTTCTAATAGCAATTTTTCTCCATTTTGGAATATTTAAGAAAATAGGAGTATAAGAAGCAGTCCGGGAAGGACACGAGGCGTCCATGAGGGTGGAGGGTGCACCCTACCCCACTGGGCGCGCCCCCTGCCTTGTGGGCACCTCGTGTGCTCTCCGGACTCCGTTTTCTTGCAAGGTACTTCTTTTCGTAGGTAAAAATTCATTATATAATCTCCCGAAGGTTTTGACCATCGTACCACGCAAATATCTCCTGTTTTTGTTTCGAGCTATTTTCTGCCAGGGTTGTCAAGGCTAGGCATCATGTTGTCTCCCTCCTCCTCCAACAATGAGGGCAACGATGCTTGGCTAATGAAGATAGAGCTGAAGAGAGAAGAGCCCGGAGAGATCAGCAAGGATTATGCTATCAAGAAGGCCGTGGGGGATCAAGTTCCGGCAGTAGCACACGAAGACATCCTTCAACCTCATCACAATCTCTTTACCCGAACGGAGATTGAAGCTTTCAAGATGATTGAGTTAGCTCACATTCAAAACAAGTATCTCACCAGTGCAAATATTTTGTTGAAGGAGCATATCATCGCACTCAAGGGCATTATCCGCAAATTGGAGGATCTCCTATGCTCGATGTACGACTATCCATCATCGCCAACACCTTCTTCACCAACAAAGAAGAACTGAGTATTGGGTATGGGCACTCCCCTTGGCAACTACCAAGCTTGGGGGAGTGCCCCGGTATCGTATCACCATCACACTTTTATCTTTATCTTTTTTCTTAGTTCGATCCTTTTGGTAATACCTTGATCTAGTAGAATAAAGATTTAGTATGATCTTGTTTTGAGTTTTGCTTTATGATCCTTCTATGTAGTCGAGTCCGTGATCTATATATAATAAAGATTAGTGTTGAGTCAAGGGCTTGATTATCTTACTATAATCTTGAGGGAAATAAAAATAAAATAAAAGAGAAAGAATAAATAGAAATAAAGAGATCATATGGATCTTATGGAGAGTAATGACTCCACATATAAAGAGTATGATGAATAAAAGTTGTTGAGAGTTGACAAACATAGTTTTGGTCATCGTTGCAATTAATAGGAAGTAATAAAGAAAGAGAGGTTTTCACATATAAATATACTATCTTGGACATCTTTTATGATTGTGAGCACTCATTAAAATGTGACATGCTAAAGAGTTGATGTTGGACAAGGAAGACAACATAATGGGTTATGTTTTCTTACATCTGAGATAAATTATATTGTCATGGATCATCCAACATGTTGAGCTTGCCTTTCCCTCTCATGCTAGCCAAGTTCTTTGCACCAAGTAGAGATACTACTTGTGCTTCCAAATATCCTTAAACCCAGTTTTTCCATGAGAGTCCACCATCTCTACCTATGGATTGAGTAAGATCCTTCAAGTAAGTTGTCATCATTGCAAGCAATAAAAATTTCTCTCTAAATATGTATGATTTATTAGTGCGGAGAAAATAAGCTTTATACGATCTTGTGATGTGGAGGAAATAAAACCGACGGACTGCACAATAAAGGTCCATATCACAAGTGGCAATATAAAGTGACGTTCTTTTGCATTAAGACTTTGTGCATCCAACCATAAAAGCACATGACAACCTCTGCTTCCCTCTATGAAGGGCCTATCTTTTATTCTTGTCTTATACTTCATGCAAGAGTCACGGTGATCTTCACCTTTCCTTTTTGCAATTTATCCTTTGGCAAGCACAATGTGTTGGAAAGATCCTGATATATATAGCTGATTGGATGTGAGTTTTCATGAACTATTATTGTTGACATTACCCTTTTGGTAAAAGGTTGGGAGGCAAAACTATAAGCCCATATCTTTCTCTGTGTCCGATTAAAACTTCATAACCATAAATATCGTGTGAGTCTTAGCAATTGTGAAAGACTAAATGATAGTTGAGTATGTGGACTTGCTGAAAAGCTCTTATATTGACTCTTTCCTACGTTATGATAAATTGCAATTGCCTCAATGACTGAGATTATAGTTTGTTGGTTCTCAATGAAGTTTCTGATTCATACTTGAAATTGTGACTGAATTGTTACTTTAGCATAAGAGATCATTTGACAATATATGTATATGTTGTTGTTCTATGAATGGTCATGATGCCCTCATGTGCGTATTTTATTTTATCAGCACCTCTATATCTAAACATGTGGACATATTTTTCGATGTCGGCTTTTGCTTGAGGACAAGCAAGGTCTAAGCTTGGGGGAGTTGATATGTCCATTTTGCATCATGGTTTTATATCGATATTTATTGCATTACGGGTTGTTATTACACATTATGTCAGAATACTTATGCCTATTCTCTCTTATTTTACAAGGTTTACATGAAGAGGGAGAATGCCGGCAGCTGGAATTCTGGGCTGGAAAAGGAGCAAATCTTAGAGACCAATTCTGCACAACTCCAAAAGTCCTGAAACTTCACGGGAGCAAGTTTTAGAATATATAAAAAATATTGGGCGAAAGAAGTACCAGAGGGGGGCCACCCACCATCCATGAGGGTGGGGGGCGCGCCCTACCCCCTGGGCGCGCCCCCCTGCCTCGTGGGCCCCCTGGCAGCCCTCTTATGCCCATCTTCTGCTATATGAGGTCTTTCGTCCAGGAAAAAAAATCATAAGCTAGCTCATGGGACGAAACTCCGCTGCCATGAGGCGGAACTTTGGCGGAACCAATCTAGGGCTCCGGCGGAGCTCTTCTGTCGGGGAAACTTCCCTCCGGGAGGGGGAAATCATGACCATCAATCCTCTCATTGGGAGGGGGTCAATCTCCATCAACTTCTTCACCAGCACCATCTCATCTCAAACCCTAGTTCATCTCTTGTATCCAATCTTTGTCCCAAAGCCTCAGATTGGTACCTGTGGGTTGCTAGTATTGTTGATTACCCTTTGTAGTTGATGCTAGTTGGTTTATTCGGTGGAAGATCATATGTTCAGATCCTTTATGCATATTAATACCCCTCTGATTATGAACATGAACATGATTTGTGAGTAGTTACGTTTGTTCCTGAGGACATGGGATAAGTCTTGCTATAAGTAGTCATGTGAATTTGGTATTCGTTCGATATTTTGATGAGATGTATGTTGTCTTTCCTCTAGTGGTGTCATGTGAACGTCGACTACATGACACTTCACCATTGTTTGGGCCTAGGGTAAGGCATTGGGAAGTAATGAGTAGATGATGGGTTGCTATAGTGACAGAAGCTTAAACCCTAGTTTATGTGTTGCTTCGGAAGGGGCTGATTTGGATCCATTTTCATGCTATGGTTAGGTTTACCTTAATACTTCTGTTGTAGTTGCGGATGCTTGCAATAGGGGTTAATCATAAGTGGGATGCTTGTCCAAGGAAGGACAGTACCCAACCACCGGTCCACCCACATATCAAATTATCAAAGTATCGAACACAAATCATATGAGCGCGATGAAAACTAGCTTGACGATAATTCCCATGTGTCCTCGTGAGCGCTTTCCTTTATATAAGAGTTTGTCCAGGCTTGTCCTTCGATACAAAAAGGATTGGGCCATCTTGCTGCACCTTATTCACTTTTATTACTTGTTACCCATTACAAATTACCTTATCACAAAACTATCTGTTACCAATAATTTCAGTGCTTGCAGAGAATACCTTACTAAAAACTGCTTATCATTTCCTTCTGCTCCTTGTTGGGTTCGACACTCTTACTTATCGAAAGGACTACAATAGATCCCCTATACTTGTGGGTCATCACCCCCTAAGCCTCCCGAGGTTCTGGACTCAGGCAGCTCGTGAGGAGCAACTTCTTCAACATGCGTCTTCAGCTGCTTCAACATCCCTCCAGCAACGGTGCTAGGTGATTCTTTCCGATTCATTTAGTTGGGGGCGCTCCTCAGGCAGCATTATCCCCGAGCCGCACGTCACCTCACCAGATCCTCAGTGCCTCCATCTTCAATAGCGGCAGGGCAGCGGCGCGATTATGAGTCATGCTCTTCTCTCGAACTAACACGCAGGAATCTCCGGAGCTCAACTACAGGTGGCCTCGCCTGCCGCCCCTTTTTCTACGCGATTCACTTGTGCGTTAAAGGGGGGGACTCATGAGCATCACGCCTTAGGAGTTCTTACTGACTCTCCAGCCCTCACCCCTTGGCCTTGACTATGGCATCACGACCTGGCATACCAGTGGCGGCTGAGCCTTGCTCGAGGGTCGGAACCCGAGGACGCAGAGCATACATATGAGCGGGGAAAGGGGCGACTGGCGTGACCCTGCCTAGTAGTACCACCGCAGAAACACAAGCCGGGCGTTGAGCAAGGGATCACCACCGACTTGCCACAAGATAAGTCTCCCATGCGAAACAAAGGAATCTTTCTATCTGAAGCCCACCGCTCTCGTAAACTCTCTCTGGTAGAGCAGCCTTCCTTTTCGGTCTCCAAGGAGCTGCTTGCACGCCAAGGGGGACCTCCTGAGAATCACTCCTCAGGAGCTCTTACCGGACCTCGGGCCTCTCACCTCATGGCCTTGACCATGGCATCGCGACCTGGCATACCCGCAATGGCTGGAGCCTGCCTGGGGACTGGGACCTGATGGCGTAGAGCGCCAGAGCTACCACAACGACGAAAAGGGGGAGTAATGCCTAAGCGAGACATGCAGCCACAATCTCATGTTAAGAGTAATAAGCGATGGAACAAAAGCATTACAGGTTCTTTACATACCCCCTTGGGGTTTGTTTCCATTCCTCGCAGGGAACAAAAGAAGAACGGCCTCAGGAAGCCCCGACTGTGGGCACCACCGCTGATGCCACCATCAACAGTGGGGCACGTGAGGCCGGCGCCAACCTCATCTAGATCACTGTCGGCGCCGGGCGGAGGCCGCCGCGGCGCTCTGGGCACGGCGGGAGCTCGGGGGCACGTAGCTGTCGTTGCTCGACTCCAGAGACTCGCTGGGCTCAGGAGAGTCGCTGGACTCCCAAGAGTCATCGCTGCTGCTAGAGGAGCCACCGGCAGGACCCACGACCGGCACTGCGCCCGCCGCCTCCCCCTGCTGACGGTCTCCTCTGTGGCAGCACTCCAAGCGACGACCTTCCTCATCGAAGACCTTCAAGAACAGTGTGGAGGCGCCATCATACTCAAAATGGATGGCGAGGGCCCCCTCCGCGCGACAGGCGCGGGCGACCTCGCCCCATCCGCGAGTCATGAAGATCTTGCCGGGGGAGACGACCTCGACCTCTGCTCCCATGGCTAGACTGTAGCACCCAGCGTGCTGCAACCATAGCTCGAGCGGCCCCCTCGGCGGCATCTCTTTGGCGAAGAACCGCGGGAACCGGATACACGTGCGCGAAGGCATCGCCGCCCACAGCACGGACTCACGCGAGGAGGCCTCGGCGTGGGTTCGCGCGGCAGATGGCCGCATGACCTCAACCTGGTTCCGGCGACCGTGGCTCGCACAGCGAGGGCTACTGCCACCTTCTACGGAGCCCTGCACTTGGGTGTACAAAGGGAGCGGGTAGCCAGGCAGCGGCCACTTGTACCAAGGCCGCATCACCTCTTGCCTTGCCCCGGCGTCGTGACGGTGCCGGGACCTCTTCTTCGGCAGAAGCAGCTCCGGCTCCTCAAGGGGGGGTGTCTTTCCCTTCTCCGCTACGGAAAAACTCCTAACCGGCGCCATGGATGTCTCGGTAGGATAGCAAGATGGAAGGACCAAGAGGAGGAAGGAGGAACGAGCGGTGAGAAGGCATAGATAAGCGGGGGGGCTCTACCCCTCCCTTGATTTATAGAAAGAGGGAGGCCAACCGTCGGTCACCATGATAGTGCATAATGATGATTTTCCTTTGCAAGCAGCGGCGTCTCGTCAATTCAGACGGTTGCCGAGGCAGCACGGGGAAGCGGAGGCATCCACATCCCATCAATCGCCACGCATCAATCAAGGTTGCAAGCGGTTGTGGCTCGCGGCGCTCTGCACTTGCCTCCTGGCTTCACCTCGAAGCCAAGTCCGAGCACACCTTGGGCCCGGGGGCTACTGTTGGCGTCCTAGGAACGGGGGTACCCAGACTTGCCTACCAGCGGGCTGCGAGCGTGGCTCCGTCAACGGCCTGGTATGGCTCAGCGTCAGCAGTAGCAACTCAAGACCCTCGCGAGGGGCCAATCCTCGCGAGTCGGACGACACCAAGACCGCCCTTGGGGCAGCCTCACTAGGCTGGCTCCCGAGGAGCGGAGATATCTATGCAAGGGGGCACCTGGCGAGGTTCGCATGACATGAGCCATGACGACCAAGGCCACGTGGGCGCTAGCGGGCGCAGTGTGCCAGTTTTCTCTTTGGTGCTAAGGAGGCAAGCGCAAGCGCGGGGTCCGAGGCATCAAAGGTTTCCATATCGGTGCAACAAGACCAAGACCAGCAGGATGGCAAGACGGAGGTCATTGCGGTGCCCACAGCAGTGTCACCACCAGAGCCTTTGGCTGGCGAAGACTACTTTTGTCAGGATAGCGTGTACTAGTTGCCCCCCTTCAAACTTGGCCGTTGTGGGATCCCTTCCCGCCTAAACATTTGGGAAGGGGACCAAAGCCACTATAAATAGGACCTAGCCACCACCGTAGCAAGGGGGATCATTCAGATCATCCTCACACCACTAGCTCATCGAGCTCAAGAACACCTCACCTCCTAAGGTTGTTCATCCGCTGTACTAGTTCATCCTTAGCCCCTCGAGGCAATCCACCACACACTGGAGTAGGGTATTACACCGCAAGGTGTCCCGAACCAGTATAAACCCCTGTGTCTCTCTGTTCTTCGGGTTCATCAAGTTAGGCCGTGGGATCATTTAGCGAGTGAGCTAGGGAGAGAGAGTTCTTCGTTTGCACCCCAGAGTTCGAACCTCTCAAGGTCTGGGAACCTGTAATCCGACAATATGTGTACGACATGAAGAAAGCAATAGCGATAAAATTGAACGATCAATATGCTATGCTAATGGATGGGTCTTGTCCATCACATCATTCTCCTATTGATGTGATCCCATTCATCAAATGACAACACTTGTCTATGGTTAGGAAACTTAACCATCTTTGATTAACGAGCTAGTCTAGTAGAGGCTTACTAGGGACAAGGTGTTTTGTCTATGTATCCACACATGTATCAAGTTTCCGGTTAATACATTTCTAGCATGAATAATAAACATTTATCACGATGTAAGGAAATATAAAACAACAAGTTTATTATTGCCTCTAGGGCATATTTCCTTTAGTCTCCCACATGCACTAGAGTCAATAATCTAGTTCACATCGCCATGTGATTTAACACCAATAGTTCACATATTTATGTAATTAACACCCATAGTTCACATCGACATGTGACCAACACCCAAAGGGTTTACTAGAGTCAATAATCTAGTTCACATTACTATGTGATTAACACCCCAAAGAGTACTAAGGTGTGATCATGTTTTGCTTGTGAGAGAAGTTTAGTCAATGGGTCTGCAACATTCAGATCCATATGTAGTTTGCAAACTTCTATGTCTACAATGCTCTGCATGGAGCTACTCTAGCTAATTGCTCCCATGTTCAATCGTATCTAGATTGAGAGTTAGAGTCATCTAGATCAGTGTCAAAGCTTGCATCGACGTAACTCTTTACGACAAACTCTTTATCACCTCCAAAACAAAGAAACATTTCCTTAGTCCTCTTTAGGTACCTAAGGATAATTTTGACCGTTGTCCAGTGATCTACTCCTAGATCACTATTGTACCCCTTGCCAAACTCATGGCAAGGTACACAATAGGTCTGGTATACAGCATGGCATAATTTATAGAACCTATGGCTGAGGCACAGGGAATGACCTTCATTCTCTCTTTATCTTCTGCTATGGTCGGGTTTTGAGTCTTACTCGACTTCATACCTTATAACTCAGGCAAGAACTCCTTCTTTGACTGATCCATTTTGAACTCCTTCAAAATCTTATCAAGGTATGTACTCATCGAAAGTTTTATCAAGCGTCTTGATCTATCTCTATAGATCTTGACGCCCAATATGTAAGCAGCTTTACCGAGGTCTTTCTTTGAAGAACTCCTTTCAAACACGCCTTTATGCTTTCTAGAAAATTATACATCATTTCCTATCAACAATATGTCATTCACATATACTCCCTCCGTCCGAAAATACTTGTCATCAAAATGGACAAAAGGGATGTATCTAGAACTAAAATACATCTAGATACATCTCCTTTTATCCATTTTGATGACAAGTATTTCCGGGCGAATGGAGTATGTACCAGAAAGGTTGTAGTGCTCCCACTCACTTTCTTGTCAATACAGGCTTCACCACAAGTCTGTATAAAACTATATGCTTTGATCAACTCATCAAAGCGTATATTCCAACTCCGAGATGCTTGCACCAGTCCATAGATGGATCGCTAGAGCTTGTACACTTTTTTAGAACCTTTAGGACCAACAAAACCTTCCGGTTGCATCATATACAACTCTTCTTTAAGAAATCCATTAAGGAATGCAGTTTTGACGTCCATTTGCCAGATTTCATAATCATAAAATGCGGCAATTGCTAACATGATTCAGACAGACTTAAGCATCGCGGGTGAGAAGGTCTCATCATAGTCAACTCTTTGAACTTGTCGAAAACCTTTCGCAACAAGTCGAGCTTTATACACAGTAACATTACCATCAGCGTTAGTCTTCTTCTTGAAGATCCATTTATTCTCTATGGCTCGCCGATCATCGGGCAAGTCAACCAAAGTCCACACTTTGTTCTTATACATGGATCATATCTCGGATTTCATGGCCTCAAGACATTTATCGGAATCTGGGCTCATCATCGCTTCTTCACAGTTCGTAGGTTCGTCATGGTCTAGTAACATGACTTCTAGAACAGGATTACCATACCATTTGGTGTGGAACGTGCTCTGGTTGACCTACGAGGTTTGGTAGTAACTTGATCTGAAGTTTCATGATCATTATCATTAGCTTCCTCTCTAGTTGGTGTAGGCATCATGGGAACGGTTTTCTGTGATGAGCTACTTTCCAATTCGAGAGAAGGTACAATTACCTCATCAAGTTCTACTTTCCTCCCACTCACTTCTTTCGAGAGAAACTCCTTCTCTAGAAAGGATCCATTCTTAGCAATAAATATCTTGCCTTGGGATCTGTGGTAGAAGGTGTACCCAATGGTTTTTTTGGGTATCATATGAAGACACACTTCTTCGATTTGGGTTCGAGCTTATCAGGCTGAAGTTTTTCTCCAAAGCATCGCAACCCCAAACTTTAAGAAACAACAGCTTAGGTTTCTTGCGAAACCACAGTTCATATGGTGTCATCTCAACGGATTTAGATGGTGCCCTATTTAAAGTGAATGCAGTTGTCTCTAATGCATAACCCCAAAATGATAGTGGTAAATCGGTAAGGGAGATCATAGATCACACCATATCCAATAAAGTATGGTTACGACGTTCGAACACACCATTTGGTGTTCCAGGTGGCGTGAGTTGTGAAACTATTCCACATTCTTTGAAATGAAGGCCAAACTCGTAACACAAATATTCGCCTCCACGATCAGATCGTAGAAACTTTATTTTCTTATTACAATGATTCTCCACTTCCACTGGTGTGTGTCGGTCCTAAACAAACAGTTTATTACCCCTTTCCGTGACGGCATTTGGAACCGTCGCCAAGTGAGTGTGGGCGATAGGGGGGTCCTTCCCAACATGACCCAGAAACCGTCGGGGATAGGTAGCCTCGTTGCATACAGTTGTCCCTATATAACCGTTTCCGATATCTCGAATATCCCAAATGCTTCATCCTTGCTACTCGTTTGTGCTCGCATTGCCACCGCAGTCGTATTTTTTATGGTTTTGCCTAAATCCAGGCAGATTCTAGGCACGGGAGCTTTCCAGGCAGATTCTAGGCAGATTCCAGGCACGGGAGATTTGCGGTGCCTGGCACATCACAAACAATTCATGCTTATAAACCGTGTATGATAGGTAGACAATCACACACAGTTAGTTTTCCCGCACCGTATGTGATAGTGTCTGACATCACACACGCTTTGCAAACGGCAACTGTGTGCATACTTGCACATGTTTCCTCTCTTTGAACCGTCTCGGATTATGGTGTATATAGCAAATGCTTGTGTTTTACCAACCGTGTGTGCCGTAATGACCTGCGCAACGTAATTTCGCTCTAATTTAATTGATGCTATTTAAAATTGTACCTAATTTAAACTTGAAACTAGGCTATAGCTTTATTCATATCCATCAGGTTCAAACAACCAATGCATTATTCGATTCACATGTACATATGTTTAAGAATTACAGAAGCGGCAAATAAAGAATGATGTACCAGGGTTCTATACTTGTACTATTATAGATGGTAAAGAAAGAGGAGACATACATTCCAGTTGCTGAACAAGGTGAAGTGGAATGGCCCTATTGTGCTCTCCTGGATGCAGAAGGCATGCAAGACTCTAGTCCAACCCCTTGTGATGGTCGGCCGCCAATCATGTAGTTTGAGAGGTAATCTTGAGTAAACTACTTCAGGATCCACTTCAAAAGAAAAAAGAATTAGATATTGTCATCTAACACAACTCATTAAAGGCAGTAAAAAAAAGGCTACAGGGTTCTTACTTACCATCCTGCAGTTCACTGTTGTCTTGCATAAAGTGTAAGCAAATAGTTCGATTGACATTTTTGACCCATTTTAGTAACAATCTTTATCAGTTTCGTCACTTGATGCTGGTTCATGAATATCTCATTGCACCATGCGCAGAAAGGGTCGAAGTGTGGATCTTTGGCAATGATATATGTACCTAAAAGCACCAAGTTAATATTAGAAGCTAAACAACAATTGAAAAATGATGTAGTACAACATTCCATCCATCCCATTATATAAGATTTTATTACATGTATATCTAGACATCATCAGAACATTAAGGTAACACTCTTCCTTGTTGCTATGTAGCCTGGGATTGCATATTTAGTCATTCAGTACAATGCATGTTGCTAAACAACAATTGAAAAACGAAAAGGCATGTTAACTGTAATATCCTTAACATCAACCAAATATCATAATTCATAGTGGTATTGTTGAAACTGTTATTAATGAAATTGAGCTGCACGGCAAATAGTTGCACATATAGAGCATCACATTGTGAAGAACTGAAATAAACAAGTCATAAGGACATCTCTAGGTGATCCTTAAAAAGTTAAAGGACTAAAACCCTTAGTGGATATATATATATATACTCCAGCAATTTTTGGCCTTTTCTAGTCGATCCCCTAAACTTAAGGTTGTAAACTTCAATTTGATCAGGTTCAAAGCAGGTTCAACCGAAAGTAGCATGCATTCAAACATAAAAATAGATAGTTTTGCATAACCAAACATAAAACATAAATTTAAACTAAGCTAAACTACTTTTGGTCGAAGTAGAGGTCAAGCCAATCCTTCCTTTTCATGTAGGGTGTGCCGCGAGCCGGGTCCGGGCCAGTACCGTCATCGGGTCGTTGGGGAAGGCACTCCTCCACTTGTTGATGTCGATCTGCTCGTCCTGGGGGCCCAGCTCAATGCCCTCCGCGCCGCCATCACTGCCGCCTTTGACTTCGTCATCAGAGGAGAGCGCGATAACCTCGCCGCCCTCCGTGCTGCCGTTGTCGGAGTAAATAGCCATGGCTAGCCTAGCCGGCTTCCCCTGGCCCTTCTGAAAAAATTACGAGCCCGTCCGGCTCTCAAGAATCCAAGACATGGGGCCGCCTTCCCCTTGCTGGCTGTCACCTAGGCCGGCTTTCGGAAGGCGGCCCGACTTTAGCCCTCATGAAGAAAGCCATGGGAGGGCCGACTTCGAGAAGCCGGCCGCGAGAAGGCCGACTCCAAGAAGCCGGCTCCCATAAAGCGGTTGAGACCGTACCCTCAAAGTTTGCATCCACCTAGCGGCGATGTGACAGGGCGTGGCTACAGTGAAGCCTGCCACCCCCGAATCCCGGAGCACGCCTGGCATAGTGCGCCGTACGGAGTGGGCATGACCAGTCCGGCGCGACACTGTTGCCATGTTGACCCTGATGTCACCCACGACGGGCCGCCAGCGTGGCCCATGGGCGGTGGGCCCCTTTGGGCAGAGAGACGCCCGAAGGCGGCCAGGCCTCCCCCAGTCGGCCCGAGACGGGGCCGGCTCCCCGCAGCCGGCTCGCTTCCCCCCTCGAAGGAGACGCCCCATTAAGGAGATAAGACGCGGTAAGGCTACAACGATCGCCCGCCGGACGGCGGCACTGTAGCCACGCTTACCTCGACGAAGCCCTCGTCATCAGGTTGAGGCAACAGTAACCATCCACTGACAAGACCCTTGGCAATGGGGCCTGCCTGTTGCCAAGGAGTTGGCAGCCGGCGGGACCCACCAGCCGGCGGGCCCCAGCAGTCGGCGCAGAAGCCGGCGAGCGCAGTCACCGACGGCTGGGCCCCGCGCCCAGTCGGATTACCATTGTACCCCCGGGGGGTAGGCCTATATAAACCCCCCGGGGCACCCATGCAAAGGGTTCGGACCCCCAGCTAGTTTTAGACACCGCACAAGGGGAAGAAGCAAGCTAGCCGTGCCCTTCTTCCTCCTCCCACCGAACAGCTCAAGGAGCATTGTGTAGCTACTTGTCCATCTAGTGATCATGCGGAGACCCCGCAGAGCAGCAGTAGGGGTGTTATATCCACGGAGAGCCCCGAAGCTGGGTAAGATTCCCCGGCGTGCATGTCTTCGCCTCATCCCGTTTCCAGGCATCAGCGACGTCTTACTGGCTCCCACAATGATAAGCCACCCGTTGGCATATGTCACACCTACCACCCGACATTTGGCGCCCACCATGGGACCAGGTGCACCGTCGTCCGGAGACCTGTTCTGGACGGGAACCCTCTTCCTCCCCAGCGAGCGTAGCCAGCCGGGCACGCCCGATGGCGCTTGCCACGACGCGCTGTAAGGCGTCACCAGCATCTGCGCGGCGAGCAGCCTCGCCAATCTCCTCGATGAAACCCTCATCTCCGACGAGCTCGCCTCCGATGCGGGCACCGACAACCTCGCCAACCTCCTCGGCGAGCTCCATGTCTCCAGCGAGCCCGCTGTGGATCTGGAGTCGGTTGGCTCCACCGACCCGATGCCTGTCGACTCCGACACGGCCTCCTTCGACACCTTCCCCACCAACGTCGCGATCTACAACGACCCGCTTCCTCGGACCGACGGCCGCGATACTGTCATCACCGAAGTGATGGTCGTCGACCACGGCGGCCCGGCCGACGAGAGCGCCCGCGACGCCCCGCACGCGGCAGCCCACGACTTGTCCACCCCCCTCCCGGCTGATGCCGACGACAAAGCACTGGAGGCGCGCCGCCTCGCCCTCCTCGCAGAGGGCCGGAGGCTGGCTTCCGTGAGACGCCTCACTGAGGCCTACCAGCGCGAAGCTGACCGCGCCGCCTTCGGCACGCCGACCCTGGGCGGGCCAAGCCGGGACGGCATTGTCAAGCAACGCGGCGCCGTCATCGCCGACATACTGGGAGTCGACCACCCGGTCTATGCCACTCCGCTCAAGAACTTGCGTGCCGCCCAGGCGGCCGTGGATGAGTTGGACGGCTTGGAGGCCGAAGAACTCCCCCACATGACCCGGCGCATCCAGCAACTGATTGACACGGCCGCACGGCGGCATGAAGCCGACGCCCGCGTGGGAAGCCCTCCCCCGCGCCGAGATCACGACGCGACGTCCCAGACACCGACTACGAGTAACGCTCGCGCGCGGCGCGAGAAAGAGCCGGCGGCCAGCCAAAGCCGGACCCGAATCTCTATCGAGCGAGACGCGGACGGCCATCCCTGAGCCATGGAATGGCGGGGCAACCTGCCTCCGCCTCGACCCCGTGGAGAGAGATATCCCACCCCGACGCCAGTGGCGCACCCGACTCTCAGCGGCCGACTAGGTCGCCGCGAAGGAGTCGGCGAGAACGACGCCCGCCATCGGATCAATCGCCTGGCGCGATCCCTGGCATTGGAAGAAGAAGACGATGTCAGCCCGCCTTGCTTCGGCCCCCGCATCCGTGACGAGCCTTTCCCCAAAGGGTTCTCGCTCCCAAGAGACACGCCCAAGTACAACGGCTCCGTGAAGCCGGAAGATTGGTTGATCGACTACTCCACGGCGGTCAGCATAGCCAACGGCAACCGGCGCGTTGCCATGAAGTACGTGCCCCACATGCTGCCAGGCACGGCACGGACCTGGCTCAACAGCCTCAAGCCTCTCAGCATCAACAGCTGGCTAGATTTCACCGAAGCTTTCATCCGCAACTTCACCAGCACCTACAAGCGGGCCCCCAAGCCCAGGCAGCTCTCCCTGTGCGTACAGGGCCCAGCCGAGTCCACTCGCGACTACCTCACACGTTGGGCCGAGCTCCGCAATTCTTGCGAGGGGGTGCACGAGGTGCAAGCCATCGAATACTTCACTGCCGGGTGCCGAGAAGGTACCCTCCTCAAGCACAAGCTCCTCTGCGATGAGCTGACTACCCTCGACGAGCTTCTGGACATAGCAGACAAATACGCCACCGCCGACTCTTCGATGAAGACCGAGCTCCGGGTAGACGCGTCCAGGAAAGTACTCAACCCGGCGCCCAAGACGCCGGCAGGAGATTCCGACCGACGCCCAGACCCGAACGACGACAAGTGCAAGGGCCCTGCGCCGCCTCCCACCAGTCGGCAGGTGGCCACGGTCGAAGACGCGCTGCCTGAAGGGCGACCCGCACCCAAGAAGCCCAAGGGCGGCCGGCCGGCTTGGCAGCCGGCTTTCTCCTACGAGCAAACTCTCGACGCCCCGTGCATTCCATAGCGGCGCGAAGCCGTCCAACCACACAACTCGGAAGTGCCATTGGCTCACCCAAATCTCTAAAGGCGAGGGGCCCGCACTGCCTCCGCCTGCCGGCCCGCCGCCTCCGGCTCCGCCCCCTCCGGCCGCTCGGCCCGCAGTCAGAGCCGTGCAAGACGAATTCCCCAACGAGCAAGCAACCTACATCGTCTTTACAAGCCAGCTCGAAGACCGGCGCGGCAAACGCCGAGAGCACCAGGAAGTCAGCATGGTCGCTGCCAACCCCGCCGGACACATGCATTGGTCAGAAAAACCCATCAGCTGGAGCCGGGCCGACCATCCAGAGGTGATGCCGTCTCCCGGCTCTTATGCGTTGGTCCTGGAAGCCACCCTCGCGACGGACAGACGCGCTGCCCGCTTCTCCCGCGTGCTGATAGACGGCGGGAGCAGCATCAACATCCTGTACCGTGACACCCTGGAGAAGCTAAATGTCAAGATGAAGCAGCTCATGCCTACTCAGACAGTGTTTCATGGCATCATACCCGGCTTGTCCTGTGCCCCCATTGGCAAGATAAGATTGATGTACTCTTTGGGGACAAGGAGCATTTCCGCCGGGAAGCAATCTGGTTTGAAGTGGTGGACCTGGAGAGCCCCTACCACGCGTTGCTTGGCCGACCCGCCTTGGCCAGGTTCATGGCTATTCCCCACTATGCATACCTCAAGATGAAGATACCAAGTTCCAAGGGCGTCATCACCGTAGCCGGCGATTACAAGAAGTCTTCCGAGTGAGCTGCCGCCAGCAGCTGGCTGGCCGAGTCCCTTGTGATTGCCGAAGAGAAGAAGATGTTGGACCGGGTCGTGGCCATGGCCAGCAAGCAGCCGAACCAGTCCCCCGACCCCAAGGAGTATGATGCCCAAGGATCTTTCCAGCCGGCCAAAGAAACCAAGAAGTTACCCCTTGACCCCGAGCACCCCGAGAGGTTTGCCGTCATCGGGGCAAGCCTGAACAGCAAATAGGAAGGCGAGCTCGCCGATTTCCTCCGTGAGAATCAGGACATCTTTGCATGGTCCCCCCAAGGACATGCCAGGTGTTCCGAAGGAATTCGCCGAGCACAAACTACACGTCCGAAAAGACGCGAAACCGGTCAAGCAGCCCCTCCGCCAACTATCAGAGGAAAAGAGAAGGATTGTAGGGGAGGAGATAGCCCGGCTTCTGGCAGCCGACTTCATTATGGAAGTCTTCTTTCCAGAGTGGCTTGCCAACCCGGTCCTCGTGTTAAATAAGAACAACAAGTGGCGCATGTGTATAGACTACACAAGCCTCAACAAGGCCTGACCTAAAGATCCCTTTGCCCTGCCAAGGATTGACCAAGTGATAGACTCCATGGCCGGATGCGAGCTGTTGAGTTTCTTGGATGCTTACTCGGGATATCACCAGATAAAGCTAGATCCGAACGACCGCCTGAAGATCGCCTTCATCACGCCATTTGGAGCCTTCTGCTATCTGACTATGACATTTGGCTTAAGAAATGCCGGTGCCCCTTTTCAGCGCTGCATCCAGAAGTGCCTCCTCAAGCAACTCGGCAGAAACGCTCGCGTCTACGTGGACGACATTGTGGTGAAGACGGAGAAGCGCGGCACCTTGCTGGAAGACCTCAAAGAAACGTTTGAGAACCTACGCCGGTTCCAAATCAAGCTCAACCCCGAGAAATGCGTGTTCGAAGTGCCAGCCGGCCAGCTCCTAGGCTTCCTGGTCTCCGAACGCGGCATTGAATGCAACCCGGTGAAGATCAAGGCCATCGAGAGAATGGCGATCCCCACCAAGCTTCGAGACATCCAAAAGTTCACCGGATGCTTGGCCTCCTTGAACCGCTTCATCAGCCGGCTCGGAGAGAAAGCTCTCCCCCTCTACTGCCTCATGAAGAAGAGCACCCACTTAGAGTGGAACGACCAAGCCGACCAAGCTTTTCACGAGCTGAAGAAGATGCCGGCCACGCCGCCCGTCCTAGCGGCGCCGACTGAGAAAGAGCCCATGCTCCTTTACATCACCACAACCAGCCGGGTGGTCAGCACCGTCATCGTAGACCAACGCCCAGAAGAAGGCCGAGCCCAGCCAGTCCAGAGGCCGGTGTATTATTTGAGCGAGGTGCTGTCCGCTTCAAAGCAGAACTACCCGCACTACCAGAAGATGTGTTACGGCGTGTACTTCACCGCCAAGAAGCTAAAGCCCTACTTTCAAGAGCATCCCGTCACGGTCGTATGCACCACCCCGCTGGCCAAGATCATAGGTAGCCGGGGCGCATCCGGCCGGGTGGTGAAATGGGCCATCGAGCTGGCCCCTTACACAATCTTCTACCAGCCCCGCACCGCCATCAAGTCCCAAGCATTGGCCGACTTCCTCGTCGACTGGGCCGAGACCCAGTACCTGCCGCCGGCTCCCGACTCCACCCATTGGCGCATGCACTTCGACGGGTCCAAGATGCGCACCGGCTTGGGAGCCGGCGTCGTCCTTACCTCTCCCAAAGGCGACAAGCTCAGATACACGCTGCAGATTCACTTTGCCGCCTCCAACAATGTAGCCGAGTACGAGGCACTCATACACGGGCTCCGGCTTGCCAAGGAACCCGGCATCCGCCGGATCCTATGTTATGGCGACTCAGACTTGGTGGTTCAGCAATCATCCGGCGACTGGGACGCCAAGGACGCAAATATGGCAAGCTACCGCTTCCTGGTTCAACAACTCAGCGGATACTTTGAAGGATGCGAGTTCCTCCATGTACCGCGAGCCGACAACGAGCCAGCCGATGCCCTGGCTTGAATAGGCTCCACTCGTCAAGCAATACCAACCGGCGTTGCTCTACAACGCCTCCTCAAGCCATCCATCAAGCCGTCTCCAGAGTCCGATTCCATCTTCGTACCGCCTGACCCCGACGCGGCCGGGTCCGGCTCGAAGAACCAAGCAGGCGACCCCGGGACTTCAGTAGTCGGCCCGGGGACTTCGGCAACCGGCTCGGGGACTGCCACACCCAGCTCGGGGACTGCAGTAGCCGGCCCGGGGACTGCACCAACACAATAGCCGGTGGCCGACTCCAGCATTTCACCACCCAGCCCGCCCACCCTGGTGGCAGTAGCCACATTGGTAGTAGGAGAAGTCGCGGCTCCGTCATGGGCTCAGTCCATCCTCAACTTCCTAGTAAACCAAGATCTGCCGACTGACGAAACAGAGGCAAGACAAGTCCAACGTCGGGCTGGAGCATACACAATCGTCAACAGAGAACTCGTCAAGCGCAGTGTCACTGGAGTCCTCCAATGGTGCGTCGAGCAAGAGAAGGGCATTGCAATCCTCAGAGACATTCACCAAGGAGAATGCGGCCACCATGCGGCTTCAAGATCACTCTTCGCCAAAGCTTTCCGCCATGGTTTCTTCTGGCCGACTGCTTTGGATGACGCCAAAGAATTAGTTAAATATTGCAAAGGGTGCCAACTCTTCAGCTCCAAGCAACACATGCCGGCTTCGGCACTCAAGACCATTCCCCTCACCTGGCCCTTCGCCGTTTGGGGACTGGACATGGTGGGCCCATTCAAGACGGTGCGCGGCGGCATGACGCATTTGCTCGTCGCCGTGGACAAATTCACCAAGTGGATTGAGGCAAAGCCGATCAAGAAGCTGAATGGGCCGACTGCTGTGACATTCATCGCAGACATAACAACTCGGTATGGCGTGCCACACAGCATCATCACCGACAATGGCACGAATTTTGCCAAAGGAGCCTTGGCACGTTTCTGCGCAGCCCAAGGTATCCGGCTGGACTTAGCGTCCGTCGCCCACCCGCAGTCAAATGGCCAGGTCGAGCGAGCCAACGGTCTCATCCTCTCCGGCATCAAGCCCCGAGTGGTCGCACCACTGGAGCGTTCAGCCGACTGTTGGCTCGATGAGCTGCCGGCTGTCCTCTGGAGTCTGCGCACTACCCCAAACAAGTCAACCGGCTTCACTCCTTTCTTCCTCGTGTACGGTGCCGAGGCGATCATCCCAATCGACATCGAGTTTGACTCACCCCGGGTAACCATGTACACGGAGGCGGAGGCCAAGGAAGCACGAGAAGACGGCGTCGACCTGCTGGAAGAAGGCCGGCTGTTAGCCCTCAGCCGGTCTGCCATCTACCAGCAGGGTTTGCACCGCTACCACAGTCGGAAGGTCAGGACAAGATCTTTCCAAGAGGGCGATCTTGTGCTCCGGCTGAGCCAGCGAACAGCCGGCCAGCACAAGCTCTCGGCCCCTTGGGAGGGCCCCTTCATCATCAGCAGAGCTCTAGGCAATGACTCCTACTACCTGATCGACGCGCAGAAGCCGAAGGCACGAAAGAGAGACGACTCCGGCAAGGAGTCGGAACGACCATGGAACGCCAACCTCCTTCGAAGATTTTATAGTTGAAATGCAGTATGTATCACGCTAACTTTTGTACTAAATACGAGGCAATAGGCCCCCTGAGGAGGACTCGGGGACTACCATCTTTTATCTATGAATGAAAAGTATCATGCTTATGACCTTGTCATTTCATTTACTTGTTCCGTCCGGCACCGGGTTCGACTAGTCGGCCCGGGGACTGGCCGACTGGAGTTATATTAGAAGTCCTACCCGCGGTCAGACAAGTAGTGTGCCGACACCCAGGCTTAGCTCTTGCCAAAGTCGCAGTTCGAAGAACCGGCTGTCCGGCTGGCAAGAGTCAAAAGCAGGAAAGGATGCCCACACGGAAAATGGCCAGGGACCAACGGACTAATATAACGAAAGTCGGTTTGCCGCCTACCACCGATCGACTACCAGAGTAGCCGGCCGGCCAGTTTCCATTCACTTCACTTCAATCCAAGAAAGCTCGAGTACTTGCCTCCCCAAAGAGGGAAGGCGGCAAAGGAAAAAGCCTAAGGATAAAAAGCATACGCGAAGGGAAACCAAACATGCACATAATAATACTTACATAAAAGACCTCCAAGAGGCCAGCATTCAACATAGTTTGGATACACCCCCAGTGGGTGGAACTGCGAAAGCTTAATAAAGATTGTTTAAAAGGAAACAAGCAGGAAAAATAAGGATGGCAGGTCAAGCTGGCGGAGCGACCGACGAGCCGGGCTGATCGACGGAGACGGTTGTGCCGGCTGAAGGAATGGCCGGCTGGCGAACCTCGGCTTGATCACCGCCTCCCGCAGAGGGCGCGCTTCCACGCGCCTCGTTGCTGGAGGCACGGTCAGCCTGAGGCCGACCGGTTGTTCCACTAGCCGGCTCGACGTCTTCACCGTCCTGTTCTTCGTCATCCTCGCCCTCGTCGCTGGAGGCGATCTCCTCTGCCGAGTCCTCGCCCACCGCCGGGTTCTGTCAGGACCCCGACTCAATGCCACATCGATCTAGCATGTAACACCTCATATCACTTTGCGGCCTCACGCACGGTATCCCCACGGTGTCGCCTTACCTTTGTTCGGGACCGTTTGCGCCTTTTGGCACACGTATATGATGGTGTCGCTAGCATCCATATGATAAAGAGCCCGGGCTGACATGGCTAGTCGTAAACCCAAAGTGGCACTAACTTACAGGGACAGGCATCCATGACCCAGCATCGAACGTGTCGGTCATCAGCGAGTGAATCCAGGCTGTAGCACTGGGCTAATAGGACTCCGGCGAACCGGGCTGTAGCGGGCTAGCAGGACTCCAGTATTCATCGCGTGACATTTCCCCGAAGGGACAGACACAGGATCGAAGAAGGACACATGCCGGCCAACCTAAGTGTTCCGGAGCAGTAGCAAGCTACCAGGGCTCAGTGGAAGCACTAGGAGACATTTCCCGGTAAGAGAGTCTACTAGGGATAAACAACTAGATAGTCAGATCCCACACATAGCAGTACACATTACACGTACGCATAATATGCAAGTATGTGATGTACAACATGGCATCACAGCATAACTCAACAACTCAAATAGATAAAGACTCAGAAGAGCCATCACCGCATTATTACAAACAGGGGTCACATGACCCAACAGTCAGAGCAATCAAGCAACAAGCGGAAGCATTACATGTCTGAGTACAGACATCTATAAATGAAAAAGGCTGAACGCCTGACTATCTACAACGTCCGATCAAGATCGTAGCTGAGGTACTAGCTACTAGTCGAAGTCCACGAGAACACTAGTAAGACCGAAGTCTCAGCTGCAAAAACATAAATAAAGCAACATGAGTACAAAGGTACTCAGCAAGACTTACATCAGATCCTATCATACATGCACTTGTATCAAGAGGGTAACGTGGGGTTTAGTTGCAGCAAGCCAGCTTTGACTCTGTGGCTATCCTGTTCTACGACTACCAGAAACTCTTGAGGTGAAACAACGTACACGAGTCCACTAATCACCACACAATACACTACTATGGATTCATCCCCGTCTCCCTACGAGAAGGCCATCCATAGCACTCACACTTGTCTTGAGCATTTTATAGTATCCACTTCAAGTTGTCTATGTACCATGTAAGCATCCAAGAAGTCCATAACCGCGGACCCGGCTATTCGAATAGATCATGTTAACCCTGCAGGGGTGTACTTCTTCACACACGCTCTCGCCACTTACCGCCATGTACACGTCATGTATCTCGGCAACCTTCAAGCGGAAGCCTGGCGAGGGTGTCGGCCACGACCTGACTAACCACACAAGACTCTAGCCCAGGTTTATCGCCTATTCAGATTCCATCCGCAAGGAGATCCGGCCGGGGTGTCGCTCACGGCCCCAAACGATGTGAGCAGGGTTCCCGAGCCCACCAACCGGGTGCCACTCGGTACACCGTGCCACGTGTGCCTAGTCTGTCCCAAGCCCACCCTGTCGGGTGCCACTTGGTAGAAAAATAGCACTACCTACAAATACCAGAAACTAGTTGCGACTCCTGGACAGAGATCAAGTTGGCTAATAAGTCGAGAGGGGCACTTAAGCATTCCAATGTGTGGTAGTATCGAGTCATTGGACAACATACATAGAACTCAGTGCTTAAGGACGATTCCAGTGAGACAACCCACCATGTACTCCTACATGGCCTCTCACCGCTACCTTTACCAAATCGTGTTCACACACTTCACTCTCAGCATCAGAACATATCGTAACACTCCAATTCATTCCCAATGAATCAGACCTGACACAACTCTAAGCAATAGCAGGCATAGCATGGTAGGAACACATCAGTGGCTTCAATCAACTCCTACACATGCTAGTGGGTTTCAACTATTTACTGTGGCAATGACAGGTCATGCAGAGGAATGGGTTCAACTACCGCAGCACAAAGTAGCAGATGAACCGTTGTTGTCCTAATGCAATAACTGAGAGCAGGAGCGAGAGAGTAGGGTTTTATCGAAATGAACAAGGGGGTTTGCTTGCCTGGTAAAACAACAAGGGAGGCACTGCTTCACAGACCGGTACTCTGGAACGTCTCCGGAGCAGGACCTATCGAGAAGGAACGGTGCCGGCAATCAATACACAATCATATGCAACAATATGATGCATGAACATGGCATGTAGATGTGATGCTGTTTGAGCTAATGCATCTAGTAAACATTTGGTTTGAAGTCCATTTGAACCAAAGGTTCAAATGCATTTCTGAATTAAGTCTCTTATATATGCCCTAATGTGTTTTCCCATATTCAGCATGTATAAGTTGGTTTTTCATGCATGAAACTAGTTCAGATGGAAAGGTTGCATTTTTCTGATAATTTTTCATATATAAATTATTTTAATCTAAGCTACGGTTGAATTGTTATGAATTTTTGAAGTTTAAAACAATTTCTGGAATTTCCTGATTTAATTTAAATCCAAAAATTATATATATTGCGTCAGCATTGAGTAAGCATGACGTCAGCAGTCAACTGGGCTGGTCCGGGTCAAACCTGACGTGTGGGGTCCACATGTCAGTGACAGGGGGTTAAACAGGGTTAGTTTAATCCTAATTAAAAAGATTAGTGGCGCTGGGGCCCACTGTCAGTGTCAGGGTTAATTAACAGAGTTGATTAAATTTAAACTAATCCTAAACTAAAATTAGTCAGGGCCAGGGCCCACATGTCATTGACGCTGGGTAGTCAAACCCCAGGTCAACTGGGGGGGTTAGCGCGGGTTGACCGGTCAATCCCGCCGGCGTTTAGCCGCCGGCGAGGCCGAGCGCGGCGGAGGGGCTCGGGAACGTCGCTCCGGCGACCATTCGGGCGGCGGAGACCACGAGAGCGAAGCCCGCACTCACGCGCATCCAGTGGAACACGCGGGAGGCTGCGGGGGCGGCGGAGCTCGCCGGAGCAGAGCTCACGGCGGCGGCCGGAGTTCGGCCTCGAGCGGGAGCACAGCTACGGCGCACGGGGAGGATGAAGAGAAGGGGGAACAGGCGCAGAAGCTCACGGCGGAGGCGACGGGATGGTCAACAGGCTCGGGGACGAGTCGGAGACGACGGACGGGCGCCGACAATCTCGGGCGGCCGACGACGAAGATGACGGCGATGGCGGCTCCTCGGGGCACTCCGGCTTGCGTGGCTCGGCGAGGAGGTAGCTGGCGACGAGGCGGAGCTCCTGGGCATGACAGGGAGGCGAGGGGGAGGCGGTGGCTATGGCCACGGAGTGCGGCGGCGACGGCAGCGCTTCGGGCGCGGGGAGAGGGAGAGATGCAGGGGAGGGAGAGGAACGAGAGAGCGAGGGCGAGATCCGGGCGGTGCTGGGCGCTTCTGGCGAGGCCAGGGCGTCGAGGGGGAGGGCACGCAGGCAGCTGCCGTGGCGCGCATGCGCGTGGTGTGCGGCGACCACACGCCCTGTCCCTCTGGCGCGAGGAGGGGGACGACTGGCGTCGGCCAGTCAGCTGGGCCGAGCTACTGGGCCGATCGGGTAAGTGGCCCAGGTAAGTCTCTCTCCCCTTTTTTGTTTTCTTTTCTAATTTTCTGACATTTGTTTGGTTTAATAAAAATACTAAACCATTTTATTTTATTATGCCAATTTTTGCAGGAGCTAGATATATTATTCCAGAGCTCTGTTATAAATGGCATAATTTTTGGACCATATTTCATATATATAGAAATATATTTCCAATGCAAATATTTATCGAATTAATCCAAATGGCCAAAATAAATATCCATGAGCTCCTAAAAATATTGTTTTGATTTTTATCTCTGTCCAATATTTTTAGAGGGCATCATGAGCATTTTCTTGGACCCTTTTGGAGAAATTTTTATTTGGGTCATTTTTAAAAAAAAATGATTCTGAGGGTTCCACCAATCCTCATTTCAAATTTAAATGAAATTTAAATATGATGCACAAATGGCTAGCTAGTCTAGATCATACCAGACTAGGGATGTGACAACTCGCCCCCACTTGAAAGAATCTCGTCCCGAGATTCAGGGGTCGACGGAAAGAAAGCGGGGTACTCCAGTCGAAGACGATCTTCTCGCTCCCAAGTAGCTTCTCTCTCGGAATGATGAGACCACTGAACTTTGAGAAACTTGATGTTCTGACGTCGAGTGACACGCTCTGCTTGATCAAGAATGCGAACCGGGTACTCTCGGTATGTGAGGTTATCTTGGAGATCAAGCGTTTCATGGTCCACTCCGTGGATGGGATCCAAGAAGCAACGCCTGAGTTGAGAGACGTGGAAGACATCATGAACTCGAGAAAGATGTGGGGGTAGTTCCAACTGGTAGGCAACCTCTCCTCGTTTAGCGAGAACACGAAAAGGACCAATGTAACGACGAGCCAACTTGCCCTTGATACCGAAACGATGGGTACCCTTCAAAGGAGTAACCCGAAGGTAAGCTTGGTCGCCAATTTCATAAGTCATATCCTTATGATGACGATCGTACTGACTTTTCTGACGAGACTGGGCTGTTTTCAAATTCTCACGAATGATGCGAACTTGCTCTTCTGCCTCCTGGATCATATCCGGTCCAAAGAATTGTCTTTCACCGGTTTCTGACCAGTTCAAAGGTGTTCGACATCTTCGTCCATAGAGAACCTCAAAAGGAGCTTGCTTGAGGCTGGATGGGTAGCTATTGTTATAAGCAAACTCGGCGAAAGGAAGACATTTTTCCCAATCCATACCGAATGAGATAACGCAAGCTCTGAGCATGTCTTCGAGAATTTGATTGACCCGTTCCACCTGACCACTCGACTGAGGGTGGAAAGCGGTACTGAAGGAAAGATGGGTTCCCATGGCAGTTTGGAAGCTCTCCCAGAAATGAGAAGTGAAAAGGCTGCCACGGTCTGAATTGATCTCTAGTGGAACACCATGGAGTGATACTATTCGAGAAATGTATAAGTCAGCAAGCTGACTAGCAGTGATACTCTCTCGAACAGGAAGGAAGTGAGCCACTTTGGAAAGACGATCAACGACTACGAAGACAGCGTTATTCCCTCTCTTGGTCCTGGGAAAGCCGGTGATGAAGTCCATACCAACTTTATCCCATTTCCATTCAGGAATAGCTAAAGGCTGAAGGGTGCCAGCAGGTCTTTGATGCTCTGCCTTAACGCGACGACATACATCACATTTAGCAATGAACTCCGCGATTTCTCTCTTCATCCTAGTCCACCAGAACCTCTGGCGTAGGTCCTGATACATCTTAGTACTACCGGGATGAATCGTGAGAGGAGATTCATGCGCCTCCTTAAGAATCAATTGTCGCAGATGTTGATTCTTGGGAACCACCAAGCGATTCTCAAAGAAAACAACACCACGATCATCCATAGAGAAACATCCACCAACTCCCTTCTTAATGTTTCTCTTAATGCGGATAACCCCCCTATCAAACTTCTGGTCAGAGATGATCTGATCCTCAAGGGTAGGTTTCGCCACCAAGGTAGAAAGGAATCCGCGAGGAGCAATGTGAAGGTTAAGCTTACAGAATTCCTCATGGAGAAGTGGTTGGCCTTGCTGCAACATGAGATTGTTGCAATAGGATTTACGACTTAGAGCATCAGCCATGACATTGGCTTTGCCTGGGGTGTAGGTAATCCCTAGATCATAATCTGTGAGCAACTCCAACCAACGTCTTTGCCTAAGGTTCAGATCCGGTTGGGTGAAGATATACTTGAGACTCTGGTGATCGGTGTAGATCTCGCAACGTTTACCAAGGAGGTAATGTCGCCAGGTCTTGAGTGCATAGACTACGGCTGCAAGCTCTAGATCATGTGTAGGATAATTCTCCTCATGTGGATGCAACTGTCGGGATGCATAGGCAATCACATGACGATCCTGCATAAGAATGCAACCTAGTCCCTGTCGTGAGGCGTCGCAGTAGATAATAAAGTCTTTAGTGAAATCCGGTGGCACAAGTATGGGAGCAGAAGTCAGGCGTCTTTTCAGTTCCTGAAAACTGTACTCACACTGTGGGGACCACTCGAACTTTTTATCTTTCTTGAGAAGTTCCGTGAGGGGTTTGGCTACTTTGGAGAAGTTTTCAACAAAGCGGCGACAATAGCTGGCTAGACCAAGGAAACTCCTAACTTGTTTAACAATCTCAGGTGGAGTCCAATCGAGAACGGCTTGAACTCTCTCGGGATTGACAGCAATGCCCTTACCAGAGATTACGTGGCCTAAGTAGGTCACTTCTGACAACCAAAATTCACACTTGGAGAACTTGGCATAAAGGCGGTGCTCTCTGAGTTTTTCTAACACAAGTCTAAGATGTTCGGCATGCTCTTCCTCGTTCTTCGAGTAAATAAGAATATCATCGAGGTAAACCACGACGAACTTATCTAAGTACTCCATGAAGATCGAGTTCATCAAGCGGGAGAATGTAGCTGGGGCATTGGTTAGACCAAAGGACATGACGGTGTACTCGTACTGACCATAACGAGTGACAAAAGCTGTCTTGGGAATGTCCCCATTTCTGATCTTGATTTGATGGTAGCCTAACCTTAAATCCATCTTGGAGAAGACTGAGGATCCGGCGAGCTGATCATACAGGTCGTTGATCCTGGGAAGCGGATACTTGTTCTTTATCGTGACCAAATTAACGGGACGATAATCAACGACCATCCGGTCCGTACCGTCTTTCTTCTTGACAAAGAGGACGGGGCAAGCCCAAGGAGAAGAACTAGGACGGATGAAACCCTTTTGCAAGGACTCATCGAGTTGTTTCTTAAGCTCGGCTAGTTCTAGGGGTGCCATCTTGTAAGGTCTCCGGGAGATTGGAGCTGTTCCTAGGATAAGATCTATGACGAACTCTACATCTCTGTCAGGTGGAACACCTGGCAGTTCCTCTGGAAAGACATCCGGAAAGTCACGGACTACCGGAATATCTTCAAGGTCTGGAAGAGGGCTGGCATTAAGAGAATAGAGCTGACGCTTAGCAACTCTAGTGGAGACGGTGACTATCTTGCCAGATGGGTGTGTAAGTTGAACAGATCTTGTGTAACAATCAATCTTGGCATGATGAGCTGTCATCCAGTCCATACCCAAGATGATGTTAATATCTGAAGACTTGAGGGCTACAAGTGATGCAAGGAATACAAGTCTGTCAACAAGGATTTCGTTACCATGGCTTACACTAGAGGTTTGCCATTTGGATCCAGGAGTTTGGATGACTAGCGGAGTTGGCATTTCACAAAATGACAGGTTGTGCAAGTTAGCATAGCTTTCAGAAATGAAGGAGTGAGATGCTCCAGTATCGAATAGAACTGATGCTGGGTGACAATTGACGAGGAGTGTGCCAAGAACGACATCTGGATCATCATGAGCGTCTTTAGCTGAGACGTGATGCACACGCCCACGTTCAGTGGGGGCTGACTTGACACTGATCATCTTGCGTGATGGCTTAATACAGCCAACAGTCTTCTCGGGCTGGGGTGGAGCATAACTAGTCTGAGAGCAATCACGTGCATAGTGTCCTGGCTTCCCGCATGTGAAGCAAGTCCCTGAGGTTGGACGTGGACCCGCACTGACAAGCGGTCTACCAGTAGGCCTGGGTGGAACATATGACTGAGTTGGGGAAGGCACCACATAGGATGGCCTCGGTGTATAACCGGAAGGAAGAGCGGAGTTTGGAACCCAAATCCGGCGCTTCTGGGAACTAGAGCCAGAGGAGGATCCCAAATCACGGGTGTGCTTACGAGACTCCTCGTAAGTGAGCTGAGCTGTCTCTGCATTAATGGCCTTGTTCACAAGAGCTTGGAATGTATCACAATGATGCAGGTGGAGATCGCGACGCAACTTGGGGTTGAGACCCTTCCGGAACCTAGCCTGCTTCTTAGCGTCCGTGGACACTTCTTCTGTGGCATAACGGGCAAGGTTTTCGAACTCTCTGCTATAAGCATCAACAGCCATCCTACTCTGGGTGAGACTACAGAACTCTTCTCTCTTGCGATCAAGGAGGGCTTGGGGAATGTGACGCTCGCGAAAAGCCTCAGTGAAATCCTCCCAGGTAGGAATCTGGCCGGCTGGAAGCAAAGTCTCATAGTTCTGCCACCAAAGACTAGCAGGACCTTCCAGGTGGTATGTGGCATAAGTGACCTTGTCATCTTCAGCTACGCTCGCGGAACGCAGCTTATAGGTGATGCTACGGAGTCAGTCATCTGCATCGAGTGGCTCGATGGAATGATGAAAGGTAGGTGGGTGCAAACGAATGAAGTCATGAATGGTAGCAGACCCTTTTAACTGATGTGCGGTGTTCTCCTCGATACGTGCCAACAAGCGGTTGGACTCACGCTTGTTCCTCTCCATTTCTAACATGAACTCTGTCAACGAAGGCTGGTCGGGAGGATCCTCATTCCTACCATCTCCGTGGTTCTGGCTACGAGCGACGGAACTTCGCTTAGCTGATGACATCCTGAGAAACGAAACCAAGGACAAAATCAACATTAACTATAGAATGTAGAATGTAGGACAAGGAATTAGTATCTCTCGAACTCCTAGGGAAATTTCGGCAGCATAACGACAGTAAAATGCTCAGAATGAGACATCCTACTAAAAATGGGGTGGTAACATACTCATCAGTATTACTCAAGGTTCTGAGATCATACTAAGCAGACTACACCGGAAATACTCAAAGCTGGGATATGACTCTGATCAACCAATCCTATGGAACTACGGAGTAGTAACACGTGACCCTGATAGACGGAAGAGAAGCCTAGTTCCTTAACCCCGTCGGAAAGATAGGACGACTCAGATCAGAAGGTCATGAGGTAAAGGAGTAAAAGAGCCTTACGTTCCTTCCCACAATCAATTCCCTTACATAACTAAAGAATTTCTAGACTCAACTTCGACCAGTATGGCTTGGTAAACCTACATGCAGTCAAGCTCTGATACCAAAGCTGTCAGGACCCCAACTCAATGCCACATCGATCTAGCATGTAACACCTCATATCACTTTGCGGCCTCACGCACGGTATCCCCACGGTGTCGCCTTACCTTTGTCCGGGACCGTTTGCGCCTTTTGGCACACGTATATGATGGTGTCGCTAGCATCCATATGATAAAGAGCCCGGGCTGACATGGCTAGTCGTAAGCCCAAAGTGGCACTAACTTACAGGGACAGGCATCCATGACCCAGCATCGAACGTGTCGGTCATCAGCGAGTGAATCCAGGCTGTAGCACTGGGCTAACAGGACTCCGGCGAACCGGGCTGTAGCGGGCTAGCAGGACTCCGGTATTCATCGCGTGACATTTCCCCGAAGGGACAGACACAGGATCGAAGAAGGACACATGCCGGCCAACCTAAGTGTTCCGAAGCAGTAGCAAGCTACCAGGGCTCAGTGGAAGCACTAGGAGACATTTCCCGGTAAGAGAGTCTACTAGGGATAAACAACTAGATAGTCAGATCCCACACATAGCAGTACACATTACACGTACGCATAATATGCAAGTATGTGATGTACAACATGGCATCACAGCATAACTCAACAACTCAAATAGATAGACTCGGAAGAGCCATCACCGCATTATTACAAACAGGGGTCACATGACCCAACAGTCAGAGCAATCAAGCAACAAGCAGAAGCATTACATGTCTGAGTACAGACATCTATAAATGAAAAAGGCTGAACGCCTGACTATCTACAACGTCCGATCAAGATCGTAGCTGAGGTACTAGCTACTAGTCGAAGTCCACGAGAACACTAGTAAGACCGAAGTCTCAGCTGCAAAAACATAAATAAAGCAACATGAGTACAAAGGTACTCAGCAAGACTTACATCAGATCCTATCATACATGCACTTGTATCAAGAGGGTAACGTGGGGTTTAGTTGCAGCAAGCCAGCTTTGACTCTGTGGCTATCCTGTTCTACGACTACCAGAAACTCTTGAGGTGAAACAACGTACACGAGTCCACTAATCACCACACAATACACTACTATGGATTCATCCCCGTCTCCCTACGAGAAGGCCATCCATAGCACTCACACTTGTCTTGAGCATTTTATAGTATCCACTTCAAGTTGTCTATGTACCATGTAAGCATCCAAGAAGTCCATAACCGCGGACCCGGCTATTCGAATAGATCATGTTAACCCTGCAGGGGTGTACTTCTTCACACACGCTCTCGCCACTTACCGCCATGTACACGTCGTGTATCTCGGCAACCTTCAAGCGGAAGCCTGGCGAGGGTGTCGGCCACGACCTGACTAACCACACAAGACTCTAGCCCAGGTTTATCGCCTATTCGGGTTCCATCCACAAGGAGATCCGGCCGGGGTGTCGCTCACGGCCCCAAACGATGTGAGCAGGGTTCCCGAGCCCACCAACCGGGTGCCACTCGGTACACCGTGCACGTGTGCCTAGTCTGTCCCAAGCCCACCCTGCCGGGTGCCACTTGGTAGAAAAATAGCACTACCTACAAATACCAGAAACTAGTTGCGACTCCTGGACAGAGATCAAGTTGGCTAATAAGTCGAGAGGGGCACTTAAGCATTCCAATGTGTGGTAGTATCGAGTCATTGGACAACATACATAGAACTCAGTGCTTAAGGACGATTCCAGTGAGACAACCCACCATGTACTCCTACATGGCCTCTCACCGCTACCTTTACCAAATCGTGTTCACACACTTCACTCTCAGCATCAGAACATATCGTAACACTCCAATTCATTCCCAATGAATCAGACCTGACACAACTCTAAGCAATAGCAGGCATAGCATGGTAGGAACACATCAGTGGCTTCAATCAACTCCTACACATGCTAGTGGGTTTCAACTATTTACTGTGGCAATGACAGGTCATGCAGAGGAATGGGTTCAACTACCGCAGCACAAAGTAGCAGATGAACCGTTGTTGTCCTAATGCAATAACTGAGAGCAGGAGCGAGAGAGTAGGGTTTTATCGAAATGAACAAGGGGGTTTGCTTGCCTGGTAAAACAACAAGGGAGGCACTACTTCACAGACAGGTACTCTGGAACGTCTCCGGAGCAGGACCTATCGAGAAGGAACGGTGCCGGCAATCAATACACAATCATATGCAACAATATGATGCATGAACATGGCATGTAGATGTGATGCTGTTTGAGCTAATGCATCTAGTAAACATTTGGTTTGAAGTCCATTTGAACCAAAGGTTCAAATGCATTTCTGAATTAAGTCTCTTATATATGCCCTAATGTGTTTTCCCATATTCAGCATGTATAAGTTGGTTTTTCATGCATGAAACTAGTTCAGATGGAAAGGTTGCATTTTTTTGATAATTTTTCATATATAAATTATTTTAATCTGAGCTACGGTTGAATTGTTATGAATTTTTGAAGTTTAAAACAATTTCTGGAATTTCCTGATTTAATTTAAATCCAGAAATTATATATATTGCGTCAGCATTGAGTAAGCATGACGTCAGCAGTCAACTGGGCTGGTCCGGGTCAAACCTGACGTGTGGGGTCCACACGTCAGTGACAGGGGGTTAAACAGGGTTAGTTTAATCCTAATTAAAAAGATTAGTGGCGCTGGGGCCCACTGTCAGTGTCAGGGTTAATTAACAGAGTTGATTAAATTTAAACTAATCCTAAACTAAAATTAGTCAGGGCCGGGGCCCACATGTCATTGACGCTGGGTAGTCAAACCCTAGGTCAACTGGGGGGGTTAGCGCGGGTTGACCGGTCAATCCCGCCGGCGTTTAGCCGCCGGCGAGGCCGAGCACGGCGGAGGGGCTCGGGAACGTCGCTCCGGCGACCATTCGGGCGGCGGAGACCACGAGAGCGAAGCCCGCGCTCACGCGCATCCAGTGGAACACGCGGGAGGCTGCGGGGGCGGCGGAGCTCGCCGGAGCAGAGCTCACGGCGGCGGCCGGAGTTCGGCCTCGAGCGGGAGCACAGCTACGGCGCACGGGGAGGAAGAAGAGAAGGGGGAACAGGCGCAGAAGCTCACGGCGGAGGCGACGGGATGGTCAACAGGCTCGGGGACGAGTCGGAGACGACGGACGGGCGCTGACGATCTCGGGCGGCCGACGACGAAGATGACGACGATGGCGGCTCCTCGGGGCACTCCGGCTTGCGTGGCTCGGCGAGGAGGTAGCTGGCGACGAGGCGGAGCTCCTGGGCACGACGGGGAGGCGAGGGGGAGGCGGTGGCTATGGCCACGGCGTGCGGCGGCGACGGCAGCGCTTCGGGCGCGGGGAGAGGGAGAGATGCAGGGGAGGGAGAGGAACGAGAGAGCGAGGGCGAGATCCGGGCGGTGATGGGCGCTTCTGGCGAGGCCAGGGCGTCGAGGGGGAGGGCACGCAGGCAGCTGCCGTGGCGCGCATGCGCGCGGTGTGCGGCGACCACGCGCCCTGTCCCTCTGGCGCGAGGAGGGGGACGACTGGCGTCGGCCAGTCAGCTGGGCCGAGCTACTGGGCCGATCGGGTAAGTGGCCCAGGTAAGTCTCTCTCCCCTTTTTTGTTTTCTTTTCTAATTTTCTGACATTTGTTTGGTTTAATAAAAATACTAAACCATTTTATTTTATTATGCCAATTTTTGCAGGAGCTAGATATATTATTCCAGAGCTCTGTTATAAATGGCATAATTTTTGGACCATATTTCATATATATAGAAATATATTTCCAATGCAAATATTTATCGAATTAATCCAAATGGCCAAAATAAATATCCATGAGCTCCTAAAAATATTGTTTTGATTTTTATCTCTGTCCAATATTTTTAGAGGGCATCATGAGCATTTTCTTGGACCCTTTTGGAGAAATTTTTATTTGGGTCATTTTAAAAAAAAAATGATTCTGAGGGTTCCACCAATCCTCATTTCAAATTTAAATGAAATTTAAATATGATGCACAAATGGCTAGCTAGTCTAGATCATACCAGACTAGGGATGTGACAACTCAGCCCGAACCACTCCTCCGGCTAGGCAACACCGTCATCATTGATTTCAGGTGCAAAAACGTTGATGTCGGTGCACTCGGCGATCATCGAAGCACGCCGGGCGATAGCCGGCCGCACCTCCTCCAGCTCCGCGTCGGCCTCCAGCCGCCAAGTGCGCAGCTGGTCCAGGTTCAGCCCTGGGTACCAAGCTCGAACGAACTCCAACGCCCGCCCGGCTCCAAGACGGGCCGCCGACACCTTCCAAGCTTCAAAGCAACCGACTGTAGGATCTAGAAGTAGATGTGTCTAGAGGGGGGGGGTGATTAGACACTTAGTACTAAAGTTGCAATTTTTAATCTTTTTCGGTTTAGGTGGAGTTTAGGCACAATTTCAATACACACAATACATATCAAGCAAGCATGCAAAGAGTATATGAGCAGCGGAATGTAAAGCATGCAACTTGCAAGAATGTAAAGGGAAGGGTTTGGAAAGATCAAACGCAATTGGAGACACGGATGTTTTTCCCGTGGTTCGGATAGGTGGTGCTATCCTACATCCACGTTGATGGAGACTTCAACCCACGAAGGGTAACGGTTGCGCGAGTCCACACAGGGCTCCACCCAAGGGCAAAGGTTGCGCGAGTCCACTAAGGGCTCCACCCACGAAGGGTCCACGAAGAAGCAACCACCCACAAAGGGTCCACAAAGAAGCAACCTTGTCTATCCCACCATGGCCGTCGCCCACGAAGGACTTGCCTCACTAGCGGTAGATCTTCATGAAGTAGGCGATCTCCTTGCCCTTACAAACTCCTTGGTTCAACTCCACAATCTTGTCGGAGGCTCCCAAGTGACACCTAGCCAATCTAGGAGACACCACTCTCCAAGAAGTAACAAATGGTGTGTAGGTAATGAACTCCTTGCTCTTGTGCTTCAAATGATAGTCTCCCCAACACTCAACTCTCTCTCATAGGATTTGGATTTGGTGGAAAGAAGATTTGAGTGGAAAGCAACTTGGGAAGGCTAGAGATCAAGATTCATATGGTAGGAATGGAATGTCTTGGTCTCAACACATGAGTAGGTGGTTCTCTCTCAGAACATATGAGTTGGAATGATGTGTGTGTTCTGATGGCTCTCTCACTCAATGAGAAAGAGGTGGAGGGGTATATATTGCCTCCACACAAAATCCAACCGTTACACAGTTTTCCAATCTCGGTGGGACCGAATCAGTAAACTCGGTCGGACCGAAAATGTAAACCTAGTGACCGTTAGGAATTTCGGTGGGACTGACATGCAACTCAGTAGGACCGATTCGGTTAGGGTTTGGGCATAACGTAATCTCGGTGAGACTGATTACACAAACTCGGTGAGACCGAATTTGGTAATTAGCTAACCAGAGAGTTGGTCAGGCAAACTCGGTGGGACCGATTTGCTCTTTCGGTGAGACCGAGTGGAACTCGGTGAGACCGAAAAGTTACAAGGAAACACTGAGTTTACATTGCAATCTCGGTGGGACCGATTACACAAACTCGGTGGGACCGAGAATATTGCAATGGGTAACAGAGAGTTTGCAAGCCCATCTCGGTGAGACCGAGATCCTTATCGGTAGAACTGAATTGCTAGGGTTTGGTAGTGGCTAATGACAAGTGAAACTCGGTGGCGCCAGATAGGAAGAATCGGTTGGACCGAGTTTGGCTTAGAGTTTAGGTCATATGTGGAAGTGGGAAAGTAGCTGAGGATTTTGGAGCATATCATTAAGCACGTGAAGCAAGAGGCTCATTAAGAAACACCTCATCCCTCCTTGATAGTATTGGCTTTTCCTATGGACTCAATGTGATCTTGGATCACTAAAATGTAAAATGAAGAGTCTTGAGCTTGAAGCTTTAGCCAATCCCTTGTCCTTAGCATCTTGAAGGAGTTCCCACAACCTTTAGTCCATGCCACTCCATTGTTGAACTTATCTGAAACATGCTAGATAGAAGTGTTAGTCCAACAAGAGATATGTTGTCATCAATTATCAAAACCACCTAGAGAGCACTTGTGCTTTCAATCTCCCCCTTTTTGGTAATTGATGGCAACATACATCAAAGCTTTAGATAAAGATATAAAGAACAACAAGTAAAGCTTTGGAAGAACATGTAGCAAGCATAGGCTCCCCCTACATGTATGCACTCATGTAAATATGAAATGTAGAGGCATGTGAGAGCATAAACATGACAGAGTAGGCAATGTGTACATGTATCTTGGCCATATGCATCAGAGTAAAAGATTATCAAGAAAAATACCTTCATGCTCATGAGTCCTTCTTGCAAACAGTATGTACATAAGCAAGAACTCCTCATACTCACGATTTTGATGCATATACTTACCTTGTGGTCTCGAGTTGGCTTAGGATGGAATGAACCTGCAAACAAGGTTAGATAACACAGGTACATCCACTAGCCAGAGCAAACAAAAGAAACCACAAGAATGCCAAGACTGGGATGACATGTAGAGAGTGATAACATTGGATTCAACATGTCCCCAAGAATAAATATATGCAATGAATTTGGCTGATTTCTTTTCCCTCAGGTGTCTTGCTCCCCCTGAATCTTACATGGGATATTGGGAGAAGATAGGAAACAGAAAATCAGAGCTGAATAGAACTTAATTCAAATGAGTTCATATGAACATGTCTTTCCCCCAAAAAGACATGTGGCATCTCTCCTCTTGAACATCAAGCATCTGGGATCCTTGAGTATTTTTCTCTCCCTGGAGATCTCTCTCTCCCCCTTAACAACATCTGGGATCCTTGAGACTTTCTCTCCCCCTTAACACTTTTTCTCTCTTGGTGTGATCTCTCTTTCCTACAAGCTTTGATGTGATCTCTCTCTCCCCCTTTGACATCAATTTCCAAGAAGGTTTTTCCTGGAATCCGTCGAATGGGTTTGGTCCTTGAGATTCAGCACAAAGCAAAGGATAAAATTGTGATGCTTGTGGAGGACAAGATTCATTGAGTGGAGCTGGATCATAAGAAATGTAGAACAAGTGGCAAACTGTTTTTCTGATTGCAAAGTCGGTGGCACCGAGTGGCACATTTCGGTGGTACCGAAAAGATTCGGTTGGACCGAAATTTGCAAGTCGGTGAAACCGAGTTTACACAGAGAAAAACACTTGTCACCTCAGCTCACTAGTCAAGTAAGATCTCACAAAGATTTGCAATGAATTAGCTGATGGATTTGCAAGGAATTTGATGCAGAAAGATGCAGAACAAGAACAAAAAGAAAAGAGTGAAAGTTTCTAGATGAAGTTTTGTTTTGTTTTGTTTGAGAGAGAAGGAAACACATATGCAAGAAATAAATGCAATAACTCAGAAAAGGACACAAGAGAACTTCATCTAGAATTGGGCGGTGACATAGTCACCTATGTTAGAGTATATTGACTTAGGAGTCAAGTGAGGACACTTGATCATAGGTCATACTCATCGTTTAAGCTCAAAAGGGGGTTACCATTTTTCGTTTAAGCATCTTGATGTATTCACATCTTGTTGAGTTGCTTTGACTCATGTCTTGGAGTAAAGCTTCTCTAAGATGGAATGACATACCTTGGGTGGTGATGTGGTTCTTGCTCATGTAGTTGAACTTGTGTGGGTGCTCAGGGTTGATGTAGTTCATCAAGAGTTGGGAGCACCACTTAGAGTTTGAGTTCATCTACCTACATGGGTTAGTTCTTGCAAGGAAGAGCACTTGTGTATCCAAAAATGACAATCATGAAGCTTAACATAGAATTTGTCAAAGGATATGTTTGAATGGTTTTGTGCTTCCTTGTCTTCAACCACTATTGTGTAGAGTCTTGGTGATGTAGAGATTGCTCAAGATATGAGTGAGTCGCAATCTCATGGAATTAGATTCAACCAAGCACCTACATGGGTTAGACAACATGCAAGGTGCAAATATATCCAAGACATAAGATAGTTATCATAAGAGATATATCATGGATTAGTCATAAGCTCATGTCTTGCATGTATCCAATGGAGTTTCTACTCCAAGTTCGAGGCATCAATGATGTTCAATTCTCCTCTCAACCTGCAAAACACTTTCTCATCAAGCGGTTTAGTGAATATATCCTCTAATTGCTTATCGGTGCGAACATGCTTAAGATTGATACCACCCTTAGCAACATGATCTCGAATGAAATGATGACGAACTTCAATATGCTTAGTTCGAGAATGTTGTACATGATTATGACCAATTTTGATAGCACTTTCATTGTCACAAAGCAGTGGAACATGTTTCACATAAATCCCATAATCTTTAAGAGTTTGGGTCATCCAAAGTAATTGAGCACAACATGAACCAGCGGCAATGTATTCCGCTTCGGCGGTGGATTAGGATACCAAGTTTTGTTTCTTGGAAGACCAAGACACAAGAGATCTACCAAGAAATTGACAAGTACCCGAAGTGGACTTTCTATCAACCTTGTCTCCGGCATAATCTGAGTCAGAATAGCCAACAAGATCAAAAGAAGACCTCTTAGGATACCAAATGCCAAAATTGGGTGTATGGATTAAATATCTCACTATCCTTTTCACAGCCTTAAGATGACAATCTTTAGGAGCAGCTTGATATCGTGCACACATGCAAACACTTAGCATAATATCGAGACGTGAAGAACATAGGTATAACAATGAACCAATCATAGAGCGATAAACCTTTTGATCAACAGGTTCACCATCTTTGGTCAAATCATTATGTCCACTAGTAGGCATGGGTGTAGACATACCTTTGCATTCTTGCATATTGAACTTCTTGAATAAGTCCTTGGTGTACTTTGTTTGAGAGACAAATGTACCTTCCTTAGTTTGCTTGATTTGCAACCCGAGAAAAAATTTGAGTTCACTCATCATAGACATCTCAAACTTCTCTGACATTAGCTTTCCAAACTTTTCACTAAAGAGAGGATTAGTTGAACCAAATATGATGTCATCAACATAAATTTGGCATACAAATAGTTCTCCATTAACCCCTTTTAGTAAAAAGAGTAGAATCAATTTTACCAATTTCAAAACCACTAGTAGTAAGGAACTTGGTCAAGCATTTATACCATGCTCTAGGAGCTTGTTTAAGACCATAAAGAGCTTTGTGAAGTTTGTAAACATGATTTGGTTTCTTAGGATTGACAAAGCCGGGAGGTTGTTTGACATAAACTTCCTCCTCTATTTCTCCATTTAGAAAAGCACTTTTAATGTCCATTTGGTACAAGGTGATATTATGGTGATTAGCATAGGCAAGTAAAATGCGAATGGACTCAAGTCTAGCAACGGGAGCATATGTCTCACCATAGTCCATACCTTCGACTTGTGTGTATCCTTGGGCGAAGAGACGTGCTTTGTTGCGGACCACTTGTCCATCTTCATCTTGCTTGTTGCGAAACACCCATTTGGTACCAATGATGTTGTGGTTGTTGTCGGGCTTCTCAACCAATGTCCAAACTTGGTTTCTCTCGAAATTATGTAGCTCTTCATGCATAGCGTTTATCCAATCCGGATCTTCCAATGCTTCTTCAACCTTCATTGGTTCAATGCTAGAGATGAATGAATAGTTTTCACAAAAGTTAGCTAAACGAGTTTTTGAGCGAGTGATTCTCCCGGTTTGTATATCATTGAGGATTTGCTCGACGGGATGATCTTTGGCAATTCTTGCTCGAACTCGTGAGAGCTTTTGCTTGGGTCTTTGTTGAACATCTTCTTCATCTTGTTCTTCTTCTTGGCCTTCTTCATTGTTGGCGTTGTCGTTCTCTTGTCGTGGAGGAGAAGGAGGTTGTTGATGTTCATCTTGACGTACTTCCTCGTTTTCTTCATCTTGGTGTGGCCCACTTGTGGATGCTTCCGTGTCGACTCTTGGTTCACCTTGTCGTGAAGTAGAAGCTTCCACTTGGACGGATGAAGTACTCTCCTTCACCTCCGTTGGATGAATTTTGCCAATGGACAAGTCTTGAATTGCTTCTGAAGGGTCTTTGTCTCCTACATCAATTGGCAATTGCTCTACTTGCGAGCCATTAGATTCATCAAACTTCACATCTACTGTCTCTTCAACCTTTCGGGTGAAATTGTTGTAGACACGGTAAGTGTGAGAGTTTGATCCATAACCAAGTAGAAAACCTTCATGAGATTTAGGAGCAAACTTTGAATGACGATGCTTATCAAGAATGTAGCACTTTGAGCCAAATACTCGAAAGTATCCAACTTGAGGCTTGTTACCGGTGAGGAGCTCGTATGCCGTCTTGCCGAGTAGCTTGTGAAGATATAAGCGATTTGTTGCGTGACAAGCTGTCTCAACCGCTTCTGCCCAAAAGTGCTTTGGCGTCTTGTATTCATCAAGCATTGTTCTTGCCATTTCGATGAGCGTCCGGTTCTTCCTCTCAACAACTCCATTTTGTTGAGGTGTGTATGTAGCCGAGAACTCGTGTGAAATCCCTTCTTCGCCAAGAAAGGTGTCCACATTTGCGTTCTTGAACTCTGTTCCATTGTCACTCTGAACCTTCTTGATCTTCACATCAAACTGATTTTGGGCTTTCCTAGTGAAGTTTCTGAAGATCTTCTGGACCTGCGATTTGTCATTGAGGAAGAACACCCACGTAAATCTTGAAAAATCATCAACTATAACTAGACCAAAGGAATTTCCACCGAGACTCTTGTAGGCATTGGGACCAAAGAGATCCATGTGAAGCAGCTCGAGTGGCCTCCTTGTAGTCATGATGTTCTTCACGGGATGTCTTCCTCCAACCTGTTTACCTGCTTGACAAGCACTGCAAAGTCTATCCTTATCAAATATGACATCGTTAACTCCAAGGATATGATTTCCTTTAATAAGCTTGTCAAGGTTTCTCATGCCAACGTGACCTAGTCGTCTATGCCACAACCAGCCTTTTGAGGATTTAGCAACAAAGCAAGTTTTAGGTTGTGCCTTTCTAGAGAAATCGACAATGTAAAGATCACCTCTACGCATACCCGTAAAGAACATTTTATGATTGTCTCGACGAAATACTTGGCAATCTACCTGAGTAAATAGGACATTCAAACCGAAATCAGCAAGTCTAGATACTGAAAATAAGTTATAGCCAAGAGATTCAACGAGCATGACATTTTGAATGGAACTATCATGTGAGATGGCCACCTTACCAAGGCCAACCACTTTACCCTTTGAATTATCACCAAAGGTGACATATTTTCGAGGGCCGTTGTTTTCAGCAAGCTCACGGAACATCTCTTCACCTCCGGTCATATGATCAGTGCATCCACTATCAAGAACCCATTCCTTTCCTCCTGATTCATATCCCCGAAGATTTGCCATAAGACCAAAATGTCTCATTGCATCATCAAGATCGGAGTCACTGTCATCATCATCATAATATTCATGTTCATCATGATCTTGTGACTCATCATTTCCTAGAGAGGGTAATTCATTAGATAAATGATCAAAGTGGTTACTTTTGTGAATTCTTATAGCTTTGAGTATGATATCATTAATGATTCCAACATCTCCTTTAGCATGCTTAAGATTGGCAAGTTCAAGAAGACATTTACCAAAACTAGGATCACTAGAGTTCATCTTAATCAAGGCAATAGTTTTATGGAGAATTTCATCCAAAGTTTTCAAGGAGCGATTGGGAAACCGTTCCTCAAGAAATTTCCATATAGTATAGGCGCAATTTTGAGTAGGCAAACTAGCAACCAAATCTTTGGGCAATCCTCTAATGATGAGCTCAATAGTTCTAAGATTGCGAATCATGTTAATATCTTCATCTAGGGTAGGATGCAAGGGATCAATATGGGGTGCACAAGGGCTAGCAATATACTTGTTCAAATGATATTGATTGAAGATTACAAGCATCTCATTTTTCCACTCATGAAAGTACTCTCCATCAAGAATAGGCACTCTATGTCTAAGACTCCCTAGAGTAGACACATCCATCTTCCTCCAATGGTGATTAAACCAAGGCAATGGAGACCAAAGCTCTGATACCACTTGTAGGATCTAGAAGTAGATGTGTCTAGAGGGGGGTGATTAGACACTTAGTACTAAAGTTGCAATTTTTAATCTTTTTCGGTTTAGGTGGAGTTTAGGCACAATTTCAATACACACAATACATATCAAGCAAGCATGCAAAGAGTATATGAGCAGCGGAATGTAAAGCATGCAACTTGCAAGAATGTAAAGGGAAGGGTTTGGAAAGATCAAACGCAATTGGAGACACGGATGTTTTTCCCGTGGTTTGGATAGGTGGTGCTATCCTACATCCACGTTGATGGAGACTTCAACCCACGAAGGGTAACGGTTGCGCGAGTCCACACAGGGCTCCACCCAAGGGCAACGGTTGCATGAGTCCATGAAGGGTCCACGAAGAAGCAACCACCCACAAAGGGTCCACGAAGAAGCAACCTTGTCTATCCCACCATGGCCATCGCCCACGAAGGACTTGCCTCACTAGTGGTAGATCTTCATGAAGTAGGTGATCTCCTTGCCCTTACAAACTCCTTGGTTCAACTCCACAATCTTGTCGGAGGCTCCCAAGTGACACCTAGCCAATATAGGAGACACCACTCTCCAAGAAGTAACAAATGGTGTGTAGGTAATGAACTCCTTGCTCTTGTGCTTCAAATGATAGTCTCCCCAACACTCAACTCTCTCTCATAGGATTTGGATTTGGTGGAAAGAAGATTTGAGTGGAAAGCAACTTGGGAAGGCTAGAGATCAAGATTCATATGGTAGGAATGGAATGTCTTGGTCTCAACACATGAGTAGGTGGTTCTCTCTCAAAACATATGAGTTGGAATGATGTGTGTGTTCTGATGGCTCTCTCACTCAATGAGAAAGAGGTGGAGGGGTATATATAGCCTCCACACAAAATCCAACCGTTACACAGTTTTCCAATCTCGGTGGGACCAAATCAGTAAACTCGGTCGGACCGAAAATGTAAACCTAGTGTCCGTTAGGAATTTCGGTGGGACTGACATGCAACTCGGTAGGACCGATTCGGTTAGGGTTTGGGCATAACATAATCTCGGTGAGACCGATTACACAAACTTGGTGAGACCGAATTTGGTAATTAGCTAACCACAGAGTTGGTCAGGCAAACTCAGTGGGACTGATTTGCTCTTTCGGTGAGACCGAGTGGAACTCGGTGAGACCGAAAAGTTATAAAGGGGAAACACTGAGTTTACATTGCAATCTCGGTGGGACCGATTACACAAACTCGGTGGGACCGAGAATATTGCAATGAGTAACAGAGAGTTTGCAAGCCCATCTCGGTGAGACCGAGATCCTTATCGGTAGAACCGAATTGCTAGGGTTTGGTAGTGGCTAATGACAAGTGAAACTCGGTGGCGCCGGATAGGAAGAATCGGTTGGACCGAGTTTGGCTTAGAGTTTAGGTCATATGTGGAAGTGGGAAAGTAGCTGAGGATTTTGGAGCATATCATTAAGCACGTGAAGCAAGAGGCTCATTAAGCAACACCTCATCCCTCCTTGATAGTATTGGCTTTTCCTATGGACTCAATGTGATCTTGGATCACTAAAATGTAAAATGAAGAGTCTTGAGCTTGAAGCTTTAGCCAATCCCTTGTCCTTAGCATCTTGAAGGAGTTCCCACAACCTTTAGTCCATGCCACTCCATTGTTGAACTTATCTGAAACATGCTAGATAGAAGTGTTAGTCCAACAAGAGATATGTTGTCATCAATTATCAAAACCACCTAGGGAGCACTTGTGCTTTCACCAACTGCGACCTCCAGCCAGTCGGCAGTCCGGCTTGGGGTGCGGGGGATCGTCTCGCCAGGCCAGAGGGCGGCCAACACCTGCGCCCCGACACGTTGGAGCCGGCGAAGCATCCGGTGAGCCGGCAGCAGCCGCGCTTGGACAGCCAAGAGCTACTCCTCAAGCGTCCGATTCGCGTCCGGCACGATGTTGACCCCCGCCTGACGGCGCGCCTCGCGATGGGCCTCGATGGTTTGGGCGGCGAAGGCGGAGTAGCCGGGAAAGTAGTCTGCACAAGAAAATAGGCAGCAGCTCAAGTTAGGCCAAAAACCAAGCTGCAAGGGGCAGGAGAGGAGCGAGGAAGGCGGCTTACCATCGATCAAGTCCTCGATGCGGCCGAAGCCTTCATCCAGCGCTCGCCGGGTCTCAGCCCAGCTCACCGCCTCGGTCTCAAACTCTGCCTTCAGGGCAGCCTCGCTATCCTGCACTTTCTGCAGGGCCGCCTTGTGGCTCTCCTCTTGGCCAGCCAACTTCTTGGCCAAGCAGTCACGCTCCTGGACCAAGGCAGCGTACTCAGCATCCTTGGTACGAAGGGCGGACTGTGCTTCGCCGAGCTCCCTCCTCAAGTCGGTGTTGGCCCCTGAAAGCACGAAAGACGAAATCCAATAAGGAAAAAGTTGTCAAGGAAGATCCGACCCGACTGCTCAGCAGTCGGCCCGAATCTCAGGGACTACGCCCAGTGGGTGCGCTGACGCGCCCCCACAGGAGACAGACAAGATCAAGCACTTACTTCGGCTGTTGACCAGGTCGTCGGTCTTCCGACCCAAATCCTGAGCCTGGGAGTTGAAGGCGGCATCATGGGAGTTATGATATTCCTGGAAGTTCAGACAGGAAGCAAAAATAAGATAGTCGTCAAGAAAGTTCCGACCCGACTGCTCAGCAGTCGGCCCGAATCTCGGGGACTACACCCAGTGGGTGCGCTGATGCGCCCCCACGGAAGAAATCAAGAGACCAAAGCGGCCAAGAATGAAATACTCACCCGGATGGCGGCCCGCGTCGACAGGAACTCCTGGGTGTACTGCTGCAGCAGGGCGGCCTGAGCTTGAAGACCGCTCCGGACCTCTTGAGCCGCCACATTCAGCTCGCCAGTCCCCCCGCTGGGAGTCCACTCGGACGTGGCGGTGCTGGCCGCCTCCAGAGCCTCCGCCGACTGGCCGGCGCCCGCAGCTCGACGCGACTCCGGCGGAGCGGCGCCTCCCCCTGCGCACCGACGCGTCACCGGCTGCACCTCGGAGCCGGCTCCGTCCTCCGGCTCACCCCTGGCCGGCTCCTCTGGCGCCGCTGACGATTGGCCGCCTTGGCCCGCTCCGGTTGGTGCTGCCGGCGACGCTCTCCCCGCGAAGACCACGAGGTCCTCCCTCCTCTCCATCAGCGGCGGGTCTTGGACAATTTCCTCCGCCAGGGGCAATGGGGTGTCAGGGGCCACGGCTCGGAGGGGAATGGCGAGCAGTGGAGGCTGGTTCCGCGAACGCTCCACCTCCGTTTCCGCGGTCGCCGCCTCCGCCTGGGCCTTGGCTGCCGCGTCGGCCTGCTCCCACGCCGCCTGGGCGGCCGCTTTTTCCGCCGCCTCACGCTCCTCCCGCGCCTCACGGGCGTCCCGCTCCATGGCCTCCCTGAGGTCGGCGCGGGGGTCCATGCGGCGGGAGCCCGAAGACCCTCCAGTCGGCCCAACTACGGAGCCGCCCGGACCCCGCTCAAGGGAAAGCGGCGCCCTATCCAGCGAGCGGGAAAAGGTTAGGAAGAATGTTCGAACAGGAGAGAACGATGAAAAGCATACGACCAGGCAATCGACGACTTACGCTGAGACCGCCTGAGGTTGCTTCACCGCCTTGCGGAAGCGGGCCGCTTTCGCGGCCGCCTCATCTCGTTTGGTCGCCGCGGTGGAGGCTTTGGAATTCTTTGGCCGACTGCCGAAGAGGATTGACGCGGCCCGGCGCTTCTGTGCGCCGCCGCCGGCAGCCGGCGCGATGGATGAGCCCGCGCCCTGATGGTCGGCCGCCGGCTGGCGACGCGGGGCGACTTCGGCTTCGGCATCATCCAGCCAGTCCTCGAAGCTGGTGGTAAGCCCTGTGCCTCCGGGCTCGGCGTCGTCCCCCATGACGGCGTCTTCCATGGCGGCCGCCCCCAAATCCGGGTCGTCGACGTTGTCCACCGTGCGGTCGGAGACGTACTGGCGTTCTATCCTTGCTGCCCCGGTCGTCGGCGGAAGAAGGGGGTTCTGCTAAGAAGAACCGACCGATCAGAAGCCGGCCATCATAAAGCCGACTACCAACAAAAAGAAGAAAGAGAGGAAAGCTTACCATGGGCGGAGGGTTGGCGCGAGAATACGACACCTTGCCGTATCGCCAGTCCTCGGCGAGCTTGCAATTGGAGATATGATTTACCATGTACGACACCTCCTCATGAGGCATCTCCCTAGTGCTCAGCCGGCTTGGGTCGAAGCGGCCGCTCATCTGACACATTATGTGGGGCCGGCTCTGGAGAGGAAGTATCCGTCGCTCCATGAAGGCGGCCACCAAGTCGGCCCCGCTCAGGCCTTCCGACTGGATCATCACCCGAAGCCGGGAGACGGCAGCGTTCCCGGCCTGAGACAGTGACCTAGACCGGAAACTCCATGAGGGCTGCCTCCCAGCCGGCGGGCCGGCTACGTAAGCCGGCAGGTTGACGTGGTCTCCTTGCTGGGCGACGTTCTTCACGTAGAAGTACGACTTCTGCCAGATCTTCACTGACTGGATTAGGGGGATGGGCGGGAACGGGTTGTTCTCGCCCGACCTCCTCATGGCGATGAAAGCCCCGCAGGGGGCGGGCACGCCTGCGACGACGGTGCCGAGTTTGCTTTGGAAGAATTCCCCCCAGAGCTCCAGCATGGGGAGCAGCCCCAAGAAACCTTTGCAGAGAGAGACGAAGGCCGACAGCAGCATCACCGTGTTGGGCGTGAGGTGATGCGGCTGAAGATTGTAGAACTCGAGGAAGGAGCGCAGGAATCCGCTCGCCGGAAGGCCGAAGCCGCGCAGGAAGTGCGAGCGGAAGACGACCCGCTCGCCCTCCTCCGGTGCCGGCGAGACCTCCGTCCCTGGAGCCAGGCGGACCAGCACGAGGTTGGCGTCGGGCAGGCGCCGAGTCTGGCGGAGGAACTCAACATGGTCCTCATGGACGTTGGAGCCATCCCACGAGCTCGACAGCGCCATGGGAGCAAGACGATGTGGCGGTGCAGTGGCACTGAGACGGGAGGCTACGGCGGCAACGAGAGGAAGAAAGGAGGATGAGAAGGGGCGGAGTGAGAGAGAGCATGCGAACCTCTGTCTCTCCCCCTCCTCCCCCTACTTATAGGCTCGCGTGGCGGAGCCGAGGAGACGCGGCGTGGGGAAACGTGGGGATCGATCATGCCCACTCCCCCACGTCCCGCGTTTACTGCGCCCTAACGGCGAAATAAAATCACCACGGGAAGGCGAGCGGTCCACCTGGGCCGCAGAAGATCAGCGTTCGGGCCGAGGCCTAGGAGTGGTGGGCCCGGGCCTGCGGCGGCGTCCCGTCGCGCGCGTGCGCTGGCAGGGTCTCGCTGCCATGTGGCCCGCAGGAGGGCCCGCGGTCAGCACGCGGGTCGACCACTTTCCCGCCTGCAAGACGCAGAGCTCCCCGAAATCGGCATACACCAGCAAAGCCGACTCTTCAGGGTAGGAAGCTGACCAAGCTTCTCATCCCTTTGTCCGCCTTGAATCTCGATCAGCTTCGGGGACTACTGTCGGAGTAAATAGCCATGGGTAGCCAAGCTGGCTTCCCCTGGCCCTTGTGAAAAAATTACGAGCCCGTCCGGCTCTCAAGAATCCAAGACATGGGGCCACCTTTCCCTTGCTGGCTATCACCCAGGCCGGCTTTCGGAAGGCGGCCCGACTTTAGCCCTCATGAAGAAAGCCATGGGAGGGCGACTTCGAGAAGCCGGCCGCGAGAAGGCCGACTCCAAGAAGCCGGCTCCCATAAAGCGATCGAGACCGTACCCTCAAAGTTTGCATCCACCTAGCAGCGATGTGACGGGGCGTGGCTACAGTGAAGCCTGCCACCCCCGAATCCCGGAGCACGCCTGGCACAGTGCGCCGTACGGAGTGGGCATGACCCGTCCGGCGCGGCACTGTTGCCATGTTGACAGTAATGTCACCCACGACGGGCCGCCAGCGTGGCCCACGAGCGGTGGGCCCCTTCGGGCAGAGAGACGCCCGAAGGCGGCCAGGCCTCCCCCAGTCGGCCCGAGACGGGGCCGGTTCCCCGCAGCCGGCTCGCTTCCCCGCTCGAAGGAGACGCCCCATTAAGGAGACAAGACGCGGTAAGGCTACAGCGATCGCCCGCCGGACGGCGGCACTGTAGCCACGCTTACCGCGACGAAGCCCTCGTCATCAGGTTGAGGCAACAGTAACCAACCACCGACAAGACCCTTGGCAATGGGGCCTGCCTGTTGCCAAGGAGTTGGCAGCCGGCGGGACCCACCAGCCGGCGGGCCCCAGCAGTCGGCGCAGAAGCCGGCGAGCGCAGCCACCGACGGCTGGGCCCCGCGCCCAGTTGGATTACCATTGTACCCCCGGGGGTAGGCCTATATAAACCCCCCGGGGCACCCATGCAAAGGGTTCGGACCCCCAGCTAGTTTTAGACACCGCACAAGGGGAAGAAGCAAGCTAGCCGTGCCCTTCTTCCTCCTCCCACCGAACAACTCAAGGAGCATTGTGTAGCTACTTGTCCATCTAGTGATCACGCGGAGACCCCGTAGAGCAGCAGTAGGGGTGTTATCTCCACGGAGAGCCCCGAAGCTGGGTAAGATTCGCCGGCGTGCATGTCTTCGCCTCATCCCGTTTCCAGGCACCGACGACATCTTACTAGCTCCCACAATGATAAGCCACCCGTTGGCATATGTCGCACCTACCACCCGACGGCCGTCCTCGCCGCCTTCAACCTCGTCATTGGAGGAGAGTGCGATAACCTCGCCGCCCTCCACGCTGGCAAAGATCGCCCGCTCTGCCTCCACGAGCTCCGGGTGCTGCCGACGGAGCTCTTGCATGTAGGCCTCGTCGGCGGCCTTGGCCTCGAGACGCTCCCACTCCTCGCGGTCCTCCCGTGCCATAGCCAAGCTCACCACCCTAGCTCCGGCGGAACAAGGTGGACCGGACATGTGCCGAGTGGGAAATTGAGCCTAGCTACTGCGCCGTGGTAGCGGACCTACCAGCGCTCGTACTCCATGGCCGCGAGATCGGCCGTGTGGAAGCTACTGAGCCACCAGCGGGTGTGGGGTCTCTCGATCTGTAATCTCGGCGACCCACGTCCCCCACCGCCGCTGCCAGACCCCGAGGTAGCACTTCGTCGGTTGCCGGGTCCAGGGGAGGACGGGGAAGTCCTCGAACCGGTGTAGGGGCGCGGCGGCGAGCGGATCGAGGGACCAGCAACGGCGGACCGGTCCGCGGAGGACGATGGGGACACCTCGGCGGCCACCTCATCGGCGTCGGGCGAAAAGGCCGTGATAAACCTCTTTTTGGCCATTGGCTACTCGAGCTCCCCGGCACACAGGCAGAGGTTGAGGATGGAGACGCCGGCGATGGTGGCGACCTACCAATGGTTTCGAGGGTTGTGTGTGTCTATGTGAGTGGAGGTTGTGTTTGAAGAAATACTATGGCAAATGAAAATTTTACTAGGCGGGAGTAACAAGGCGGGGCTACTGAAAATTTGGATCAAGGGTGAGCAGATATTTTTTAGATTGCGAGGGATGCAGAGGCGGGAGTAAAATGCTGGGACTACTGAAAATTTGAATCAAGGGACTGAAGCAGAGAGGGATGCAGAGGCGGGAGTTTTGGGGGAGCGAGCTAGTGTGCTTGACACGCCGGTTGTGGACTATAGCCGACGCACCTTCTCGTGTAAGCCATAGGCATACTATACACCGACGGTGCTCCAAGATATTTTGTACTACCTCTCATACGGTTGGTGAGAATAAACTGTGTGGGATCTACTTGATTTGAATTACAAAATGGGGTCACAGCGGCAATGGACGGTGTTTGAATTGCTAGACCTTTTATCTGCAATGAACATGCAACTGTATGTGTGTCATAAAATAACTGGAATTATTCAGGGTTCGTTTTGACATTTCATACATTAAACTGGTTTTCTAGCCATTTCAGGTGCACAATTCAAAATTAAACAACATGCACATGCTCCGGTGCATACAAATTGGTTCAAAAATCAAACATGTGTCCTTCAGTGCATGCTTAGTTCCCATGGAAGAAATGGGAATGGATTTTTCGGGGTTCATTTGGCCTTTTTTATGAAACTTGGCATGCTATCATGGAGCGGCATCAACATGCCGTGGTGAAAATTTTGTCCCATTTGGGGCAGGTTTGGGTATAAGCTTCTCACAAACCAGAGCTTCTCACAACAAGCATGATGCTTTCGATAGGGAGCGTACCACCTTTGGGGACGAGACAATATCCATTGCCTCTTATTTATTTCAAAAAACTTCTAGTGTCAACATAGAATAACAAGAGTGTTGTGTTCAATCTTGGAATTTTTTGGGGTCCGTCTGGCCTTTCTTATACATTAACTGGGTTTTCTAGGCATTTTATGTTCATAATTCAAATTTGAACTACAAGCACATGCTCCAATAATGCACCGAAGTTGGTTGAATAATCACATGTGTGTCCTTGGGTGAATTTCTAGGTCCCATGCAAGAGATGGGAATGAATTTCAAACACCAGGGCACTGTTGATTGCCGGCAAAACATTGAGATGCCTGGTTTTTAAATTCTAGTAAATCCAAAACTCGTCTGAAATTCATAAAACTTAGCTTGCTATCATGGAGCGGCATCAACATGCTGTGGTGAAAATTTTGTCACATTTGGGGAAGGTTGGGTATGAGCTTCTCACAAATCAGAGCTTCTACAACAAATAATGATGGTTTCGATAGGAACGTACCACCTTTGGGGACGAGACGATATCCGTTGCCTCTTATTGCTTTCAAAAAATTTCTAGTGTCAACATAGAACAACAGGAGCATTTTGTTCAATCTTGGAATTTTCCGGGGTTCGTTTGGCCTTTTTTATACATTAACTGGGTTTTCTAGGCATCTTATGTGCATAATTCAAATTTGAACTACAAACACATGCTCCAATGCACCAAAGTTGGTTGAAAAATCACATGTGTGTCCTTGGGTGAATTTCTAGGTCCCATGCAAGAGATGGGAATGAAATTCAAACACCATGGCACTGTTGATTGCCAGCAAAACGTTGAGATGCCTGGTTTTTAAATTCTAGTAAATCCAAAACTCGTCTGAAATTCATGAAACATGGCATGCTATCATGGAGCGGCATCAACATGCCATGGTGAAAATTTTGTCCCATTTTGGGTAGGTTTGGGTATAAGCTTCTCACAAACCAGAGCTTCTCACAACAAGCATGATGGTTTCGATAGGGAACCTACCACCTTTGGTGACGGGACGATATCCGTTGCCTCTTATTGCTTTCAAAAAATTTCTAGTGTCAACATAGAACAACGGGAGTGTTGTGTTCAATCTTGGAATTTTTCGGGGTTCGTTTGGCCTTTTTATACATTAACTAGGGTTTCTAGCCATTTTATGTGCACAATTCAAATTTGAACTACAAGCACATGCTCCAATGCACTAAAGTTGGTTGAAAAATCACATGTGCGTCCTTGGGTGAATTTCTTGGTCCCATGCAAGAGATGGAAATGAAATTCAAACACCAAGGCACTGTTGATTGCTGGCAAAACATTGAGATGCCTACTTTTTTAATTCTAGTAAATCCAAAACTCGTCGGAAATTCATGAAACTTGGCATTCTATCATGGAGTGGCATCAACATGCCATGATAAAAAATTTGTCCCGTTTGGGGCAGGTTCGGGTATAAGCTTCTCACAAACCAGAGCTTCTCACAACAAGCATGATGGTTTCAAAAGGGAACGTCCAACCTTTGGGGACGAAACGATATCCATTGTCTCTTACTGCTTTCAAATATTTTCTAGTGTCAACACAGAACAACAGGAGTGTTGTGTCAATTTTTGTGATTTTTCGGGGTTCGTTTGGACATTTTTATGCATTAACTGGGTGTTCTAGGCATTTTATGTGCATAATTCAAATTTGAACTACAAGCACATGCTCCAATGCACTAAGGTTGGTTGAAAAAATCTAATATGTGTCCTTGGGTGAATTTCTAGGTCCCATGCAAGAGATGGGAATGAAATTCAAACACCAGGGCGCTGTTGATTGCCGACAAAACAATGAGATGCCTGGTTTTAAATTCTAGTAAATCCAAAACTCGTCTGAAATTCATGAAACTTGGCATGCTATCATGGAGCGGCATCAACATGCCATGTTAAAAAATTTGTCCCATTTGGGGCAGGTTCGGGTATATGCTTCTCACAAACCAGAGCTTCTCACAACAAGCATGATGGTTCCGGTAGGGAACGTCCCACCTTTGGGGATGAAACAATATCCATTGCCTCTTATTGCTTTCAAAAAAAATTCTCATGTCAACATAGAACAAGAGGGGTGTTGCGTCAATTTTTGGGATTTTTCGGGGTTCGTTTGGTCATTTTTATGCATTAACTGAGTTTTCAATGCATTTATGTGCATAATTCAAATTTGAACTACATGCACATGCTCTAGTGCATATAAATTGGTTGAAAAATCAAATCTGTGCCCTTGGGTGCATGCTTAGGTCCCATGCAAGAAATGGGAATGAATTTCAAACACCAGGGCGCTGTTGATTGCCGGTAAAACATTGAAATGACTCGTTTTTAAATTCTAGTAAATCCAAAACTCGTCTGAAATTCATGAAACTTGGCATGCTTTCATGGAGCGGCATCAACATGATGTGGTAAAAATTTTGTCTCGTTTGGGGCAGGTTTGGGTATATGCTTCTCACAAACCAGAGCTTCTCACAACAAGCATCATGGTTTCGGTAGGGAACGTCCCACCTTTGGAGACGAAATGATATGCACTGCCTCTTATTGCTTCCAAATTTTTTCTTGTGTCAACATAGAACAATAGGAGTATTGTGTCAATTTTTGTGATTTTTCGGGGTTCTTTTGGACATTTTTATGCATTAACTGAGTTTTCAACGCATTTATGTGCATAATTGAAATTTTAACTACATGCACATGCTCCAGTGCATATAAATTGGTTGCAAAATCAAATTAGTGTCCTTGGGTGCATGCTTAGGTCCCATGCAATAAATGGGAATGAATTTCAAACACCAGGGCAGCGTGGATTGCGACAAAACATAGAGATGCCTGGTTTTTAAATTCTAGTAAATCCAAAACTCGTCGGAAATTCATGAAACTTGGCATGCTATCATGGAATGGCGCCAGACATGATGTGGTATTTTTCGTGTTCATTTTAAGAGAAGGCGCACACGAATAATGACAACCAACAAAGGAATTTTGAAAAAATAGCTGCCACTTAATATCTCAAACGTTTGTATAATTCAAAACATGTGCATTCTGTTAACCACTCACGTGACGCCACATGTCTTGGTTTTAATGGATGTAGGAGGTGCCGTGCGGACAACTGCTTGACCTTGACTGAATGGGAGGCGTGCGAGCGCAGTCCAGTGCGCAGGCTGACCGAGAGGCATGTAAGTTGTCCTCCAATGCGCAGGCTCACTGGGAAGCGTGCGATCTTTATGTTGCGCAGGCTCACTGGGAAGCGAGCCCTTTGACTTCCTTGGCCGCCCACCTTCCTCTCCATTAATGGCGCCCGAGCCACTGTTTAATACGGGCGGCCTTACTGTTCGCCTCCCATTCCCCTCCCTCCTACAGACCTCCACCGCTATGGCACAGAATGATCATCTGCCACTAGTCTTCAAGTTTTGTCAAGTCGACTCCTAGTCGGAGGAGATAGAAAATAAGGAGGAATGGGGCCTCATGGACATGGCCCAGAATGAGCTGGCCGCGGCGATTGCTGCCCCCGCTCCTGTCCCAGCTCCCATCCATGCGCCCGCGCCAGCGACCATCCCCGTAGCACTATCGTAGAGCTAGAAGCTATGGGCGTCTGCGTCTTCGCGGACCCACGTGAGCTCATGTACATGCCAGCGCCAGCGCCCGTGCCCGTGCGCGCCCCTCCACCCATCATGCCACCGGCCCCCGTGCATTTGGCTGCATCCGCTACGCTAGTGTGCGCCCCTCCACCCACCGCGGCGCCGGTCCCATGCATTTGGTTGCACCCGCCATGCCCGTGCACGTGCCCGTGCGCCCCCCCTCAGTGGCATGGGACGCTGCCGTCGACCGCTACCTCTCAGCGGCGCCAGTTGCCGTCCTCCCGCGCCCCGCCCATCGATCGCGCGACGACATGATGTTTGGTTTACAAGTGAAGAAGATTTTGTGCTGCCTTGAAGACTTCAACAATGGCATCCCGGAGGACGACAACGACAACGATGGCGCGGCACGCCGCCTCCGCCGCCGTCAGAAATAGTTTTTTGGGGTTTAATACTATATCTCAATTTCTCGATCATATGAATATAAATTCATAGTGTGACTGAATGAAAGATATGGTTTGAACAAACTTGCATTTTTCTCTCTTAATGTACAGACTTATCAAACGATTTCCTTTTGAAAAAACGTCAACGGTTTTTAAATATAAAACACTCATTGCAAACATTTTAGTCAGAACACCATATGCAAACCGACAGCTTCCCTGAGAAGCCAAGGCAAAATGTGTCGGGCAAGATTTCTGCATCCCTTCAATGCAAACGGTTGTTTTGCATGACCCATGTGCAACCACGTACAAACAATTGGGTAAGATTTGCATATCTATCATTTTGGGTATGTTGCCATTTCTCAAACTGGAAAGATTGACATTTGTTTATCTAGTAACATTGCCATTTGTCAAGCTTGTAACACCGTGATTTGTCAAAATATGCAGCTACAAATCACTAGCACTATCTAATTTTTGCAACTAAAATCACTAGCACTATTCATATGGACACCACTAGCAGGCGAGAGTTCATGGACGCATATGCAAATGTACCATTGATTACATACAAAAAGTCATCAACCCACAATAACAACAAGGATACACGTTGGATTATTGATCATTTCCAACGAAACATTCTAGTAAAGTTTTTCTCACACGACAAATAACAAAGTGATGAAATGAACTTCAGCTCAACCACTTGTGGCATTGGAAACGCTTGCTTTGAACCAGAAGTGATTCTCTGGGAAGGGCCAGCTACTGTCAATCTCGAGACCAACGCAGGATCGATCATCCAGGCTGAAGCGGCCTATTTCAACACCCATATTGGGACGGTAGGGAAGCATAGTAATGTCCAAGGTATAGATACAATTGCTTCTCAAAGATGGTAGTAATGTTGTGTAAACAGCAGCTGGATCGCCTTCCACAATCATTGGATAGTTTCGTCCAAGGAAGAGCGAGTTTCCTCCGAGACTTTCAATACTGAACCAGGGAGAAGGTGTTGGCGCTAGAACACTAGTATCCATCGCGAATGCCCTGCAATGGATGTTGGAATAGGTCCGGAGAGTGCGACCATATGAGACAACACTTTCTTCCTTAGTAACATCAGCAGTGCCCCGTATACAGACAAGAAGAGGTGATCCATCAGAATAAGTTTCCAGGCGCCACTGGGTATATGGGTCCTGCTCGTCCTCATTTTCGTGAATAAAATTTTCAAGTATAGGTGGTGGAATGTTCACAGGACCATGGAAACACAAGAAGGTTAATTAATTAGTAAAGGGAAACTAGCTAGCCTACATGCATGTGGATGAAATAATTATAATTACGGTGGAAGACAAACATACCAAAAGCATGATGATTCCATGCAAAAACAGTGCCACGAGTGGTGGCAGCAAACACAAGACCCTCGTATTGAATTGCATCACAGTACTCATCCATGTATGGAAACTAATTTTTGAGCAATATCCATCGAGGCGTGGAAGTAAGGAAGGCAACAAGCTTGTCGAAGATAACAACAACTTCATAGTTCGTGTAATCCCAAGAGTGGTTGGGAACTCGACAAATTGATATCTTTCGTAGATGAAAGTTACCATGATCGTATTTGAACTCACGTAGACCATCTGTGTGCTCAACCTTTGGGGAGTTTGAGATTTTTGGAAGTGGAACCCGGTGATGAGTGTACACATTCACAAGTTCCCACTCGCAGTTGTACCCAATATAAACAACCTAATCTTCATTTGCGCTTACCCAAGCCTTTCCCTCAAGCGATGGCATCTTAACATCACATGTATCATTATCAAGCAGCATCAACTTGCACAAGGCGAGGCTTCTGTCATCCCCACGACAGTTGGCAGGGTCACGACGAACAAGATAGGGGAGGTCAAACCACTCCTGGACCCTTGGGTTCCTTGTAATGATGTTATTAGTTGAGTCGAGAATGGTCTTGAATGAACCTTCCATGCTAGCCAAGGTTATGACGTCGCACCGATCAATGAGGTCCTCCACCGCGTCATCATTCAGATCGGGGCAAGAATAACGGGGTCGTTTCCGGCTTGTTCCCTCCATGGAGAAGATGATCAAACAATGGCAGAAGGAAGGGTGAAGGCAAATGGAGGAGGTAGGAAGAGCTAGCGTGTGACAGTAGTTCCAAATCGAGAGGTAAAGGTGAAGAGTTGGTGGACGGTTGCCACGGTATGTGAAGAGGCGCCTAGGGAGCGAATGGTTGCGACAGAGGTCACACACTCACGACAAGGGCCGAGTGAACCGCATGCAATCCCATCGCACAACACACACATCTTGTTAAGTTGAACCATTTCTGTACTCTTGTGTCAACGCAAACAGTTCATCTGAGTGAACCGCATGCTGTATATCCCACACACCTTGATCTGGCTGACCGTTTCTTTTGTGTTGCCTAATCACAAACAGTTCATCTGAGTGAACCGTATGTTGTATATCGCACACATCTTCATCTGGCTGCCCGTTTCTTTTGTGTTGCCTAATCACAAACAGTTCATCCGAGTGAACCGTATGTTGTGTATCGCACACGCCTCCATCTAGCTGCCCATTTCTTTTGTTCCTCCTCATCGCAAATAGTTCATTAAACTGAACCGTATGCCCTTCATCACAGACGCAACTAAAACCTGAACTGTGTTTGATGCATCCATCATCGCAAACGTTTTACACATTTCTGACAGTTTTCATACAGCACCGTTTGCGATTATGGCAACGCACACAGTTTCTCGAAGGGTCTCTGGTCGTAGTGTCGCGTTAGCAGCATCCTGCAGTAGTGTTCACTCCAAAATTCTTTGAACTTTTCAAATGTTTCAGACTTTCTTTTCATTAAGTAGGTATACCCATATCTGCTCAAACCATCTGCGAAGGTCAGAAAATAACGGTACTCGCCGTGAGCCTCAACACTCATCGGACCGCATACATCGGTGTGTACTATTTCCAATAAGTCAGTGGCTCGCTCCATTGTTCCAGAGAACCGAGTTTTAGTCATCTTGCCCGTGAGACATGATTCGCAAGCATCAAATGATTCATAATCAAGTGATTCCAAAAGTCCATCCGCATGGAGTTTCTTCATGCGATTTACACCAATATGACCTAAACAGTAGTGCCACAAATATGTTGCACTATCATTATCAACTTTGCATATTTGAGCATCAATATTATGAATATGTATATGACTACGATCGAGATTCAATAAACCATTCACCTTGGGTGTATGAACACCGAAGGTTTTATTCATGTAAACTGAACAACAATTATTTTCTAACTTAAATGAATAACTGTATTGATCTAATCATATTCATGCTCAACGCAAACACCAAATAAAATTTATTTCAGGTTCAACACTAATCCCGGAGGTAGAGGGAGTGTGTGATGGTGATCTTATCAACCTTGGAACCACTTCCAACACACATCGTCACTTTGCTCTTAACTAGTCTTTATACACTCTGCAACTCCAGTTTCGAGTTACTAATCTTAGCAACTGAATCGGTATCAAATACCCAGGGGTTGCTAAGAACACTAGTAAAGTACACATCAATAATCTGTATATCAAAATATACCTTTCTTCACTTTTTCCATCCTTCTTATCCGCCAAATATTTGGGGCAGTTATGCTTCCAGCGACCATTTTCTTTGAAGTAGAAGCACTTAGTTTCAGGCTTGGGTCTAGCTTTGGGCTTCTTCATGGGAGTGCCAACTTGCTTGCCATTCATCTTGAAGTTCCCTTTCTTTCCCATGCCCTTTTACTAGAAACTAGTGGTCTTTTCAACCATCAACACTTGATGCTCTTTCTTGATTTCTACCTTCGCCGATTTTAGCATCGTGAAGAGCTTGGGAATCCTTTCCGTTATCCCTTGCGCATTATAGTTCATCGAGAAGTTCTAGTAGCTTGGTGATAGTGACTAGAGAACTCTATCAATCACTATCTTATCTGGAAGATTAACTCCCACTTGATTCAAGTGATTGTAGTACCTAGACAATCTAAGCACTTGCTCACTGGTTGAGCTATTATCCTCCATCTTGTAGGCAAAGTACTTGTTAGAGGTCTCATACCTCTCGACATGGGCATGAGTCTGAAGTACCAATTTCAACTCTTGGAACATCTCATATGCTCTGTGGAATTCAAAACAGTTTTGAAGTCCCGGTTCTAAGCCGTAAAGCATGGCGCACTAAACTATCAAGTAGTCATCATATTGAGCTTCAAAACGTTCACAACATCTGCATTAGCACCTGCAACAGGTCTATCACCTAGCGGTGCATCAAGGACATAATTTTTCTGTGCAGCAATGACGATAATCCTCAAATCACGGACCCAGTCCGCATCATTGCTACTATCATCTTTCAACTTAGTTTTCTCTAGGAACATATCAAAAACATAGGGGAGCTACAACACAAGCTATTGATCTACAACATAGATATGCTAATACTATCAGGACTAAGTTCATGATAAATTAAGTTCAATTAATCATATTACTTAAGAACTCCCACTTAGATAGACATCCCTCGACTCATTTAAATGATTACATGATCCAAATCAACTAAACCATGTCCGATCATCACGTGAGATGGAGTAGTCTTCAATGGTGAACATATCTATGTTGATCATATCTACTATAAGATTCACGTTCGACCTTTCGGTCTCCAGTGTTCTGAGGCCATGTCTATACATGCTAGGCTCGTCAAGTTTAACCCGAGTATTCCGCATGTGCAAAACTGTCTTGCACTCGTTGTATGCGAATGTAGAGCTTACCACGCCTGATTATCACGTGGTGTCTCAGCACGACAAACTATCGCCATGGTGCATACTCAAGGAGAACACTTATACCTTGAAATTTTAGTAAGGGATCATCTTATACTACCGGCATACTAAGAAAAATAAGATGCATAAAAGATAAACATCACATGCAATCAAAATATGTGACATCATATGGCCACCATCATCTTGTGCCTTTGATCTCCATCTCCAAAGCACCGTCCTGATTTCCATCGTCACCGGCTTGACACCTTGATCTCCATCATAGCGTCATGGTCGTCTCGCCAACTATTGCTTCTACAACTATCGCTAACGCATAGTGATAAAGTAAAGTAATTACATGGTGTTTGCATTTCATACAGTAAAGCGACAACCATAAGGCTCCTGCCAATTGCCGATAACTTTTACAAAACATCATCATCTCATACATAACGTATATCACATCATGTCTTGACCATATCACATCACCACATGCCCTGCAAAAATAAGTTAGACGTCCTCTACTTTGTTGTTGCAAGTTTTACGTGGCTGCTACGGGCTTCTAGCAAGAACCGTTCTTACCTACGCATCAAAACAACAATGGTGATTTATTAAGTTTGTTGTTTCAACCTTCAACAAGGATCGGCCATAGTCAAATTTGATTCAACTAATGTTGGAGAAACAGGCATCCGCCAGCCACCTTTATGCAAAACTAGTTGCATGTCTATCGGTGGAACCGGTCTCATGAACGTGGTCATGTAAAGTTGGTCTGGGCCGCTTCATCCAACAATACCACCGAATCAAAATAAGGCATTGGTGGTAAGCAGTATGATGATCACCGCCCACAACACTTTGTGTTCTACTCGTGCATATCATCTAAGCATAGACCTGGCTCGGATGCCACTGTTGGGGAATGTAGCATGCAATTTCAATAAAAATCCTATGCTCACGCAAGATCTATCTAGGAGATGCATAGCAACAAGAGGGGGAGAGTGTGTTCAGGTACCCTCATAAACCGAAAGTAGAAATGTTTCACAACACAGTTGATGTAGTCGAACTTCTTCTTGTTCTGACCGATCAAGCACCGAACATACGGCACCTCCGAGTTCTGCACATGTTCAGCTCGATGACATCCCTCGAACTCTTGATCCAGCAAAGTGTCGAGGGAGATTTTCGTCAGCATGATGGCGTGGTGATGGTGATGGTGAAGTGATCCACGCAGGGCTTCGCCTAAGCACTACGACAATATGACCGGAGGCGTAAACTGTGGAGGGGGGCACCACACACGGCTAACAGATGTTGTTATGTGTTCTAGCGGTGCCCCCCTCATATATATATATATATATATATATATAGGGCTGGACTATTCTGTTACCCCCCCCTATATAGGCGCGACGCGCAGACCACCGTAGAATTCCCCCGACCCAGCCCGAACCCAACCCGCCTTTTTCCGCCGGAGGCAGCCGTCGTGGGCGAGCAAGCGACGGCGGCATCCGGAGCGAGGGAGCCCGCGGCGCCGTGACTGGCCAGCGACGGATCCGCCGCCGTCTCCTGCCTCCTTCCGTCGTCGGATCCATCGACGGGCCATGATCCCCGCCTCCTGCCTCCCTCCGTTGCCGGATCCATCACGGGGCCATGATCCCCGTCTCCTGCCTCCCTCCTTTGTCGGATCGATCGACGGGGCCGTCATCCCCGAATCCTGCCTCTCTCCGTTGCCGTATCCAATGACAGGGCCGTCATCCCCGCCTCCTGCCTCCCTCCGTCACCGGGGCTCCTTCTCCGGGGCAGTGATCCCCGCGAGGTGTTGCCTCCCCGGACCTCTTCGCCAGACGTCCACCACAAGCAGGAGCTGCATCAATGGCGCCGCCTCCCAAGAACATGCCAGTACGCCGCCCACGAGAGGAAGAAGAAGAAGTCAGTACACTGGAGGTAATGTCTGCTTCCTACGTTTTTGTGTCAGTACATCAGTTCATCAGTCCTGCTATGAAGAAGAACCTGATCAGTTCATTACACCCCGGCCACTTGATGCACAATTTGGATGTTGAGGTTACTGTCAGTACCTCTAATATGCTAGCTTCAGTTCAAAGCCAAAAAACATAAACTTATGCATCAGTCCAAGTAGCTACTAGGCTTTATATAAGGTTCAACTACCACTTCAACTTGTATGATGTTATTTCTAATAGTACATGCCATGTAGTTGCGTCAGTTTGAACTAGTGAAAGAATGTTGTTGAAAAAATATACACTTGTTACACAGTAAGTTCAATGATACATAAACTAGGAGTACTTCTAGTGTAGTCGCATAAGTTATAGATAAACAAAAGAGAAGACATGCATCAATTTTGTATATATCCATACATCTCTGAAGTTCAATGTTCAGTTTACAAACAGTGCTAAAAAACAGTACATCAGTGTTGAACATTTACGTTCATCAGTTCAACTAAAAACGAAACCAGATACAAAATACAGAACAAAGTTTAAATAACGGCCAGCGATGCAAGTTCAACTTGTACATTGCCTTCAGTGCATGACATGTTACCCATAGCATGTATACGAGAAAAATGCAGAAAAGATTAATCCCAAAACTGTTGAATGTCATTGCAGAATCATGCAAGGTGGCACACGCAGCGAGAGTTTGATGAGCCAAGCAGATATGGGGCACCTCCTGGTTGGATAACACCAGAAATACCACCTGGATACTTCAACAATATAGGCAGATTTCAAGATACACCGGAATCATCAGAAGCACGGACAGGTTCTTCTATGCAGCAAACACCAATATCTGGGAATACAAGCTTTGTCACTGCTGGGTTGCAACAAGGCCAACAATATCCCCAACAATAAATATTTTCCTTCCCTAGCGCATGCAGAAAGCCAAGGACAGGACGCCGTGGATGGGTTGCAACAAGGCTTCCACCAGTCGCTTCGTCAACATCAATCATCTGTGCTGTAAAAGCGGTTGCGGCGGGAAGACTATGCCAAAGAGACAGAAATTTTGGCCGCTCTAGCAGGTTCCCAAGTACAATATATGATCCATATAGACAGGAGCAACCTCACAACGAATCTGAGGGGAGACGGCCATACAATGAGAGACGGAGATCTTCGTCAATATTGCTCCCTCCAAGAGATGCATTGCTATATGTGCCAAGGGTGACACCACCCACGCCCATACACCAGGGTGAACAGCAAACACCGGAGGAAGCACAGAGCTATACACATGTAAGTATAAATATAGAAAAAAACATACAAGCATAGTCCATACCATGGTACTGTGACCACCCCATCTAACATTTTCATAACTGCGTTTTTGTTTGCTCACTGTTGCGTGCAGCCACCTAACATTGAAGCTTATGTTCTGCCAAGACTAGAGATGCGCTTTGAAACTTTCGAAGAAACAAAGAACTTCTACAACGTCTATGCGAAGCACGTGGGTTTTGCTGTCGGGGAAGGCCCCAAGTTTAATACGAGAGCCTACCTTTATTGCACGTGCAATGGAGTCTATGAATCGAAGGTGTCTGAAGCAAATAGACAGCGGAACAAAATGACAGCCAGGACTAACTACGGGGCTAAAATGAGGCTGAAGAAGGAAAAGGATGGAACATTTGTCGTAAAAGAGATAGTCTGAGAACATAACCACAGGCTATAGCTCACCCCCGAAATGCTTGTCTTCTTGCACTCCAACAAAAACTTTGATAAAACAATCTTGGAGTACGTCAAGTACCTGCAGTTCAAAAGCATTGAACACACGCAAATCATGAGCATACTGGGCGGTGATGACCCTGGTAGTTACTTCCTAGAAATGAATGCCAAAGACCTGATTAACCTGTAAGTACAAACTTGTTCTCCTCCCATAAACCGTCTCTATATTTTTTCCTCTGTCGGTACAAACATATTATGCAACGCATGACCTGACACCAGTTCAACATGCATTTTTGAATGAACTTTTAATATGCAGGAAAGCGAAGAATTCAAGGATGGATGATGTGGACGAGGTCCTAAAGACTACCAACTTCTTTAGGGAGATGAAAGCTATAAGCAGGGAATTCTTCTGTGACATGCAACTCGACGAGTCTGACAGAGTTAAGAACATATTCTGGGTGAACGCAAGCTACCGAGGGGCCTATCAGGACTTTGGTGACTGCGTAACATTTGACACCACATATAAGACCAACAAGTACCATATGCCACTTGGGGTGTTTGTCAGTACTAACAACCACTTACAGACTACATTCTTTGGTTTCGCCCTGATAAGAGATGAGGATGCAGATTCATTCAGATGGTTGTTCAAGACATTTTTAAGGTGCATGAGAGGGAAGGCTCCTACATGCATCCTAACAGGTACAACCGCCAAAACCACCCCCAACCACCCCCCTGCCCAAAAAAATAAAAGGAAAATAACATAGTAAAAATGTTGTGTCAGTTCTATTTGTATATATGCACCACCATCTGCTGACCACTCCACGTCTCTTTTCTAATTACCAGACCAGTGCCCTGCAATGGCTTCGGCTATCCCAGATGCTTTCAAGAACACAGTACACAAGTTGTGCCGCTGGCACATTATGAAGAAGTACAGGGAACACCTCGCATACCTATACAACCTGCACGAAGACTTTAAGGATGAATTCACATCAATCCTCAACTGGCCCCTCATGCCAACTGAGTTTGAGGCTGCCTGGAAAAGACTGATGGGTAAGTACAACCTCCATGATGATGCCACGATGGTGGGCATGCGGAATGAGCGTGAGAGATGGATATCAGCCTACTTCAAAGAAATTTTCTGCGACAAAATGACATCCACACAGTGAAGTGAGGGCATGAACTATGTGCTTAAGAAGAACTTCGTAAGTGAGAGACAAAACCTACACCGGTTTGTCAGCCAGGTAAACTCCTGCATCAAAACCAGGAGGCAGACACAGAATCAGGAGACAATTGGTAACCGGGTATAGCTCTATCACCTGTCGTAAGACAAAAAATCACATGCTTACTAAAGTAAAACTTTATTAGTTAGACAAGTTTTTTCTGCGAGAAAACTAACAATTTGGTCATCATTCTTGCATGTGCAGAAGGAACAAAACACGCTGACCTTCTATGGGTTAGACACCCAGATGGCAAAGGTTTACTCACGAGCTGTGTACAGCGAGATCAGAAAAAGGCTAAAACTGAGCACACTCTTCACGGCAACAGAGACGGAAGAGCCCACAAAGTACCTCGTGCGCTACAACCACCCGTAAAAACTGTCTGCATGGGCTCAGCACGCGTTCCAGGTGGTTGCAGACCTCGTGGGAGAAACATATGAGTGTGAGTGCAGTCTATGGGACCACACAGGTGAGGACTAAAAAAGATGTTACATACTGTACTACTTTTTTGCAAAGTTTTTATTCGAATGAAATGACATAAAACATGCACCTCTTCCAAAAAAATACAGGTCTTTTCTGCGTGCATGTCCTGTGCATGATGCAGACAATTAAGGCCGCCAGCATTCTAGAGAAATACATCCTCAGGAGATACACCAAACACCCGTACATCCAGACAACATTCAACAGAAATGACTTGAGGATAGTAGCGTCGAACAAGGCATCCCAATACTGCATTGAAAGCTCACTACTAACGTTGAACATGAGGGTGCACAGAAAAAGCCTGAGAAGCCAAGAGCATATGGCGAGGTCACAGGTCGTCTTGGACAAGCTTGAACAAGAACTCAACTCCATGCACTCTGCTGAAAATGGAGGTGTCGCGGACAATGAAGCCATTGAGCAGGATATTGCTACAATGTTATCTGAGATGAACCATTTGGGAGCTGTTGACCCGTTCGACAATGAGGAAGAGGAGCAGCAGCAACCAGAGCTTTCCCATGTGCACACTCAAGAGCGGCAACATGCTCACATGCAAGATCATGAGATTGATGGTGCTGTAGGCGAATGACATGACAACAGGACATCCTATCGGCAGCAGCAGGAAAGGGTGATTAAACCACCCATATTCTCAAACAGAGAAGGGAGGAAGAGTAAAATGCAAGCAGTGAAAGCAGCAACCAAAAAGTTGCCACGCCCCATCAAGCGCGTGGAATTTGGCCCGGACGACAAACCTCTCGGGATAAGGGCATGCGGATTCTGCAACGTCGTGAGCAACCATAACTACCACACATGCCCACTCCGCACAGATGCCACTGTCAACAAGCAAATGCTGCACAAGCAGATTGGAGCCACCCAGGTTTCTACCAATGGAGACAACACACGTAACAGCTACACTTGCCGCAAGTGTGGGGGAATTGGCGGGCATAATGCCCGCACGTGCAAAGTGGGCAAGAAGGTCAGTGGCGCTGAACAGAAATACGGCAAGGTGCAAAGTTCCAAAAAATCAAATGAAGACGAAGAAGAAGAAGAGTTTGACGAGAATGACGACCAATCAGACGAAGACAATGAAGATGATAGTGTCGGGGACGAGGAAACTGAAACTGACGATGAAGCTGCCAAGGCTCAACCAGGAAAGGCCACCGGCAAGGCAAAACATTCGGGGCCAGTTAGGAGAAGCTCAAGACTGAACAACACGTAATAAGCTTGTAGTCTCAGTTGCCTCAGCACACAATGAGGAAAAATTTCAGAAACACTATCGTTACCAAAACTTATTTAGTTTATCGTCTATTTCTCGATCAGTACTATAGTTAAGATATAATTCGTGATTTGTGCCAGCTAGAGCAGTGACATTATTATGTAAACCATTTGATAATCCTTTTGAATGTAGTCACAAATACATTTGAAAACACTTATCTAGATTTATCTGACACAAACGCTACTGTCGACCAGTAACTCAGCAAAAAATATGTTAAAGGAAATTTAAACTCTTATAATGCATCAGTACTGATAATTCTCAGTCGTTAGTACAAAGGCAGAGTACACATCAGTACTGATATAATTTGTGATTTGTGCTCACTGGAGCAGTGACATTATTATGTAAACCATTTGATAATCCTTTTGAATGCAGTCACAAATACATTTGTACTGACGAAAACACTACTGTCGACCAGTAACTCAGCAAAAATATGTTAAGGAAAATTTAAACTCTTATAGTACATCAGTACTGATAATTCTCACTCGTCAGTACAAAGGCAGAGTAAAACAAACACACCTATGAACAGCTCCAAAAAAACATCATTTTGAAAAAACAAAGCTATGTCTGCTTCTGCTAGTCCCAATTCAGAAAGACCATCAGTACATAAAAATAATTACCTCAAGCAAAATGGGAATATAATACATTCTGTACTGATGAAAATCTAATTTATCTGTAAAAAATACTCACAGATTATCTTGATATAAACAATCCTTTCAAAAATACAAAAAATGTTTTAAAAAACATTAGCATCACATATAGTCTCACTGGTATTTGGTAAGTTCAGTTACATTTCAATCACCAGTCCAAGTACCACAGTAGAGGAGTACAGACCTCCATCCATCACCAACCCTGACGCGTGCAAGTGGGATAAGCAGCCGATAAGTACAGCTTGACAAGACGAATCAGTGCGACAGTAAAATGCCACCATCACCACCCCTGAGACGTGCAAGTGGGATTTAGCAGGTCATAAGTACAGCTTGACAAAACTAGTCAGTGCAGTAGTAAAAAAACATTTGACTTGGACGGTTAGTTCTCCCAGGCCACCACCCGCGCCACCCACTGAGAGGTTGCCACAAGGGACTACAAACGGCGACCCCACGCCACTACACACACTACACCCACGCCCCCGATGAACCGCCTCCCACAAATCCCCGTTGACTCACTGCAAAAAAACCCATTATCTTCCATCTCTCCCTCATTCCCACAAACCACCATTGCCGCTTCCAATTCCACTGCACACAAACCACAAACTTCTCTCTCACAAGCCCACAGCCGCCGGAGGAGGGCGATGGCGTAGGAACCGTCTGCCAAATGTCATAAAGGTGAGCCGTCGGACAAGAGCAGCAACCTCGTCGACGTTCACGTCCTCGGCGAGAAGGGCGAGTACACCACAACACTCATAGGGGGTGAGCTCCACGGCAAGGAGACGCTGAAGATCGTCTGCACCAGCGAACCAGACAAGGTCGGCGAGGTGATCTCCAGGCTCTGGAGGAAGGCTGGCGGCATGACTCGTAGGATCATCGGCGTTGGTGTGCACTACACCAGAGAAGATGAACCTCCCCGGATGGTAGCAGTCCTGCAGTTGTGCGTCGACGACCTCTGCTTGGTGTACCACATCGCAGCGGCCACAAAATGGTAAGCCATACTACTCATTTGCCCTGTTTGGTTTATCTGTTTTATTAGTACTGTATCCTCAAAATTTCATCAAACTTGTTTCCCAACTAGATGTACTAGTGTGCTTTGTGAAAAGTGGATGCACTACTGCATTTTCTCAAGTAGATACACTATAAATGTATTTTTGAACCTGATGCACCGGATTACTATTTGTAAAATCTTGCGAAAGATTAATTTCTGAAGTTGGTCGACTAGTATAGTTTCTGAACTTGATCCAATAGTGTAGTTTATGTACTCTATGTATTAAAAATATGTTTCTGAACTTGATGTAGTGAAGTATTTTCTGAATTTGATCTAATGTTATTTTCAAAATAAAATTAACTAAGCACTTGGTGAAGCACTGTTTATGTGTTATCCTATTCAACAAAAGTAAACTGAACTAGTACCAAAGCAGAACATACAACATTGACTAAAACTATGTATAATCCAAAAAGAAGAATAACATGATGTACTTAATTTAATTTCAGAACTTTGTTTACTAGTTTTTGAAGTACATTCATCCATTATTTATGCTACATAAACATGTACTTCATGGATTCATCGCTTGTAAAACAAAACAAAAATGAATAATTCAAACATCAAAGTAATGCTAATTTTCAAAAAATGTCTCTCCCCTTGCAGGAACAAGCGCCTGAACGAGTTGCTGCAGCATAAGACGTTGTTCACATTTGCCGGTTTCAGCATTGAAAGCGACAAAGAGAAGCTGAAGTTGTCCGGTTTGGAGATCAACCCCAACAAGTTTATCGACATTCAGCGCAAGTGGAGAGTTTCATACACTGGAAAAGAGTATGACTCCTTGACTGATGTTGCAGCCAGCGTCATCCACCCATTCTACAAAGGCATGAAGAAGAACATCAACACGCAGGAAGACTACAAACTATGGGGGACCAGCCCGCTGCTAGACAACCTCATCGAGTACGCAGGAGTAGATGCAGATGCCATGTACAAGGCATGGAGCATGATCGACTACATCGCAGATGGTTCGGAATTTGCAAAAGAGCAGGAGGCTGCGAAATTCTACGACCACCCCTATTGCCCCTTTTAGGGATGAAGATACATCAGAGCCTGCCTTCGTTTTACTTCCGCTTGTGCTTACCTTTTATCTTGTTGTTTCAAATTACTAATTTTATCTTGTTGGGTTGAACCAGTATGATTATGTCGTGCTTGTCATGGTTGAACAAGTTTACTTATGTCATCAAGTGCAATGTTTTGCTTATCTCATTATATAAGTTTAGTTTGGTAGCTTCGTATGTTGTTAATCCATCATTTCAAATTCAAAAGTAGCTTCTGAATGGAACTTTGTGGCTGCTCTAAAGTACTAGTTATGATGCAACTAATCACACAACGTTGTTCCATGTCTAGTTTCGATTCAGTATTGTATAGAAAACATAACATTGAGAACAATCAGCACAATTTGAGTTGCTTAACAACGCTTCAAAAGTTGAAGCAAAAATTCTTAGTACTTCATGTAGTGTTCTCATTTATATGTAGCTGCTAGAAAATTAACATGTACCACAAATAGAAAAAGTTAAGAAGCATCGGCACACACTTATGTTGGTCGCTTGCAGATTAAGAATCACAGTACTAGTACACTTGATCGGATAGTACATACTTACTACAATAAAAAGTACATAGAAGCATCAGTCCGTAAGCGCTACTATGAATGGACTATCAGTACAACTTAGTCTACACGCAAGTACATCTTAAAATGACACTTACACAAAACTGACAAGAACTAGAACAAAAAGTTTTAGTCCAAGTTACTGGTGGAGTCAAGTACTAGATTCAAACAAACAAAAAAAGAAAAAACTGACCGCCCAAGGTCAGGCGCAGACCTTGACGCTGCTAGATACTTGAACTCGAGCCCATAGGCGAATCCCTAGTAATCCGCACAACGCAGCGCCCACCGATCAGGGCCCACAGGTCATGAGAGAGAGCGAGCGCCGTGTATAAGTGCTCAGGTAAGTATTCAGAGGAGTTCGACCAGTGAGCCTCGGCTGCACTTATAAACAGGTCCGGAGCCCCCTCGACTAGCGAGGTGGGACTAAACCCAGAGCGCATGCGCACACCGCACTTCACAGCCGCGCGGACGAGCTATCTGGGCCAGAAAACGGCCCAATAGCCTGCATCGTTTACAAACACCCCACCAATAAGCCCAGTTAAACAAACCAGAGAGCGAGGCAAAGAAATATAAACTTCAAGAAAAATGTTCAAAACTGAAAATATATAAAATCAAATAATAGTTCGCAGGCAATAAATTTAAATACAAAAAATAAAAATAAAAATAATTTTAGCTCTGCACCACGGATGATAAAAAAAGGAGAAAATATGATACAAAAACAATGAACCTCTAAAAGGAAGAGAACTTAATAGCCTATCTGTTAAATGTACATAATTTAAAAACTGAATTAAATATTACTTTCAAGTTCAACTACAAAAATGCAAAAAGTTCAAAACATATAATGTTTGTCAATTATGCTAAATTCTTATTTATATAAATTTTGACAAGTTCAACTACTAAAATAAAAGAAGTTCAAGTATATAATGTTTGTCAATTATGCGAAATTTCTTATTTATATAAATTCTAACTACTTCAACTGCTAAAATGCAAGAAGTTCAAATAGAATTTATTTGTCAATTCTGCTAAATTTCTAATTTATATAAAATCAGTACACACCTCAACGAACGATCTGGTCGTAAAATAATCTCAATCCCCAAAACCACCCAAAAAACAAAAAAAACTCAGTTCAAACATACATATGACATCAGTACTAAAAAGCAGGATCAGTCAGGCCACTCACACAAACTATGACACCAAATTTCAAAACCGCACGCTGTATGAAATTACATTTCAGTTCACATAGCACTAAACCATAAGTGCACTAAAATGAGAATACAAAAACTATAAAGGCCTAACTTAGGTAAGTACAAATGAAAATAAAATAAGTACCAGTTTTGAGCAACAACTCCCAGGGCACTGAAACATGTTTTGAGATAAACTAGTCTATAAGACTTCAGTGGAAAAACAATACTTAACATCCACATGGAAAAACATCACAAAAACATACGTCCCCTAAACAGTCCAAAATGCCATCATCACCACCCCTGAGACGTGCAAGTGGGATTTAGCAGGTCATAAGTACAGCTTGACAAGACTAGTCAGTGCAGCACTAAAACCATTTGACTTGGACAGTTTCTTCTTCCAAGCCACCGCCCGCGCCACCCACTGAGCGGTTGCCACAAGGGACTGCAAACGGGGACCCCCACGACCACCACACCCACGCCCCCGACGAACCGCCTCCCACACATCCCCATCGACGCACTGCAAAATAACCCATTGTCTTCCATCTCTGCCTCATTGCCCGAAACCACCATTGCTGCTTCAATCTCCACTACACACAAACCACAAACTCTCTCTCCCAAGCCCACAGTCGCTGGAGGAAGGCGATGGCGGAGGAACCGTCCGCCAAGCGTCATCATGGCGAGCCGTCGGACAAGAGCAACGACCTCGTCGACGTTCATGTCCCGGCGAGAAGCACGAGTACACGAGAACCCTCACAGGGGTTGAGCTTCACGGCAAAGAGACGCTGGAGATCATCTGCACCAGCAAACCAGACGAGGCCGACGAGGTGATGAGCAGGCTTAGGATGAAAGGCGGCGGCTTGTATCCGAGCTTCATCGGAGTTGATGTGGAGTTCACCAGCGACGATGAACCTCCACAGATGGCGGTAGTCCTGCAGTTGTGCGTCGAGGAACTCTGCTTGGTGTACCACATCGCAACGGCCACAAAATGGTAACCCATACAACTGTTCATTCATCTGTTGTACTAGTACTACTCACTAAAAACTTCATTAAACTAGTTTCCCAACTAGATGAACTACTATAGTTTGTGAAGTGGATGCACGAGTACATGTTTCTCAACTTACATGCATTTCTGAAACTATGAAGTGGATTGTTTCACCAGATTAGCATCTGAAAAGATGTTTATAGAATTCTGAACTTGATGCACCAAATTAATTTCTAAACTTGATGTGCTAGCATAGATTCTGATCTTGATGCACTAGTATAGTGTATAGAATTGATGTATTAAAAGATGTTTGGTGAAGTGGTATAGGTCCATATCTTGATGCACATGTTTCCCAAATTAATTTCTGAACTTGATATAGAATTGATGCACAAAGATGTATCAAGCACTGGTATAGGTCTTTTATTCAACAAAAAATAAAACTAAACTTGAATCAACCAACACATATATCGTTGAATCTGGTAAAATGATTCTTGAATTTGGTGAAGCACTGAAGATAGCAAAAAAGAAAAATTACATGGTGTACTTGAATTTAATTTCAGGACTTTGTGTACTAGTTTCTGGACTACATTCATCCATGACTTATACTATATAAAGCATCTACCTCATGGATTATCACTTTCAAAACCAAAAAGCAGAAGAATTAAATCTTCAAAAAAGTACACTAACCTTCAATATGTGTCTCCCCCCTTGCAGGCCCAAACGCCTCAAACAGTTCCTGCAGGAGGAGAAATTGTACACATTTGTCGGTTTCAACATTGGAGGTGACAAGCGGATGCTGGAAAAGTCTGGTTTGGAGATCAACCCCAACAACTTCATCGACATGAAGCGCAAGTGGAAAGATCCACACACCAGCAAATACTTCGACTCCCTGGCCGATGTTGCAGGAGGCGTCATCCACCCATCCTACAAAGGCACGAAGAAGAAGATGGAAAAGGGAGAACACAAACTGTGGGGGACTAGCCCACTGCCAGACAACCTCATCACGTACGTAGGAAGAGATGCGTACGCCAAATACAAGTCATGGAAGATAATCGACAACATCATGACAGGTTGGGATATTTCAAAAGAGCACGACGCTGACCCCTACTACCACTGCAACTTCGCGGGATGAAGATGCATGGAAGTCTGCATTCGTGTTGCTCGCACTTCTGCCTATCCTTAATATTGTTGTTTCAGATTTGTAGTTTGCTTTCGTTATGTTGAATCAGGTACCTTATGTTATGTGTGTCAGGGTTTGAACAAGTTTTCCTATGTCTATCATGTACATCACTTGCTTATGTCATTCAACAAGTTTGCTAGCTTCCTATTTTGTTCATCAATCATTTGAAGTTGAAGTAGATTGAAGTTGAGACTTGATGGCTGCCACGCAGCACTAGTCATGCAGAAACAAAAATTACACATGGATATTTTCACAACAAAACAAAAACAGTGGCGGACTAACTAAGGACAACATCAAATAGTAGAATTGGACGCTCAGTACAGCTTAGACATTTACGGTAGTACTATCACACTAAGAAATCAGTTTTTAGTTTCAGAAGAACACTAAAAAGACTAAGTTTCAGCCAAGGACAACATTCACTACTAACAGCATCGTGCCAATAGTAGTTAGAAATTTACTGAGTACTGCAACAGGAAAAGCAAAGAAGAATCAGTATGTATTTCCTAGTCACTAGCATGCTAGGACTGAGAGTTCTGGTACACTTGAACAAAACGGTACATTCATTCTACAAAATATAAAATGGAACAGGAAGCTTCAGTTCACATTCCAAAAAACATTGACACACTAAAGAATAACAGTAATAGTAAAACCGAAATGTCAGTACAACTTAGCCTATAAGGCAAGTACTATGATCATACCAAAACATTGCCTTGGGAAGAACCACGGCCTAGAAAACAGAAGGCCAAAACTAAATCAAAAAGATATCAGTTTGACCAAGGAGAAAAATCACAAGAAAGACAACAAAAGCATCAGCCCACATTGACCAGTGAGGAACTAGCTTCAAACAACATCAGAAAATAAAATGATCAAAGTACCAGCACACTTGAAATCTTAGTACAACTTAGTTTATTCGGTAAGTGCTATGATGATACCAATTAATGCCTTGAGAAAGAAGGCCAAGACTCAACGAAATAGATTACAGTTAAACCGAGGACAAAAATTAACAAAAAACAAACAACAGAAGCATCAACCCACATTGACTAGTGAAGTCATTATGAACTTTATACGTCTATCTGCTAAATGTAGCTAATTTCAACTAGTGCTTCAACTTTTACTATGAAGTTCAACTACTAAAATTCAAGAAGTTCAAACAAAAATTTGGCTCTCAAATTTTGCTAAATTTCTTATACTTAAATAAAATCTGGATAGAGATCACGTAACAACTTGGTCGTAAATAATTTAAATCCAAAAAAACTTCAGTTCTAATACATTATATGAAATAAGTTCTACATAACAGGGAAGCGTCACTCCACTCACGCTAGATCCACAAGTGCCATCGTGACACCAAATTTTAAAAGCCTTACGCTGAACGACATTATAATTCAGTACTAACATAACTATACTATAAGTACAAGAAAAGAGGGTACAGAAACTATAAAGGTCCAACCTAGGTTGGGACAGATGAAAATAAAATAAATCTCACTTTTCCAGCAACAACTCGTAATGAACTTGGGAAAACGTGTTTTCAGTTTAACTAGTTTACAAGACTTCAGTACAAAAAATAGAACTTAACCAGAACGAATTCCCAATGAAACATACACAAGTGATATATCACACAACTATCAAAAATCAAAGACATCCAAACACTACAATCAAAGCCTACAATGCTTTCAAGAGATATATCACACAACTATCCATTTCACTATGCGAATGATGACCATTTCTTCCATGCACCAGGAGCCAAAGGCTGAAACTCCTTGGGAAGCTCCGTCACTAGAAGCTGGTTATTCCGGTTGAACACAACTCTATACAGATCCTCAACCTTCCAATCAACAATATGAGGTTGCAAAACAATAAAACAAATTATCAAAAATCATGACACATTAAAAAGAAGAATACACAATCAACCAAACACAGAAAAGTGAAAAGCTCAACTAGAACCCACATCATTATCTTGAATGTTCCCAACGATCTTTTCACCATCATAGGATCCTGCATACTGCAGAGTATAATGGCCATATTCATTTGCCCCTTGAAGTGGAACCTTCACAAACGTTGGTTTCTTTGCAAAAAGCTCCCATTTGGGCTGCTTGCTCGCATTGTACTGAGCATCACCATACACAACCTTCATTACTTGGACCATCCTTGAGATCTGTAAAAAAACCACACATTTTCAGGTCTAATAAAAAGCAGAAACAAATATGCGGAAAAATTAATCCAGTACAGATAATAAATGTCAGTCACAATCTTGTCGCAGTCTTTATGATAATTGTTCTTTGAAGGACGAAGGTTCTTCAGATAAGGTAAAGAGTCAAGGATGTCGACGCTACTTCGGTACTGATTCATGACATATAAGGAAAAGTGGTTCACTTTCTTATCCTTTGGCAAAACCATAGGCTTGAATAGAGGCATCATGATCTAAAAACAGATGACCAAAAAAGAGATGTTAAATATTCAAAATAAAAACCAGCATGACAACAAACAATTAAAACCAAAAATCAGCTAGTAGATCTCACAAGGTCGGCACTGAGCAAGTCTTCATTATCTTTAACATAGCTCTTGAAATCTCTCGATGCACTCTTCACATTAAACTCTTTATTTTCATCACCGTAAAACGTACAGTCAAGCACAACCTGCAAGAAAAGCCAAAAAAGAAATAGACAGGGGAAAAGGATAAACAAAGCAAAGTATTATCAAAACTCGTAAAACAAATAGGCGGTCTTGTTTAACAGAAACAAATGATCTGATTGATTACCGTGATGAAATATGGACTCAGCAATACCCTTTTCCCAGACGCAAAATCAACATTTCTATTGGGATCTTTCTTCCAATCATCAATGAGGAAGTCCATTACATCACCCTCCATCATTTTCCCAGGTGCAAAAACTTCCCAGATGCGTTTTCCAGTGAAGCTGGTTACGCTATCATCGGGCTGAGGTATCATTGAGAATGTATTCCTGCAGCACGGACAAGAACAAAAAGCAGGGGAAGCAAGATAAAGCATTCATAGCAGTTCAAGTTGTATAAAATGTAACAGTTCATGTCACATTTATCTAGCAGTTACAAACAATAGAGGAAAAAGAAGAGGAAACATAATGAGAGATACTCACTCGGCATACTTCTCACATGCTTCATCGCTAAGTAACAGATTATACAACTTGCGAGCCTTCTCTAGGTGAGGGAATTTATGAGGGTGAAGCTGCTGCACAGGGGAGCAAAACTTTATAGGAGCTTTGGGTGCATGCTTCGTGCTTGTAACATTGCCAGAATACAAAGCAGGATCCTTCCTAGCACCACCAGCTCTATGGGCCACTATTCGAGCAAGTGGGGATAAACCCTTGGCAGCAGCAGCACTCCTGGTGACTCTCCCCATGCCAGCAATCTTGTCAAATGCATCATCACCGCTGTCTATCAATTCCACAATGGGATTCTTGGGTGTAGAGGGGCTCTCTGCACAAGCAGCCATAGAACCTTTCAGAGCTCCCAACCGCCCCTTAATAACACCAGACCTTGTCTTTTCTGGAGAACGCCCCTGGCTAAGATCAATAGATATGCGCTCGAGCTTCGAGAACTGGCTGCCAAAGATCCTGTAGTCATGCTCATCAAGATCCAGCCACTCACCTGCAAAAATAAAAAAAATAAAAAAAAGACCGCATCAAGGGTAAAGTTCAAATACATAATTCATGACAGTACCAATCAAGAAGTACAAGCTACAAAAAATTACGAAAGGACTTGCAAGTCAACATCAAACACATCACTAGTTGTGCAGGTATACAGGAAATTCTTCCTAATGTCAAGAATGTCTTCATGGCTATAATCCAACATTTCAATCACTCCATCCTCCCGGCAATGAGAGGTCTTGCAGCTTTGTAGCATAAAGAATCCACAATCATGCCTGTTAACAAAAGAAAATACAAAAGGGTACATCACAAATCCGAAAATACAGGAACACCACCCTCCCAGCAACAAAAACAACTAACAAAAAATCATTAAAAACGGATACTCACGTGTTTTTCTGCTGCGAACCCGCATAAACTCGCAAGAGAAACAATCAATATGCACCGGCGAGAACGGTTTGGCCCTGTCTACGCTGGACTCCCTCCAAAGCATCTTGATGTTATCTATCATAGTCCTTAAGAATCTAACTGCATCACTCCAGGTTTCATCGCGCAGTGAATCAAGACACTCGAAACGACGAAACCTCAAATTCAGAACAATCAAGCACCAATGCCCAGATACGTCGCTAGGCTTCATGGTAGCCGCAAATGACGGCGGATCAAAAGTAGGGAAAAGAAGCTAACAAAAAATCACAAAGGAAAAATGAATTTAACAAATCATAATGAAACAAAAAATTCAGCCTCCAAACAATAAAATAAAAGAAGGAAATTGAAATTTAGAAGTACAAACAAAAATCAGACAATCGTAAGTTCTAATTGAGTAAGAAAAACACTACAAAAAATAAATGCTACTCAAATTTATATTGCAACAAACATATCAGTTCAATTTCCTTGCGACAATAAGTTCAACTTTCAAAAAAGAAGCACACATCATTCATAAGTTCAGGGGTAAAAGCAGGCTACTCAAGTTCACCCCCCACCTCCCAAACTTGCAAGAAAACATGACAGTTCTAGTTCGTGAGTACAAAAAGTTCAAGTTTCACCTACTTGGTCAAAACCATCAGCCCCTGATCTCGTGAACCAATTTAGCACATTGGAATCAATATTTTCATCACGGATCTTGGTCTGTTGTACAAAAAGAACAACAACAGTTAGAAAATTGGCAAAGCAAGTTATCATCCTATCTACAAAGCAAAATACTGACTGTCACCCATCTGGGAACTATCAACTTGTCAGTGTGTCGGTACTTCTGACGTAGAGAATATAAAACAACGTCAGCACTGTCTAAGTTGAGCATGCCAGTGGGGACAAACGCTTTAGCAATAGAACCAACACTAGCATCACATTCTTCATTTTGTAACATCGGCTTGTGACTATGGAAACACAAAAGATTAGATGAATTAAAACTACTGCAATAACAACAATAATCATAGGAGAAAAAGAAAAGGAGACAAAAATGGTACGGGCAAAATCCCAGACTAACCATTCCGTACGTTTCGTGCGCAACCTCGTAACAGCGAAGAAAAACATATCAACCTTAACAACATTACCACTTTCTGCTTGCAGAAAAAGAAGAAAAATAATAAGTTCAATCACTATAAGTGAACATGTCCAAAATACCAAAATTGAGAAGTACGCCTCATTTACAAGTCCTTACCTGCACTATCAGCGTTTGACGACGACGGTAGTTACTGTGATGAGACCAATATGCCTCCAGTTTCAGGGTTTGACGATGGGAGATCTTGAGAGGACACCAATATCGTTGCATTTTCAGGGTCTGTAGAAAGAAAATCCTGGGACGACACAAGTGCCTCCTGCGTCAAGGGGCCAGAAGAAATGGACAGAAGTAAATCATCATCCTCGGATGGCACCTCCCCCACGCTAGAGGCATCTTCCAATACATCACTCTAATCAAGACCTCCAAGCGAGAAATTCTCCGGCGACAAATCTTCATAATCAAAAACATTTTCATTCCCAACAATACCAACACCAGACGATTTGGCATCAAGTATACTGGCAGCACCAACAACCTCATCAGCAACTTTGGTACCAACATCGCGCCCACTACTCAATGGAACACCACGAGCATCATCTCCACCACTAACGACAGCCTCACTCTCAACATCAGTTATGTAAAGAAATAAAAAATTCAGAAAAAATGAATAATATGAGCAAAACTAACAATCAAAATAAGCTAGCAAGAGGTGCACAGAAAAACAAACCTTAGAAGCATTCACAGCAACATCATTGATCTTGCTGCTGCTAACATTCAAAGGAACATCACCAACGGGCGAACAAGGCTCGTCGCCAACAACAGGACCCTGATTCATATGTAATGAAGCAAAAAAACAATGCTATTATTAGCAACAATAAACACAAGGAATTAAACCACAGTAACAAAAAAGGTAGGTATCACCTACAAACTCTTAACGGTGTGGGATAGAAAAATGAACAAGCAAGGCACATTGGTTCGCATGAAAATTCAAGAAATATGTATAAACACAATAAAAATAAAAACAACCTTGCACTTATCAGTAGATGGATCATTAACTCCGCCGTCAACAGCAGCCTCAACATTATGACTGGTCTCCTGCATGAAAAGAAAAATTAATAAACAGATGAAGATGAGGAAGTTCAACTACAATACTGACAGCAGAACAACATAGTAAAAACATACAAAAACCGAGGACTGACTCACATCAACAACAGGGTGCTCCAAGCCAACATCGTTCGTATGGTGATCAGAAACATTAGCCTCAGTACCATCATCAGCCCTGTTGTCAGTGGTAGCAGCCTCATCCTGCTCAATCTGCATGGAAGAAAAATTAATAAACAGACGAAGATGATAAAGTTCAACTGCAATACTGACAGCAGAACAACAAAGTAAAAATTGCAAACACCGAGGACTGATTCACATCAACAACAGGGCACTCCAATCCAACATCATTCGTTTCATGATCAGAAACATTAGCCTCGGTACCATCACCAGCCCTACTGTCAGTGGCAGCAGCCTCATCCTGCTCAATCTGCCTGATAACAACATCTGCACTTTCTTCATATGGCTTGCAACGAGAGTCCTGCATAGTTTTGAAACGCTTCATGTTTTTCAACAGACGAACCGAGCTCTGAACTAGATCAGCAGCACCGTTATGCATATCACCAATAAAAATTCTCTCCATCTCAATATAGTCCACTGCTTCCTCAGCGTTAAACTGATGACGTTCAGGAAGGATACCATTGATACAGCTCAGACTCTCAACTGTCGTAGGGACCTTTTGCAGCTCAGAACACACATTACTTAAAATATGCTCAGCGTGCTCCAACGCAGAAATAGCAACATCAATACCAAAACCCTGCCTCTGTGAAGTACTAGCATTACTAGGGCCAAGGGGAACATAACCAGCACCCTCAACACCACAGCCATCTCTCAACTTATCGTGCAGAGATGAAAACTCACGAACCTGAGACAACGGCATCTCCAGGACTGGACGTTTATACACTCGGAAAAAACAACCTCCTCTTGAGTTTTCCACTACAAACAAGTGGAAAAAAGAGTTAATTAATCAATGCAACACAAAGGGAAAAATAAAACATGATATTAACAGATTTAAATCAACAGCACTATCAATCTTTAACTGTCAGTGCCAATTTGTTAGTATTTACCGATAGGACAGTTGAACAAAGATATACAGTTCAACCACACATGAAACAACAGTACTAAAAATCGTACCTAAACCTCACAATGCTTAAGAAATGACAAAATCTAAACAGGTAAATCTCCGGGACACATGTTCACTCCAGCAAAAATAGCTATACCTAAATAAAAAAAGGTCTGCAAGACACGAAAGAAATAAAACTCACCGGAAGCTTCCCAAACACCCAAGTCTTTGGATCTGCATTGCCTTTTTTTATCAAAACTGCATCAACCAGATCAGAAAGCTTGACAGGATCCATGAAACATATGCGGGGGACTCGCATGTCAGGCTCCGCAGTCTTGCCACGGATAAGGCAGTCAAGGTACATTAGTACTGGCCCTATAGCATAGCCTGGGATTGCCTTCCCAAGGGTAACACCATCTTGGTACCTGGCAACAGCCCTTCTAAGCTCATCAATCATCAGCTGACAATAATCCATATTAGCTATGTCCTCAAAGACGAGACCCTCAAACATTGCTGCCTCTCTGGAAACACGCGGGGCGGCACCAGGCAACACAACCTTCATAACACAATAATGAAGAACACTTTCAGAGCAAGGTCATCTTTGCTAGGATCATTGACGAGCACCTTGAGCTTATTCCTCAAATCCTTTGTCTTGATATCTTTGTTCCTGCTAATGTCAAGCTCCGATCTTAACTTCATCAGAGCGTCGTCATATCCATCCTCTGACGGCCTTGGCGGAGAACGACCACCACGAGGGAACCCAAATAATTGTTGTATACCATCGCTAGTGATGCGAAGCTTCTTATTAGCCTCGCCCATGTCAAGAGTCATCGTATCAGGATCTATCCTCAGGTACAAAACTCCCATCAGAGGGCGGGAAATGTTAGACTTCACCCTCCAATTGAAGATAGAACCAAAACCAGCTGCACAAACCCTAGCCACATGCCGACTCTCAAGCAATTTAGGACAAGCTTCAACCTCTCCCAACGAACATCGCACAGTCAAGTTCAATTTCCATTGGTCACCTTCATCCAAGGCAACTTTTCCGGCATTGCCTCCCACCGGCTTGACCGGACTCATAACGCTAACAGGCTGTAATTGAAAATAAAGAAGACACGCTTTAAATAAATGAATATAGAAAACAAAACAAGCATAAGAAGGCAAGTAGAAAAAAGAAAAGATTGCACAAGTTCAACCCTTGAAACAACATCAGTACCACCCTCGATTGATGCAAACAATGACCAGCCTCGCCTGGCCAGCATACCAGCCCAGACACAATTAAATCATTGCAAGTACAACTAGTGAGTCACATACAGTACAAAACACGTACCACTGCAAATTCATCTTCAGAATCAACTTCTATATCATCTTCTTCAGATACAACATCTTCAGCTTCGACACAAGCACGCTTCTTCACACCTTTGTTCACCTTCGTAGGATGAACTTTACGCTTATTATTTTCTTTCAACAAAGAGCGCTCTGGAAGAGGAGGCGAAGAAGGCTTCTTATTTGTCAAAACCCGTGGACTATGATGGACAGGGGTGCCACCAAGTTTGCTTGGACCAATCTTCACAGCAACACTATCCTCATCAGCTTTGCTATTACCAGGTTGGGAACCATCTTTCACACGCGGGCTACGCCTCTGTGTGCCATCAGGATTTCGATCTGACATCTTCCTCTTCAAAAAAGTTTTCTTCTCCTTAACTGCATCATAAGTAAACACTTGCGTCAAACGAGTTTGCATCAGGTTTGTCTTCACAGGCATGTCACTTCCATGAGATCCAGCATCAACAGTTGAAAAGGCCGCGTCACCACCTTCATCACCTAGACCTTTAGTAGCTTGAGCAACATCCCGATCACTTCGTTGAACACAGGCAGCCTTTTGATGCTGTTCCAACTCCTTTCTCCTTTTGAAATCACACTTCTTCTTTCTTATCCTTTCATCCTCGAGCTGTAACTGCATAGGAACATCCTCAGCCAGAGTAACAGGCTCAGTGCCATCAACACTCTATGACTGAGTAACAGACAACTGCAAGCTGCCATCAACATCATCAATGTTAAGAGAATACATTCCATCGTTAATATCTTTGACAACATTAGCAATGTCCTCAGGAGCACCATGGCTGTCATTAACTGCATAAACCAACAAACATAAGCACGCACATATAAAATCAAAAAACAATTAACATTGCAGAGACAAGATAAATAAAGCGCATAGCATCATACACAAAACAAAAGGAACAACTGATGTAGCTAAGCATATTTATGTATTCAAGGCTGATTAAAAAGAGCAAATATAAGGGAAACACCAGCAACATCCGTAAGTTCTTCTAGCGGATTTGGTGTCTCAAAAATAACATTCACAAGATCTTGAAAGTGTTCTGATTTTTCAGAATCAGGAGGCACCGGCACTCCAACATCTACAACAACATCATAATTAGCAAAAAAGTACATGAACAAGCAATCAGTTCAACTATATGAACACTACAAGTGCACCCAATAAAATAATATGAACCCACCACTAGCACAATAAACTTCAGAATGAAAACTCTTTCAACATCATGCCCGTTCTTCACTAACTACTACAACCTATTCAAATGCCAGGACAATAGTTCAAAATACAGATGGTGATTAGTACTACAAACTATCTGTAGGTCACATCAACCGCCAAAACTATACACACAACACAATCTAGGGCAAAATTAACAGCTATCAAAATACATACAACTTATAAAGTCGATACGACAACAACTATACAACCTAAAAACCAGATCTGTTAAAACATCATCCAAATTACAAGGAAAATCACCTGCATTCAACTTGTCCGGACTGGATGATGCACCCATTGAGATCTACAGACCTAAAATACGCCGAACCAGATCTGCAATACACATGAACAAAAATTAGGGCTCTGACCTATCTCAGAAACGAAGCACGCCATACGAAGCAATACTCTTACAAGCAAACACAAAATCCGCCATGGAATCGCGTATCACTGTCGCCAACCGCTCGTTCAAGAGCAAAGGAACCCTAACGAATCCAGCCCGAGATAGTAAGAGAGCAAGAGCTTAGAAAATAGAGGCAAAACCTATACATAAGAGGACACAATGGAAGTCAATCACAGACCAAAAGGAGCAAACAGAGCACCCAGACCTCCACCCTTGGGGTTCAACCCGCCGGCCAACGCTCCCGCGGTGAAACAGGAGAAGCAACTTCTCTGCGAGAAGAGGGGAACGGAGAAGGAATCGATTTGGAGAGGGGAGCGGAGCGGAACGGGGGAGAGCGGAGGTTAAAAGGTGAGTGGGAGAAAACCGATGGCTAAAGCCCAGAACCGTGGCGAAGTCCACTATCTCTGGGCACTTACCAAAGATAATAGCAAAAATTAAATACAATAAAAAAATTAATATAGAGGGAGAAAACAAACAGCCAAAGTACAAATAATAACTCACAACAGTATAATAAAAATTATCAAAAAGTATAAATGAAATAATAATTCATAACGGTGCTAGTATTTCCCCTAAAAAATAAAGATAAGATAATGGTGGAAAATCATGTACTACTATGCCCCCCGGTGCGGTGCGGGAGCAAGTCATGTTACGGAGATGTGTCAATACAACTATGCACCTCGGTGCGGTGTGGTGCGGGGGCAAGTCCATACAAGGAAGATGTGTCAGTACAACTATACCCCTTGGTGCGGTGCGGGGGCAAGTCATGTTACGGACTCGCCTCCGCATGCAACGTCGCGGCACGCCGCGTTGTCGTATGCTACGGCTCGTTACTGGCTCAGCCTTGCCGGGATGGGGGAGGGGGTCCCCCCTCCCCCCGGCTCGGCCTCGCGCTAACGCGGCAGTGTGCCCGTTTGACAAGCGTAGTGTGGTTATTCTGTTCTGCCCCCACACACGCACCCACACACCCCTAAGATAGATAATCGGGCCAAGTCCATACAAGGAAGATGTGTCAATGCAACTATGCACCGAGGGGCAGTGCGGTTATTCTGTGCCCCCCCCACACACACACGCACCCACACACCCCTAAAGATAGATAATGGGGGCAAGTCATGTTACGGACTCGCCTCCGCATGCGACGCCGCGGCACGCCACGTCATCGCCTGCTACGGCTCATTCCTGGCTCGGCCTCACCGAGATGGGGGAGGGACCCCCTCCCCCCCAGCTCGGCCTTGCGCTAGCACGGCAGTGCGCTCGTTTGACAGGCGTAGTGCGGTTATTCTGCCCCCCCCCCCACACGCACCAAGACACCCCTAAGATAGATAATGGGGGCAAGTCCATACAAGGAAGATGTGTCAGTACAACTATGCACCGAGGGGCACTGCGGATATTCTGTCCCCCCCCCCTCACGCACCCACACACCCCTAAAGATAGATAATGGGGCAAGTCATGTTATGGACTCGCCTCCGCATGTGACGCCGCGTCGTCGCCTGCTACGGCTCGTTCCTAGCTAGGCCTCGCCGGATGGGGGTGGGGGGGTCCCGACCCCCCTCCCCCACCCTCCCCGGCTCGGCCTCGCGCTAACGCGGCAGTGCGCTCATTTGACAGGCGCAGTGCGGTTATTCTGCCCCCTCCAAACGCACCCACACACCCCTAAGATAGATAATGGGGGCAAGTCCATACAAGGAAGATGTGTCAGTACAACTATGCCCTTTGGTGTGGTGCGGTGCGGGGGCAAGTCATGTTACGGCTCGTTCCTAGAACGAAACTCACAAGAACTAGAACAAAAAAGTATCAGTCCAAGTTACTGGTGGAGTCAAGTACTAGATTCAAACAACAACAAAAGGAAAAATTGACCACCCAAGGACAAAAAAGTATCAGTTCGAGTTACTGGTACAGTCAAGTACTAGATTCAAACAACAACAAAAAAGAAAAAAATTGACTGCCCAAGGACAGGTGCAGGACCTGACAATGCTAGATACTAGAACTCGAGCCCGTTGGCGAATCCCTAGTAATCCGCACAACGCAGGGCCCGCCGACCAGGGCCCATAGGTCATGAGAGAGAGCAAGCGTCGTGTATAAGCGCTCAGGTAAGTGTTCATAGGATTTCGACTGGTGAGCCTCGACTGCGCTTATAAACAGGTCTAGAGCCCCTCGACTAGCAAGGTGGGACTAAACCTATAGCGCACGCGCACGCCGCGCTGCACAGCCGCACGGACGAGCTATCTGGGCCGAAAACAACGTCTCAGGCAGATGGCCCAACACATTACTTCGCCCCATTACAAAATTCCAGCCGATCACAAAGGACAAAAAAATGCAAATAATTTAAAAAAAACCTCACAAGAAATAAGTTCAAAAACAAATAATGTAAAAAGTTTAAACACATCTTAATTCTAAGAACTAAGAAAAATAAACTATATATATTGGAATATTAAACGTAGAAGATTGTAAATAAAAATTTCAGAACCAAATTTATAAAAAGTTCAACTACTACAATTCATAAGTTTCAAGTAAAAAAGTACTGGGCAGCAAAGATTAAAATCTTTTAATTTTGAAAAATACTAGAATTATCATTATTCAACTGTAAAAAAGAAAAAATGTCCTTCAATATTCATGTAAAAAAGTAAGAAAAAATGTTATACAACAAAAAATTGATTGGTAATTGACAACCTAAAATAGTTCAGTACTATCATTAACAGAATGTAAGTTCAGCAAACTCAAACCCCAAAAAGGGGTTCTACAAACATCATCACTGTATAGTTCCGTCTGCGAGCTATGTACATGAAAATATACCAGTCAAAACAAAGGATGTCCATCAGTTCAACTATAGAATTGTTCAAGTACTAACATAAAGAATATATAAATAAAACAGTTATACTTGAGCAAAACAATAGGAAAAGCATTACATAAGTTGTTCCAAACCATCTGATAATACAATAGAATTCAACAATCTCACATGCAAATGTTTTAAAGAAAAAATACTGCAACATAATCAACCACACACAAATCTCACAACCGGCGTCATTTGCCACATTTAAACCTACAACACATAAATTCTGAATGTCAGAGAGTCATCTTCCCTGGAGAACATAACCATAACCACATCATCATCCTCAAATCCAGACTCTTCCACAAACTCCTTCCACCCAGTAGTTAGGTTGATGCAACCATCAAAGTTGATGTGGTAGGCAACTTCCATCAACTGATACCCATTTTTGTCTGAAGTCTCCATCTTCAGAAACTAGGAGCAACAATCCTGATCCTGGGTGACATTTTCTGCAAACCGGCATGGGAGTACAAAACAAAGTGAACACTTGACATAACTGAATTTTTACACTGATATAGTAATGGTTTGCATAACAAAACTGAAAAAAAAATCTGAACCAAAAGAATAACACAAAACTAACTACTCATGTGAACTGACTAAAACTGAAGAAATATACATATCAATACACCAATAGTAAAAACATCTGACAAAAAATAGAGTAAGGATTATACAAAAATGGATAAAATACTGTTAAGTAATGAACAAATACACAAAGAAATCCCTACTGTTAAATTCTGACAAAACCAAATAAAAAATATAGACAAACTATTCATAAAACTAAACTACAGATTCAGTCCATGGAATTCAAAAATAGACCTACAAAAAAGTAGAAAAAACGAATAGAAACACATACCCATGATTCCTTCAAGTCACCAACCGTCAGGCGACAAACATAGGGTGCACGAAAACCATGGTTGCTGTACAGAAAACAAGAAAGTTGGCCACGGCGCTGAGTCTGGGTGAGCTCCAAACCAGATTCGTGCACACGGCCTTCAGCTATGCGTGCCATCTTTGCCAGGCATCTGCATGAACAATCCTCCATGGAAAACACAAGGATAGGGAAGAAAACAACAGAGATAAGAGGGAGGAACCTAGATCTGATTCTGGAAGAAGGAAGAAAAAGGATGGGGAGACTGAGCCACACACCACACATAGATGGATGGAATAGCCAGGGAGACTTGCAGATTATAAAAATAATAAATAGGCAGGTGGGCAGCTAGCTGGTAGAAAATAATTATTATACAAGCCATGCAACTTTTGATCACAAATCAGTTCAACTTAAGAGAAAACAGCAGTTCAAGAACTGCACATGACAAACATATGCAGATAAAACAACACATTCAGAGGGAGACAGTTGAATTCATTTATTCATTCAAACATTTGCTCCCTCACAACACAAATCTTAAAAACATAACATTCACTACTTCAGTAATAACAATCAAAGAAACGATGCCATTTAGCCCTGGTGGATGGATGTGGAGCCGTGGCTGCTCTCGCCCTAGCCCAACTGATGATCTAAACATGGTTCCTTCCCCTGCCATCTGGGAAAAGAAACTCCAGTTCATTGGAGTTGCAAGTATCCATCACCACGTGCGGAAGACGTCTGTTGAACTCTGCATCCACTTCCTCCTCGGCAGCACGTCGTGCCATCTGCTTGCGCCTGCGCCTCCTCCTCCTCTGCTTCGCTGCTGCAGCCCTCACATCGACGGCTTCCCCCTCCTCCTCTGTGACCTCTCCCAGCTCAGGATCCATCTGGCTTTTCTTTTGGTTGCAGTTGGTGGAACGAAAGTGATAGAGGGCTCGGGCTTTATACTAAAAGTGCAGAGGGTATGGGGTAGGTAGCCAATACAAAATACTTGCTCCGATGTCAACACATAGTAATAAAAGCTTTGACATGGATCAGTCCAACTACACATACGGCAGCAATTCAAAACAACACTGAAAAACACACAACTTAATTACACAATTTGACCAGATTACAAGAAGTCATAGGCTATAGTCAGCCACCAAACACCATCTCCGCCAATGACCAAATCACATGGTAATTCGGGGTGGAAACAACTCAAGAACCAAAGTTGACAACAAAAATCTAATCAGACAATCCTCAACTATCTCACTGCAACACCAATTCAAAAATAAAACATCAGAAAAAGAAGAACACTTTTCCATGGCGGTGATGGTCAACAACTAAGAACACCAAAACTTCTAATCAGAAATTACAGTCAAATAATCTCGAAAAACTCTCACCCACAGATCATTCTCACATCCAAAACAACAAGCAGGTCGTAAATTAAGGCCTACGAACACCACGATAAACACCAACGCCCAAAACACGTCCGCCTCCAAATGCCCACGCCGTCACCTCCGATGACTACGCATCGCAAAACATGACCAAGTGAGCATGGGCACGTGCGGAACACCTTACATGTCTCCTCTAGCAACGAATGGCCCGCAGCATTGCGCCTGAGAATGCCCAGAAGCTCCACGTTGCATCCCCTGTTTCCGCCCGTCGTACACGCAGGAAGATCAGTTCAGGTAGAAAACCTCGTCAGTCCAACCTGTGAACTATGTCAGTTCAAGAAGGGTAACAGAATAATATTCTGTTACATGTTACGCGTAACAGAATAGCCCAATATATATATATATATATATATATATATATATATATATATATATATATCCACTAAGGGTTTTAGTCCTTTAGCTTTTTAAGGATCGCCTAGAGATATCCTTATTTGACTTGTTTATTTTAGTTCTTCACAATGTGATGCTCTATATGTGCAACTATTTGCCGTGCAGTTCAATTTCATCAATAACAGTTTCAACAATACCACTATGAATTACGATATTTGGTTGTTGTTAAGGATATTGTAGTTAACATGTCTTTTCGTTTTTCAATTGTTGTTTAGCAACATGCATTGTACTAAATTACTAAATATGTAATCCCAGGCTACATAGCAACAAGGAAGAGTGTTACCTTAATGTTCTGATGATGTCTAGATATACATGTAATAAAATCTTATATAATGGGATGGAGGGAGCATTGTACTACATCATTTTTTAATTGTTGTTTAGATTCTAATATTAACTTGGTGCTTTTAGGTACATATATCATTGCCAAGGATCCACATTTTAACCTTTCTGCATATGGGGCAATGAGATATTCATGAACCAGCATCAAGTGAGGAAACTGATAAAGATTTTTATTAAAATGGGTCAAAATATGTCAATCGAACTATTTGTTTACACTTTATGCAAGACAATAGTGGACTGCGGGATGGTAAGTAAGAACCCTGTAGCCTTCTTTTTACTGCCCGTAATGAGTTGTGTTAGATGACAATATATGAATCTTTTTTCTTTTGTAGTGGATCATGAAGCAGTTTACTCAAGATTACCTCTGAAACTACATGATTGGCGGTCGGCCATCACAAGGGGTTGGACTAGAGTCCTGCATGCCTTCTGCATCCAGGAGAGCACAATAGGGACATTCTACTTCACCTTGTTCAGTAACCGGAATGTCTGTCGCCTCCTTCTTTACCATCTGTAATAGTACCAGTATAGAACCCTGGTTCATCATTCTTTATTTGGTGCTTATGTAATTCTTAAACACATGTACCTGTGAATCGAATAATGCATTGGTCGTTTGAACCTGATGGATATGAATAAAGCTATAGCCTACTTTCAAGTTTAAATTAGGTACAGTTTTAAATAGCAGCAATTAAATTAGGGCGAAATTACGTTGTGCAGGTCATTACGGCACACACGGTTGGTAAAACACAAAGGTTTGCGATATACACCATAATCCAAGATGATTCATAGAGAAGAGACGTGTGCAAGCATGCACACTGTTGCCATTTGCAAAGTGTCTGTGATGTCAGACACTATCAGATGCGGTGCGGGAAAACTAAATGTGTGTGATTGTCTACTTATCATACACGGTTTATAATCCTGAACTGTTTGTGATGTTCTAGGCATCATAAAACTCATGTGCCTGGAATCTGCCTGGAAAGCTCTCGTGCCTGGAATCTGCCTGGTTTTAGGTAAAACCACAAAACTCTGACTGCGATGGCAGTGTGAGCACAAACGAGTAGCAAGGATGAAGCGTTTGGGATATTCGAGATATCATAAACGGTTATATAGGGACAACTATATGCATCGAGGCTCCCTATCATGGTTTCTGGGTCATGAGGGAAGGACCCCCTTATCGCCCACACTCACTTGGCGACGGTTCCAAATGCTGTCGTGGAAAGGGTTAAAAACCATTTGTATAGCACCGACGCGCACCAGTGACATGAGGAGGATGCTAATATGGCTTCAGTGGGGTATACGCCTCCCTGTAGTTAGGAGCGGACACGCACATGGACCTTGGTTATACAGACTAAGAGGTGGTGCAAGATAAGCCAAAACGATCCTGGAAGAGGAAGGTTTATCCTACATCTGTCGTGCGTAGAAGCGCGAGAATACTATTCAAACAAAAATTTCATGATAAAAAATGAGAGGAATCTTTTGGAATAGTAGAGGTCTAGTGGACTTGGCTAAAAGAAGGTTCCTTGCGGAAGCATCTGTGGGACATAAGTTGGACTTTATTGCCTTACTTGAGAGGGGTCGGGATAATTTTACATCACAATCTTTTAACACCATATCTGGTGGTTCTGATTTTGATTGGCACTGTCTACCCCCAAGAGGAAGGTCCGACGGGATTTTACTTGCAGTCAAGTGCGAGACGCTATCAGTTATCAATGTTGTGCTTGGGGACTTGGTCGTCAAATTCAGGGTGCGCTCGAAAATTGATGAGATCCGATGGGCGCCAGTTTCTGTGTATGGAGCCGCTCAACCGGAAATCAAGCCGGATTTTTGATGACCCACAAGTATATGGGATCAATCATAGTCCTTTCGATAAGTAAGAGTGTCGAACCGAACGAGGAGTAGGAGGAAATGACAAGCGGTTTTCAGCAAGGTATTCTCTGCAAGCACTGAAATTATAAGTAATCAGTAGTTTAATAGCAAGATGATTTGTAACGAGCAAGTAACAATAACGGTAACAGAAGTGCAGCAAGGTAGCCCAATACTTTTGTGGCAAAGGACAGGCCAAAACGGTGTCTTATGATAAGCAAAGCGTTCTTGAGGGTAGATGGGAATTTTGTCTAGTCACTTTCATCATGTTGGTTTGATTTGTGTTTGCTACTTTGTGAAGGAAATATGCCCTGGAGGCAATAATAAAGTTGTTATTTATATTTCCTTATATCATGATAAATGTTTATTATTCATGCTAGAATTGTATTAACCGGAAACTTAGTACATGTGTGAACACATAGACAAAACAGAGTGTCCCTAGTATGCCTCTACTAGACTAGCTCATTAATCAAAGATGGTTAAGTTTCCTAACCATAAACATGTTGTGTCATTTGATGAACGGGATCACATCATTAGAGAATGATGTGATGGACAAGACACATCCGTTAGCTTAGCATAATGATCGTTAAGTTTTATTGCTATTGTTTTCTTCATGACTTATACATATTCCTTTGACTATGAGATTATGCAACTCCCGAATACCGTAGGAACACCTTGTGTGCTATAAAACGTCACAACGTAACTGGGTGATTGTAAAGATGCTCTACAGGTGTCTCCGAAGGTGTTTGTTGGGTTGGCATAGATCAACATTAGGATTTGTCACTCCGTGTATCGGAGAGGTATCTCTGGGCCCTCTCGGTAATGCACATCATAATAAGCCTTGCAAGCAATGTGACTAATGAGTTAGTTACGGGACGATGTATTACGAAACGAGTAAAGAGACTTGCCGGTAACGAGATTGAACTAGGTATGAAGATACCGACGATTGAATCTTGGGCAAGTAACATACCAATGACAAAGGGAATTACGTATGTTGTCATAAGGTTTGACCGATAAAGATCTTTGTAGAATATGTAGGAGCCAATATGGGCATCCATGTTCCGCTATTGGTTATTGATCGGAGAGGTGTTTTTGTCATGTCTACATAGTTCTCGAACCCGTAGGGTCCGCACTCTTAACGTTCGTTGATGATATAGTATTATATGAGTTATGTATGTTGGTGACTGAATGTTGTTCAGAGTCCCGAATGAGATCACGGACATGACAAGGAGCTCGGGAATGGTCCGGAGGTAAAGATTCATATATTGGATGATATGGTTAGGCCAAGGGGTCAGGCCCATGGCGCTATAGGTCGGTGCAAAAGATAGTTTTGCGGAGGTCACAGGCCAAACACCGGAGACCCTGGCGTCTAGCCCAAGCCCATGGTGTCTGGTCCTGGAGTCCGAGTGGGACTCTTGCCTTTCGGGCAAAACCGACTTTGAGGAGGCTTTTACTCCAAGTTTCGACCCCAGGGCTCAACATATTAATAGAGGGGCAGGGCTAGCACCCAAGACACATCAAGAATCACCAAGCCGTGTGCCGGCAACTCCGTCCCCTCTAGTTTATCCTCCGTCATAGTTTTCGTAGTGCTTAGGCGAAGCCCTGCGGAGATTGTTCTTCACCAACACCGTCACCACACCGTTGTACTGCCGGAACTCATCTACTACTTCGCCTGTCTTGCTGGATCAAGAAGGCGAGGACGTCATCGATCTGAACGTGTGCTGAACGTAGAGGTGCCGTACGTTTGGTACTTGATCGGGACGGATCGTGAAGGTGTATGACTGCATCAACCGCGTTGATAAATGCTTCCACTTTCGGTCTACGAGGGTACGTAGACACACTCTCTCCTCTCATTACTATGCATCTCCTAGATAGATCTTGCATGATTGTAGGAAATTTTTTGAAATATTGCGTTCCCCAATAGTGGCATCCGAGCCAGGTCTATGTGTGGATGTTATATGCACGAGTCGAACACAAAGGATTTGTGGGCGTGGGTATATACATATTCCTTGCCGTCACTAGTCGTTTCTTGATTCGGCGGTATTGTTGGATGAAGCGACCCGGACTGACATTACAAGACCGCGTTCATGAGACTGGTTCTACCGACGTGCTTTGCACACAGGTGGCTGGTGGGTGTCAGTTTGTCCAACTTTTGTTGAATTGGATTCAATGAACATGGTTCTTTCTGAAGATCAAAAAGCAATCACTATACCGCGTTGTGATTTTTTATGCGTAGGTAAGAATGGTTCTTGCTAAGCCCGTAGCAGCCACGTAAAACTTGCAATAACAAAGTAGAGGATGTCTAACTTGTTTTTGCAGGGCATGATGTGGTGTAATATGGTCAAGGCGTGATGATATATAAATATTTGTATGAGATGATCATGTTTTGTAAAAGTTGTCGGCAACTGGCAGGAGCCTTATGGTTGTCGCTTTATTGTATGAAATCAATCACCATGTAATTGCTTTACTTTATCACTAAGCGGTAGCGATAGTCGTAGAATCAATAGTTGGTGAGAGGATACGTCCCCAACGTATCTATAATTTTTTATTGTTCCATGCTATTATATTATCCAACTAGGATGTTTTATATGCATTTATATGCGATTTTATACGATTTTTGGGACTAACCTATTAACCTAGAGCCCAATGCCAGTTTCTGTTTTTTCCTTGTTTTTGAGTTTTACAGAAAAGGAATACCAAACGGAATCCAATGGATGTGCCAATTTTTGACGATTTTTCATGGACCAAAAGAAGCCCCTGGAGTAAAAGAGTTGGGCCAGAAGAGTCCCGGGCCGTCCACGAGGGTGGGGGGCGTGCCCTACCCCCCACCCCCAGGCGCGCCGCCCTATCTCGTGGAAGACTCGGGGACCCCCCTGACTTGTTCCCGATGCCAAAAATTCTTATAAATACAAAAACCTCCAGAAAATAACCTAGATCGGGAGTTCGGCTGCCGCAAGCCTCTGTAGCCACCAAAAACCAATCGGGACCCTGTTTCAGCACCCTGCAGGAGGGGGGATCCCTCACCGGTGGCCATCTTCATCATCCCGGCGCTCTCCATGACGAGGAGGGAGTAGTTCACCCTCGGGGCTGAGGGTATGTACCGGTAGCTATGTGTTTGATCTCTCTTTCTCTCGTGTTCTTGATTTGGCATGATCTTGATGTAACGCAAGCTTTGCTATTATAGTTGGATCTTATGATGTTTCTCCCCCTCTACTCTCTTGTAAGGATTGAGTTTTCCCTTTGAAGTTATCTTATCGGATTGAGTCTTTAAGGATTTGAGAACACTCGATGTATGTCTTGCATGTGCTTATCTGTGGTGACAATGGGATATTCACGTGGTCCACTTGATGTATGTCTTAGTGATCAACTTGCGAGTTCCGTGACCTCGTGAACTTATGCATAGGGGTTGGCACACGTATTCGTCTTGACTCTCCGGTAGAAACTTTGGGGCACTCTTTGAAGTTCTTTGTGTTGGTTGAATAGATGAATATGAGATTGTGTGATGCATATCGTACAATCATACCCACGGATACTTGAGGTGACATTGGAGTATCTAGGTGACATTAGGGTTTTGGTTGATTTGTGTCTTAAGGTGTTATTCTAGTACGAACTCTAGGATAGATTGAACGGAAAGAATAGCTTCGTGTTATTTTACTACGTACTCTTGAGTAGATCGATCAGAAAGGATAACTTTGAGGTGGTTTCATACCCTACAATAATCTCTTCGTTTGTTCTCCGCTATTAGTGACTTTGGAGTGACTCTTTGTTGCATGTTGAGGGATAGTTATATGATCCAATTATGTTATTATTGTTGAGAGAACTTGCACTAGTGAAAGTATGAACCCTAGGCCTTGTTTCAACGCATTGCAATACCGTTTGTGCTCACTTTTATCATTAGTTACCTTGCTGCTTTTATATTTTCAGATTACAAAAAACCTATATCTACCATCCATATTGCACTTGTATCACCATCTCTTCGCTGAACTAGTGCACCTATACAATTTACCATTGTATTGGGCGTGTTGGGGACACAAGAGACTCTTTGTTATTTGGTTGTAGGGTTGTTTGAGAGAGACCATCTTCATCCTACGCCTCCCACGGATTGATAAACCTTAGGTCATCCACTTGAGGGAAATTTGCTACTGTCCTACAAACCTCTGCACTTGGAGGCCCAACAACGTCTACAAGAAGAAGGTTGTGTAGTAGACATCACGAGACGACAATAGTGCTACGATGGAGATCAAGGTGTCAAGCGGGTGACGATGGTGATCATGACGGTGCTTTGGAGATGGAGATCAAAGGTACAAGATGATGATGGCCATATCATATCACTTATTTTGATTGCATGTGATGTTTATCCTTTATGCATCTTATTTTGCTTAGTACGACGGTAGCATTATAAGATGATCTCTCACTAAATTTCAAGGTATAAGTGTTCTCCCTGAGTATGCACCATTGCTACAGTTCGTCGTGCCGATACACCACGTGATGATCGGGTGTGATAAGCTCTACATTCACATACAACGGGTGCAAGCCAGTTTTGCACACGCTGAATACTCAGGTTAAACATGAGGAGCCTAGCATATGTAGATATGGACTCGGAACACTGAGACCGAAAGGTCGAACGTGAATCATATAGTAGATATGATCAACATAGTGATGTTCACCATTGAAAGCTAATCCCTCACATGTGATGATCGGACATGGTTTAGTTGATTTGGATCACGTGATCATTTAGATGACTATAGGGATGTCTATCTAAGTGGGAGTTCTTAATTGATATGATTAATTGAGCTTTAATTTATCATGAACATAGTCCTGGTAGTTTTTGCATATCTATGTTGTAGATCAATAGCTCGCGTATAGCTCCCCTGTTTTATTTTTGATATGCTCCTAGAGAAAAATAAGTTGAAAGATGATAGTAGCAATGATGCGGACTGGGTCCGTGATCTGAGGATTATCCTCATTGCTGCACAAAAGAATTATGTCCTCGATGCACCGCTAGGTGACGGACCAAATGCAGGAGCAGATGCAGACGTTATGAACATTTTGGCAAGCTCGGTATGATGACTACTTGATAGTTTAGTGCGCCATGCTTTACGGCTTAGAACCGGGACTTCAAAAACATTTCGAATGACAAGGAGCATATAAGATGTTCCAAGATCTGAAATTGGTATTTCAGACTCATGCCCGAGTCAAGAGGTATGAGACCTCTGACAAGTATTTTGCCTACAAGATGGAGGAGAATAGCTCAACCAGTGAGCATGTGCTCAGAATATCTGAGTACTACAACCGCTTGAATCAAGTGGGAGTTAATATTCCAGATAAGATAGTGATTGACAAAGTTCTCTAGTCACTATCACCAAGTTACTGGAACTTCGTGATGAACTATAATATGCAAGGGATGATGAAAATGATCCCCCAAGCTCTTCACGATGCTGAAATCAGGGAAGGTAGAAATCAAGAAAAGCATCAAGTGTTGATGGTTGACAAGACCACTAGTTTCAAGTAAACGGGCAAGACAAAGAAAGGGAACTTCAAAAAGAATGGCAAGCAAGTTACCACTCACATGAAGAAGCACAAAGCTAGATCCAAGCCTGAAATTGAGTGCTTCTACTGCAAAGTAAATGGTCACTGGAAGCGAAACTGCCCCAAATACTTGGCGGACAAGAAGGATGGCAAAATGAACAAAAGTATATATGATATACATGTTATTGATGTGTACTTTACTAGTGTTCATAGTAGCCCCTACGTATTTGATACTGGTTCAGTTTCTATGATTAGTAACTTGAAATATGAGTTACAAAATGAACATAGACTAGTTGATGGAGAGGTGATGATGTGGGTTGGAAGTGATTCCAAGGTTGATAAGATCACCATCGCACACTCCCTTTACCTTCAGGATTAGTGTTGAACCTAAAATAAATATTATTTGGTGTTTGCATTGAGCATAATATGATTGGATCATGTTTATTGCAATGCGGTTATTCATTTAAGTCAAAGAATAATTGTTATTCTGTTTACATGAATAAAACCTTCTGTGGTCATACACCCAAGGTGAATGGTTTATTGAATCTCGATTGTAGTGATACACGTATTCATAATATTAATGCCAAAAGATGCAGAAGTTAATAATGATAGTTCAACATGTTTGTGGCACTGCCGTTTAGGTCATATTGGTGTAAAGCGCATGAAGAAACTCCATACTGATGGGCTTTTGGAATCACTTGATTATGAAGCACTTGATGCTTGTGAACCATGCCTCATGGGCAAGATGACTAAGACTCCGTTCTCTGGAACAATGGAGCGAGCCACTGACTTATTGGAAATAATACATACTGATGTATACAGCCCGATGAGTGTTGAGGCTCGCGGCGGGTATCATTATTTTCTGACCTTCACAGATGATTTGAGTAGATATGAGTATATCTACTTAATAAAACACAAGTCTGAAATGTTTGGAAAAGTTGAAAAAAATTCAGAGTGAAGTGGAGAATCATCGTAAAGAGAAAATAAAGTTTCTACGATCTGATCGCAGAGGTGAATATTTGAGTTATGAGTTTGTCCTTCATTTAAAACAATGTGGAATAGTTTCACAACTCACGCCAGCTGGAACACCATAGCGTAATGGTGTGTCCGAACGTCGTAACCGTACTTTATTGAATATAGTGCGATCTATGATGTCTCTTACCAATTTACCACTATCGTTTTGGGGTTATGCATTAGAGAAAGTTGCATTCACGTTAAATAGGGCACCATCTAAATCCGTCAGGACGACATCGTATGAACAATGGTTTGGCAAGAAACCTAAGCTGTCGTTTCTCAAAGTTTGGGGCTGCAATGCTTATGTGAAAAAGCTTCAACCTGATAAGCTCGAACCCAAATCGGAGAAATGTGTCTTCATAGGATACCCAAAAGAAACTGTTGGGTACACCTTCTATCACAGATCTGAAGGCAAGATATTCGTTGCTAAGAATGGATCCTTTCTAGAGAAGGAGTTTCTCTCAAAAGAAGTGAGCGGGAGGAAAGTAGAACTTGATGAGGTAATTATACCTTCTCCCGAATTGGAAAGTAGTTCATCATAGAAATCAGTTCCAGAGATTCTACACCAATTAGTGAGGAAGCTAATGATGATGATAATGAAACTTCAGATCAAGTTACTACCGAACCTCGTAGGTCAACCAGAGTAAGATCCGCACCAGAGTGGTACGGTAATCCTGTTCTGGAGGTTATGTTGCTAGACCATGATGAACCTACGAACTATGAAGAAGCGATGGTGAGCCCAGATTCCGAAAAATGGCTTGAGGCCATGAAATCTGAGATGGGATCCATGTATGATAACAAAGTATGGACTTTGATTGACTTGCCTGATGATCGGCGAGCCAATGAGATTAAATGGATCTTCAAGAGGAAGACGGACGCTAATAGTAGTGTTCCTATCTACAAAGCTCAAATTGTCGCAAAAAGGTTTTTCGACAAGTTCAAGGTGTTGATTACGATGAGATTTTCTCACTCGTAGCGATGCTTAAGTCTGTCCGAATCATGTTAGCAATTGCCAAATTTTATGAAATCTGGCAAATAGATGTCAAAACTAAATTCCTTAATGGATTTCTTAAAGAAGAGTTGTATATGATGCAACCAGAAGGTTTGTCAATCCTAAAGGTGCTAACAAAATGTGAAAGCGCGAGCGATCCATCTATGGACTGGTGCAAGCATCTCGGAGTTGGAATATATGCTTTGATAACTTGGTCAAAGCGTATAGTTTTATACAGACTTGCAATGAAGCCTATATTTACAAGAAAGTGAGTGGGAGCACTATAGCCTTTCTGATAAGTATATTTGAATGACATACTGTTGATTGGAAATGATGTAGAATTTTCTGGATAGCATAAAGGAGTGTTTGAAAGTAGTTTTTCAAAGAAAGACCTCGATGAAGCTGCTTACACATTGGGCTGTTGGGGAACGTAGTAATTTCAAAAAAATTCCTATGCACACACAGGATCATGGTGATGCATAACAACGAGAGGGGGGAGTGTGTCCACATACCCTCGTAGATCGAAAGCGGAAGCGTTAGCACAACGCGGTTGATGTAGTCATATGTCTTCACGATCCGACCGATCCAAGTACCGAACACACGGCACCTCGAGTTCAGCACACGTTCAGCTCGATGATGTTCCACGAACTCCAATCCAGCAGAGCTTCACAGGAGAGTTTCCTCAGCATGATGGCGTGATGACGACTGACGCAGGGCTTCGCCTAAGCACCGCTATGATATGATCGAGGTGGATTATGGTGGAGGGGGGCACCGCACACGGCTGGGAGAGATCAACAGATCAACTTGTGTGTCTAGAGGTGCCCCCTGCCCCCGTATATAAAGGAGAAAGGGGGGAGGTCGGCCGGCCCCTGTAAGCGCGCCAGGTGGAGGAGTCCTCCTCCTAGTAGGAGTAGGACTCCCCTCTTTCCTACTCCTACTAGGAGGGGGAAACGAAGGGGGAGAGGGAGAGGGAAAGGGGGTGCTGCTACCCTCTCCTAGTCCAATTCGGACCAAAGGGGGAGGGGCGTGCGGCCTGCCCTAGGCCAGCCCTGTCTCTCTCCACTAAGGCCCATAAGGTCCATTATTTCTCTCGGGGGGTTCCGGTAACCCTTCGGCACTCCTGTTTTCTCCAAAACCATTCGGGACACTTCTGTCTCCGAATATAGTCATCCAATATATCAATCTTTATGTCTCGACCATTTTGAGACTCCCCGTCATGTCCGTGATCATATCCGGGACTCCAAACTACCTTCGGTACATCAAAACACAGAAAACTCATAATACCGATTGTCACCGAACATTAAGCGTGTGGACCCTACGGGTTCGAGAATGATGTAGACATGATGAAGACACGTCTCCGGTCAATAACCAATAGCAGTACCTGGATGCTCATATTGGCTCCCACATATTCTACGAAGATCTTTATCAGTCAAACCGCATAACAACATACATTGTTCCCTTTGTCATCGGTATGTTACTTGCCCGAGATTCGATCGTCGGTATCTCAATACCTAGTTCAATATCGTTACCGGCAAGTCTCTTTACTCGTTCCGTAATACATCATCCCGTAACTAACTCATTAGTTACAATTCTTGCAAGGCTTATAGTGATGTGCATTACCGAGTGGGCCCAGAGATACCTCTCCGACAATCGGAGTGACAAATCCTAATCTTGATCTATGCCAACTCAACAATTACCATCGGAGACACCTGTAGAGCACCTTTATAATCACCAAGTTACGTTGTGATGTTTGGTAGCACACAAAGTGTTCCTCCGGTATTCGGGAGTTGCATAATCTCATAGTCATAGGAAGATGTATAAGTCATGAAGAAAGCAATAGCAGTAAACTAAAACGATCAAGTGCTAAGCTAACGGAATGGTTCAAGTCAATCACATCATTCTCCTAATGATGTGATCCCGTTTATCAAATGACAACTCATGTCTATGGTTAGGAAACATAACCATCTTTGATCAATGAGCTAGTCAAGTAGAGGCATACTAGTGACACTCTATTTGTCTATGTATTCACACATGTACTAAGTTTCCTGTTAATACAATTCTAGCATGAATAATAAAAATTTATCATGATATAAGGAAATAAATAATAACTTTATTATTGCCTCTAGGGCATATTTCCTTCGGTCTCCCACTTGCACTAGAGTCGATAATCTAGTTCACATCTTTATGCGATTAGTTCACATCTCCATGTGACTAATACCCAAAGGGTTTACTAGAGTCAATAATCTAGTTCACATCGCTATGTGATTAACACCAAAAGAGTGATCATGTTTTTCTTGTGAGAGAAGTTTAGTCTACAGGTCTGCAACATTCAGATCCGTATGTATTTCGCAAATTTCTATGTCTACAATGCTCTGCACGGAGCTACTCTAGCTAATTGCTCCCACTTCCAATATGTATCCAGATCGAGACTTAGAGTCATCTAGATTGATGTAAAAAGCTTGCATCGACGTAACTCTTTACAACAAACTCTTTTATCACCTCCATAACTGAGAAATATTTCCTTAGTCCTCTAAGGATAATTTTGACCGTTGTCCAATGATCTACTCCTAGATCACTATTTTACTCCCTTGCCAGAATCATGCTAATGTATACAATAGGACTAGTAAACAGCATAGCATACTTTATAGAACCTATGACTGAGGCTTAGGGAATGACTTTTCATTCTCTTTCTATTTTCTGCTGTGGTCGGGTTTTGAGTCTTTACTCAACTTCACACCTTGCAACACAGGCAAGAACTCCTTCTTTGACTGTTCCATTTTGAACTATTTCAAAATCTTGTCAAGGTATGTACTCATTGAAAAAAAGCTTATCAAGTGTCCTGATCTATCTCTATAGATCTTCATGCTCAATGTGTAAGCAGCTTCATCGAGGTCTTTCTTTGAAAAACTCTTTTCAAACACTCCTTTATGCTTTCCAAAAAAATTCTACATTATTTCCGATCAACAATATGTCATTCACATATACTTATCAGAAATGTTGTAGTGCTCCCACTCACTTTCTTGTAAATACAAGCTTCACCGCAAGTTTGTATAAAATCATATGCTTTGATCACTTTATCAAAGAATATATTCCAACTCTGAGATGCTTGCACCAGTCCATAGATGGATCGCTGGAGCTTGCTCACTTTGTTAGCACCTTTAGGATCGACAAAACCTTCTGGTTGCATCATATACAACTCTTCTTTAAGAAATCCATTAAGGAATACAATTTTGACATCCATTTGCCAGATTTCATAAAATGCGGCAACTGCTAACATGATCCGGACAGACTTTTAAGCATCGATACGAGTGAGAAAATCTCATCGTAGTCAACACCTTGAACTTGTCGAAAACATTTTGCGACAATTCGAGCTTTGTAGATAGTAACACTAATATCAGCGTCCGTCTTCCTCTTGAAGATTGATACGTCTCCGTCGTATCTATAATTTTTGATTGTTCCATGCCAATATTCTACAACTTTCATATACTTTCGGCAACTTTTTATACAATATTTGGGACTAACATATTGATCCAGTGCCCAGTGCCAGTTATGTTTGTTGCATGTTTTTTGTTTCACAGGATATCCATATCAAACAGAGTCCAAATGGGATAAAAACTGATGGAGATTTTTTTGGAATATATGTGATTTTTGGGAAGAAAAATCAACGCGAGACGATGCCCGAGGGGGCCACGAGGCAGGGGGCGCGCCCCAGGGGGGCAGGCGCGCCCTGGGCCCTCGTGGCCACCCCGTAAGGAGGTTGATGACCTTCTTTCGCCGCAAGAAAGCTAATATCTGGATAGAGATCGCGTTAAAATATCTGCCCAATCGTAGTTACGGATCTCCACGAATATAAGAAACGGTGAAAGGGTATAATCAGGGAACGCAGAAACAGAGAGAGACAGAGAGACAGATCCAATCTCGGAGGGGATCTCGCCCCTCCCATGCCATGAATACCAAGGACCAGAGGGGAAAGCCTTCTCCCATCTAGGGAGGAGGTCAAGGAAGAAGAAGAAGAAGGAGGGGGGCTCTCTCTCCCTCGCTTCCGGTGGCACCGGAGTGCCACCGGGGGCCATCATCATCACCGCAATCTTCACCAACAACTTCACCGCCATCATCACCAACTCTTCCCCCCTCTATGCAGCGGTGTAACCTCTCTCTTACCCGCTGTAATCTCTACTTAAACATGGTGCTCAACGCTATATATTATTTCCCAATGATGTATGGCTATCCTATGATGTTTGAGTAGATCTATTTTGTCCTATGGGTTATTTGATGATCGTGATTGGTTTGAGTTGCATGTTTTATTATTGGTTCTATCCTATGGTGCTCTCCGTGTCGCGCAAGCGTGAGGGATTCCCGCTCTAGGGTTTGCAATATGTTCATGATTTGCTTATGGTGGGTGGTGTGAGTGACAGAAGCACAGACCCGAATAAGTAGGTTGTTTGCGTATGGGATAAAGAGGACTTGATACTTTAATGCTATGGTTGGGTTTTACCTTAATGATCTTTAGTAGTTGCGGATGCTTGCTAGAGTTCCAATCATAAGTGCATATGATCCAAGTAGAGAAATTATGTTAGCTTATGCCTCTCCCTCAAATAAAATTGCAATAATAATTACCGGTCTAGTTATCGATTGCCTAGGGACAAATAACTTTCTCGTAACAAAAAGCTCTTTACTAAAACTAACTTAGTTGTGTCTTTATCTAAACAGCCCCTACTTTTTATTTATGTAATCTATATTATCTTGCAAACCTATCCAACAACACCTACAAAGTACTTCTAGTTTCATGCTTGTTCTAGGTAAAGAAACCGTTAAGCGTGCGTAGAGTTGTATCAGTGGTCGATAGAACTTGAGGGAATATTTGTTCTACCTTTAGCTCCTCGTTGGGTTTGACACTCTTACTTATCGAAAGAGGCTACAATTGATCCCCTATACTGGTGGGTTATCAAGACTTTTTCTGGCGCCGTTGCCGGGGAGCAATAGTGTGGGGTTAATATTCTCGTGTGTGCTTGTTTACTTTATCACTAAGTAATTTTTATTTGTTGTTCTTAGTTGTTCTTTATCTTTATTTATGGATATGGAACACGAAATACCAAAAAAAATAGGTGTACTTGCTGCTCTTGGAGATGAGGAACCTCCTAAAACCCTCGATGCTCGTTATGTGACAGATATTATGTACTACTTTGATAATCCAGAGAAAACCCCATTATGATTATACTTGGTAATGGGAGACATGTTGGATCAACGTGAATACTTTAGGGATTGTCGCTTGACTCAAAAGGGAAACTATTATGGGATCAAATTTATATGTTGAAATGGTATCCTAGGCAACTATGCTTGAGATATGATTATACTTGTTGCTCTAGGATGAAGGCTCCACACCTTCCCTTTTTATGCAAATTTAATGATAATGAAACTTTGGCTTCTTATGCTAGAGGTATATATGACTATTATGATGTGGAACAAATAGAAGAATTTGTTGCTTTTATGGGTGCTTATGAAATTGAATCTATGTTCAAAGAATATGAAAATCTTTATGATGCTGAAAATTTAGCTATCCTTAAATATTGTTATGAGAATTATGAATACAATTCCGATATTGATGCGTTAATTGAGAAAGTCTCCGCTGTCCCAGAAGAGACTAATATTTTGCAGAAATCTATGGAAGAAGAAATTGATGAAACTATGAGCTCATTGGATGAAAAAGATGAGGAGGAGAGCGAAGAACAAAAGGAGGAAGAACGGATTGAGCACCCGTGCCCACCTTCTAATGAGAGTAACTCTTCAACTCATACATTGTTTAATTTCCCTTCATGCTTACCGAAGGATGAATGCTATGATAATTGCTATGATCCCGTTGATTATTTTGAAATATCCCTTTTTGATGATGCTTGCTATGCTTGTGGCCAAGATGCCAATATGAATTATGCTCATGGAGATGAACTTGCTATAGTTCCTTATGTTAAACATTAAATTGTTGCTATTGCACCCACACATGATAGTCCTATTATCTTTTTGAATTCTCCAAACTACACTATATCGGAGAAGTTTGTACTTATTAAGGATTATATTGATGGGTTGCCTTTTACTACTACACATGATGATTTTGATAGATGTAATATGCATGTTCTTGCTGCTCCTACTTGCAATTATTATGAGAGAGGAACTATATCTCCACCACTCTATGTTTCCAATACGATAAAATTGCAAGAAACTGTTTATACTATTCATTGGCCTTTACTGTGTGTGCATGAATTGTTCTTTTATGACATGCCGATGCATAGGAAGAGAGTTAGACTTCGTTGTTGCATGATATATGTTACTTTGTGCTCACTACTAAATGCCAAATCATTCCTAATTAAAATTGGCTTTGATATACCTTGGGATCCGGGTGGATTCATTACTTGAGCACTATATGCCTAGCTTAATGGCTTTAAAGAAAGCGATGCCAGGGAGACAACCCAGAAGTTTTAGAGAGTCATTTATTTCTGTTCTGTGCTTTTATAAGGTTTAAAAATAAAAATAATGTGCCAAGGTTTGCCTTTAGGATGTTTACAATGCTTGTTGGTTTGTGCGGTGCAGGACAGAAACTTTGGCTGTAGTGCGCGATTTTACATTTTTTAATGCAACGTCAAATGGTTCTAATTCTTTTTGAACTATCTTTCTATACAAATTTTTTATTTTTCCTAATTTTGGCAGAATTTCTGAAGTATCAGAAGTATGGTGAATGTTCAGATTATTACAGACTGTTCTGTTTTAGACAGATTCTGTTTTTGATGCATAGTTTGCTTGTTTTGATGAAACTATCGATTTATATCAGTGGATTAAGCCATGAAAAAGTTATATTACAGTAGCTACAATGCCAAAAAAATATGAATTGGTTTGCAACAGTACTTAGAGTAGTGATTTGCTTTATTATACTAACGGATCTTACCAAGTTTTCTGTTGAAGTTTTGTGTGGATGAAGTGTTCGATGATCGAGAAGGTCTCGATCTGAGAAGAAGGAAGAGAGGCAAGAGCTCAAGCTTGGGGGTGCCCGAGGCACCCCAAGTAAATATTAAAGGAGACTCAAGCGTCTAAGCTTGGGGATGCCCCGGAAGGCATCCCCTCTTTCTTCAACAAGTATCGGTATGTTTTCGGATTCGTTTCTTTCATGCGATATGTGCAGATCTTGGAGCGTCTTTTGCATTTAGTTTTCACTTCTCTTCTCTTTTATGCACCATGCTGGTATGAGATAGTCCTTGGTTTATTTATAGAATTCTCTGTGCACTTCACTTATATATTTTGAGTATGGCTTTATAGAATGCTTCATGTGCTTCACTTATATCATTTGAAGTTTGAATTGTCTGTTTCTCTTTACATAGAAAACAGCCGTTTGTAGAATGCTCTTTTGCTTCACTTATAATTGTTAGAGCACGGGCATATCTTTTGTAGAAAGAACTAAACTCTCTTGCTTCACATATATGTATTTAGAGAGATGACAGGAATTGGTCATTCACATGGTTAGTCATAAAATCCAACATAAAACTTGTAGATCACTGAATATGATATGTTTGATTCCTTGCAATAGTTTTGCGATATAAAGATGGTGATATTAGAGTCATGTTAGTGGGTAGTTGTGGATTAGTAGAAATACATGTATTGAGGTTTGTGATTCCCGTAGCATGCACGTATGGTGAACCGTTATGTAATGAAGTCGGAGCATGAGGTATTTATTGATTGTCTTCCTTATGAGTGGCGGTCGGGGATGAGCGATGGTCTTTTCCTACCAATCTATCCCCCTAGGGGCATGCGTAGATGTACTTTGCTTCGAGGGCCGATAAACTTTTGCAATAAGTATGTGAGTTCTTTATGACTAATGTTGAGTCCATGGATTATACGCACTCTCACCCTTCCATCATTGCTAGCCTCTTCGGTACCGTGCATTGCCCTTTCTCACCTTGAGAGTTGGTGCAAACTTTGCCGGTGCATCCAAACCCTGTGATATGATACGCTCTATCACACATAAGCCTCCTTATATCTTCCTCAAAACAGCCATCATACCTACCTATTATGGCATTTCCATAGCCATTCCGAGATATATTGCCATGCAACTTCCACCATCATCATATACATGACTTGAGCATTCATTGTCATATTGCTTTGCACGATCGTAAGATAGTGATACGTCTCCAACGTATCTATAATTTTTGATTGTTCCATGCTATATTATATTCTGTTTTGGACATTATTGGGCTTTATTATACACTTTTATATTATATTTGGGACTGACCTATTAACCGGAGGCCCAACCTAGAATTGATGTTTTTACCTATTTCAGAGTTTCGCAGAAAAGGAATATCAAACGGAGTCCAAACGGAATGAAACCTTCGGGAACGTGATTTTCGGAATGAACGTGATCTAGAGGACTTGGACCCTACGTCAAGACATCAACCAGGAGGCCACGAGGTAGGGGGCGCGCCTACCCCCCTAAATGCGCCCTCCACCCTCATGGGCCCCCTGTTGCTCCACCGATGTACTCCTTCCTCCAATATATACCTACGTACCCCCAAACTACCAGATACGGAGCCAAAACCCTAATTCCAGCGCCATAACTTTCTATATCCACGAGATCCCATCTTGGGGCCTGTTCCGGAGCTCCGCCGGAGGGGGCATCAATCACGGAGGGCTTCTACATCAACACCATAGCCCCTCCGATGAAGTGTGAGTAGTTTACCTCAGACCTTCGGGTCCATAGTTATTAGCTAGATGGCTTCTTCTCTCTTTTTGGATCTCAATACAAAGTTCTCCCCCTCTCTTGTGGAGATCTATTCGAAATCTTCTTTTGCGGTGTGTTTGTTGAGACCGATGAATTGTGGGTTTATGATCAAGTTTATCTATGAACAATATTTGAATCTTCTCTGAATTCTTTTATGTATGATTGGTTATCTTTGCAAGTCTCTTCGAATTATCAGTTTGGTTTGGCCTACTAGATTGATCTTTCTTGCAATGGGAGAAGTGCTTAGCTTTGGGTTCAATCTTGCGGTGTCCTTTCACAGTGACAGTAGGGGCAGCAAGGCACGTATTGTATTGTTGCCATCGAGGATAACAAGATGGGGTTTATATCATATTGCATGAGTTTATCCCTCTACAGCATGTCATCTTGCTTAAAGCGTTACTTTGTTCTTATGAACTTAATACTCTAGATGCATGCTGGATAGCGGTCGATGTGTGGAGTAATAGTAGTAGATGCAGGCAGGAGTCGGTCTACTTGTCTCGGACGTGATGCCTATATACATGATCATACCTAGATATTCTCATAACTATGCTCAATTCTGTCAATTGCTCAACAGTAATTTGTTTACCCACCGTGAATACTTATGCTCTTGAGAGAAGCCACTAGATAAACCTATGGCCCCGAGTCTATTTTCCATCATATTAATCTTTCAACACTTAGTTATTTTTATTGCCTTTTATTTTACTTTGCATCTTTATCATAAAAAATAACAAAAATATTATCTTATCATATCTATCAGATCTGACTCTCGTAAGTGACCGTGTAGGGATTGACAACCCCTTATCACGTTAGTTGCGAGGATTTATTTGTTTGTGTAGGTGCGAGGGACTCGTGCGTGGCCTCCTACTGGATTGATACCTTGGTTCTCAAAAACTGAGGGATATACTTACGCTACTTTATTGCATCACCCTTTCCTTTTCAAGGGAAAACCAACGCAGTGCTCAAGAGGTAGCAAGAAGGATTTCTGGCGCCGTTGCCGGGGAGGTCTACGCAAAAGTCAACACACCAAGTACCCATCACAAACCCTTATCTCCCGCATTACATTATTTTCCACTTGCTTCTTGTTTTCCTCACCCCCACTTCACCCACTAAAAAAAATACACTTCCGTGATGATACGTGTTTGTCACAGTAGGTCGCTTTTTTGGCATGCATGTATATCCATGACAAATTTATGACAGAATCAAGATAGTCATACATGTGCTGTCGTAGAAGTGTTCCATGAAATTACCAAAATTATCATCATGGAAGTGTCCACTTCCATGATGATAAATTGCGCGTCACGGAAGTGCTTTCGTCAAGGGTGACCGACACGTGGCATCCACCGTAACGGAACACCGTTAAACTATCGGGTCGGGTTTTGGATCCGATAACCTGTTAACAGCCCTGACCAATGGGGATTTTCCACGTGTAAAATCATCATTGGCTGGAGGAAACACGTGTCGGCTCATCGTTGGGACAGATGTCAACCACTCATTGGATGGAAGGCGCCTATGATACGTCGACACGTGGCACGGCCCAACAGAGGCCCGTTCCTGTGAAAAGGCCGGCCCGTTTGACTTGCTCAAAAGATGGCGGGCTGGCCCATGGAAAGCCTGTTAACGGCATATAGCCCATTTACAGCCCGCTAACCCAAGGCCCATTACGCCCTATCCAAATTAGGCCTAGTAGCGTCATCTGGGCCATCCAATATGATTCCAGCCTGTTTTCACTTCTGGCCCATGTATGGCCCATGACGTCTTTCGGCCCATATGAGGCCCTATGTAACTCTTGGCCTATTAACGGCCCGTGGTGAAACTGGCCTGTAATGAACAGTGTATCACTTTACACCCATTAACGGCCCGTGGTAAAACTGGCCTGTAATGAATAGTGTATCACTTTATACCCATTAATGGCCCATTATTCCGTTGGGCCGTTTCCAGCCCATGTTATCTTTCAGCCTTCTCAGAGCCCATTTATTCTTGGGCTCATTTCCAGCATTCGTTTACATACGACCCGTTACTGTAATTTTCTACTTGTGGGCCAAATTCAGCCCGTGGTTATAGTTGGCCCGTTTGTGGTCCGTTAGTACGTTGGGCTGTTTTCATAGCGTCATCAAATACGGCCTATTAACGCCCATGAACGGACGATTCCAACTCTAGCCTGTTTACGGCCATAATGCGGCCTGTTATTGGCCCATGTTTGGCCAATCAATCATACGACACGTATAAGGCCCATTGATGATACGGCCCGTAGAAGGCCCATTGTTTCTACGACCCATAGAAGGCCTATTGTTTCTATGGCCCGTAGAAGGCCCACTGTTTCTACGGCCCGTAGGAGGCCCAGTGTCACTACAGTAAATATTATCCCATGGTTATGGTGGCCTAGTTTTAAAAATAGGTTATTGCAGCCACTAGTTAACAGCGGAAAAAGAACTGCAATGACTACAAGCAAACAAATAAACAAGACAACAAGGAAATAAATAAGCAAGCAACTAACGCTAGGCTATCATGGCTATTACACATATTACATCCACTGGGCATCAAAGTTTGCCACCAGTGCAAATATAGGGAACAAAGCAGCATATCATATACACTGGCCGTCAAAATTGGCCACCAGTGCAAATAAACGCGGCAACAAAACAAGAGCATAACTGAAACAACTTCAGAAGAGCTCAAGAAACGTTATCCTGGGTATCCACCATGCTGGCAATAAGCTTAGCAAGCTGATTAGCTTTTTTGGATAGAAAGACTGTAAGGGAACCCATACAGTATAATTGGTGCAACAAACCCCAATTGCAAATACCATGCCTTGAACCTGGGTGGGTGGGAAGGCATCAGCCCCTTCCCACCACTAGGCTATGCCTTAGTCTGCCAAGCTGATTAGCTTTGTCCTGTTTGGCACTAAAATCCTCCAATGCTTGCTGTTGCACCAGAAAGTATTCATCTAAATGCTCCAGGGACTTCCGCAGTCCTTCCGATTCTTGTTGCAGCACAGCGGATCGATGTCTTTCAGCTTGTAGTTGAGACTCAAGAAACCGAACTGATTCAGACAGTAAGTTTGAATAGCTTGTGCAAGCGGTAGTGGCCAGTAACTCCAACACTAAACCAAGACAGAGTGTGTCACTATCCTTAACCTTATCTGCATCACTTCCTTTACCATTGATTAATAAGGCACTCTTCCCCAATATTCTGTTAGCATTCTAAAAGAAGAAACAAGCAGACACATAACAAGTTTAGCATGTACTAGTATATGAAACTCATTTCGGTGAACCAGTTCATTAGTAAGGTGGACAAGATTAAACTACCAAGTCTTCTATTGCCAAGTACTAGTACATAATAAAAGCATCAAACAAACATATATCTGTGTCCTATGGTAGCAATGGAATCTTAAATTAGAACAATAGTTCTTCAGGTTTTGGTACTTGTTCTACATGAACAGAGTACAGTAAGACGCAAGAATATAATACTTAAAAATAGAAAATGAGCTCATAGACGTTATCACATTCTTGGTTCAGGACCAGTACAGAACAAGGTGTTCCCAGTCATCATCCAGTAAATGTGTCTCAGGAGAACGTAAGGGAATTTGATGAGTTTCTTTGTCAGTGCAGTACGTTTTCCTCAGGTAATTCCGATACTGCCACCAAGCATTCTTGAAGATAGCAGAGGTATTAGCACAGGTTACCTCATCCTGAGTTTCCAAATCGGTCCTTCTCTATAGAGAAAAATGGGAAAATTTGTTGTATTATAACCATCATGGAGGTAGGATGTATGGGACGAAGCAAAGTAATTGCCATGAATAACATTACTTACACATAACTCCTGGACGAACACCTGCAATTGCCATTTTCCTTCATCTTCAGTATAATGTTTCCAAGATGGGAAGATACACACATACGATTTAACAACATCAAATGCGATAGATGCTAAACTACGACTAGCTGGTTGTGCTTCCTCCATAGGAATAGGCGTACTAACTAGTGGAGTTGGGGTTCGCCGTGATAGTACTGGCCCTTTGGTCACTGGAGCTGCCTTACTAACTGTTCTTGTTTGGGAGCTCTGTGGTGGAGGTGGTGTTGTTTCAACAGGAACTGGGTTACTATCAGCTGGGTTGGGGTTAGATTGGGTGAAGCTGGTTCTCTGTCCATCGAGTAGCGGTACAATCTGCGAGAGTTTGGGTTATGTGTGGTAGGGCTGGTTCTTGTGCATGTACAACCGGGGTGCTATCTCCACCAAGAGGTAGCACTGTTTTATTTGAAGACCGTGTTTTTAGTCCGCTAGATACTGGCATCACCCGCTCCAATTCAAATGGCTGATAAACAGGAAACATAGTTGAATGTACAGACATTGTATGAGAGACAGATGCAATAGATAGTGTGGAAAAAAGAGGGCATGAAATAGTTGACATGTATATTGTTTAACTAAAACAGATAGCATGACATAATTTCACATATATGATGTCTATCTAAACTGGATAGCAAAGCATAACATAATTCAAAGATATGATGAATAACTAAACAAGATCGCATGCCATAATTCACCTACATGTTATCTAAGTAATTAGGATCGCATCATTTAATTCACATATGTGATTTATATGCTAAATAGAGGGCATTCGATATGATGTCTGAACTAAGAAGACGGTGTTGAATATTGTGTATATGATGTCTAAACTATGCAATGCAAGACACCGTATGCATGATATGAGCAGTATAACTGTGCCAAGTTAGAGCATACACCTCAGTGGGGGAATAGGACTAGTCATCTGTCTTTGAATCCATCTCTGAGGAGCTATCGGGACCCAACAAGAGATCTGCTTCAACAGGTAGCACTGTCTGCTCTGAAGGCCTTGTTTTCACTCCAGATTTTTCCATCTCCCACCCAAATGGCTGATTCACAAAAATAGTAGTTTAATGTACAAACATTGTCGACAGATGGAAATGTAATGAAGAAAAGGATGGGCAAGATATCATTCAAATATATGATGCCTGGTTAAACAGGATGGCATTGCACATTTCACATATATTATGGCTGGCTAAAAAACATGAGACTGCATAATTCCCATATATGATATAGAAACTAAACAGGTGGCATTACAGAACATGTCTAAACTAAGCAGATGACATATATGATGTCAAAAGTAGGCACTGCAAGGCAACATATGCATGATATGACTAACATCATCATGCCAAGGTAGAGCAAACACCTTGGGGGTAAATAGGAGTGGTCAGCGGCGTCCGAATCCGGCTCAGAACAGATATCTTCCTCTGGATTACAATCTGGAGAGGGGTGGGGAGGGTTTTCCATTGAACCCACCATGGAGCGATGTCGGCATGACATTGTATTGCCGCGCAAAACTCTTCTCTTTTTCTCTACATGTTCAGCATGTCTGTGTACAATATCTGACATGCATACGAAAAAAATATGGTGAGATTATGTAAGGAGAGCATGCAGAAATTTAGAGTGATGGTAACAACTAGTGGATCGATGTTTTTCCGTTGAACCAAAATAGCCCTAATGGATCGACGTGAATGTATAGTAATAAGTGATGCAACAAGTGTACAACCTCTTTGCCGTAGCCGTGTCGACCTCAACATCATTGGGTTGGTCGCTGAAGCAGTTGAGGAAGAGGTGGCTGTCGGAGGTGTGGAGGAAGATCTGAGGGCGATGTAGATGGCGTCCAGGGCACTGCTCTATTGTGACGGATCGTTCTGTTGTTGGAGCAGCTCCGGTGAGCCGTAAGACGTCAAGGCTGAAGCAGCACAAGACAGACATCGTCAATCTCAAGTGGGATTGTAATAGCATCTCCAATAGATGATGTAAAATGGATGTAAAATTAACATCACCAAAAACCACCTGACTACAACAGATGAGGTAAAAACTGTTGACTCTTTGGTGGCGCCGAGTAGGCCTCGGCTTCGTCCGAGGAGTCGGTGAGGATGCTGCGGTTCCGGTGAAGCAGGTTAAGGCGGCACTGTGGGGATGGAGCAGCCGTGATAGATGAGGCGATCGTCGGAGCAGCTCCTTGGAAGTGGACGACGGGGCGGCTGAACCGGCGGGACGGCGAGATGGACGACGGATCCTCATCCGGGGAGGTGGACGAGGGACGTCAAGCAGTTGCGATGGACGATGTCGTCGGGGAAGAGGCTTCGGCTGGGCAGCGGTGACGTGGCGGACGGAGGATGGTAGGGTTTCGCGGCTGGAGCGGAGAGGTTATTGCGGCCTGGGATTTCGAATGGCGAAAAGGGGGCGATGGGAGGGGGTGAAGCATGACTTAGGAACGCGCTTGTCCAAAATGTAGGGTGTGTTACAAAAGTACGCCCCACCGATTTGAACTAGCGGCCCTTTCGGCTCAGGGTTAGAAGGGGGATTTCGCGTGTCGGGATTTAGTAGCTGGACGGAGTTTTCGCACGCGTTGTAATTTCGGGATAGCAAGGCGCAGGTTGTGAAGGCGCCAGTTTTGGGAGCACGATATCTGAATTTTCGGGATATAAAAAGACGCGGGTTGAATTTTAGGGACAAGCCTAATGTGTAGTAATATTGTACTTGTACGTACCAAATCAATTCGCACTTCCCTCAACCAAAAAGAAAACAAAAAAATAAAACTATTCACACCACACAAAGAGAGAGTCTTGCCCCGTTTTACTATACAAATGCTATTCAAAGATACTCCCTCCTTCCATCTATATAGGGCCTAATGCATTTTTCGATGCTAACTTTGACCAAATATTAGAGCAATGATATATGACATGAAACTTACACAAAGCACACCGTTAAATTCGTCTGTGAAAGGTTCTTTCAATGATATAATTTTCATATTGTGCATGTCATGTACTATTAATCTTGTCAATAGTCAAAGGCGGTCTTAAAAATCTCATTACGCCCTATATAGATGGAAGGAGGGAGTATGGATCCATGTTATGTCCGATTAAATTTTTTCGCTTGCTGTATAATGCATGTAACCTACTCATACCAACATTTTAGTGCATTCCAAATGTCTATACTACCGCTGCAATTCGAACTAAATTTGAATTCGTTTCTCTATTTCAATAAGAATCTACAATCATGATTGTTGCCAACTTCAACCATCATAGTTTCCTTGCTACCCGCCAGATATAAATTAGACGGCCTATAATGCAGGATGGCAGGCACACCATCATCAACAACTCCGTTTTTATAAGAGTGGAGATAAAATATATTAAATGTAGTATACCATGTTCATAACCACACCATGTGTATCACCGTTATATATATTCACACATCCGTCAGTTTGAAACACTATGATAAATTCTTCAAATATCCGAATTCACTTTTTATAATGAAGTATATATGATCTCTATTCATATTTTACACCCACACAACCCTCTTATCTTTGTAGCTAGCGCTAACTTTCTCTTGTGCATGCACACGCCCGCATCCCTCTCACCCTCCCTCAGCATTCTCTAGCTCCATCACGCAAATTCGTCTTTTCACTTTAGGTCGTGCACCCACGGTGTGTGTAGGCCCCCCAGCTCCTTCTTTACGGCACACATCGATCGATATGCCTCTCTAGCCAGGTGTGCCTAGCACAAACACAAGCTTCCCCTCTTCTCTTGTCACCGTCCATGCCTCACTCCCACCACTCTTTTCATCGTTCTCGTACTCGCACACTCCTCCCCCTCGATATAGTATGCCTCTCGTACCACCTCCTACATGCATCCCTCTCTCTATCCTTCTCCTCGTGCCTCATTTGCTTCTAACACACACATGCATGTATACCGATCGATCTCCCAACATATACCTAGATCGACTTTAACTACCCCCATCGATCGACGTACCTCACAAGTTATGTCTCTCCTTTCTCTTACAAAGGGTGATTTATCTTCCTATGTAGTAACGTTTGCTTACCACAGCCACATCGTCCCCCCTCATCATTCGTGCATGCCTCCTGACCCGTCTCTCACACGCACGTGCACAGACAACAAGCAGCCATCTCCTCTCTTATTGATATTGCGGGCGTGCCCTCCGTTTGTCTAGCAAGCCTATCCCACCATTTGTTAGAAGCAACTCCACTACCACCCCCTCCAACACTCTAGCTCTGTCTCTCTCCCAACCTTATTCATCTCCTGCACATATGCATGGATGCCGATCGATCTCCCTTAATACATGAGGCAGATCGATCTCCTTAATACATGAGGTAGGCCTCTCTCCTCCTCCACACATATACCAGCCATTGTACCTCTATCGTTAATTGGGGCTCCCTCTTCCCCCACCACACACCGATAGTCGAGCGTTGCAGGTAGGTATCCATGCCACAGAGACAAACTGCACATGTCCCATCTCACGTTCCAGTAGGCCAACCACTCTATATCTTTGACGTGTGCACACACAAATTCGATGGCACTCTTTATCGACCGCGCGCGCACACACACACATCATCCCTCTCTTCGATTCTATGGACACCTCAAGCCGATGATACCTCCACTCTGTTCTCGTGGATCGCCCCCTCTATATATATGTTATATCCAGGACTCTATTTCACACACATTGCATATGTTAAATTTTTTGATTGACCCCCCACACACAAAAAAAACTCTCAAGAACCCACACACTATATCTCTCTAGGTTTGTATATCTCTCACACAACCCCACGCAGGTGGTGTACATATACAAGAAGAGAATAGGTGCACCGTGCACGTACTCACGCTTCGTGCCCAGCCACACCCGCGCGGGTACACGGTGGAGCTCATTTCTTTACGAAATGGCAGCCCACGTGCTAATTTGAACGCCTGTAGCGGTTGTTTACCTAGGGAGGTCGTGTACCACGCATGCACGAAACAAAGTTCGACTTGACGCGTTGCCACGTTATTTTTAAATAAAGTTATAGCGCTCAATGGCACATACATAGAATATAAAACGATTTTTATGGAGGAAAAGGTAGTCCGCTCTTCAAAGTATCTCACACAAGGCTCCGGTGGCCTCTCTCTCTTATCGTTGGTCACTGATCTGGCCGCATCCCATCCGCCGGGGGAAAGGGAGTGCGGTGGCCTCTCTCTCTCACCGTTGGTCACTGATCCGGCCGCATCCCCTTCGCCGGGGGAAAGGGAGTGCGGTGGCCTCTCTCTCTCTCTCACCGTTGGTCACTGATCCGGCCGCATCCCGTCCGCCGGGGGAAAGGGAGGAAGTGCATCATTTCTCCGTTCGACAGCGCCGAGGCAGCACGTCTTGATCTGCGGTACACGCCGTTCTCTCTGACCAAGCGCCGGCGCGGCAGGGCCTACGCCACCTGCTCGCAGATTCCGCCCATCGCCGCTCACCTAGTTACATCCCGATGACCTCCAGGTATCCCCTCCGGCCTTGCTCCACTGCCCGTTTTCCCACGTCGCTGCATGTGGATCTTCCATAGTTCTTTGCCCAAAACATAGCTCGTCCGGTGTACTTTCCATATTGCATTTTCGTCCTCACACCGTTTTAGACAAACACAACCGTGTTGTTATCTTCCCTTAGGACAAGGAATATGCTTCTTTTTTGTCATCGCATGTGTCATCAACTGTTATTGGCCAGTAATTGTTTCCTTTCTACCTCTTTTTTGCAAACAGGGCTATCCATTTCACGTCGTTGCTATTGCGACCTTTTGGTGAACTGCACAAATCACTTTTTTCCTAAGAGTGTTTTGTGCAGTTGTACTAAAATGTCACACGGGCAACGTCTCTACATTTCAGTGCGACTGCACAAAGGGAGATTGCTTTTGCTCTATCCTCCTCATCCAACTCCGAGCCTAATCTTCTCCAACTAGTTAGTCTTAAGAGAGACTGCAAAGGTGACCGGCTTCTATTTGTGTGTTTATTGTTTCATCAGCAGTCCTCTATTATCATAATCACACTTGATATCTTTGGAACAGGGACGCTCAGCTCTATTTTAGTGGAACTGCACAAAATGATCGGAATGTTGCATGCTCCAGACAGCTACTTTTTCCCAACATGCCTTGTTGATTTAGACAAAGCTAGGGGGACGTTGCTGCCAATGAAAGCATGGATCAATTTTAATTTAACACCTTCTCACAACTTTGTCCTCAGTTGTGATTTAATTATTAGCTCTGATCTGCTAATAATTGACATGCATTAGCAAGGAAGTTAGTTTTTTATTGTTTCCGAAAGAGCATCGATGGCAAGACACGCGAAACAAAAGCTGAAAGCTCACACCATTGTACAATTTCATGTCGCTGGAAAATTATTTGTATAGTATGTCAATTATGTAAACAAATGATGGAAGCTTGATAGCATTGCCAGGAGCCTCTTCATCATCCGGGTCCATGTGCCATGCACAAAATTACACTCCTTCGTTCCTAAATATTTTTCTTTTTACAAATTTCAAACGGGCATATTTTAGAGTGTAGATTCACTCATTTTGCTTCGTATGTGTACTCCCTCCGTTCCTAAATATTCTATTCGTCTTAACAGAGATTTTAACAAGTGACTACATACAGAGCAAAATGAGTGAATCTACACTCTAAAATATGTCTATATACATCCGTATGTACCAGTCCATTTGAAATCTCTAAAAAGAAAAATATTTGAGTAGTCACTCGTTGAAATCTCTAGAAAGACAAATACTCCGGAGTATATTTAAGAACCGAGGGGGTAGTGCACAACCGCATGGGAGACTCAGCTCGGTCGTTGCGCCGCATTAATAGTGAGTAATGAGCAGTTAAATCATAAGCCCCACCTTTCCCACTGTAAGTTGCTCTGAAGAAGCAACCATCGATACGCTCTTCTTCGAATCCGCTCATACTACTCCGTCCGTCACGGTTTATACAACGCGCTTCAGAAAAAAGAAAAAAGATCTGTGGGACCAAGGCGACTAGCGATCGGCCTGAAAAATAGCATTGGTAGTTATAGCACGGCGTCTATTACTAGAGGGAATAATGCGTACACACATGCATGTAGTGCTTCCACCCCGGGTACACACATGCATGCACTCCGTAGTAGTATAGTACATGGAGAGAAAATTGTGGACTTGATTGCGGTTACCACGCCCTAATTAATTGAGCATTATACCAAACGCGTCTAAAGTCTCTCTGGTGGTGGAAATGCATTGAGAGAAATGCATCATAATGAAGTGCGCCCTGTAAACTGTGACGGAGGGTGGAGTAGTATGAAGGTGCAAAACCAAGTACGCGTACTACTGCGCTTGGCTCTTTGCCCCTTAGTGAAGTCGAACAATGATGGTACTCTGCATGTTGGGTACTACAGTGTATGCCTCTGACAATCTGACACCGAATGGACTGATGCATGTCCACCGAGGGTAGGTTGCATTAGTCAAAAGGCGTAAGCAAGCTTCACCTTGTCCTGCAAGCTTCTCCTCGTTCCGCGAGTTGACGGGACACACCAAAAAGTAGTGCTAGTCCATACTCCGTCCTTTCCGGTTAATATGGCTTAATCTTTTTTGCGGGTAAATGAGAGAGCTTTATTCATATATAAGCATTCTTAGGACGATCAGCCAAGACACTGGTCACTAGGAAGCGAGGTACCCCGCAAAAAAGAAGTAGGAAGTGAGGTGTTTCATCAAGCCAGCTCTCGGCCACATTCAAAGTGCAGCAAGCACGGTTCGCACAAAGATGCGCCACAAGGTTTGCTAACCTGTTTACATGCTGAATAACAAAAAAAGAGGAAATATTACTGAGCACTACTATTTGTAACAGGATTAAGCGAGAATTGTGGCGAGTGTTCCATGCAATCAACTTCCATTATCACATGCGAGAACCCTCGAAGAGAACCAAATGTGTTGAAGATTGCTTTATCACATTCTAAAATTATAACAAGAGTGCAGACGCTCCTCCATCCGGTTCCTAGTACTAGTATATTGCGTACCTTTATGGACTATAGTAGTAGTACTAGTAAACTTAGCGCTTGGCTGTTTGGGAAGTCGAACAATAATAGCACTAGTAGTATAGTGTATGCTTCTGGCAATCTGACACCGAATTAACTGTTGCACGTCCACCGCCTGAGCGAGGGAGAGCTTGCATTAGTCAAAAGTTTCTCCTTGTCCTGCGAGCCACCGCGCGCAAGCTTCTCCCGCCCTGCAACCTTCTCCTCGTTCGGCAAGTTGACGGGACACAGCAAAGTAATGCTAGTCCATGCTGCCTCCTCTCCGGTTAATATGGCTTAATTTCAAACGAGATAAATACACTGTCTGTCACTGTATATTTGTAAAAATACGGTCAGTGGACTTCATAATATGCTCATTGCGCTCAATATATATATTTTCCGGTGTTCATACGGTCACTAGCTCACCTTGACTGAGTATGTGTGTGCATGCATGTGTAGGTTGAGCACATGAGCGTGACCGTGTGTGTTCCGTCGTGTGCTCGGACATGCATGCATTAGGGCATTGCGCGCGTGTTTGCGTCCATGTGTACGTGTGACTGTTGCATACACGTAGGGGGAGTACGTGTAGGGGCCACTAAGATGCAGTCAACTAACACAGTAAGTTAGTCGGAAGAAGCAACCATCATTTCACTCTTGAATGACACGTACGCAATATAAAATGGTTGATATGGAGAGAAAAAGAAAACCACTATATATACACTAGCAGGAGCCTAAGCTACAAGCCTGCTTGCTTAGGTTGCTCCCTTCGCAAGCATAGAACGACGGGCCTGATCCCGCTGCTGGGGGAAGGGAACAATGTTCTGCGTAGACGCGGTCGACATCGGTGAGGGAGAAAACCCACAGTCGGTGCGTCCCAATCGGGGGTCACCGCGGTAACGGCCGATGTCGCGTCCCAACCGCCCTTCTAGCTACAGCCTGACGTCCCAGGTAGTCCATCTTCCTTTTGGATCCGGCTTGCTCCACTCCCATAGCTCCATATCCATGTCGATCTTTCTCTACTTCTACCGGCTTATATTTGTGATGAGTTTATGTCTCATGAACTAGTGCCAGTACTATTATTCTAATCACACTTCTTCAATATCTTTGCCATCAGGGATGCTCAGGTCGATTTTAGTGGAACTGCACAAAAGCATCGTATGATCCGAGGGTGCCAGCCGTCTTTCCTTCCCGACATGGAAAGTGCTATGGAACAAGAGGTACCAGAAGGTGGAGAACCAAAGAGTGTTGCTTCTATTGTTGCTGACATTCTCACTAAAGAATCTCCCTCTAGCACATTCCTTCGACGGGTTCTACCTGGCCAGGAAATTAAATCATGTTTAGGGTTTAGGGTTTAAGTCGTAGTGACCCCATCAGTAGTTTTTCTATCGTACACGCTCTCACAACTTTTTTATTTAGTTGTGAAGTAAATATTGGCTATGATATGTGAATCATTGAGATGCATCAACATGTGTGTTAGTTTTCCTTTATATTTGATGGAATGTTGTAACGGGGCAACCTTGGAATAGGAATGAAAATGGAGTGGAAAAATTTCCGTTTTTCCGGAGAAAAAATGGAAACGGAGAGAAACCAACGTTTCGTTTCGTTGGATCACGCCAGCGCGCAAAACCAACATTTAAATCACGTATGTCGTGTTCGTGTCTCACCCTCCTCCACGGCTCAACCCCACATGGTCGCTCGGCATGACACTCACCGCAAACCGAGTAGTATACCATAACTTTCCCGCCTGCTTGTCGATGGATTGCACCATGGAGTACTAGCACTACTGGAAGAGATTGACGAGTTGGGGGAGGACAACTAGCTGTAGCATGGACTCCCAAGAACTTACTACTGGAAGAGATCGCGCATGTTGTAGCCGGCTATTGCGACATTTGAACGCGGAGCAGCCGCGTGCACCCGGAAGCGGCGTGGGCGACGCTCTCTCGGCCGGCGCGCCGCAATCAATGCCGGTGCCAGTGAGAGGTCGCGTCTGCTCTAGCCGGGCATGAATGCGGCACTGACCATTTCGGGCGGGAAGCACGCGCGGGTGATGAAGAGGGTTCGGGTTGGTCAGGACCGGCCGTGGCAGCGGTCCAGACATGCGCAAACAAGAGATGTTGTACGTTAATATTGTTGCGTATATAATTAACAGCGTAAATAATGTGCACTACAAAAAAGACACATTTGTGACATTTTGGGCCGAACGAAAAAAAAATTTGTCATACATATGACACTTCTATGATGATAACTGTGACAAACCCCGGTATCATCATAGATGTGGTGGGCTCCTACTTCTATGACAAAAAATGATGACAGAATATGGGCTTTTCGTCCTGGGCGGGCCGGAGATGCAGCTGCATGACATTCTTTGGGCCGTCCATGACGGAAAAAACCATGGTAGAAGCGAGGGGGAGGAAAATTTCGGGGAGTTCCCGGTTACGGTGGGAGGTCGGGGGCCGAGCGATGCGCGTTTCTCTCGTACACGTACGCGCGTGTGTGCGAGGCGTTCGCTCTAACTAAACCCGAGCGAGGCGTTGGGCTCTAACTGAACCCGAGCGATTGCACTGCAGGCTACACGTTACTGAACCCGAGCGATTGATCGATGGCTGTTAACTGAACCCGATCGAGCGATTCCTTCGCTACTGCTGCTAACTGAAGCCGATCGATGGGATGAACAGTGAGCGTTGCGGGGGGGTTTGGATGAATAGTGAGCGGTGGTGTTGCCTCTGGATGAACAAGACCCCGTGGTGTGGTGGAGGGCTGGATGAATAGTAGACGGTGGAGGGGTGCCCGTGCAGGGGTGGATGAACAGGACCCCGTGGTGTGGAGGGCTAGATGAACAGTAGACGGTGGAGGGGTGGTTGAACAGGACCCCGTGGTGTGGAGGGCTGGATGAACAGTAGACGGTGGAGGGGTGCTCGTGGAGGGGTGGTTGAACAGGACCCCTAGTGTGGAGGGCTAGATGAACAGTGGACGGTGGAGGGGTGGTTGAACAGTAGCCGGTGGAGTAGCGCACGGTGGAGGCTGGATGAACAAGAGCCCGTGGATGAACAGTCGCAGGTGGAGGCTGGAGGAGGTCGATGGTGGATGAACAGTAGCTCGTGGAGGCTGGAGGGGGTCGACGGCGGAGATGAACAGTATCCTATGGAGTCCCGTTTTGCGGTACGCCACACCCCTCCCGATGAACAGGACCCCCGTTTCGACCGTAGCGCTCCAACACAAGTCCGTTTCGTCCGTTTTGCGGTACACCACACCCCTCCCGATCAACAGGACCCCCGTTTCGACCGTAGGAGGTCCGTTTCCTCCATTTTGCGGTACGCCAGACCCCTCCCGATGAACAGGATCCCGTTTCGAACATGGCCGGCCGAACACAAGGTCGTTTCCTCCGTTCTGCGGTACGCCGAGCCTCGTTTCCATCGCCTGTTCCGTCCAAGCCCTCCCGATGAACATGACGCATTCCATTGCCTCCCCATGAACACAACGCATTCCGTTGCCTCCCCATGAACATGACAACGACGCTGTTTCTCCGTTCCGACCCAGCCATGTACACGAGCCCTGGCCGTACGTATGCGCGAGTAGGCGTTCGAGACCCCACACGTATGTACACATATGTGGCCGTATTTTCTTTCTTGCACCCTGGCCGCTGTACGTACGTGTAAATGCTACGTGCGCGCCTCTACTATGACACGTGCGCGCCTCTACTACGACACATGCGCGCCTCTACATCGACCAGTATGTACGTACACGTTCGCGACCAGAATGACAACGCTACCTACGCTTCGACCAGGTGGGTCCCGACTGTCAGGCACTTCCTTGCCTGCGAAGATGTAGCTGGTGGGTCCCAGCAGTCAGGGGGCGAATCATTTTTTTGCCCGGACGCACTTCCTTGCATGCGAAGATGTAGCTGGTGGGTCCTAGCAGTCAGGGGGAAACATTTTTTCGCGAAATACGGTGGCCCATCCGGTGGGTCCCACTGTCAGGTGGATGAATAATTATTTTGCACGTAATAAGGAGGCACTTCCTTGCCGCAGCCGTGGACCCAGTTGTCAGCCTCTCCACATACAGTCCACATCCGATGGAAGCCGTTCCTTGACCACGTTGACCACGCCGCGCTGAGAGCACCAGGGCGGTGGACGACGGTGAGGCCTAGGAAGGGAACAACGCGGAGCCGGGGAAGACACGACAGTGGATGCCCACGCGTAGAGGAGTATGAGGGTTCACCGGTTCGCTGCGGCGTGAGGCTGTCGTCAGAGCAGAATAACAGGGGGTGTGGGTGAGTAGAGGGATGGCCTGGCCAGCGATGGGAGTAGTAGGGGGCGGTGAGGCCTTCGCCGCATCGCAGCCGGCCACGGGAGGCAGGAGCACTAGGCACGACCGGTGCTGGTTTGGGCGGCTGGAGCAAGAAGACCAGAGGTTGAAGCAGCACTACGGCCGTTGGATGGACATCGTACAGTCACTGGAGCTAGAATCATGCATATAGACTAAGATGACAAAGCCCTCCGTCCCCATCAACTTAGTAGGCCCACAAGTCAGCCTGCCACTATACTGGATCCCAGCTAACAGGGGGAGTATTCATTTTTTTGTGCGTAATAAGGAGGCACTTCCTTGCGTGCGAAGATATAGCTGGTGGGTCCGAGCTGTCAGCGGCGGTAATGTTTTTTTCGTGAAATACAGAGGCCCTTTCGGTGGGTCCCTGATGTCAGGTGGAGGAATCATTATTTTGCACATAATAAGGAGGAATTTCCTTGCGTGCGACCGTGGACCCAGCTGTCGGCCTCTCCACGTAAAGTCCACTTCAGATGCATGTCGATCGTTGACCATGTTGACCAGGCCGCGCCGAGAGCACCAGGGCGGTGGACGAGGGCGAGGCCTAGGAAGGGAACGACACGGAGGCAGGGAAGACTTGGCAGTTGTTTCCCACGCAGAGGGGAGTACGACTGTACGAGGGTTTACTGGTTCATCTGCCGTCACCGGAGAATAATAGCAGGTGTGGGTGAGTAGAAGGATGGCTAGGCTAGCGATGGGAGTACGGTGGGGCAGTGAGGCCTGCACGGCAGCAGAGCCGGCCACGGGGAGGAGGGAGCAGGCAGTCCCGTCGGCGCCTGTTTGAGTGGCTGGAGCAGGAAGAGCAGAGATTGAAGAAGCACGATGGCCGTTGGATGGCCATCCAACAGTCACTGCTTGTGCATCAACCTTTTTTTAGGAAAGCCTCAAATCCGTGGAAAACAACATACAACCCATCTGTCATTATTTCTAATAATTTACAGCCCATTTGCTAATTATTAATGGTTTTTGGAGACCATATTCTTTTTGTTAGCATTACAGCCCATATTGTGGCCACGGTTAAAAAATTATACGAAATTTTGCATATTTTGGTGCGGTCCGAACTGTTTTTAATCCTGAAATTTCGACTCACATTCAAACTGATTTTAAAAATAAATGTATATCAATATAAAATCCAACAAATTCTCCACGCATAAAAATTAATGTAATTTCAAATCTCGAAATGAAGAAAAGATATTTGAAACTAATTGCCGGTTTGATGTGTTTTAAAAATGTATAGCCCATTTCTCATTACTGATGGGCCATTTTCTCGGCCAGCCGAATGAAAGCTCTCCTCGTCTTGAAAGATTTGCAGCCCAACAGGCCTGACAAAGCGACTTACTTGGCAAATCACAAAAAAACTGGGCTGTGGCCGTGGACCCAGCTGTCAGCCTCTCCACGTACAGTACTCTTCCGATGGAATGTCATTGACCACGTTGACCACGCCGCGCCGAGAGCACCAAGGCGGTGGACGACGGCGAGGCCTAGGAAGGGGACGACGCGGAGCCGGGGAAGACGCGGCAGTGGATGCCCACGCGGAGAGGAGTACGAGGGTTCACTGGTTCGGCTGCGGTGTGAGGCTGCCGTCGCCGCAGGGCCTGGCTAGCGGTGGGAGTAGTAGGGGGCGATGAGGCCTCATCGGCAGCACAGCCGGCCACTGGAGGCAGGAGCAGGCGGTCTCCCCGGCGCTGGTTTGGGCGGCTGGTGCAAGAAGAGCAGCGATTGAAGAAGCAGCAGGACCGTTCGATTCAAATCCAACGGTTACTGCTGCTAGAATCGTTTGTTGACTAAGTTGACAAGCCCTGCGTACGTGTCAACTTAGTAGGCCCACAGGTCAGCCCCCCCACCGGTGCGCCCCAGATGTCAGTGGGAGGAATCATTTTTTCGCGTAATAAGGAGGCAGTTGATTGCATGCGGCCAGCCAGCGAAGGGAGTAGGGTGGGCCGGGGAAGCCTGCGCGGCATCACAGCAGGCCACAAGAGGAGGGAGCAGGAAGTCCCACTGGCGCTAGTTTAGGCGGCTGGAGCAGGAAGATCAGAGATTGAAGAAGCACGTCGGCCATTGGATGGACATCCAAAACTAACTGCTGCTAGAATCATGTGTTCACTGATAAAGCCTTGCGTAAACAAGTCAGCCTCGAAATCCGTGGCGTGTACAGCCCATTTGCTATTATTTCTATAAATTTTACTCATTTTCTAATTCATATGGAATTTATTGCAGCCCGTTTTCCATTTTTAGAATTGCTGACCATTTTCTGGTCAGTACCAGGGTCAAAAATTAACTAAATATGTGGGACATTTTGAAAATTGGCAAATTTTTTCTAGGGAACGAAATATTCTTAATCCAAAAATTATTAGCCATACTGAAACAAATTTAAAAATAAATTAGTACTATGTCATGTTAAATCCAATGAAATACGTATAACATATCAGTGAAGAACAAAAACAAAAAAAGAAACTTATATCCCATTTGCTATAATTTTTTTGGAATTTTCAACCCCTTTTGATATTACTTTTAACAGACATTGACCATACTCTTAAGCCAGGCCGGAATGCATCCCTCCTCGTCTTGAAAGATTTGCACCCCAGTAATTTGGAGAAAACAAATAGGCCTAGCTTGGGTATTCTTCAAAAAGAAATACTGGGCTACCTATTTTCCCAAGAACTGGTGCATGAGCATTTAGCTTTATTTATTTATTTATTTACTTATTTATGTTTAGGGGACCATGAGCATGTACCTGGGCCGGATTCATGTGAGAGCCTCCCTTCCAGTTAATTATGGGCTTCTCTATTGGGCCTTCATCAGTGGGCTGCATGTTATCAACAAGTGGAAAATGTGTTCCGAGTTTCAAAAAAAAATGTGTTCCGTACGATAAATAGTATGCGCTACGTACGGTACGGGGCACTAAAGGATCGAACCGTGCAACGACTTCCAAAACATTGTGTTTGTCGTTCTAACAACACATTTATTCAACCAACAGACGAAATATACTACTGATTGTACATTGAAAACAGCAGCAGCAGCAACCAGGGCTGGGGGTGCAACAGAAGCAGTAAGCAGGCCAGAAGAGTGAAGACGCAGCTCTCTCTTCCAAACCAAACATCAGCCATCATTACAAAAGGGCTACCAAAAAAGAACAAGTGTATGCATCAAACTAAATAAAGATCCTACTACACCAAGTGTACGCATCTAACTAACTGGCTCAGTTAGACGTTACTATTTATTAAGCTGTGGAGATTGGCTGACGGCTTGAACCAGATGGGTGCCTGACGGGGGAAACTCCAGCCAGCAGGTCGAAGTCTGATACTTGCGACCCTCTCTCCTACTTTGGGCTGCAGAGCGTGGCGGCACATATCAGGGTATGGTGCATGCAGAGACGCATGGTACGCTGTGTACACACAGTTTTGCCTGATGAACGAAACCGCGCTGCCATCATGATCCTTGCCGTCGGTTATCTCCTGGTTAATCGGATAATTCAGTCCGACAAACAGAGAGCGTGTACCAAGGCTACTTACCAGCCTCCAGTCAAAAATTCCTGAAGGCCCAGAGAAGCTGGGATCCTGCTCAAAGACCTTGCAGTGACTGTGATTGTATTCCGCGAAACAACACGTCCGGTACGTGCGAACGATCATCAATCTTTCGCCGTCGTCTGATCGAGCCAGGAACCACCTGCAACTGCCATGCCGCTTTTCTTTGAAAGGTTCTGGGATTAGGAAGGGTAGGGACACCAGGCGGCCTACAACATCATATCAAGTTGGAGTCAAATAAAAAAGGGCTCTTGGTTTAGTCAATCTTAAGAACAGCATGTTATGAGCATGAATATTTTTTCAGCAAATGTTGACAGTAATATAAGCAAGCCATCATGATATCATAGGAAAGTAACATACTGCTGTAACAGCCGTTTGTAGCGATGACTGGAGTAGGCCAGCAATACGTCCAGCCATAGAAGGAGTCGACAGCGTAAATGAAGCCCTTGTGTTCAATGGCATCAGAGAACCATGGAGGATGTATGATCCTGCGATGGACGTGCAGATTTATCCACTTACCGCAGTGACCTGTCAGATAGGCGAGACCGCGGTTGAAGAACGCAATTAGCCTGAAGTCTTTATAATTCGCAGATCTTGTGGGCACTTGGCAGATTACAACCATGAGCAAACCAAACTTGGTATCATGTTGGCTACTGTAAGATTCCGAGTATTCTGGGCCGCGGTGCCAAAGCAGTGCAGTGTTAATCGAAGGAAGGGGGATCAATCGTCGGGTGTAGACCTCCACGAGCATCCAGCTGCCGCGACCGTCGACGAGCACCATCCAAGACGTGTTCATGCCGACCCAGTACACACCGTTAATGTAGTTGAGGCTGACGGGGATCAGATTGCAGTCAAGGTGGATCATTATGCTGCGTGACACACCATTTATGAAGATCAGGCAGCATCAGCAAGCAAGGAGCTGGCTTAAAAAGCTCCGGCCTGAGGGCTTTCAGTAAACGGTACAGCCCCGACGAGCACCCGGCGAGCGGCATGGTACTGAGATTGTCCACACACGAAACAATGAGCTTGATTACCTCTGTGGGGAGCGAATTCCAGCCACTCTTTCGGCGGACGCTGCTTGGTTCTGCCATTGTTAGTGCTTGGGTTTTGGACGACGGGGGAGGGGGAGGCGCCTTAGCGAGGATGGAAGATTGGACGAGATTATGTGCGGACAAAGATGGAGAAGCGAATATGTGCTGCGGGAAGTGGACAGGTGATGATGACTACAACGTGCCGCTTGACTTACGAGACACAGACCAGCAGCGTAGGGTCATGTCGATGCCAGACAACTTGCTTGAGTGATCACAGTACTGGTACTCCCTACAATGCTATGCCCTAACTTGCTTGAGTAGAGTAGTAGAGTAGGACTCTGCTCTACTACTAGCACCAGAGGAGTAGTATATTCTAATCTAAAATAGTTACAAACTTCAATGCCCGAGCGTGGAATGACTACGAACTGTGCTCAAAGACCGTGTCTACGTGGTGTTTGGCGACAACCTCAACACCAACGATGCAGCTCCCGTTGCACCGTATGTGTTTATGTCCTTCCTGTTCGAAATCGTGGTAAAATTCATGTTTCTACTCTGTATCCTACTACTATGCTAGTCCACATGATTAGTTGCGAACGACGACTTCTTCCCCGACCTCGGCAACCTCATCCTCGACGACATGGGCGACAACGTCAACACCGGCAACCAGTGAGATACAGGGTGTAGGAAGCGGTTTGGGAATTTGCATGCCTTTCCAACCAGTGAGATACTCCATACAAAGTACAACAGAGAAATAACCACAGAGAAGGAAGCTAAAAGTAAACAATCAAACGAGCATTTTTGCTTTTGTTTTGCATTGAATCGTTTCACAAGCTTGACTAGTGTTGTTTTTCTACTTTTACAAAAACCGCATCGTAATGTTAAAACGTGCATTTGCACGTACATAAGTAATAGTAGTACTCCCTCCGTCTAGGTGTATAAGTCTTCCCTCCTTCTTGGTCACGGTGCACAACCGAAGATGACTTATTGACCTGGACGGAGGGAGTAGCACAGTCTGCAAGCATATATCGAGAGAGACGTGTAGTGCGATAGTGGAAAAAAATTACTCGTATATGAGACCAGATCTCACGGTTAGCAGGTGAGACCCGTCCTGATGGATGACACGTGGCTTTTAAGTGGGGGTGGGGGATGCTTTGTGATTTGTGAATGCCACGTGTCATCCATCAGGATGGGTCTCGCGTGAGACCTGGTCTCATAGAATTCTTTTCCTGCGATAGTATATAGTAAAGTTTGTGCTATATGCACGTACTTGCAAAATGCGTACGAATACACAAGGTTTCCAAACTTTCCCTTTTACATACTTAATTAAGGACGCTAAAAATTCCTGAACGTTCGGGATTTATCATTTGCGTCCCAAAACTAATGAGATCGCCTTACGAAATAAAAATTATACTCCTCCTAAAAGCCACGGCGCTCGCAGAAGCGCTTGCGACGCGCCACGAGTGCCCTGGTGCGCGGCCGTTTCCTAGCGCGCTGACACAACGCCTCTTCCTCAGCCTCGCAACTCGCGAGGTGCTGATTGGCGGCTTGCCGGCGGGCGAGCGCGATCTCACCGGTGTGGTGATCCGGCGCCAACAGGTACTCCTCCTCGCTGGAAGCGTGCACCCGGTCCACGTACCGCCAAGCGTAGATGAGGCGCTTGGGCCCGACTGCACTCGGGGCGTCGGCACGGGCGTCCTCCGCCACCCTCACGACCCTCGCACGAGCCTTCTGCCAAAGAGCCAATTGCCTGACTCTCTCGGACGCGACATAGGCCTCCCAGGCAGCTTGTTCCGCAGTGCGCATCTCTTCCTCGGCCTTCTTCTCCGCCTCTATTTTGGCGCGATCTGCTGGAGGCAAAGCCTCCCACAAGGCGACATCCATTTCTTTCCAAAGCTCCTCAAGGCTGGGGGGCTCAGCGGGCGGCGCGGCGTTCTCCTTGTAGCGGGGAGCCAACGCGTCCTCCGGCGCGCGTGCTGGCGAGATTGGGAACGCCGACGCGTCAACCTCGACGCGTTGCGGCGAGGAGCAGAACCCCGATGCGTCCTCCTTGACTAGTGGCGGCGAGGAATGGAACGGCGACGCGTCGCGTAGCGGCAAGAAGCGGAACACCGACGCGTCCTCCTCGACTAGTGGCGGCGAGGAACGGAACGGCGATGCGTGACCGTCCACGTGGTGCAGCGAGGGGCTCCTAGGGCTTAGGAGGGGCGATGCCATGGTAGTCAACATGAGAGGGAGGGGGAGGAGATAGCGATGAACGTGAACGTGAGGGGGAGGAGATAGCGATGTCGTGGGAGGCGCAGTATTTATAGCGAGCAATGGCACACCTACGTAAGATATGGACTAAGCAGCACTAACTTAACTGACGGTCCAGTTGCGTCACTGACATGTGGGCCAGACCCCTCTTGGGCCCATATGTCAGAGACTGAATGCACCTGCAGTTAAGTCACAGCTACGTGGGCATATTTGTTGGAGTAAATTACAGGGGAGCGAAGGGGTGGAAATATTGCTGGTCACACGGGTTGGACGAGTGTGGGGGGAGGAGAGTCATGCATGCAGATTTTTTCACACGGGGTGGAGTGGTGGGACCGCCGGAGGGAGAAGGAGAGTTTGGCAGGCATATTGTTTCACACATGGAGAGGAAAAAATTTGGAGACGAACGGGCTTCCTGCAGGTATGGGGAACGGTGCATAATAAGTCATCTTGCATGCCGGGCTAGGTATAGTCTCAAGTCATTAAAAACAAACACGCCCCACACATGTTCATATTTCAAGGTGCACTAAATTATTGCATGCGATGATTAAGGCTGGCCATAATGGTGGTATCTTAGCTGGTATCATGCACACGGGAATAGCAAACATGCTGATGTGGCAAAGAATTAAAGAAGAGAGGGGGGTTAGAGTAACTAGAGTTCATGCATGCATTGGTAAACACATTTTTTTGTGGAGAACGACAGCACTAGTTGAGTACTTTTGCAGACTTCAAAAACTATTCCACAATGTGTCAACATTCACAATGTCAAATCAATATTTTTACACTCATTATAAAACGTAGTTCTTATACTAGTACTAGTTGAGTACTCATTATAATCAGTACTCCCTCCGTCTAGGTGAGCAAGTCATCTTAGATTGTGCACTGTGACCAAGGAGGAGGGGAAAACGAGAGATCTTAATGTTTATAATCAGTACTCCCTCCGTCTAGGTGAGCAAGTCATCTTAGATTGTGCACTGTGACCAAGGAGGAGGGGAAAACGAGAGATCTTAATGTTTATTTGCTAATTAATAGCATTGCATGCAATGAACTAACCACTGCATGTCGTGTTTGGTAGTCTCAAGTCATTAAAAGCATGCACACCCACATCTCCTATTGGTTTTTGCGGGAACACATCTCCTATTGGTTGATATGTCAAGAAACAAGAAACGAGGTAGAAGTTAATGCACCGCGCCTAAGACTAGCCACAATGGATAGTAACATACACTAGTAACATACACATATCCCTAGACTATGTTACTACCTTCATAGTGGGTAGTAACTTAAGTGTGGTAACATGCAAAGATTCATTTATTAGGTTATAGACTCATATTGCATTGGGACATGTGATGTTACAGTAACTAGCTAAGTTACTACAATTACCTCTCTCTTCATTAACTCATTGCCACATAAGCAAATCTGCTGAGTTGGACTCGATGTTACCGCTGAAGTTACTCCCACTGTGGCTAGTCTAAGTGTTTTGGGAGTATTGTAGATATTGATATTTTTAGTATAAATTTGGTCGTGGGATTTCATTGATGCCTGTCAAAGCGTTGACAGGTCTGCTATGCGTGACCTGAAGATGAAAGCGTTGAGCATCTCGAAGTTGATCAACAATCTTCAATTGTCAAAGATTAGCCGTTCGGCCAATAAGGTGGCACACTTAATCGCTAAGTATAGCTTTGACAATAGATTAGATGGTATTCTTGTAAATAACGTACCGCCCTGTGTGGTGAATATTGTATCGAATGAGTGTACTGGTGTGGCTGGTTAATTAATATAAGGTGGTGTTCAAAAAAAGTATAAATTTGGTCAAACACTTTGCAAACGGTTGACGGGAGTAAAAAGGACCAGAGGGAGTATCATGCATGCGGAGTAGGCAAAAAAATTGCTTGTCTAAAAAAAGGCAAAAAAATTGCTCATTTATAGCCGGTCGAAGTCTCAAAGGGCGCGACCGCGCGAGGGAGGCGAAGGTCGTGGGAGGCGCGACGTTTGACGGAATTAAGTGAAGTTACATCCACGCGCCGGCATGGCGTGCGAACAGGCAGAAGCTATACCGTCAGGCCTACGATATGGGTCTAGTAGACATGACATCTAGTGGGTCCCGCATAGTTCTCGAGAACTCTTTGGGGGCTTGCAGCCGTTTATCCACCGGGCAAGCCAGCAACCCCACGCCGTTCGCACGCCCTACTCGTCCCCGTCTTCTACCTTACAACAGTTCGCTCCCAGTCGTCCCGTCCTTTCACATTAGTTCGCTCCCAGTTTTTTTTGCGGGGTACAACAGTTCAACTTCTCCTAACCCTCCTCCAAAATCCATGGCCTCCCAAATCTCCATGGTCGCCGCTGAGTACCAGGTTAGAGCCATCACCGGCGATCAGTTCATCGTCATCTACACACGTGGATCCGAGACGGTGAAAGCATGGCTTGCTCGCTTCCTACGCATGTTCAACAGTTCAACGGATGAGTGGGTCGCTGGGCTAGATGTTGAGTACACCACAGTCCTGGGACGAGAGAAGGATCTAAAGGACGAAGAGAGGAAGAAGCCCGCCGTGATCCAGGTTTGCGTACATAACGTTTGCTTGGTCTACCACATATGCCATGCCGACGTTGAGTGCCAGGATTTTAAGAACTTCCTCAAGGACAAAAGAGTGAAATTCGTTACTGTAGGCTTTAAGAACGACAGTGACGTCCTGCGTCGGATAGGTCTCGTTGTAGGCCAGCCCTTCGATCTCCAGAAGGCAAGCCTGGTGTCCTCCTCTCAACCTTCAATGCTGACCCTGGCAGCAGCCATGATTGATCCTTCGTACGCTAAACTGAAGAAACCTCATCACGAGTTTCATCATGCATGGGAGTCGAAGACATTAGATGAAGATCACATCCTGTACGCAGCAATGGATGCCTACCTTTGTTTAAATATCTACAAGGGTTGGATGAAGAAGCAGAGCCCAGTGTCCGGTTCAAGCAAAGAAGCGTCGGCGAAGAGGAAGAGGAAGAGGGACGAGGACGAAGTCGAGGACGTGGACTCGGACTCCAAGTAGGTGGCAGTGTCGTCGCTCATGCTGGTTCTACTGCAGTGTCAAGCGGACTAGTTGCTTATTAGTTTATTTTCAAGGGTGTGTTGTGCTGAGGCCCCAGCAGAACTATGGGCTGTTTGGATTGTGACTATCTTTGCCATATGTTGCCACATGATTTTTGCCACATTTGTCAACTGCCTTACTTGAGTTGCTCAAATTGTTAGCCATACTTTGGCTTGCCTAAGGGAATCTTGCACACTTTTTGTGTCTATGACATGTGGGTTCACTGCTCATAAAAATTCTTGTCTCAAGTGTGGCTACAACCAAACACGCTACCTAACTTGGTCAAACTTGCCTAAGGTTAGGTGTGGCAAAGTGTGGCAATGTGTGGCTAGGAACCAAACAGCCCCTATGTTTATGTTCTTTCTCGTTATTTGAACTCTTTAGTACGTACAGTAGTACTAGTACTATGTCTTACTACTGTTCTTCTTGCAGTTGGTACTACTGCTCGTATCTTCGTGTTCCTACTGTACTTAATACGTTCGTACTAGTAGTATAATTTGGGTCAGTCGATTTGTGAAAGAAGTTCGACGGAGCGAAGGAAGAAGACGCAGAAGAGGTGGAAGAAGCCCTTCTAGCCATCCATGTTGCATCAAACGGCTCACATGAGTCGACTGACCCAAATTGCTCCTTCAGATTGCAGGATCCACGTGGCATTCAAGGTCTCGAAGGTAGATTCCGCGTCCGCACCCGGTTTGCGGGCTCGACGCGCGCGCGACCGGCTTCCGCCGCGACAGCCACCATGCGCGCCTCCTACGCGCGGGCGGAGACGACAATGACACGCTAGTTCCTCCTCGCCGGCGTGCTGGAGCACGCGCTCGTCCTCCTCTTCGTACGCTGCGTGCATAGACGCGGCTCCACCAGCTGCTCGCGTGCTTGGCAGCGCGGCGGCATCGCGAGGAGGGACTGCAGACGACGTGAGCGGGCGAGCCTTCGGCTTCATGGCACAGGGATGGCGGCGACACGGCGGTGATGGGCGAGAAATTGTTGGCCGGAGCAGGCGGGCGCCGGCATGCGCAACGGCGGCGGCATATTGATGAGTGCGCGTGTGGGAGCTTACTTTAGTTTTATATATAAGGTTGGTCAAACTTAAAAGAAAACCGTACTAGTACACGTAAACATTAGACTTAGGCAGCGCTTTTATTAGTTACTAGCTTATGTTCTTGCCCATTGTGACCAGCCTTAGTACCACGGCCACGATACGGAATCCTGTGCAAGCGCGTGAACCGCGGCCGCGCGGTCGATCGAACGGTGCGTCACCGTGTCGCGCTCGAAGGACATCCACCGAACCTTTTTGTGTGTGTGAAAACAATCCTCGAATATTACTCAACTTTTTTTCCTGTGAAAGTTCTTGACGCTGCAATATTTCCATATATTTGAATTTAGCTCCAGTTCGTGTTTATTTGGATTTGGACGTTTTAGGTGCGCCCTAGTTTTTTTAATACTGATTTTGTGTGTGTGACTGAGAGAGAACGTGTGTATGTGTCCATATGTGTGTTGTGGCGGAAGGGCAATGTGGAGACGGTGTGCGTGTGATACAGACATAGAGAGGTGTGAATGTGCAAATGATCGTGCATGAGTGAGACATAGACAGATGCCGATATGTTGTGTATACATGAGAGAACGGTCTTCTAGTTTACTTGTGTGTGTGTGTGTGTGAGAGAGAGAGAGGGAGAGAGAGAGACAGAGAGAGGAGCATCCGTAACACAACAACCATCTCTCTCGATTCGTCCGTCCCTCGCACGGTCGCATGCAACACATGCATCAACGCGCACATTTTGACACCCTCACCCGGCCCCTGCCCACCTCAAGGCCCGCACAATCTCTTCGTGAATACCCATTTCTCTCCTTAGGTTTGTTTTCTCTCAATATCTGACACACACACACACACACACACAGAGAGAGAGAGACACACGCAGCACAACACACACACACACACTCCCCCGAGCACACAATTCATCCCCATCCAAGGTTATACGGTGACCACTCTCGCTTGTGCTTCTTTGCACCCCAACATGCACAACACCTCAATCTTCAAAGAGGGCAACGAGCAGATCGAAGACGGCGACCACACCGCGCTAGAGAATGCGGGGTCATTTGGAAGCAGGGTGATGTGACGACGGCTGACTGACTCCTCCCCCCACCCTCTCTCTCTCTTGCACAAAATTACCAATCCCTCTCTCCCCCGCACAAAATTGTCAATCCCTCAACCCACGAGATCCTTCCCCTCTCGTCCATGTTTTTCCTGCTCTCTCATCAAACATGTTGTCTCTTCTCCTTCCACGTATACAGAATCCAGATGCACACGCATCTCATGTATATTACATGTATGCATCTTTCTCACAGACCTAACTTCTTCCTCTCTCTTTCTCTCTCTATCTCTCTCTCTGTCTCGTTAGGTTTGTCTCCTACTCTCTCGTCCACATACATACAATCTTTCCCTCCCTATCTGCTCCATCTTCAAAAGCTCTCTCTGCACGTTTCATTCACACATTGGGATATGTCAAAATGTTGCTTCTATAATGGCTGATGTAGAGTTATGGTTGTTCTTGTTGCATCCTACAAAGTAATAACTATGAAATGCATTTAGATTCTCATTTGACTGGGATTATGTGAGTTTGAGCATGTTGTGAAGTACTATAGACCTTGTATACATCTTGGGATTCGACAATGATTGTAACTATTGAATTGTATAGACCATTACATTCGAAGTCAATAGCCTAATATATTTATTTCACAATTTCAACAAATGATTAGTTCACTACAAACTAAGAAAACAAATGTGTACTCCCTCCGTTTTTATTTAAGTCCGCGTATTAGCATTGGTCAAAGTCAAGTTTTGTAAACTCTCAGAAAGCTTATAACAAAAAATATTAACATATACAATAACAAATAAATACCATTAGATTCATTATTGAATGTACTTTCACATCATACATATTTGTTATGGTAAATGTTTATATTTTTCTATAAACTTGGTCAAACTTTAGGAAGTTTGACTTCGGTCAAACCTAATATGCAGAGTTTACTACTACTACTCGCTAGTTGCTTAGCCGAATCACTCAACACGCCACACGGGGAGTCCAGTGTCACAAAATTTTGAGGTCGGCGGGAAAATCTCCCGCGACCCTGATTCGAGCAGTGGGAAGTTACCATCATAGCCTTCGGAACAGGCCTACGGATGACGCTTGGTAGGGGGCTGTTTTCGTAACTTCAGGTTCACCCTACCCAGCCAACCCCACCCCGGCACCCAGAGTAGTACACCTGAATACTCCCCAATTTCTATCCCCACCGCAAAATAGACTTCTCCACGGCACCGCAGCCTTCGTGCTCCTCCCCTTTACATCGGCGCACTCGTCCACCGCAGCGCATCTGCCTAATCGACGACCTCGTACGCCGCACTGGAGCCGGTCCACCGTCGTCGTCGTACACGGAGCCTCTTCCCCGGCATCGTCTTCCACGGTCTCGTATCTGCTTCCCGGAAGCCGACGCCAAGCGCAGAAGTACCACCGTCGTGGACAATGAACTGACTCCCGTTGCCGACCATGACTCACAGAGGCCGCCGCGACCATCGTTCTCCTCCTCGATTGGTAATGTGTGTATTGAATCACTTAGCAGTACATGTGCAGTTCCAATTTTGTTCATACCTACCCTTCAAATTTCCTGGGTGCTATTGTTCCCGTAAAAGTAATTGGTTATAGCCTCCATTGTCCAACAGAATATCAGCTTGTAATTGTGCGTCGCTCCTGTATCGCGCTGTGCTTGGGTAGGTTTTTCATCTGCAACCAGTAGTGTGGCAAATGATGGAAAGGTTTTTAGAACTAGCAAAATGCCCATGCGTTGCACGCATCAAGATGCATTTGTATGAGTAGTTTATCTTGTTGGAGATGCTCTAACATGGCAGACGAGTGCTTTAATGTTGCCCACAAGATGCGCGAGTATTACTAGTAGTATATTTTTCTTGCCATGTTGAGATTTTAAAACCACGAGTGCGAACATGCAGAGGAGCAATGAAGATCAAACACGGGATATTCGGGACATCTTCAAGGAGCGTGGCAAGTTAAAGAGGAGCTGCACCGAACCTGTAAAACGAGCTTTGGTAAATAACACCCTTTCAATTACTTCCGTGTAGCCTCGTGTTCTTCGATGTGTATATGTTGTAGTTTCTGTTTCTCTTAAGCGTGGTGTTCTTCGATGTGTAATAAGAAGAGTCTTAATCGTCCTAATGCTTTCGTTTTTAGCTTGATGTAGGAAGTGGGTGTTCTCACCTTGTAGTCTGTTTTTATTTATTTATTCCTTTTGAATTCACTTCTCCGAGTTCTGTTTATCTGGCTTCTACTAAATGGATCTAGGTTGCTCTGAGTATTGATCTAAAAAAGAAGTAACTTCATGTCAGGATGCAGTTCCTGCGAGGAGGGAAGTATGGTCAACCTCGAGATCATGTTTCCAAAATGAGGCTGGATTACACACAAGGTGCCAGTTCCCTAATGATGCTGGATTAGACACAAGGTGCAAATTCCCAGATGATGCTGGATTACACACAAGCCAGGTGGAGTCGTCAGCTGTTCGTGTCCTCGTGGCATTAGTAAAGGCTGAAAGAAAGCGTGCAGCAGCCCTTGAGAATGTAGCTGAGTTCCTGAAGAAGCGAAAAGAGCAATCAGATGCTCTCTTCACCCAAGCCAAAGAAGAGATGGAAGAAGCCAGAAATAAGCTAGCAGAGGCAGAGCAGGCTAGGCGTCTCCTGCTATCTAAAACTGTTGTCAATACAAAATTTCCTTCATAATAGCTAGGTTCAAATGTTTATCCAGTCAGCATGCCTGTTGTGATGTCCGTGCATCTACTGATGTGGCACAAAATGTTTTTTTCGGGTCATGTAATAACAGCAATTACTTTCCAAACAATAACAGACGAAGCATTGGACATGGTATAGTTCACGCGCAAGCCCGACATTCCAAGTTCAACTTCCACATCAAACTCATGTTCACAGATATCTGCACATTCATACATAATGTCCACAACCATGATTCACTTCAAAGCCAAAAAAATGTGAGGAGAGTTATAAATAAAGAAAATCCTCTACTAGTTCCTGCTACCAGTGCGAGCACAACAAGTCAAGACCATGCGTAAATTAATTATATTGTAGTCATTTTTTGTGTTCTAAAATGCCTGCCGGCTCGCGGAAGGACGTGTTGCCGGCACACGCGCGGATTCAATGAAGGCAGGCGGGGCAGTCTTAAGCTGGTTGCACGCGGCGAGGAGGCGTGCTCAGCCGGGCCTGCAGCGAGTGCGGCCCTCTTGGCCGGCGCGCCGGTTCAATGCCTGCGCTATGAGAGGTCGCGTCCGTGTCAGAGCAATCACTCCCTCCAGTCCTTTTTTGTTTGGGTATAACAAAATCTCGTTTTCCATTCACATTTTAGTGGTAGGAGTTGTGCGTGTGTGTCTGTGAGAGAGAGAGAGGAGACGGTAGTCGGGGTTGTCTGATCGGTAAACAAATGAATAATGTCAGTCTGGGATGGAGACGAAAAGGAGACCGCAACAAATGTTGTGTCTACAGGAGAGATAGAGAGAGTAATTTTAGTGGTATGAGTCATATGTAGAGACATATAGGGTGTGTGAGAGAATCCCATAGAGAGAAAGACAAAGTGAAAGACGAGTGGAGACTGTGTGTTTGGCGGTGAAAAAGAAAGCTTAGGTACCGAGTGATACCAGAGAACAGTAGAGACGTGAGAGATAATGAAAACCGTGTAATTTATAATGATAGGGAGAGTGTGACACTTCTCAAGGGAGACGTCGAGAGACCATGTTTGCGAGGATAGGAGCAACATGAAGTGAGCGTGCGGGTGAGCTGGAGAAAAGAGAGTGATAGCTACCTGAAGGAGCATGCATGCGAGAGAGATGGGCGTGAAAGGAGTGAACAAAAAAGGGATTCAAATATTTGAATTCGAGATGATGATACATGTAATCCATACTCGAACCAAAATTGATCTATCAAACATGCATACTCATATGAATTCACGCACATCTATGTTATTTAATATGTAGATATTACTGATCCATACATTTTAGTAGAACATAATTTGGTTAAATTTTTCGAATTCAACCTTAAGATTTCGAGATCGTTGTATTTGTAGATCATATTATACATATAAAGGAGCAGAATTCTTTGTTGTGCTTTTGAAAGTATATATATAAAAAATGATGTATATAGAATGTAATTCCAATTGAAAATGGATCCCGCCCGAAAAAAATAGAATACAAACGGGATTCGAATTGAGTTGGCACGGTAAACGTGCACTCTGCAAAATTTGAACGAAGCGGGGAAAGTCGCAGTAACCGCCCGAAACCAAAATCTGCGAGATGGAAATCACTACTGCCTATCCCTGCCACGCAAAGCCTATATGCTGGATTTCTATAGGTTTCGATAGGGGTAGGTTTGTAATTTCACCCAAACGTGACGTAACCGCCTCTCACCCGGATTCATACACGGTGGGCGCCAAAACACAGTGTGTCCTCGGCCGAAATCGACTCCCTCCCCGATTCATATTCATACACGGTGGGCGCCAAAAACAAACTCTCGTCGGCAAATATTCGGTGTATGCGAGATTACCGTCCTATCCCCGACCGACTAGTGTTGCTGTGATGTAGTAGAAATTTGAAACGGGGGCTAAGTTTGTAAATTTCCTCGCATTTGAGACAAGCGCGCCCTGAATACATGGTTCCCCCTTCCTCTCTACCTCCCTTTTCCCCATTCGTACTCCGTGGGCGCCAAAACACCCTCTCCACCCCACCCTCCTCCGTCCGCCGCCGTCCGCCACCCCATCCACCGCCGTCCTCCTCCACCATGCCGGAGCTGATACCCCGACGCCGCCGTCCATTACAAGAGATCGACCTCTCTCATCCACGGCTTCGGACCGGGATCCTTGCATCCCGTCCTCTCGCTTCATCCCCGCCGTCGTCCACCTTGCCGGCGCCGCTCCTACGACCGTCTCGTCCACCGCGCCCCGCCGCCACCGTCTACCCTCCTAGATCTGCTTCCACGCCGCCGACAGCCATCGCTACCGCAGCACCGTCAAATTCTCAGCAGATGCCTACACGGCGCCGCACCAGAGGCGGTACTCTTTCGTATCTGCTCAACTTATTTATCGCAGCAAGAAAATAGATCGCCACTGCTTTACTCTGATTTCTTGTCTTGGTTGCGAAGTTGCCTTTGTCCGGTTTGCACCTTCAGATCCGCCATGGCACGCTCAACACCATACTCGCAATGCTTATGGTTTTCCCCTTTTATATTCCACACTAGTTAAATCACAGTAGACTAAATTTCAAAATTGGGTCAGTCGATTTTTCAGAGCTCGCCGGAGTTCGCCGGTGCGATCGAAGGGGCTCGGGTGGTTGTGGGGCCTCGCCGAACGAAGAAAACTCGACGCGGGTGGGGGTTGGGGTGGGGGTGGGGGTGGCGGAGGAACACAGGCGGTGGGGGCCGGTGGTCCGGCCGGCGGCCCGTGCGGTGTTCTGTATGGGAAGAATCAGAGACGAGGAAGAAGAAGGGTTAGGAGACGTAGGATCTTCATCCAACCGCCTGAAATGGTCGAGAGACAGCTAGGAGTTGCATTCTTAATGCGCTCTGGTTCATCATGTGTGGGCACTGCGCAACCAACATTTTATTATCCAAAATCTGCTTGCTCTTCTTTACCATGTTCCTCTTCCGTTCTTCTTTAATATGTACTCTCTCCGTTCCTAAATACAAGTCTTTGTATAGATTCCACCATGGACTACATATGGAGCAAAATGAGTGAATCTACACTCTAAAATGTACCTGGATACATCTGTATGTGATCCATAGTGGAAATCTCTACCAAGACTTATATTTTGGAACGGAGGGAGTATGATAGTAGTACAGTATGTTCCTTGTACTGAAGATGAGCAGGGACATTTGCAGTGTAGAGGTCTATACGGTCGGTTGTGATGGACACTTTGAGCCTCTTTGATTCGTAGGATCTTGTAAACATAGGAATAGGATTTGTAGTGGCCTGCCCACTTGAATCTTATAAGAATAGCAAGGAAATGCGGGGAGCTGTGTCGCCTTTGAGAGTTACATTGATATTAACAGTACCGCACCTTCACTTGAAGAGAGCTGGTATCCGAAGCCTTTCTAGCCGTACCGGCAATACTAGCACATATATTCCAGCAAGTTCCACTTTGTTGATTTTACTCTGATGCTTAAGGTTTTCCAGTTATATCTACACTATGATCTGTGTAGCTGCTTTGTGTCGCACTAGCAGCAGTCCACTCTTGAAGCTAAACACTGCAATGACTTACAAAATTGGCACCAAGGCATTGAGTGCCATTCTGGATGCAATGAAACTCATACGCTCCCCACCTATTTATTCTTGTTCAGAATATCATCCTAATGACTATTCTAACCTCGAGGAGTCAAAGGCATATGGCCTGTCCTGTTCACCCATCAAGGTGCCTATTCTAATTTGGCAATGTTTTATTGATTGCGGGTATCTTGCATATGTTGTCTTGCATTTCTTCTACTTTGTTGCACCGCCATCTGCTTAGTTTACTCATCATATATGTCGAGATGCCATGCCCATCCATTATCAATACATATTCCATCTGTCATCATACCATGTTTTTCCACTCAAATGTTGTTCTTGTGCATCAGACATCAAAAAGGAAGAGGGTGATTGCCGAACCTGAAGGAGCACCAGCAAAGTCCTTGAAAAACGTGGTGGTGCCGGAGAAATCAGACAGCACCCCACTTATATTGGTTGTACAACCAGTGACACAAAACGTAGGATCAACTCCAGCAGACTGTACCCATACTTCACTGGCCACACCACTAGCCCCACCACACAGGACCTGCACTCCAGCAAAAGGTATACCAATTTCATTTTCCATAGCACCAACTGTACCACAGAAAAATCCCACTCCAGCAAAAAGTACAGCAAGTCCATCGGCCGAAGACCTATCCCAACTACAGAGACGACCAATTCCTACAGATTGGAACCCCATCCATTTATTCCCAGTTTAAAAGACAATGCTTTCAATGTTGTTAGGGACTACGTGCATATATTCCCATCATGGGAAGATTATTGTGAAGACAAACACCATTTTCACATCTTCCTGTCCAACTTACGTGTAAGTGCTATTATTCATGGCTATTATTTTCCTGTTTTCTGCTGATTGAACACATCAATGATTTACATTACATTGTTGTAACTACGCGAGGGTCAATCTGGATAGTCATGACGAGCAAAGCTTGCTTGTGCTTTTCAAGGAAGCATTGCAGCAGTATCGGTGTTACCTAAGGAAATCACACTTTGATGGCAAGTCTATAAACGAATTCCTGGTGAAGTCTCATGTGCTAAATTTAGAAGACATTGAATGGAAAAACCTTGTTATGCACTGGTCTCATTCCCAGGATGAGGTACTGTCTATGAAATCACATGACAATTTGAACTTCCACTTCTCCGCATCTGCCATACGGATCTTTTTTGCAGGAAATCTGCTCGAAGAAGAATTCCGGTTTGACAAGAACGACAGGATATCTCAAATATGCTGCCCGCTGCTTTGCTCTTGTTAGTACCTGTTGTCCTGTATCACTGTACTTGCATACATACCTGGTTCCTTATGTGACAGGAGTATGCATGATAGCTTGCTTATCAATTATTCGCTCCAAATTATCTGATCTGTATGAATGGTTACATTAGTGTAGAATATATCCAATGCCAATGTTTTTTTAACTCTGCATTGTTCATGTAAGTACATGCTGTCCTTTATCAGTGTACTTATAATGACAGGTAGTTGTTAATGTACCATCACTCTGCAGCTTATTTTCCTTTGCCCTCCATTTTCTACACATCATATCTATATTTACTCTTACCATAAGGTTGGTACTGAAGAAGTTTAGCTGTGTATTGCTCTTGGCTGTACCTTTTGCCTGTATCGCTGCACTTACATTTATAGCTACTTGGTTATGTAGCATCACTCTTCATCTTATCTTAAATATTCTCCATTTTTTCGTATATTATCACATCTATATTTACTTGTAACAAAATGTAGAATAAAGGCAATGCTTTTGAAGAAGATTCTGTGGTAAACTTCTTGAATTGCCCCCCCCCATCAGCATGGACAAGGCCTTTATAGAGCCTGTCTTCACCAATAATGTAAGTTTGTCCATCTCAAGCCTTCAAACTTTGTTGTATATATTTGGTTAGGCATGACTGCAACAGCTGTTTATTTTTGGTGTTTGCATCAAATTGCTTGTTTAAAGTTTATTATATGTAGTTCATAAACAAAAGTTCGTCCTTTCTCAATTTAGGTTTTCAGTTGTACAACCAAGTTCCTTCTTCATACCATGTAAATTAAACTATACAGAGCAAGTGATCTTCTTTTGCACTGCATGTATGCTTCTGTTCTTCATCTGTAATCCAGTGGTGTGGTGAACCTACCCACTACAACACAATGTCATATTCTGCAATGTCTTAACTATGAAAAATGTCATATCATTCTACTATTATTTAAACCGTCTCTTTATTTGCCAATCTGAAATGGTATAAATTGACAGCACACTAACCACTGATACTTATGAGTTCTTGATCTATATTCCAGTGGTGTCATGAAGCTGCCAACTCCTTCACAATGTCATTTCCTGCCATGTCTTGACCTGAACAATACCATATTGTGTTAATGCAAATTTAAACTGTGTCACTTTATTTGTCAGTAAGAAATGTGATGAATTGTCAGCACTGATACTTTTATGTGCAAAACATGTCATCTGTCTGCTTGTTTATCTTTCAGAGTGAGGAAGATATAAGTGTTGAACAAGCGCAGTCTCATCATCTTGCTCAGCTGCTTGCACTGCAGCTCCCCAGCAGGGCTAACCTTTCCTGAACTCTATTGAAGTGCTGTCGGTTTTGTATATTATTTTGTCGGCATGTTTATTTGCACTGGTGGTGATCTTTGATGCCCAGTGTATGTAATCTGCTGTCTGCTTGTGCTTTATTATCATAGTGGCGAACTTTGATGCCCAGTGGATGTAATATGACTTAATTTCTTTATTGTATAGTATAGGTTTTTTCTTATTCATGATGCTGCAGTTATTTTACTGTATATATAGCATGTCTTCGCAGTAAACCGGCCAAACCATAAAATTACGGTACATAATCGGGCCGTCATGCAATCACGATGTAGGTTGGGCCTGAAACGTGCCGATCAGCTCACGGGTCGGCAGCAGCCCGAAGTGAACCCCGGCCCATGATTGTGCGAATCAAATCACGGGCTTTTAATAGGCCAAAAATTGTCTCGGTCCTTGTTTGGCCCAATCAGATATCGGCTGCGAGCAGGCCGGATGCAAACCGAGGCGTAGTTAGGCCCAACTATATGACGGGCTTTTCACAGGCTGAAATTAATATAGGGCCGAAATGTTAAACGGGCCCTTAACAGGCCAAAACTAATATCAGGCCGAATTACTAAGTGGGCCTTTAGCAAGTGGGCCCAAAAGCATAGTGTCCAGTTGACGGGCCGAATCTGATATGGGCCATAATTAGGCCCAAAACCTCTTAAAGGTCCGAACCTGATCTGGGCCGTAATTTGGCCCAGAACATGGTAGGCTTTTAACGGGCCGGATCTCATATGGGCCACTATTAGGCCCGGAGCGTGGCAGGCCATTAATAGACCGTATCAAATATGGGCCGACATTTGGCCCAAAATATGGAAGCCAGTTAACGGGCCGGCCTACTAGGGTCCTCAAAATCTTGTGGGCCTACAGCTGGGCCGGCCCATTAATGTCGGCGAAATCTCGTGGGCCTTTAGCTGGGCCGGCCCATTATGATCCGCAAGAATTTTGTGGGCCTTTACCTGGGCCGGCCTATTATGGCACACAAAAATCTTGTGGGTCTGTACCTGGGCCGACCCATTATGGCCCGCGAAATCTTGTGGGCCTTTAGCTGGGCCAGCCCATTATGGTCCGCAAAATCTCGTGGGCCTTTAGCTGGGCCAACCCATTATGGTTTGCAAAATCTTGTGGGCGTTTAGTTGGGCCGGCCCATTTAAACTTGTTGGGCCGTGCCACATGTTGACGTATCATAGGCGCCTTCTGTCCAGTGAGTGGATGACATCTGTCCCGACGATGAGCCGACACGTGTTTCCTCCAGCCAATGATGATTTTACATGTGGAAAATCCCCATTGGTCGGGGCTGTTAACGGGTTATCAGATCCAAAACCCGACCCGATAGCTTAACAACGTTCCGTTACGGTGGATGCCACGTGTCGGTCACCCTTGACAAAAGCACTTATGTGACGAGCGATTTATCGTCATGGAAGTGGACACTTCCATGATGATAATTTTGGTAATGTCATGGAACACTTCTACGACAGCACAGGTATGACTATCTTGATTCTGTCATAAATTTGTCATGGATGTACATGCATGACAAGAAAAGCGACCTACTGTGACAAACATGTATCATCACGGAAGTATTTTTTTTGTAGTGGTTCCAGTTGGACAAATATGATTGGAGATGGAGATGGAAATGGAATTTTACCTAAACACGGATATGCATGTCTATGTCTATGTGTGTGTGCGTGAAGACTCTCACGACCTGGAAGCGGGGGCGTGTTTTTGATCGAGTTTTCTTTCTTGGTACGTTAGAAAATCAGTTTGTCTAATTCACATCTAGATGTTATTTAAGGATATCACATCTAAGCTCCCACAAGTATATAATGTAGCAACAAGAAACAAAAAAAACTTGGAAAAGACCACAAACAGAGTGGACATCAACTTATGTGTGACATAACTATGTCACATCTAGATGTATCCTAGACAGACCCTTAAAAAATTGTCCGCCAGTTTTCATTTCTTTTTTCCGAGAACGCGCGTATTCTATTTAAAACCACTGCTATGGAGAGATTTTTTTACTCCATTAGAGCCTCTTGTTTGATAGAGTTTCTCGCATCTCGCTCTCTCACCCACTCCATATTAAAACAAGATGACAGTGTCCACTCTATCTCTCTCCTCACCGGTGGTCATAGATCCGTCTGAATCCCGTCCGCTGCGGGAGGTGAGGAGGTGCAGCGTTGACGTTGTCGCCGTCGGCGACGGAGGAAGCCGATGCGCACGGTCCTCTCGGAGTCGGCGCCGGCGCGGACGAAGATCCTCCGCGCCCTTGTTTGCTGCCGTCGTGTGGGCAGATCTCGCCCGCCCGCCTAAACGACATCTCGCCCACCCGAGGTATAACTTCTTGTACTGGTCCAGCTCCCGAGGTCGCTGCGTGCGGGTTTTCTTCTATGCGACTACTCCCCAGCTCCCCATGCATAGTAGCTAGGGTTCGTCGGCTGGTCCAACATCACCTACTAGTACTATTATAGAGGAAATGACACTCAAAAAGTTGTCCTGATTTATGCCTCGGTGGAGGTATACATGTCGTTTCGACAAAAAGTACATGGTGGTTGTGCGGTCATTGTCCATATGGTGGTAGTACTATCACTGGTTAAATGAAGAAATGCTTTTTTCTCGGGTATCCTGGTTTAGTTCCCATCAAGATAATTATGATGCTTCTGTTTGTTGGTGTACTTTTCATTAATTCTTATTGACAATTGAGATGTCGTTGCTAACCCTTTTTTATATTTTTGGAAACAGCGATGCATGTCTCCATACCTGGGCATGTCTTCCTCAATTTTAGTGGAACTGCACAAAATTGGATGGCCATTGTTGTTCTGCCTCACTGTCCTCTGCCACGTGGTTCTTCCTTCCTCGAGCTTGATTACTGAGAAGAAACAGACCATAGTAAGGATCTGTCGAACTTCTTAGGTGCCTCACCCAAACTTGATGCCAAATGGATGATGCATCACCACGATGACCTATCGATGCTCATGGTTGTGCCTCATGGTTGCGTCGGCTGGTGAAGCTGATCGATTTTCGACGAAAAACAAGATGTCTTCCATCAGTGCTCTTTGCTTGTTACGCACAAAGATGATATCCTTCGTCAATTCACCTTGGTTGCGTTGCAGACGCAGTCGTCTTTTACGTTGGTGCAATTTTCGCTAGGGTTTTACGACAGGTGGGCCCAAAATGTGGCTGGCCCACCTGTCATACAGCCAAAAGCAGGTGCAGTGAAGGCACCGGAGCTCAGTCCGTACTACAGTAGTGTATATATATAAGCGGGAGCCTCAGCGCTTGTTCGCTAGGGTTTGCACTCTCCACACGCTCGCCGCACTACATATATGTTACTCCCTCCGTTCCGAATTACTTGTCTTAGATTTGTCTAGATACGGAGGTATCTAGCACTAAAATGAGTCTAGATACATTAGCTAGGGTTTGGTATATTCATAGTCTCTCACCCTCTCTTCACCAGATCTAAACAAGACTGTGTTGGCCTCTTGTCTCTCTCTCCCCCCTCACAGCTGGTGATGGAGGCGTCTGTATCCCGTCGCACCAGGAAGGGGAGGAGGTGCAGCGTTCACTCTATCGCCTTCGGCGAGGGAGGCAATCCACTGCCGGCTACGCTGTTCTCTTTCACCCAGCGCCTGTGCGGGAGGGCCACCGACCCCTTCTTCCTCGTTGTCGTACTTAGTGTGGGCAGATACAGCCTCCTGCCGCACGCCTTGCCACATCCCAACGACCCTAAGGTATAAGTTTCTTTGAAACCGTCGTTGCTCTAGCTGCATGTGGATCTTTTTCGATCTGTAGTCGAATCTAGGTCTTGGTTCAAAGAAGAAAGAAGGGTGTGGTGGGCTGGAGCAAGAATCTAGGACGTGGTTCAATGAGGAAAGGAGGGGCGGAAAGTAGTATAGACTGGCTATCCAGCCGCTTTGTAGGTCGAAAAGGGAAAAGGGGGTAACCCAGTACACACATCTGTAAGGAACCGATCTCTTTGTTGAAAAGGGAAAGAAACTGGGGGGTCGGTAGTTTGTGCACGACTAGATTTGCTGCCCTCACATAGGAAGAAGGTTCAAAGAGAACAATTATGGGACCAGCGCATATATGCTGCTTGGCTACATACTCTGCATCACCCATTTATACGTGTGGACGCACATGGTGCTGGCATGTCCCATGCAGCTATTTTGTTGTTGTTAATCTTAGAATTAACTACTAATCTGTTTTAAAAGAATTTCTCTGTTAATATGAATCAATGCAACCGTTTTAGAAATGCTACTGTCCTATACTTTGTTTTCCATCAAGATAAGGTAGATGCTTCTTTTGTGGCCGCGTGTTTCATCCTCCTTTATTGGCCAGTAATTGTTTTCTTTTTTGCCTCTTAAAACAGGGATATCTATTCAACTTGTTGATATAGAAAACTTAAATGTCACACCGGCAACTTTGCTTGATCTCAGTGCAACTGCGCAAAACTTGATTGGATTTCCTATTCGTGTTGGTAGATTCGTATTTTATGTTGGCCGGCTCATGAAAGGTCAGTACAGGCCTTCATCCACATGATCATGCAGTGTGCTTTGAGATGATGTCCTACTTGTATTGGTACTGTTTTAAATAAATGATGAATTGAAGCTATTGTATTGTTGTCTTTTCCCATTAAGTAGTGAACAAAAATGGGACCAACCCAGACATGATGCTTGTTGCTTTGTTACAACAAATTCAGCATCACCCCCTTTATAAGCCAGTAATTGATGCCACTCTCAGAATTAACTACTGAATCTTATTTCAAAACTGCAACACTTGTTAGGGATTGGCGGGATTACCATTTTTGTGGCCGCATGTTTCATCCTCCTTTATTAGCCAGTAGTTGATTCCTTTTTTGCCTCTGTTTATACAAGGATATCTATTCAACTTGTTGCTATTGTGGCATTTTGCTTCGCTACATGAAACAGTTTGCTTGATTTCAGTGCAACTGCACAAAACGAGATTGGATTTCCTATTCGTGTTGGCAGATTCATACGTGATCTTGTGTGCATCATGACAGGTTGGTACTTGCCTTCATCCACATGATCGTGCAGTGTGTTTTGAGAAGTTGTGCTACTTGTATTGGTACTGTTTTAAATAAATGATGAATTGAAGCTATTGTATTGTTGTCTTTTCCCATTAAGTAGTGAACAAAAATGGGACCAACCCAGACATGATGCTTGTTGCTTTGTTACAAAAAATTCAGCATCACCCCCTTTATAAGCTTTGTCGTTCTTTATACATGTTGAAACAAGGCATTGTTAAGATAATGTATCAGTCAATATGAATGAATCACACTGATGGAGAATTGCTACTCTCCTGCTTTGTTTCCCATTAAGATAAAGTAGATCAGTAGATGCTTTTCTTCTGGGAGTACAAGTCATCAACCGTTATTTCTTAGTAATTGTTTCCCTTATACCTATTGTTGCTTACAGGGATATCAAAATTAAAGCTCGGTTTTATTCCGACTTTGATTTTAGTTGAACTGCACAAAAGGAGCCAATGTGTAAGGCAAACTGCTGCATTACTAGGTCTAGTTGGTCGTTCCACTTTGCAGAAAGAAGCAGTCACTGTTTGCACTACATTACAGAAGGAATGACCGAGAATCTTTACAGAGTATTATTAGACACTGGTGACATGACTAGTCTGCAGAGACCATTGGCAATTTAACAATACGTGGAGTGCCCTGGGCAAAAAGTGCCCAAACAAGTATAAAAGCTACGACAGGACTCCACAATCATAGGCATTACATATTTTGAATGGGAAAAGTTTGTCAAAGTTTAATCATTGATGTTAGCAAGAAGACGTTAGTTTAATATATTGGAATTGGAAAACCTTGTCAAAATTTGCTCATTGATGTTAGCCAGAAGACATGCATTTGATATTTTTGAGTGGGACGCCCTTGCTGTGAGCAGCGTCGAGTGTTTTTTCCTATTCCTGTGTTCAGTTTAGAAGTAAATAGTTACTCTGCTGAGATATTCCTGTGTTAAGAGTTTGTTCTGAATATTGTCTATGTAATGCCAGGCCTTGTGTTTGATTGCAAAGTTGAGCTTGGAATGTTGTGGCATGCGGCATCACGAGTTGTTCACCGTGCCTCCTGAGAATAATGCTTCGTATTATTTTGCATGTCGATCTAATGCCAATGATTTGCTTGTTAAGAAGATCATCCTCTTCTGTTGTTTCCGTGCTTAAGAAGTTCATCATCTGATGTTTCATTCATAGCCTATACGACAAGTCGGGTAGGTTAGACGTGAAACCATATGATCTTCCGACCAACTCATGATATTAGGCCGTGATTGGATCATCGTTTTCCAACCAAAACCACTTGTAAAACTGACGCTTGTAAATTAAAGCAGATGGTCTCGGGCGAAGGCGCTTGGTTGGTCGATTTCGACTGGTAAAATGTCGGAAGTACTTGACACACGACAAAAACGCTGAACGACACTCGGACGATTGCTAATCCAGCCGTTAGCTGTTGTTTCAGCCTTGCCCATGGATGGCATGATACGCACGTCGTGCATGTATCGTCTGGTAATGTCGTCCATATAGCAGTGCTCGTAAAATATACACTGGTCTCTCAAATTACACGCGTAACCCGCCGGTTTTACTTACAGACCTCGGGCCCTCGGTTTCATTATGCCTGTATTTTATGCGTTGTTTTCGATAACGAGTAAATTACACTTGTATGTTAATACAGGTTTGAAATAAACCAGAGCTCCCAAGCGTGGCCTTACCTTTTCATGTCGTCTCAGTTTCTCAAAGGTGCTCATAGGTGTCCAATGATCCTGGCTTCCTGAATGAGTAGTGGGCGCTGTATCAGACCATCCGTAGGGCCCGCGAGGCCCTCTCTGTTGTCCTTCGAGTTGTTGCGCTCGCCGTGGCGCCGAGCATTGTTAACATCGTCAACGAACATGAGGATTCAGGAGATGACTTTATTTTGACTGGATGACACTAGGGACCCACTAGGGCCATAGCCGTACGTACGCAAGTGCCTCCTTATTATGTACTTTTCGCTTTCTCCTGGTTTCCTGACATCACGGCCACACACCATTGTCAACCTATGTAGTCAATATAAATGAGAGAATTGCACAAGGTGCGGCCGGCAGCTGGGACCAAGCAGCTCGAGCAGTATTTGTGTTTTTGAGGCGTGAGCACTGCAGAGTTTTTCTTGGCGATGATTTCATTGTTGTTCAGAGGAGAGCAGGGTATTAACTGGGCGGGCTGTGGCCCGTCTAGCCCAGGCCAGATATCCAGCCCAGATACTAATTTTTTCAAGATGAAAATGGCTAGCCCAGCTATACATCTTTTTGAGGAATACACAGGCAAGGTCAACTTGTTATTCTCCGCCCCGCTGGGCTGCAAATCTTTCCTAGGAGGGATGCATTAGGCTTAACAGGAAAATGGGCTTTAAAAAATAATAAATGGGATGTAATTATAAAAACTGGGCAGTAACTATAAAAAAATGCACCAAACACGAAATTAGTTTATAAAATATTATTTATGTATTTTAAAAATCCTAAATTTTCATTGTTGCGCGCGCAATGTTTCATTGGATTTTTACGTAATACAAATTTATATTTAATCTAACATGAAATTTAGGGATAAAAATATTTCGAAGCCCATCAAAATGTGGGAAATTTTATTGAATTCTGTCTTCAATGGTTGGTTGAAATTATTAATCATTGTCCTAGCTAGAAAATGGGTTGTACTTTTAACAAACTGTAAACGGGCTGTTGTAAATTCCATTAGAGTTCCAAAATGAGCTGTACATTCTTACAAAACGCAAATGGGCTATAAGTTCTCTGCCACACACTTGTGGGCCTACTAAGTGACGCATCCCCTAAAAAAATAAGTTGACACGTATGCAAGGCTTTGCCAACTTATTATAGTCAACACACGGTTCTAGCAGCAGTGGCCGTTGGATGTCTATCCAACGGATGTCGTGCTTCTTCTTCAATCTTGGATATTCTTAGCTACGATGTCTATCCAACTGCCGTAGTGCTTCTTCAACCTCTGGTCTTCTTGGTCCAGCCGCCCAAAGCAGCGCCGGTCGTGCCGCCTACTCCTACCTCCCGTGGCCGGCTGTGCTGCCGCGGAGGCCTCACCGCCCCCATACTACTCCCGCTGCTGGCCAGGCCATCCCTCCACTCACCCACACCCCATGTTATTCTGCAGCGACGGCATCCTCACACCGCAGCCGAACCAGCGAACTCTCGTACTCCTCTCCGCGCAGGCTTCCACTGCTGCGTCTTCCCCGGCTCCGCGTCGTCCCCTTCCTAGGCCTCGCTGTCGTCCAGACCACCACCCTGGTGCTCTCGGCGCGGCGTGGTCAACATGGTCAACGACCGACTTCGATCGGAAGAGTACTGTACATGGAGAGGCTGACGGCTGGGTCCAGGCGGCCGCAAGGAAGTGCATCCTTATTACGCGCAAAATAATTATTCATCCACCTTATAGCAGGGACCCACCGGATGGGCCACCTTATTTCGCGAAAAAAAACGTTTCCCCCCTGACTGCTCGGACCCACCAGACGGGCCAGCGTATTTCGCGAAAAAAAAGGTTCCCCCCGCTGTCAGCTCGGACCCACCGGAAGTGCCTCCTTATTACGCACAAAAAAACGAATACTCCCCCTGCTAGCTGGGACCCACCATGGTGGGAGGCTAACTTGTGGGCCTACTACGTTCACTGGGACGGGGGCCTTTGTCAACTTTAGTCAATATGAACGATTCTAGCTCCAGTGACCGTACGATGTCCTTCCAACGGCCGTAGTGCTTCTTCAACCTCTGGTCTTCTTGCTCCAGCTGCCCAAAGCAGCGCCGGTCGTGCCACATGCTCCTGCCTCCTGTGGCCGGCTGTGCTGCCGCGGAGGCCTCACCGCCCCCTACTATTCCCACCACTGGCCAGGCCCTGCGGCGACGGCAGCCTCACACCGCAACCGAACCAGTGAACCCTCGTACTCCTCTCCGTGCGGGCTTCCACTGTCGTGTCTTCCCTGGCTCCCTGTCGTCCCCTTCCTAGGCCTCGCCATCATCCACCGCCCTTGTGCTCTCGGCGCGCACATGTCGTAGTAGAGGCGCGCACATAGCATGTACACGTATGTACAATGGTCAGGGTGCAAGAAAGAAAATACGGCCACGTATGTGTACATACGGGCGGGGTCTCGAACGCCTACTCGCGCATACATACGACGAGGGCTCGTGTACATGGCTGGGTCGGAACGGAGAAACAGCGTCGTCGTCGTGTTCATGGGGAGGCAATGGAATGCATCGTGTTCATGGGGAGGCAACGGAATGCATCATGTTCATCGGGAGGGCTTGGATGGAACAGGCGATGGAAACGAGGCCTGGTGTACCGTAGAACGGAGAAAACGGCCTTGTGTTCGACCGACCACATTCGAAATGGGATCCTGTTCATCGGGAGGGGTGTGGCGTATCGCAAAACGGAGGAAATGGAACTCCTACGGTTGAAACGGGGGTCCTGTTGATCGGGAGGGGTGTGGCGTACCGCAAAACAGAGGAAACGGACTTGTGTTGGAGCGCTATGGTCGAAACGGGGGTCATGTTCATTGGGAGGGGTGTGGCGTACTGCAAAACGGGACTCCACGGGATATTGTTCATCTCCACCATCGACCTCCTCCAGCCTCCACGGGCTCCTGTTCATCCAGCCTCCACGGGCTCCTGTTCATCCAAGCTCCACCGAGCGCTACTCCACCGGCTACTGTTCAACCACCCCTCCATCTTCTACTGTTCATCCAACCCTCCACACCACGGGGTCCTGTTCAACCACCCCTCCACAGGAACCCCTCCACCGTCTACTGTTCATCCAGCCCTCCACACCACGGGGTCCTGTTCAAGCACCCCTCCACTGTCTAATGTTCATCCAGCCCTCCACACCATGGGGTCATGTTCATCCACCCCTCCACGGGCACCCCTCCACTGTCTACTGTTCATCCAGCCCTCCACCACACCACAGGGGTCCTGTTCATCCAGAGGCAACGCCACCGCTCACTGTTCATCCAAACCCCCCCGCAACACTCACTATTCATCCCATCGATCGGCTTCAGTTAGCAGCAGTAGCAAAGGAATCGCTCGATCGGGTTCAGTTAACAGCCATCGATCGATTGCTCGGGTTCAGTAATGTGTAGCCTACAGTGCAATCGCTCGGGTTCAGTTAGAGCCCAATGCCTCGCTCGGGTTCAGTTAGAGCCAACGCCTCGCACACACGCGTGTACGTGTACGAGAGAAACGCACATCGCTCGGCCCCCGACCTCCCACCATAACCGGGAACTCCCCAAAATTTTCCTCCCCCTCGCTTCTACCACGATTTTTTCCATCATGGATGGCCCAAAGAATGTCATGCAGCTGTGTCTCCGGCCCGCCTAGGATGAAAAGCCCATTTTCTATCATGACTTTTTGTCATAGAAGTAGGAGCCCACCACATCTATGATGATACTGGGTTTTGTCACAATTATCGTCATAGAAGTGTCATATGTATGACAGAAAAAATTTTGTTCAGCCCAAACTGTCACGGATGTGTCTTTTTTTGTAGTGACCCTTGCCGTTTTATTCGCCCTCTCTTTTTCGTTCGCCTCTTTTTTGCTTGCTTGGCGTTATGGCTAGTTCCCTATCTGTTCCTTTGTCCCCTGAGTTTGAAGTTCTTCACTTTAAACAAAGACAAGGAGAAAATTTAAAAGATGCTTGGTATAGGATGATGGAATCTTATCGTAATTGCACCTTAGAGGTGAGTTTTAGAATTTTGCTTCGCAGTTTTTACGTTGGACTAAATATGTCCCATAGACAACTCTTGGATTGTGTTGCCAAAGAAATTTTTATTGAAATTGATCCCAGTGTTGCGCATGAAATCATAGAGGGGGTAGTGGGAACACTACCTCAACAAAAGGGGCCACAACATACCCAGGAAGAGACACAAGTTTATGAAAAAAATTGCGAACTAACTAAGATTTTACAAAAGTCTCTTGAACCTCTTAAGAGTGTTAGCGGAAATATTCACCGCATGAATATGTTGATTACCCTTTGCAACAAGTGGTTGGATTATTTAGATCTAAATTTTTCCGAATATGAAGGGAAACATAAAGAACCTCCCGGATTCGAGCTTGCTTCCGCTAAAAAATTGAAGTCCAAAGATGGCAATACCTAGATCTATCCTTGCTATTTATGCCTAGCTAGGGGCGTTAAACAATAGCGCTTGTTGGGAGGCAACCCAATTTTATTTTTATTCCTTGTTTTTTGATCCTGTTTAGTAATAAATAATTTATCTAGCCTCTGTTTTGGTTGTTTTTTGTGTGTTTAATTAGTGTTTGTGCCAAGTAGAACCGTTGGGAAGACTTGGGGAAAGTCTTTTTAATCTTGTTGTAAAAAACAGAAACTTTAGCGCTCACGAGAATTGGTAACATTTTTATTTGGAAAGTGATATTTAGTTAATTATTTTTTCATATGATTAATAGATAAATTCCTCACGTCCAGCAATTTGTTTTAGAATTTTTGGGGTTCCAGCTCTTGCGTTAGCTACAGATTACTACAAATTGTTCTGTTTTTCGTGTGTTGTTTGCTTATTTTAATGAATCTATGGCTAGTAAAATAGTTTATAAACCATAGAGAAGTTGGAATACAGTAGGTTTAACACCAATATAAATAAATAATGAGTTCATTACAGTACCTTGAAGTGGTGTTTTGTTTTCTTTCGCTAACAGAGCTCACGAGATTTTCTACTTTAAGTTTTGTGTTGTGAAGTTTTCAAGTTTTGGGTGAAAGATTTGATGGATTATGAAATAAGGAGTGGCAAGAGCCTAAGCTTGGGTATGCCCATGGCACCCCAAGATAATCTAAGGACACCTAAAATCTAAAGCTTGGGGATGCCCCGGAAGGCATCCCCTCTTTTCGTCTACTTCCATCGGCAACTTTACTTGGAGCTATATTTTTATTCACCACATGATATGTGTTTTGCTTGGAGCGTCTTGTATGATTTGAGTATTTGATTTTTAGTTTACCACAATCATCCTTGCTGTACACACCTTTTGAGAGAGACACACATGATTTGGAAATTATTAGAATACTCTATGTGCTTCACTTATATCTTTTGAGTTATATAGTTTTTGCTCTAGTACTTCACTTATATCTTTTAGAGCACGTCGGTGGATTTGTTTTATAGAAACTATTATTCTCTCATGATTCACTTAGATTATTTTGAGAGTCTTAAATACCATGGTAATTTACTTAAATAATCCTAATATGCTAAGTATTCAAGACTAGTAAAAACTTCTTATGAGTGTGTTGAATACTAAGAGAAGTTTGATGCCTGATGATTGTTTTGAGACATGGAGGTAGTGATATCAAAGTTGTGCTAGTTGAGTACTTGTGAATTTGAAAAATACTTGTGTTGAAGTTTGCAAGTCCCGTAGCATGCACGTATGGTAAACGTTATGTAACAAATTTTAAACATGAGGTGTTCTTTGATTGTCCTCCTTATGACTGGCGGTCAGGGATGAGCGATGGTCTTTTCCTACCAATCTATCCCCCTAGGAGCATGCGCGTAGTGCTTGGTTTTTGATGAATTGTAGATTTTTGCAATAAGTATGTGAGTTCTTTATGACTAATGTTGAGTCCATGGATAATACGCACTCTCACCTTTCCATCATTGCTAGCCTCTTCGGTACCGTGCATTGCCCTTTCTCACATTGAGAGTTGGTGCAAACTTCGTCGGTGCATCCAAACCCCGTGATATGATATGCTCTTTCACACATAAACCTCCTTATATCTTCCTCAAAACAGCCACCATACCTACCTATTATGGCATTCCCATAGCCATTCCGAGATATATTGCCATGCAACTTTCCACTGTTCTGTTTATCATGACACGTTCATCATTGTCATATTGCTTTGCATGATCATGTAGTTGACATAGTATTTTTGGCAAAGCCACCATTCATAATCCTTTCATACATGTCACTCTTGGTTCATTGCATATCCCGGTACACCGCCGGAGGCATTCATATAGAGTCATACTTTGTTCTAGTATCGAGTTGTAATCATTGAGTTGTAAATAAATAGAAGTGTGATGATCATCATTTTCTAGAGCATTGTCCCAAGTGAGGAAAAAAAGAGAAAGGCCATAAAAAAAGAGAAGGCCCAAAAAATGAGAGAAAAATAGAGAAGGGACAATGTTACTATCCTTTTTACCACACTTGTGCTTCAAAGTAGCACCATAATCTTCATGATAGAGAGTCTTTTGTTTTGTCACTGTCATACTAGTGGGAACTTTTCATTATAGAACTTGGCATGTATATTCCAACAATGGGCTTCCTCAAATGCCCTAGGTCTTCGTGAGAAAGCAAGTTGGATGCACACCCACTTAGTTTCTTTTGTTGAGCTTTCATATATTTATAGCTCTAGTGCATCCGTTGCATGGCAATCCCTACTCCTTGCATTAACATAAATTGATGGGCATCTCCATAGCTCATTGATTAGCCTCATTGATGTGAGACTTTCTCCCTTTTGTCTTCTCCACATAACCCCCATCATTATATTCTATTCCACCCATAGTGCTATATCCATGGCTCATGCTCATGTATTGCGTGAAGGTTGAAAAAGTTTGAGATTACTAAAGTATGAAACAATTGCTTGGCTTGTCATCGGGGTTGTGCATGATGAGAGTGTTCTTGTGTGATGAAAATGGAGCATGACTAAACTATGTGATTTTGTAGGGATGAAATTTCTTTGGCCATGTTATTTCGAGAGGACATAATTGCTTAGTTAGTATGCTTGAAGTATTATTATTTTTATGTCAATATTGAACTTTTATCTTGAATCTTTCAGATCTGAATATTCATACCACAATTAAGAAGAATTACATTGAAATTATGCCAAGTAGAATTCCACATCAAAAATTCTGTTTTTATCATTTACCTACTCAAGGACGAGCAGAAATTAAGCTTGGGGATGCTTGATACGTCTCCAACGTATCTATAATTTTTTATTGTTCCATGCTATATTATATTCTGTTTTGGACATTATTGGGCTTTATTATACACTTTTATATTATTTTTGGGACTAACCTATTAACCGGAGGCCCAGCCCAGAATTGATGTTTTTTTTGCCTATTTTAGAGTTTCGCAGAAAAAGAATATCAAATGGAGTCCAAACGGAATGAAACCTTCGGGAACATGATTTTCGGAACGAACATGATCCAGAGGACTTGGACCCTACGTCAAGACATCAACCAGGAGGCCATGAGGTAGGGGGCACGCCCTCCACCCTCATGGGCCCCCTGTTGCTCCACCGACGTACTCCTTCCTCCTATATATACCTACGTACCCGCAAACTACCAGATACGGAGCCAAAACCCTAATTCCAGCACTGTAACTTTCTGTATCCACGAGATCCCATCTTGGGGCCTGTTCCGGAGCTCCTACGGAGGGGGCATCGATCACGGAGGGCTTCTACATCAACACCATAGCCCCTCCGATGAAGTGTGAGTAGTTTACCTCAGACCTTCGGGTCCATAGTTATTAGCTAGATGGTTTCTTCTCTCTTTTTGGATCTCAATACAAAGTTCTCCCCCTCTCTTGTGGAGATCTATTCGAAATCTTCTTTTGCGGTGTGTTTGTTGAGATCGATGAATTGTGGGTTTATGATCAAGTTTATCTATGAACAATATTTGAATCTTCTCTAAATTCTTTTATGTATGATTGGTTATCTTTGCAAGTCTCTTCAAATTATCAGTTTGGTTTGGCCTACTAGATTGATCTTTCTTGCAATGGGAGAAGTGCTTAGCTTTGGGTTCAATCTTGCGGTGTCCTTTCACAGTGACAGTAGGGGCAGCAAGGCACGTATTGTATTGTTGCCATCGAGGATAACAAGATGGGGTTTATATCATATTGCATGAGTTTATCCCTCTACATCATGTCATCTTGCTTAAAGCGTTACTTTGTTCTTATGAACTTAATACTCTAGATGCATGCTGGATAGCGGTCGATGTGTGGAGTAATAGTAGTAGATGCAGGCAGGAGTCGGTCTACTTGTCTCGGACGTGATGCCTATATACATGATCATACCTAGATATTCTCATAACTATGCTCAATTCTGTCAATTGCTCAACAGTAATTTGTTTACCCACCGTGAATACTTATGCTCTTGAGAGAAGCCACTAGATAAACCTATGGCCCCGGGTCTATTTTCCATCATTTTAATCTTTCAACACTTAGTTATTTTTATTGCCTTTTATTTTACTTTGCATCTTTATCATAAAAAATACCAAAAATATTATCTTATCATATCTATCATATCTCATTTTCGTAAGTGACCGTGTAGGGATTGACAACCCCTTATCGCATTGGTTGCGAGGATTTATTTGTTTGTGTAGGTGTGAGGGACTCGTGCGTGGCCACTTACTGGATTGATACCCTGGTTCTCAAAAACTGAGGGAAATACTTACGCTACTTTGCTACATCACCCTTTCCTCTTCAAGGGAAAACCAACGCAGTGCTCAAGAGGTGGCAGATAGCTAGCATGATGTTTTCATGGCTTGTCCGTTTTTTGATGTCATTGCTACGCTAGATCATTGCACATCCCGGTACACCTCCGGAGGCATTCATATAGAGTCATATCTTTGTTCTAGTATCGAGTTGTAATATTGAGTTGTAAGTAAATAAAAGTGTGATGATCATAATTATTAGATCATTGCCCCATCAAAAAAAAAGAGGCCAAAGAAGCCTAAATAAAAAAAGGGGGCCAAAGAAGCCCGCAAAAAAATAGAAAAGAAAAAGGGGCAATGTTACTATCCTTTTACCACACTTGTGCTTCAAAGTAGCATCATGTTCTTCATATAGAGAGTCTCTTGAGTTATCACTTTCATATACTAGTGGGAATTTTCATTATAGAACTTGGCTTGTATATTCCGATGATGGGCTTCCTCAAATGCCCGAGGTATTCATGACCAAGCAAGTTGGATGCACACCCACTTAGTTTTAGTTTGAGCTTTCATACACTTATAGCTCTGGTGCATCCATTGCATGGGAATCCCTACTCCTCACATTGACATCAATTGATGGGCATCTCCATAGCCCATTGATTAGCCGCGTCGATGTGAGACTTTCTCCCTTTTTGTCTTCTCCGCACAACCTCCACCATCATATTCTATTCCACCTATAGTGCTATGTCCATGGCTCGTGCTCATGTATCGCGTGAGGGTTGAAAAAGATGAAGCGCGTTAAAATGTATGAACCAATTGCTCGGCTTGTCATCGGGGTTGTGCATGATGTGAATATTTTGTGTGGTGAAGATGGACCATAGCCAGACTATATGATTTTGTAGGGATAACTTTCTTTGGCCATGTTATTTTGAAAAGACATGATTGCTTTATTAGTAGGCTTGAAGTATTATTGTTTTTATGTCAAATCATAGACTATTGCTTTGAATCACTCGTATCTTAATATTCATGCCATGATTAGATATGTGATCAAGATAATGCTAGGTAGCATTCCACATCAAAAATTATCTTTTTTATCATTTACCTACTCGAGGACGAGCAGGAATTAAGCTTGGGGATGCTGATACGTCTCTGTCGTATCTATAATTTTTGATTGTTCTATGCCAATATTCTACAACTTTCATATACTTTCGGTAACTTTTTATACTATTTTTGGGACTAACATATTGATCCAGTGCCCAATGTCAGTTCCTGTTTGTTGCATGTTTTTTGTTTTGCAGAATATCCATATGAAATGGAGTCCAAACGGGATAAAAACTGATGGAGATTTTTTTTGGAATATATGTGACTTTTGGGAAGAAAAATCAATGCGAGATGATGCCTGAGGGGGGCACGAGGTAGGGGGCGCACCCTGGGCCCTCGTGGCCACCCCGTAAGGCGGTTGATGCCCTTCTTTTGCCACAAGAAAGCTAATATCTGGATAGAGATCGTGTTAAAATTTCAGCCCAATCAGAGTTACGGATCTCCGGGAATATAAGAAATGGTGAAAGGGTATAATCAGGGAACACAGAAATAGAGAGAGACAGAGAGACAGATCCAATCTCGGAGAGGCTCTCGTCCCTCCCATGCCATGAAGACCAAGGACCAGTGGGGAAACCCTTCTCCCATCTAGGGAGGAGGTCAAGTAAGAAGAATAAGGAGGGGGCTCTCTCTCCCTCGCTTCCGGTGGCACCAGAGTGCCACCGGGGGCCATCATCATCACCGCAATCTTCACCAACAACTTCACTGCCATCATCACCAACTCTTCCCCCCTCTATGCAGCAGTGTAACCTCTCTCTTACCCACTGTAATCTCTACTTAAACATGGTGCTCAACGCTATATATTATTTCCCATTGATGTATGGCTATCCTATGATGTTTGAGTAGATCTGTTTTATCCTATGGGTTATTTGATGATCGTGATTGGTTTGAGTTGCATGTTTTATAATTGGTGTTGTCCTATGGTGCTCTCCGTGTCGCACAAGCATGAGGGATTCCTGCTGTAGGGTTTGCAATATGTTCATGATTTTCTTATGGTGGGTGGCGTGAGTGACAGAAGCACAGACCCGAATAAGTAGGTTGTTTGCGTATGGGATAAAGAGGACTTGATACTTTAATGCTATGGTTGGGTTTTACCTTAATGATCTTTAATAGTTGCGGATGCTTGCTAGAGTTCCAATCATAAGTGCATATGATCCAAGTAGAGAAAGTATGTTAGCTTATGCCTCTCCCTCAAATAAAATTGCAATAATGATTACCGGTCTAGTTATCGATTGCCTAGGGACAAATAACTTTCTCGTAACAAAAAGCTCTTTACTAAAACTAACTTAGTTGTGTCTTTATCTAAACAGCCCCTACTTTTTATTTACGTAATCTTTATTATCTCGCAAACCTATCCAACAACACCTACAAAGTACTTCTAGTTTCATACTTGTTCTAGGTAAAGCGAACGTTAAGCATGCGTAGAGTTGTATCGGTGGTCGATAGATCTTGAGGGAATATTTGTTCTACCTTTAGCTCCTTGTTGGGTTCGACACTCTTACTTATCGAAACAGGCTACAATTGATCCCCTATACTTGTGGGTTATCAAAGATCCATTTATTCTTAATGACTCACCGATCATCGGGCAAGTCAATCAGAGTCCATACTTTGTTCTCATACATGGATCCCATCTCAGATTTCATGGCCTCAAGCCATTTCCCGGAATCTGGGCTCATCATCGCTTCCTCATAGTTCATAGCTTCATCATGGTCTAGTAACATGACTTCTAGAAAGGATTATCATACCACTCTGGTGCGGACCATACTCTAGTTGTCCAACGGGGTTCGGTAGTAACTGGATCTGAAGTTTCATGATCATCATCATTAGATTCCTCACTAATTGGTGTAGAGATCACTAGAACTGATTTTTGTGATGGACTACTTTCCAATTCAGGAGAAGGTACAATTACCTTATCAAGTTCTACATTCCTCCCACTCGCTTCTTTGGAGATAAACTTCTTCTCTAGAAAGGATCCATTCTTAGCAATGAATAACTTGCCTTCAGATCTGTGGTAGAAGGTGTACCCAAAAGTTTTGTTTGGGTATCCTACGAAGACGCACTAATCCGATTTGGGTTCGAGCTTATCAGTTTGAAACTTCTTCACATAAGCTTCGCAACCCCAAACTTTAAGAAATGACAGCTTTGGTTTCTTGCCAAACCATAGTTCATACGGTGTCATCTTAACGGATTTAGATGGTGCCCTATTTAATGTGAATGCAACTGTCTCTAATGCATAACCCCAAAACGATAGCGGTAAATCAGTAAGAGACATCATAGATTGCACCATATCTAATAAAGTACGGTTACGATGTTCGGACACACCATTACGGTGTGGTGTTCCAGGTGGCGTGAGTTGCGAAACTATTCCACATTGTTTCAAATGAAGACCAAACTTGTAACTCAAATATTATCCTCCACGATCAGATCGTAGAAACTTTCTTTTCTTGTTATGATGATTCTCCACTTCACTCTGAATTTTTTTGAACTTTTCAAATTTTGCAGATTTATGTTTCATCAAGAAGATATACCCATATCTTACTCAAATCATCTGTGAAGGTCAGAAAATAACGATACCTGCCGCGAGCCTCAACACTCATCGGACTGCATACATCAGTATGTTTTATTTCCAACAAGCTTGTTGCTCGCTCCATTGTTCCGGAGAACGGAGTCTTAGTCATCTTGCCCATGAGGCGTGGTTTGCAAGCATCAACTGATTCATAATCAAGTGATTCCAAAAGCCCATCAGCATGGATTTTCTTCATGTGCTTTACACCAATATGACCTAAACGGTAGTGCCACAAATAAGTTGCACTATCATTATTAACTTTGCATCTTTTGGCTTCAATACTATGAATATGTGTATCACTACGATCGAGATTCAATAAACCATTCACCTTGGGTGTATGACCATTGAAGGTTTTATTCATGTAAATAGAACAACAATTATTCTCTGACTTTAAATGAATAACCATATTGCAATAAACATGATCAAATCATTTTCATGCTTAACACAAACGCCAAATAACATTTATTTAGGTTCAACACTAATCCCGAAAGTATAGGGAGTGTGCGATGATGATCATATCAATCTTGGAATGACTTCCAACACACATCGTCACTTCACCCTTAACTAGTCCTTGTTCATTCTGCAACTCCCGTTTCGAGTTACTAATCTCAGCAACTGAACTAGTATCAAATACTGAGGGGTTGCTATAAACACTAGTAAAGTACACATCAATAACATGTATATCAAATATATCTTTGTTCACTTTGACATCCTTCTTATCCACCAAATACTTGGGGCAGTTCTGCTTCCAGTGACCAGACCCTTTGCAGTAGAAGCACTTAGTCTCAGGCTTAGCTCTAGACTTGGGATTCTTCTATTGAGCAGCAACTTGCTTGCCGTTCTTCTTGAAGTTCCCCTTCTTCCCTTTGCCCTTTTCTTGAAACTAGTGGTCTTGTCAACCATCAACACTTGATGCTTTTCTTGATTTCTACCTTCGTCGATTTCAGCATCACGAAGAGCTTGGGAATCGTTTCCGTTATCCCTTGCATATTATAGTTCATCACGAAGTTCCAGTAACTTGGTGATAATGACTAGAGAACTCTGCCAATCACTATCTTATCTGGAAGATTAACTCCCACTTGATTCAAGTGATTGTAGTACTCAGACATTCTGAGCACATGCTCACTAGCTGAGCTATTCTCCTCCATCTTGTAAGCAAAGTGCTTGTCAAAGGTCTCATTCCTTTCGACATGGGCATGAGTCTGAAATACTAATTTCAACTCTTGGAACATCTCATATGCTCTGTGGCGTTCAAAACGTCTTTGAAGCCCCGATTCTAAGCCGTAAAGCATGGTGCACTAAACTATCAAGTAGTCTACATATTGAGCTTGCCAAACGTTCATAACGTCTGCATCTGTTCCTGCAATCAGTCTGTCACCTAACGGTGCATCAAGGACATAATTCTTCTGTGCAACAATGAGGATAATCCTCGGATCATGGACCTAGTCCGCATCATTGCTACTATCATCTTTCAACATAGTTTTTCTCTAGGAACATATCAAAAAATAAACGGGGCGCTACATCGCGAGCTATTGATCTACAACATAGTTATGCAAATACTATCAGGACTAAATTCATGATAAATTAAAGTTCAATTAATCATACTACTTAAGAACTCCCACTTAGATAGACATCCCTCTAATCATCTAAGTGATCAAGTGATCCATATCAACTAAACCATGTCCGATCATCACGTGAGATGGAGTAGTTTTCTATGGTGAACATCACTATGTTGATCATATCTTCTATATGATTCACGCTCGACCTTTTGTTCTCTAGTGTTCTGAGGCCATATCTGCATATCCTAGGCTCGTCAAGTTTAACCCGAGTATTCTGCATGTGCAAAACTGGCTTGCACCCGTTGTATGTGAACACAGAGCTTATCACACCCGATCATCTTGTGGTGTCTCAGCACGACGAACTTTCGCAATGGTGCATACTTAGGGAGAACACTTGTACCTTGAAATTTAGTGAGAGATCATCTTATAATGCTACCGTCGATCTAAGCAAAATAAGACGCATAAAAGATAAACATCACATGCAGCCAATATATGTGATATGATATGGCCATCATCATCTTGTGCTTGTGATCTCCATCTCCAAAGCACTGTCATGATCACCATCATCACCGGCGCGACACCTTGATCTCCATCGTAGCATCGTTGTCGTCTTGCCAACTATTGCTTCTACGACTATCACTATCGCTTAGTGATAATGTGAAGCCATTACAGGGCGATTGCATTGCATACAATAAAGCGACAACCATATGGCTCCTGCCAGTTGCCGATAACTCGGTTACAAAACATGATCATCTCATACAATAAAATATAGCATCATGTCTTGACCATATCACATCACAACATGCTCTGCAAAAACAAGTTAGACGTCCTCTACTTTGTTGTTGCAAGTTTTATGTGGCTGCTACGGGCTGAGAAAGAACCGTTCTTACCTACGCATCAAAACCACAATGATAGTTTGTAAAGTTAGTGTGGTTTTAACCTTCTCAAGGACCAGGCGTAGCCACACTCGATTCAACTAAAGTTGGAGAAACTGACACCCGCCAGCCACCTATGTGCAAAGCACGTCGGTAGAACCAGTCTCGCATAAGCGTACGCGTAATGTCAGTCCGGGCTGCTTCATCCAACAATACCGCCGAACCAAAGTGTGACATGCTAGTAAGCAGTGTGACTTGTATCATCCACAACTCACTTGTGTTCTACTCGTGCATGTAACATCTACGCATAAACCAGGCTCGGATGCCACTGTTGGGGAACGTAGTAATTTCAAAAAACATCCTACACACACATAGGATCATGGTGGTGCATAGCAACGAGAGGGGAGAGTGTGTCCACGTACCCTCGTAGACCGAAAGCGGAAGCGTTAGCACAATGCGGTTGATGTAGTCGTACGTCTTCACGATCCGACCGATCCAAGTACCGAACGCACGGCACCTCCGAGTTCAGCACACGTTCAGCTCGATGATGTCCTACGAACTCCGATCCAGCAGAGCTTCACGGGAGAGTTTCATCAGCATGACGGCGTGATGATGGTGATGATGATGCTACCGATGCAGGGCTTCGCCTAAGCACCGGTATGATATGATCGAGGTGGATTATGGTGGAGGGGGGCACCGCACACGGCTGGGAGAGATCAACAGATCAACTTGTGTGTCTAGAGGTGCCCCCTGCCCCCGTATATAAAGGACCAAGGGGGAGGCCAGCCGGCCCCTGTAGGCGCGAGGAGGAGTGCTCCTCCTAGTAGGAGTAGGACTCCCCTCTTTCCTACTCCTACTAGGAGGGGGAAAGAAAGGGGAGAGGGAGAAGGAAAGGGGGCGTCTCCCCTCTCCTAGTCCAATTCGTACCGGAGGGGGAGGGGCGCGCGGGCTGCCCTAGGCCAGCACTCTCTCTCTCCACTAAGGCCCATAAGGCCCATTATTTCTCCCGGGGGTTCTGGTAACTCTCCGGCACTCCGATTTTCTCCGAAACCACCCAGAACACTTTCGGTGTCCGAATATAGTCATCCAATATATCGATCTTTACGTCTCGACCATTTCGAGACTCCTCATCATGTCCATGATCATATTCGGGACTCCAAACTACCTTCAGTACATCAAAACACAAAAAACTCATAATACCGATCGTCACCGAACTTTAAGCGTGCGGACCCTACGGGTTCGAGAACTATGTAGACATGACGGAGACACGTCTCCGGTCAATAACCAATAACGGAACCTGGATGCTCACATTGGCTCCCACATATTCTACGAAGATCTTTATCGGTCAAACCGCATAACAACATACGTTGTTCCCTTTGTCATTGGTATGGTACTTGCCCGTGTTCGATCGTCGGTATCTCAATACCTAGTTCAATCTCGTTTCCGGCAAGTCTCTTTACTCGTTCCGTAATACATCATCCCGCAACTAACTCATTAGTTACAATGCTTGCAAGGCTTATTGAGGGAGTCCTGGATTAGGGGATCTCCGGACAGCCGGACTATATCCTTTGGCCGAACTGTTGGACTATGAAGATACAAGATTGAAGACTTCGTCCCGTGTCCGGATGGGACTCTACTTGGCGTGGAAGGAAAGCTAGGCAATACGGATATGTATATCTCCTCCTTTGTAACCGACCTTGTGTAACCCTAGCCCCTTTCGGTGTCTATATAAACCGGAGTGTTTTAGTCCGTAGGACAACATACAATCATACCATAGGCTAGCTTCTAGGGTTTAGCCTCTCCGATCTCGTGGTAGATCAACTCTTGTACTACACATATTGTCAAGAATAAATCAAGCAGGACGTAGGGTTTTACCTCCATCAAGAGGGCCCGAACCTGGGTAAAACATTGTGTCCCCTGCCTCCTGTTACCATATGCCTTAGACGCACAGTTCGGGACCCCCTACCCGAGATCCACCGGTTTTGACACTGACATTGGTGCTTTCATTGAGAGTTCCTCTATGTCATCGTCATTAGGCTGGATGGCTCCTTCGATCATCGATAGCGATGCAGTCCAGGGTGAGACTTTTCTCCCCGGACAGATCCTTGTATTCGGCGGCTTCATACTGCGGGCCAACTCGCTTGGCCATCTGGAGCAGATCGAGAGTTACGCCCCTTGCCACCAGGTTAGGTTCGGAAGCTTAAACTACACGGCCGACATTCGCGGAGACTCGATCTTCGACGGATTCAAGCCCTTACCAAGAGCGTCGCACGGTCGCAATGAGCATGATTTAGCTCTACCATCGGACAGTGTTCAGGCAACCGCTCTAACCCTCAATTCAGAGCCCATTGCGCCATCCATGGACGGGTGGATAGACCCCGCCACGGTGGCCGCACTCTCATCGGCGATCGAGCCAAATATCGACCTTACCCTTCACGGGAGCCGTGACGCCGAACTACCGGGTTCTTCCCCGGCCACGGACTCCGAACCGCCTGCGCCCGTGCCTATCGAATGCGATTGGGCGCCGATCATGGAGTTTACCTCCACGGATATTTTTCAGCACTCACCCTTCGGCGACATACTGAACTCATTAAGGTCTCTCTCCTTGTCAGGAGAGTCCTGGCCGAACTATGTCCGGCAGGATTGGGATGTGGATGACGAAGAAATTCGTCGCCCACCCACCACCCACTTAGTAGCCACCGTCGACGATTTGACCGACATGCTCGACTTCGACTCCGAAGACATCGACGGTATGGACGACGATGCAGGAGACGAACAGGAACCACTGCCCGCAGGGCATTGGACGCCCACTTCATCATATGATGTATACATGGTGGACACACCCAAAGAAAACGACGATGAGGAATGGAAGGACACAGCGAAGGGTTGTTCCCTCGAGAAGCAGTCAAAGCGGCAGCGTAAGCCCGCTCCAAATCCCGCCTCGGCAGAAACAGCGGTCATATAGACCCAGCGATAGAGCAGGGTGAACCATCGCCCGATCAGGGCAACATGGAGAATCAAACCGAACAACCCGACCCCGTCGAAGATAACAGTCCGGATGATATCACACCGGACAGGCACCCGGAGCAACAGAATTCCCATCAAAGGCTGGTTGCCACTGCGAGGAGTCTGAAAAAGCAGAAGCAAAGGCTCAGGGCGGCACAAGACACACTCAGAGTCAGATGGAGTGAAGTACTCAACACTACAGCGAAGTACGGTGGCAATCACCACACCAAGAGCTACCCGAAGCGAAAGCTGCTACCTGAATTCGATGAGGAGGCCTTAGATCCCCCGCAATCCAAAAACAAAACGGCCATCCAGTCGGATAGACGACCCCGTGGCCAACATAGAACGGCAAACGACGCCGCACATAAGCCGGTACGCGATCCACGTGAGGACTCTCATCAAAAGTATGGTGCAACCAGATCCATCTACGGGCCACGCAAGCACGCTCCAGCACGCAATGCAACACAACAAACATCCCAATACCATGGTACACCCAAATATAGGGGTGCCGCACACCCCCTATGTTTCACCGATGAGGTGCTGGACCATGAATTTCCAGAGGGATTCAAACCCGTAAACATAGAGGCGTATGATGGAACGACAGACCCTGGGGTCTGGATTGAGGACTACATCCTCCATATCCATATGGCTCGAGGAGACGATCTCCACGCCATCAAGTACTTACCCCTCAAGCTCAAAGGGCCAGCTCGGCACTGGCTTAAAAGCCTCCCCGAAAACTCCATTGGAAGCTGGGAAGAGCTCGAAGACGCCTTTCGGGCAAATTTTCAAGGGACCTATGCCCGACCACCGGATGCAGACGATTTAAGTCATATAACTCAACAGCCCGGAGAGTCAGCCCGAAAGCTTTGGAACAGGTTCCTCACTAAAAAGAACCAAATAGTCGAATGTCCGGACACCGAAGCCTTAGCAGCTTTCAAGCATAGCATTCGAGATGAATGGCTTGCTAGACACCTCGGCCAAGAAAAGCCAAGAACAATGGCAGCATTAACAAACCTCATGACCCGCTTTTGCGCGGGCGAGGACAGCTGGTTAGCCCGATGTAGCACCAGTGACCCAAGTACATCCGAAGTCAGGGACGGAAACGGGAAATCACGACGCAGCAAAAACAAGCGCCGGAATAAAGAAGACAGCCCGAAGAGCACAGCGGTAAACGCCGGATTCAAAAGCTCTCGGCCAGGTCAGCAAAAGTTGCCCCCCAAAGGCAACAGAGATGAACTGTCTAGCCTAAACAAGATTCTGGACCAAATATGTCAGATCCATAGCAGCCCCGATAAACCTACAAATCATAACCATAGAGAATGTTGGGTCTTCAAGTAGTCCGGCAAGCTCAACGCTGAACACAAGAGGCAGGATACACCAAGCGAAGACGAGGACAAGCCTCGCAAGCAAAGCACTGGGGAACAGAAGAAGTTCCCACCATAAGTTAAAACAGTAAACGTGTTGCACGTGACAAAGGGGAGAAACAAAGCGGTACTCCTAGAGACACATGTCCCAGGGCCTATCACAGCGGAGTTCTGCCACTGGTCGTCCCAACAAATCACCTTCGACCATCGGGATTGCTCGGCAAGTATCCGGCATGCAGGATGGGCTGCCTTGGTGTTAGACCTGATAATTGACGGATACCACTTCACACGAATCCTGATGGACGATGGCAGTAGTTTAAACCTGATATATCAGGACACAGTCCGCAAAGTGGGGATAGACCCAACAAAAATTAGCCGCAGCAATACTACCTTTAAAGGAGTAACGCCAGGCCCAGAGGCCCATTGCACGGGCTCCCTGCTACTAGAGGTTATATTCGGCTTCCCCGGTAACTTCCGCAGCGAAAATTTAACCTTCCACATTGCTCCGTTCCAAAGTGGCTATCAAGCACTACTCGGACGCAAAGCTTTCGCTCGCTTTAACGCAATACCACCTTACGCTTCCCTCATGCTCAAGATGCCCGGTCCACATGGCATCATTACAGTAAATGGAAATATTGAGCGCTCCTTGCGCGCGGAAGACCGTGCAGCTGCCTTGGCGGCCGCACCCTAAACGGCCTCACCAACTAAAGCATCTGACAGGTCGTTAAGACCACGGACACGGTTGGACGAGTCCGGTACAGCTATATGTAATTGATACAGGTTTGATGGCTATACCCCTATTACAATACAAGGGGCTCAACACGTGCGCACAAATGGCTATCAGGCTCAACTTTACTCATTTTGAACTATATATTGTCTATTTAGTATAACTTACCTTTTGCACGGCAACTTTTCAATTAAGTTCCTCTCTTTTTCATATGACCATCGTGCTACACCCGTCCAGAATACGGCACAACGGAGACACAGGCGCAGACATGCAGTAGGGACCCGTTCCAAGGATTCTTTTTAGATTAAGACCCTGCATAAACTTTTTTTACTGTCTCTTGTTGATACACATCCCTCGGATTCTCAGTACAATTGAGAAGGATGCTGACGTATTGGCATGTGCCATGTTAGAATATCGCACGTACTTGGACACTAGGGGCTTATTACAAAGGGCACTGTTTAGGCCCAGTTTACACCATAAAGACCGAATACCTTAGGGAGTGTTCGGCGTCGCGAGTTTGGCCTTATATGCATTAGCTCCGAATCATGTCTTTGGTCAAATGTTGGGTTTGCCCGGCTCTTGTGTTTTGCTGCCTTACATTCCGCTCTATCAGCTAAGGCGGCACCAGGAGAACTACTGCGATTGTGCCCTGGTTCATCCGAACGAGCACCTCAGTAGAGAAAGCCGAAAACTGACTGTCTTGATATAGCGTGAGACTGGTCAACCACTCGATGACCTATCGGAATCTTCGGGATTCCTCCGCCTTAACGAAGGGCCGTTTCCCAGCCAGGCATGTACGCACCCCAAATTCGATGAGTGCGGAGCCACCAGGGGCTATATAGTAGCCCCACTATCAAACTCCTCTGGCTAAGTGAAAGTGTTAAAGCATTATAGTCCGGTTGCCTAGTTCGATGCGCTATCACCTCCTTAATGGACCAAGACGTTGGATCAAGTGTGAACATGTGTCTTCTGTGAACACCCCTGCATTATATGCGTGGGGGCTGAAGCCGACGACTGCAATCTTTCAGGTTATATACATATATACATAAACGGCCGCACAGGAGGCATCATAATACTTTCACGCAAAAGTATAAATACAGCCTTGATAAACTTAATAAAACATTGTTTTTACAATGGGAATACATGTCACTCAAACATAATATTCTTCGAGCACTGGGCCTCTATCGAACAAGTGCCTTCAAGAACTTCTTCAAAATAGTGCTCGGCAGCCACTCGGCCTATGGCCGAACCCTGCGCCGCAACAGTGGTGGCATCCATCTCCGCCCAGTATGTTTTGACACGGGAAAGGGCCATCCGCGAGCCTTCTATGCACGCCGACCTCTTCATCGCATTAATGCATGGCACCGCACCTAGGAACTGCTGCACCAAACTAAAATAGTTGTTCGGCTTTGGCCTTTCGGGCCACAGATGATCCACAACATACCTCATGGCGAGTCCGGACAATCTATTCAGCTCGGCCCATTCGGCAAGCCGATCAGTCAATGGAAGTGGACGCTCTGGAAAGTTAAATTGTGACCAACATAGCTTGTCCACTTCACGATCTGTTTGATCTCGGAAGTATTCGGCCGCATCGACAGCACTCACCGCCAAGTCCAGATATGTGTCCGCCGAACTCCACAGCCGGTCCAGAGGGGCATACCGAGGATCTCCAAACTTCCTCCGCGGCATAAAGGGTTTCCTAGCCGCGATATCCCCGGCTTGACGCAGCTCCTCCTTTTTCGCTCTCATCGCAGAGCGGGTATCTTTGGTCGCCATCGTGGCTTTTTCCAGGTCCGTCGCCTTCGCCCGGTTTTCTTCTTCAAGAAGATGGCAACGGTCGGCAGTATCTTTTAACTTTACAACCATCTTGGCCATTTTCTCTTTGCTCTCGCAATGTGCGGCCTGTTCGGGCCTTAACTCTTCGGCCGCCTGCAAAGCAGCCGCATTGCTACTCCTTGCTTGCTCCTTGGCTCGGGCAAGCTCCGCCCGAAGGGTCTCCACGGTGGCCGCTCCATCTGCAGTCACAACATATTAAAGATACTGGCATCATGCTGCTCTTATTATGTGACGATCACCAGAAAGGCCACTCACCCTGTGCCTCGTCAAGCCGCTCGTTGACAAGCACGATGTCAGCAGCTGCCGCATCCAGCTGCCGCTTTAGTTCGGCATAACCATCAGTCCAGCTAGCCACCGGAGCCTCCACCACCTGCACATAAAGGCAGTCTGGTTATTACCTGGGACTATGATCCTCTGTTTGCCGCCGTTTTCGACAACAACCAGAGTCTCAGGGGCTACTATCCACACAGGGCACATGTAAAAATGTGCGGTACTTTCAAAAATATACATCATTTAACGTACCTCAAAACCCGTCAGTAGACTCATAAAGGCTTCATGCAGCCCGCTTCCGGCGAACGAAATCCTTTCAATCACCGTACCCATCAATGTGTGGTGCTCTTCTGAGATAGCCGCCTTCTCCAGCAGATCCCTTCGTACATCTGACCGCTCACCAGACAATGTCTGACTCTTTTGATTGCTCTCTTTGAGAGCCGGATACTGAGGACTTCGCGTGGCCATAGGATTACCTTCTGGCCTTGCCGGATCAGGAGAAGCCCTCCGCGACGACACCTCAGGATCGCCCGCTTCGTACGGCGGTGTGGTAGGGGGAGGCGTTTCTCTCTCCATCATCTCTGGAAGAAGATCCCCCGAAGACGAGCTCAGCTAAGAAGGGCTAAGATCCGAACTGCAAGATAAATACTTCGGTTATTTTCCTCAGAAGTAAGGTAGGATATCTTCACTATTAAATACCTTTTGATTACTTACGGCTCGTTAGAGGGCTGATCCCCGCGCAGACATTGTGCGGCTAGAATACCCTCCGAGGTAGGACCCTCTGGCGGAGATTTCTTCTCCCGTTTGGAAACCTTGATTTCCGGATCTTCGGAGGTAGTCCTCTTCCTTCCTCAGGGAGAGAGAATGTCAGATTCTTCCCCTCAATTATCCTCCCTCGCGGAGGCGCTCATTCCCTCGGTTGGAATAGGTAGCGATGGAGGCCCGCTTTTGCCCGCTTTATTCCCCCCTTCATCTTCCTTTGAGGGCACCGGATAATGTGCTAGCTCGAGCATCTTTCCCAGCACCGGATTGTCCAAGCCTTCAGGAAGGGGGCCGAACACCGGATCATCTTCGCCTTTGTTATCCAGTCTTGGTCAAAGAGCGATTCTTCAGAATAATGTCATGATAAATAAAAAGATGGTGTGCTCGGCCATGGGATTACTTACTTGGGTGGCGGTGCGGTTGCTGCTCAGGCCCACGTCCTCGGTAGTGTCCGGACACTCTATTTGGGGTCCGAAGAATGATTTGTACATATCCTTGTGCATCATGCCGAGGAAATTCTGAATAGTGCGCGGTCCTTCTGGGTTGAATTCCCACATGCGGAGGGGCCGGCGTTTGCAAGGCTGGACTCGACGAACCAGCATGACTTGCATTACCATAACTAGACTAAAATCTCCCTCGAAGAGATCTCGGATACGGCTCTGCGGTATTGGCACGTCCTTCGCTGGACCCCAGCTCAGTCCCCTGCTGATCCATGACATCAGTTGTGGTGGAGGGCCCGAGCGAAAGGTGGGGGCAGCTACCCACTTGGCACTTCGGGGAGCTTTGACGTAAAACCACTCCCGTTGCCACAATCCGGACACCTCTGGAAAGGAACCCTTTGGCCATGGAGCATCAACAATTTTGCTTATTAAAGCACCTCCGCATGCTGCGTACTGTCCCTCGACCATCTTCGGCTTCACATCGAAGGTCTTGAGCCACAAGCCGAAGTGAGGGGTAATGCGGAAGAAGGCCTCACAAATGACAATAAATGATGAGATGTTAAGAAGGGAGTCCGGGGCCAGATCAAGAAAATCCAGCCCGTAATAGAACATAAGACCCCTGACAAAGGGATCCAAAGCGAGGCCTAGTCCTCGGAGGAAGTGGGAGATGAACACAACGCTTTCGTTGGATTCGGGAGTAGGGAGGACCTGCCCTCGGGTGGGCAGTCAGATATCTGGCCTCCCTCAACTTCTTGATGTCCTCCTCCGTGATGGAGGAAGACATCCACCAGCCTTGAGGGCTGGATCCGGACATGATTGAAGGTCCGAAGCAACTGACATTGGCTTTGGGTGTTAGAACTCGAGGCGGGGGAGGGATTCGATTGAGCACGGGAGGGAAAAAAGTAATAGCCTTGTCCCTTTATAAAGAGGGTGAATATCAAGCGTCCTCCTCGTGGCCGTTTGGGACTTGCCTAAAATCTAGGAGTCCTAGGCACGGTTGGGTTACCTACGTCCGTATTGATGAGAATCCCGTAATAAGGGGAACACGATCTCTGCTTTGACAACACGTGTCAAGAAACTGCCTTGCGTTATGTGCGGGGCTGGTTAAAGAAAAACGGTTCAAATAATTACCGGGCCATGTCGTGATGTCATGCTGCCAAAACGTATCAGCAGATTAGATTTGTGGTAATATTATTCTCTCTACAGTGGTATGTGGAACTTATTTTGCAGGGTCGGACACTATCCTTGTATTCAAATTCTTCCGTGGTGTATTTGGAGGAGGAGCCCGCCTTGCAATGCCGAAGATAACACTGCGCGCCGGACACATCGTCATTGAAGCTTGGTTCAGGGGCTACTGAGGGAGTCCTGGATTAGGGGGTCTCCGGACAGCCGGACTATATCCTTTGGCCAGACTGTTGGACTATGAAGATACAAGATTGAAGACTTCGTCCCGTGTGCGGATGCGACTCTACTTGGCGTGGAAGGCAAGCTATGCAATACGGATATGTATATCTCCTCCTTCGTAACCGACCTTGTGTAACCCTAGCCCCTTCCGGTGTCTATATAAACCAGAGGGTTTTAGTCCGTAGGACAATATACAATCATACCATAGGCTAGCTTCTAGGTTTTAGCCTCTCCGATCTCATGGTAGATCAACTCTTGTACTACTCATATTATCAAGAATAAATCAAGCAGGACGTAGGGTTTTACCTCCATCAAGAGGGCATGAACCTGGTAAAACATTGTGTCCCCTGCATCCTATTACCATCCGCCTTAGATGCACAGTTCGAGACCCCCTACCCGAGATCCGCCGGTTTTGACACCGACACTTATATGATGAGCATTACCGAGTGGGCTCAGAGATACCTCTCCGACAATCAGAGTGACAAATCCTAATCTTGATCTATGCCAACTCAACAATTACCATCGGAGACACCTGTAGAGCACCTTTATAATCACCCAGTTACGTTGTGATGTTTGGTAGCACACAAAGTGTTCCTCCGATATTCGGGAGTTGCATAATCTCGTAGTCATAGGAACATGTATAAGTCATGAAGAAAGCAATAGCAGTAAACTAAAACGATCAAGTGCTAAGCTAACGGAATGGGTCAAGTCAATCACATCATTCTCCTAATGATGTGATCCTGTTTATCAAATGAAAACTCATGTCTATGGTTAGGAAACATAACCATCTTTGATCAATGAGCTAGTCAAGTAGAGGCATACTAGTGACACTCTGTTTGTCTATGTATTCACACATGTACTAAGTTTCCGGTTAATACATTTCTAGCATGAATAATAAACATTTATCATGATATAAGGAAATAAATAATAACTTTATTATTGCCTCTAGGGCATATTTCCTTCATGGGCATCAAGATCTATAGAGATAGATCAAGACGCTTGATAAGATTTTTCAATGAGTACATACCTAGACAAGATTTTGAAGTAGTTCAAAATGGAATAGTCAAAGAAGGAGTTCTTGCCCGTGTTGCAAGGTGTAAAGTTGAGTAAGACTCAAAACACGACCACGGCAGAAAATATAAAAAGAACGAGAAGTCATTCCCTATGCCTCGGTCATATGTTCTATAAAGTATGCTATGCTGTGTACCAGACCTATTGTGTACCTCACCATGAGTTTGGCAAGAGGGTACAATAGTGATCCAGGAGTGGATCACTGAACAGTGGCCAAAATTATCCTTAGTGGAATAAGGAAATGTTTCTCGGTTATGGAAGTGACAAAGAGTTAGTCGTAAAGATTTCCATCGATGCAAGCTTTGGCACCGATCTGGATGACTCTAAGTCTCGATCTAGATACATATTGAAAGTGGGAGCGATTAGCTGGAGTAGCTCCGTGTAGAGCATTGTAGACAAGGAAAAATTGCAAAATACATACGGCTCTGAATGTGGCAGACTCGTTGACTAAACTTCTCTCACAAGCAAAACATGATCACTCTTTGGGTGTTAATCACATAGCGATGTGAACTAGATTATTGACTCTAGTAAACTCTCTAGATGTGAACTATTGGTGTGAAATCACATGACGATGTGAACTAGATTATTGACTCTAGTGCAAGTGGGAGACGGAAGGAAATATGCCCTAGAGGCAATAATAAAGTTTTTATTGATATTTCCTTATATCATGATAAATGTTTATTATTCATGCTAGAATTGTATTAACCGGAAACTTAGTACATGTGTGAATACATAGACAAAACAGAGTGTCCCTAGTATGCCTCTACTAGACTAGCTCGTTAATCAAAGATGGTTAAATTTCCTAACCATAGACATGTGTTGTCATTTGATGAACGGGATCACATCATTAGAGAATGATGTGATGGAGAAGACCCATCCGTTAGCTTAGCATAATGATCGCTAAGTTTTATTGCTATTGCTTTCTACATGACTTATACATATTCCTTTGACTATGAGATTATGCAACTCCCGAATATCGGAGGAACACCTTGTGTGCTATCAAACATCACAACGTAACTGGGTGATTATAAAGATGCTCTACAGGTGTCTCTGAAGGTGTTTGTTGGGTTGGCATAGATCAAGAATAGGATTTGTCACTCCGTGTATCGGAGAGGTATCTCTGGGCCCTCTCGGTAATGCACATCATAATAAGCCTTGCAAGCAATGTGACTAATGAGTTAGTTACGGGATGTTGTATTACGGAATGAGTAAAGAGACTTGCCGGTAACGAGAATGAACTAGGTATGAAGATACCGACGATCGAATCTCGGGCAAGTAACATACCAATGACAAAGGGAATTACGTATGTTGTCATAAGGTTCGAACGATAAAGATCTTCGTAGAATATGTAGGAGCCAATATGGGCATCCAGGTTCCGCTATTGGTTATTGACCGGAGAGGTGTCTCGGTCATGTCTACATAGTTCTCGAACCCGTAGGGTCCGCATGCTTAACGTTCGTTGACGATATAGTATTATATGAGTTATGTATGTTGGTGACCGAATGTTGTTCGGAGTCCCGGATGAGATCACGGACATGACGAGGAGCTCTGGAATAGTCCGGAGGTAAAGATTCACATATTGGATGATATGGTTAGGCCAAGGGGTCAGGCCCATGGGGCTATAGGTTGGTGCAAAAGATAGTTTTGCGGAGGTCAGAGGCCAAACACCGGAGACCCTGGCGTCTAGCCTTGGACCAGACGCCGAGGCCCACGGCGTCGGGGCCAGACGCCAATGATTGTGGCGTTTAGTCCTGGAGTCCGAGTGGGACTCTTGACTTTCGGGCAAAACCGACTTTGAGGAGGCTTTTTCTCCAAGTTTCGACCCGAGGGCTCAACATATAAATAGAGGGGCAGGGCTAGCACCCAAGACACAACAAGAATCACCAAGTCATGTGCCGGCAACCCCGTCCCCTCTAGTTTATCCTCCGTCATAGTTTTCGTAGTGCTTAGGCAAAGCCCCGCGGAGATTGTTCTTCACCAACACCGTCACCACACCATCGTGCTGCCGGAACTCATCTACTACTTCACCCGTCTTGCTGGATCAAGAAGGCGAGGACATCATCGAGATGAACGTGTGCTGAACGCGGAGGTGGCGTACGTTCGGTACTTGATCGGGATGGATCGTGAAGGTGTACGACTACATCAACCGCGTTGATAAACGCTGCCGCTTTCGGTCTACGAGGGTACATAGACACACTCTCCCCTCTTGTTGCTATGCATCTCGTAGATAGATCTTGCGTGATCATAGAATTTTTTTGAAATACTGCGTTCCTCAACACTTTGATAATTTGATATGTGGGTGGACAGGTGCTTACGTGTTGTTCTTACTTGAACAAACCTCCTACATATGATTAACCCCCTTGCAAGCATCCGAAACTACGAGAAAAGTATTAAGAATAAATCTAACCATAGTATTAAACATTTGGATCCAAATCAGTCCCTTACAAAGTAGCGGATAAACTAGGGTTTAAGTTTCAGTCACTCTCGCAACCCATCATCTAATAACTACTCCACAATGCATTCCCTTAGGCCCAAATATGGTGAAGTGCCATGTAGTCGATGTTCACATGACACTATTAAGGGAATCACAACATACATACCATCAAAATATCAAACACATCAAATTCAGATGATTACTTGCAACAAGATTTCTCGTGTGATCTCAAGAACAATAGTAACTACTCACGAATGATAATCATGCTCAAGATCAGAGGGGTATTAAATAGCATAATGAATCTGAACATATAATCTTCCACCAAATAAACCATATAGTAATCAACTACAAGATGTAATCAACACTACTAGTCACCCACAAGCACCAATCTAAGGTTCCGGCACAAAGATTGAACACAAGAGATGAACTAGGGTTTGAGAGGAGATGGTTTTGTTGAAGATGTTGATGGAGATTGCCCTCCCCAAGATGGGAGAGTTGTTGGTGATGATGATGATGATGATTTTCCCCTCTGGGAGGGAAGTTCCCAAGGCGAGATTGCTCCGTCGGAGGGAAAAAGTCCTCCTGCCCAAGTTCCACCTCGAGATGGCGGCGCTTCGTCCCGAAAGTCATCTCCTTATTTTTTTTCTACGTCAAAATGACTTATATACTAGAAGAGGGGCACACAGATGGGCCGAGGAGGGCACAACCCACCAGGGCGCGCTTGGGCTCCCTGGCGCGCCCAGGTGGGTTGTGCCCACCTAGTGGGCCCCTCTGGTAGTTATTTGCTCCAATAATTCTTATTTATTCCATAAAAATCCCCGTGAAGTTTCAGCTCATTTGGAGTTGTGCAGAATAGGTAGCCTGACATAGCTTTTTCAGGTCCAGAATTCCAGTTGCCGGTGATGAAGCTATGTACCTAGGGTAGGATCATGGACCTGTCCTAACTGCCCTACCCAAGGACATCTATAGAAGAAACCACCTTTCAATCGACTTGGAGGTGTTCCACTCGACAGACTCGAAGACGCTCGACCAAGAAGCAATCAATCGACCAAGATCCAACCACTTGACGGCCAGGAGACCTAAAGTCACTCCGCACGCTAACGGTCGGGCATTAAGTAGCTTTTATGGTCATCATAGCACTTTATTACTAGCGTTACCAGTAATGCCCTGCCTTAATGTACATTGAACCCTTTGTAATGTGGGCTGGTCGGGGTCCTGGCGCACTCTATATAAGCCACCCCCCTCCTCCGAGACAAGGGTTCGCACCTCTGTAACCCATATTCATATAATCCAGTCGACCGCCTCCGGGCTCCGAGACATAGGGCTATTACTTCCTCCAAGAAGGGCCTGAACTCGTAAACCTTGCATGCTTACAACTTCTCCACAGCTAAGATCTTGCCTCTCCAAACTTACCCCCCTACACTACTATCAGACTTAGAACCATGACAGTTGGCGCCCACCTTGGGGCAGGTGTTTTAGCATTTGTTGGAGAAGTTGCGACTTTTTTCCGACCCGAATCATCATGGTTTTCGGCGGAGTTTCGGTGGAGGGCCGCGAGATCCATCTCGGCGCGCTCACGTTCATCGTTGACGACTCTGCTTGGCTCCAGGAGGCTCCGCTCAACGTGGACGCACTCCCTGCTCGCGGGGCAACGCACTTTAGCGCGTGCATCCGCGGCGTTCTCCTGCAGCAACCATCGACCCCCTATCGGTTGGCTCATGTGTTGTCCTCACTCCCCGTTTCCCGCCGGCGCAAGCGTTCCGGTCGGTCAAGACTTCAGCGGTGGGTGACGCACGCGGTGGCGCGTCAGTCGGCCACCCCCAGGTCGCGGCGATCGAGCCCGACGAATCCCTCTACAGCCTGTTCGACCTGTCGATTGGCTCCGCAAAGACCGCATCTGAGTGCGACAGCAGTGATCTGGCGGCGGAGGTTCTGATGGTCGATGGACCGCCCAGTCCTCCCGGTTTTCCCCGTACCGACGGAGGCGCGGGTGGAGGAGACCCGTCGCATCTCCATGAGGAGTATCTTCCCAAGCCTCTCACATCGCTGCGGAGAGAAGAACTTCACCGCCGGAACATGGATGCACTGCACACTCCTATCATTGGAGAGACCCCCGAGGCTCGCGCCTTGGAGGACGCGCGCCTGGCAAACTTGGCCGAGCGCACTCGACTGGAAAACCTCCAGCGAGCACTCGACGAGCGTGCACGACAACGGGTTCCCGAATCCATTCGACGTCAGCTCTTCCCGCCCCCGCAGGTATATCGAACTCAGAATTTAGCAGCTGCGGCCCGTATAGTGGAGTCGATTCAGCCTTCCCAGTCGGAGGTTGGCAGAGGCTTGCTGCAGATCAGAGCGTTACTCCGGGCAGAAGGAGATCAGAATTCCGCTGTTTCTCAGTCGCGGAACAGGATTCACGACAGATCCGTTGCCGCGAACACAGTCCAGTCAGCTCACAGCCCGAGATCGCCCCCGAGGCGTGAGGGACGTGGAGACCGGCATGACCAGTATGGGAACCATGAGCAGTATGATCACCGAGTCGATCGTGACGGGCGACGTCGAGTGCCCACGCCTCCCCCGAGGAGCGGGTCGTATGTGCCTCGCCAGCAGGATGACAGGCGCCCTCATAGTGGTGGGCGAAGGATTCCAGTCGACCCCAGAGGGCCAGGCTTTGACGCGAGATCCATTCTCATCCAGGGTTTGGTCGACAGGAACAAGGCTCACTGAGGAGGTCACGACAGAGATGCACCTACCAGCAGCAGAGTACATGTTTCGGGGCCAGAGTGCTTTAGTAGAGCCATCAGGGCCGCTGTGATTCCTCCCAACTTCAGGTTGGCGACTGGAGTCAGTAAGTTCACTGGCGAGTCCAAGCCTGATACTTGGCTTGAAGATTACCGAGTGGCCGTCCAGATTGGCGGCGGCAATGATGAAGTGGCCATGAAGCACCTCCCTCTCATGTTGGAGGGCTCGGCCAGAGCGTGGCTGAACCAGTTAGCACCTAGCAGCATTTACACTTGGGAGGATCTCTCCCGAGTGTTCGTCACCACATTTGAAGGTACGTGCAAGCGACCGGCAGGGCTGACGGAACTGCGGTCTTGTGTACAGAAGCCAAATGAAACTTTGAGGGATTACATCTAGAGGTGGATCAGGTTACATCACTCGGTGGAGAATGTGCCTGACCACCAAGCAGTTTGTGCCTTCAAGGAAGGCGTCAAGTACAGAGAACTGAATTTGAAATTCGGTCGAACCAGGGATATGTCCCTGAATCGGATGATGGAGATTGCCACCAAGTAGGCTAATGGCGAAGATGAAGATCGGCTCAGGAGTGGCAAACTCAAGTCAGTCGCCCAAGAACCCGGAGGCAATTCCAATCAGAAACAGAAGCGGAAAGCCGAGCCAGCGGCTCCCGGGGAAGCCTTGGCTTTAACCCAAGGAAACTTTAAAGGGAAACCTAAAGGGCCTTGGAACCCTAAAAAGGTTAAAGACCAGGACAGAAATGATGTGTTGGACTTTCCATGTCTCGTCCACACAAAGAAAGATGAAGAGGGTAATTTCATTTACCCGAAACATACCACTCGACAGTGTCGACTCTTGATCCAGCAGTTCTTGGGAAAACAGCCCAAAGGTAAGGAAAAGGAGTCGGACAAGGTCGAGGACAAAGAGGACAGTGACGACGGATACCCTCAAGTCAATTCCACCTTGATGATTTTTGTTGATGTTGAGAGCAAAAGTCGACTGAAAGTCATCAACTGAGAGGTGAATATGGTTGCTCCGGCAACACCAAGTTATTTGAAATGGTCCCAGACTGCCATCACGTTCGACCAGTCCGATCACCCAACGCATATTGCCACCCCTGGGAGGCAAGCTCTGGTGGTCGACCCAGTGGTTGAAGGCACTCGACTAACCAAAGTCTTGATGGATGGTGGCAGTGGTTTGAACATATTGTATGCTGAGACATTGAAAGGGATGGGCATTCCATGTCCAGACTCAGCGCCAGCAACATGAGTTTCCACGGAGTCATTCCTGGGAAGAAGGCTGAATCACTCGGCCAGATTGCTCTTGATGTGGTTTTTGGTGATTCCAAGAATTACCACAAAGAAAGGTTGACATTTGAAGTTGTAGACTTCTAGAGTGCCTACCATGCTATTTTGGGCAGGCCGGCTTATGCACGCTTCATGGCCCGACCGTGTTATGTGTATCTTAAATTGAAGATGCCTGGCCCCAAAGGTGTGATCACTATTACGGGAAATCAGAAGAAAGCGGAAGAATGTTTTCAGAAAGGTTCGAAGATCGCCGACGCTCAGATGGCAGTGGTGGAGTTGCGGGAATACCAGAAGACTGCAGACCCCGAGTGATTTGTTGCGGGCCAAGAAGCCCGCTACAGAGTCAGCTTTTCAGTCAACTGGCGATACAAAGACAGCTCATATCCACCCGACCGACCCCCAGCGCTGCTCCAACTCATATCTCGACAACACTCGACTCCAAATAGGAAGAAGCGCTCATCCAGTTCCTCCGTGAGAACTGGGACATTTTCGCATGGAAGCCCTCTGACATGTCGGGTGTTCCCAGGGAGCTGGCTGAGCACTGCCTAAGAGTCGACTCAAAAATAAAACCTGTCAAGGAACATCTCCGACGGTCCGCCGTCCAGAAGAGAAAGGCCATTGGCGAAGAGGTAGCTCGGCTCTTAGCGGCAGAGTTCATACGAGAAATCTACCACTCCGAGTGGCTCGCCAATGTTGTCATGGTCCCCAAGAAGGACAAGTCACTTCGCATGTGCATCGACTTTAAACATATCAATCGGGCCTGCCCGAAAGACCATTTTCCTCTCCCCCGTATCGACCAGATAGTCGACTCGACTGCAGGATGTGAGCGACTGTCTTTTTTAGACGCCTATTCTGGGTACCATCAGATCCGTCTGTATGGACCTGACGAGATCAAAACAGCTTTCATCACTCCATTCGGGTGCTTCTGTTATGTTACCATGCCATTCGGCCTCAAGAACGCTGGAGCCACATTCATGAGGATGATTCAGAAGTGTTTGCTCACCCAAACCAGTCGGAATGTGCAGGCGTACATGGATGATATTGTGGTCAAGTCACGGAAGGGTTCCGACCTGCTGACTGACCTTGCTGAAACCTTTGCCAACCTCAGAAGGTTTGATATCAAGCTTAATCCATCAAAATGCACATTCGGGGTTCCTGGCGGAAAGTTACTCGGTTTTCTCATTTCCGAACAGGGAATCGATGCCAATCCAGAAAAAGTTGGTACTATACTCCGAATGAAAAGTCTTGTGCGAGTGCACGATGTTCAGAAGCTTACTGGTTGCTTGGCCGCCCTAAGTCGATTCATATCTCGTCTCGGTGAAAAGGCGTTACCTCTTTACCGATTGATGAAGAAGTCTAACAAGTTCGAGTGGACTCCTGAAGCTGACGCAGCGTTCGCAGAACTCAAAGCTCTGCTCTCCACCCAGCCGGTGCTTGCTGCCCCAATCAGCAAGGAGCCTTTGCTGCTTTACATTGCAGCCACAGGACAAGTCATCAGTACGGTACTCACGGTCGAGCGGGAAGAAGGGAAAACCTTCAAAGTTCAGTGCCCAGTGTATTATATTTCTGAAGTCTTGACCCCATCGAAGCAAAGATATCCTCATTATCAGAAGCTCATATATGGGATTTATATAACCACAAAGAAAGTTGCCCACTACTTCTCTGATCATTCCATTACAGTCGTCAGCGACGCTCCATTGTCAGAGATCTTGCATAACAGGGACGCAACTGGTCGAGTGGCAAAATGGGTGATTGAACTCCTTCCTCTAGATATCAAGTTTGAGGCAAAGAAAGCTATCAAGTCCCAGGCAATCGCGGATTTCATCGCCGAGTGGATTGAACAGCAACTGCCGACTCAGGTCCACTCAGAGCATTGGACCATGTTCTTTGATGGTTCTAAGATGATAAATGGTTCCGGAGCCGGAGTGGTGTTGGTCTCCCCTAGAGGAGATAAACTCAGATATGTTCTTCAAAACCACTTTGATTCCTCTAACAACGAGGCAGAATACGAATCACTTTTATATGGGTTGCGCATGGCCATTTCACTCAGCATCCGTCGCCTCATGGTCTATGGCGACTCAGATTTGGTGGTCAATCAAGTGATGAAGGAATGGGATGTCAGAAGCCCAGCCATGACTGGTTATTGCAATGCAGTGAGAAAACTAGAGAAGAAATTCGAGGGGTTAGAGCTTCATCACATACCCCGACTGAAAAATCAAGCAGCTGATGATCTGGCAAAAATAGGTTCCAAAAGAGAAGTCATTCCCAGCAATGTGTTTCTGGAACACAACCACACACCATCAGTCCAGGAGGGTCCCTTCACTAAAGAGGCCCCGTAGCCAAAAAGTGCCACGGATCCGACTGAAGTCGAAGTGCCAGCTGTGGTCGACTTGATCATGGAAGTCCTGGTTATCACTCCCGTCTGGACAGAACCGTACATCGCGTACATCCTAAGGAAAGAACTCCCAGAAGACAAAGAAGAAGCTCGACAGATCGTCCATCGATCCAAGGCCTTTACAGTCATAAAGGGACAGTTATATAGAGAAAGCGCGACTTGGGTCGGCTAGAAGTGTATTACACCAGAAGAAGGTCAGATGATCCTTAACGATATCCACTCGGGGACCTGTGGTCATCATGCGTCCTCTCGGACCATTGTGGCTAAAGCATACCGAGCGGGGTTCTACTGGCCAAGAGCCAATGAGATGGCCAAAGAGATAGTCGACAAATGTGAAGGATGTCAGTATTTCTCCAACATGCCACACAAGCCCGCGTCGGCGCTGAAAACCATTCCACTCGTCTAGCCCTTCGCTGTTTGGGGGTTGGACATGGTTGGACCACTGAGAACAGGCAGGAGCGGCTTCACTCATGTGCTGGTAGCAGTTGACAAGTTCACCAAATGGATTGAGGCCAAGCCTATCAAGAATCTTGATGCTTGCACCGCTATCAGTTTCATCAGAGAGTTGATATTCAGATATGGAGTTCCGCACAGCATCATCACCGACAATGGGTCAAACTTCGATTCCGACAAATTCAGGGCCTTTTGCGCCTCTCAGGGCACTCGGGTCGACTATGCTTCGGTTGCTCACCCTCAGTCAAATGGGCAAGCAGAAAGGGCAAACGGCCTAATTCTCAAAGGACTGAAACCCCGATTGATGCGCGATCTCAAGCACGCAGCAGGTGCATGGGTCGACGAGCTTCCATCAGTCCTTTGGGGATTGAGGACAACCCCGAATTGATCGACTGGAAGAACCCCATTCTTTCTGGTCTATGGAGTCGAGGCAATCTTACCGAGTGACCTGCTTCACAACGCTCCCAGAATCGAGCTCTACTCAGAAGATGAAGCAGAACAAGCCCGGCAGGACGCAGTCGACCTCCTAGAAGAAGAAAGAGAAATGGCCTTGATTCGATCGACCATCTATCAGCAAGACTTGCGTCGATTCCATGCCAGAAACGTGAAGAGCCGAGCCTTCCAAGAAGGAGACTTAGTCCTCCGAGTGGATCAGCAGAAACCACACAAGCTCGCTCCTACTTGGGAAGGCCCCTTCATAGTCACCAGAGTCCTCCACAATGGAGCATACCACCTCTACAATGTCGATCGCCAGATTGATGAGCCACGAGCCTGGAATGCGGAGCTACTCCGCCCCTTTTATACTTAAATTCTCACTCGGATGAGATGTAACAAGAAAAACTCATGTAGTTCATTTATCAAAGACAAGAGCGTTATAATTTTCCCAGTGATTATTATTGTTTTCTTTTGTTTGCGTAAGAAATCCTGCAGTGGGTGGCTTAGCTGCGAATCCGCTTCGCCTAAGTTTGTAAAAACAGTTTCCTACCGAGTGGCGAGCCAGTCTCCCACTCGGGGACTTAGCTGCAGTCCGGCACTCGCCTAAGTTTGAAAAAATCCTACCGAGTGGAGAGCAATCCTCCCACTCGGGGGCTTAGCTGCAATCCAGTACTCGCCTAAGTTCTCTCACTTAGAGACTTAGCTACAGTCCGGCACTCGCCTAAGTTTGAAAAATCCTACCGAGTGGAGAGCAATCCTCCCACTCGGGGGCTTAGCCGCAGTCCAGCACTCGCCTAAGTTCTCTGACTTAGAGACTTAGCGGCAGTCCAGCACTCACATAAGTTTAAAAAAATCCTACCGAGTGGAGAGCAATCCTCCCACTCGGGGGCTTAGCTACAGTCCAGCACTTGCCTAAGTTCTCTCACTTAGAGACTTAGCTGCAGTCCGGCACTCGCCTAAGTTTGAAAAAATCCTACCGAGTGGAGAGCAATCCTCCCACTCGGGGGCTTAGCTGCAGTCCAGCACTCGCCTAAGTTCTCTCACTTAGAGACTTAGCTGCAGTCCGGCACTCGCCTAAGTTTGAAAAAAAATCCTACCGAGTGGAGAGCAATCCTCCCACTCGGGGGCTTAGCTGCAGTCCAGAACTCGCCTAAGTATGAAACACATCTCATTCCTCAAGGACGACGAGGGGCAGGTCGACTGCCACCTTCTCCTGGGGAGCTTCGCCACAAATACAATGTGCGCTTCGTCCCACTCTACAGTAACAGGGTGTGGGTCGACCGCCGCCTTCCCCTGGGGAGCTTCGCCACAAATACAAGACATAGGTCGACTGCTTCCCTCTCCTTCGGAGCTGCGCTGCGAATACAAAAGTTGTCTCGAATGAAGAATGGGTTCACTCAGCAGGAGATTCATAAAGATATTCAACGGTAAACCAAGTTCAGGTAAATTCCAAAGGTTCCAAATCACAGATCGAAGTCCTCAGACATGCAGCCCGAAAAAGTTTAACGGTTACAAAAACCACTCGGCATTCCGAGGCAAATTTAAGGTGGGACATAAGAGTTTGTTCACTCCCCGGGAGGAGGGCTGGCAGGCTCGACGAACTCATCCAGGTCGACGTTGTCGGCTATCCGAGTGGCTGCAGCGATGAAAGTCTCCATAAAGGTTCGGAAGTCATGCTTCTGCGTGTTGGCGACCTTGATTGCTGCCAGTTTGTCCTGTCGCACCTCCTTGCAGTGGACACGAACCAAAGACAAAGCCACGTCAGCGCCACACCGAGCAGCAGACTTCTTCCACTCCTGCACTCGGTCGGGGATTTCATTTAGTCGAGTCATCAGGGACTCAATATCATTTTGGAGCACAGCCTCTGGCCAAAGTGCCGGGTCAATCCGCGACATGGCGACCTTCAGTCGAGCCAAGTAGTCCACGGCACTGTCGATGCGAGATTCCAGACGGAGCAGATTCATGGCAGTTTCATCTTTCACGGGAGAGTTGACTGGATCCAAACCTGGCTCGATCCGCCAAGTCTCCTCTTCAAAGTTCTGGCAAAACTCTGCATTCATGATCCAAGGATAAGTCAATTTTCATACACTGAGTCGGCTCAAAAAAAATTCAGTCGGAACAGAATGTGCACCTTCAAGCTTGATGAACAACTTCTTGGCAAGACTTCTCAGATAACTCTCCAGATCATCCCTCCTGCGATCAATGCCTTCCATTTTCTCGCCCTGGACGAGATTCGCCTTCTTCCAGCGCGAGCACTCCTTGTTGGAGTCATTCAGAGCGGTCTTCAGCCTGGTATTCTCTTCTTCCAACTAGCCGACCAAAGCCAGCTTATGTTCGGCCAGAGCGGTCTTGTCGTCAGCTTACTTACGAGTAGTGGCAAAATCCTGATCCTTCTTCGCCAGAGCTTCTCTCAGTTTTTCTGCAAAGAAATGATGATTGATTCAGAAATAGCAGAAGGGTACCCAAGCCTAAAACTGACCAGTCGACAAACTCGTCTTACCTGCGGCGCCGTCTCTGACCTTTTGCAGCTCTGTCCTGGCCAGCTCCAAGTCAAGGTTCAGTTGAATCTGTTGCTTCTCCAAGTCAGCAAAGGAAGCTCCAAGATCACAAGATTTCTGAAATCAAAGGGGAGAAGTTATTTTTACAGCAAAAAACAACAAAGGCAATAAATACTAAGACTACGGTCGACTGCCCGCAGTCCACCATAGTCTCGGGGACTACACCCAATGGGTGCATTTAGCATGCCCCCACCGGTTCTGATCCCACTCGACCGGCCCGCCGGAGTCGAGTTCAGGGAGTAAAAAAAGAAAGAAAAAAGAGAGAAAGTAGAACTCAGACCACAATCGACTGCCAGCAGTCGACCGCGGTCTCGGGGACTACACCCAGTGGGTGCACTTGGCGTGCCCCCACTGGTTCTGATCCCACTCGACCAGATCGAGTGGAAGAGACAAACTACCAGTTCGGTTTATACATTCGGCAAAATACAAAGACTACAGTCGACTGCCAGCAGTCCACCGTAGTCTCGGGGACTACTCCCAGTGGGTGCACTCAGCGTGCCCCCACTAGTCCAAAAATTCAATCGACGCACCCAATGGGTGTACAAATGCAAAGGTTTTCGGAAAGAATCTTCAGGTAGCATATCCTAACAGAACAAACGGCGACCAACTAACCTGAACGTTGCTCTGGAGAGCCGAGCTGGCATCATAGGCGGCTTGGCTGGCGTCCCGCACCGTCTTCATCTTCTCCATCATAATGCCCGCCTGGCGTATGGCTTCCTTAGCAGCATTCACCTCATCCTCTGGGACATGATGGGTCGCAAAAACTGAAGGCGGGTCGACAGGGGCCTGAGCAGTCGACGAAAAAGGCAAGGCACTCGACAGCGGCTTAGTGAAGGTAACAGAACCCCGATTGACGTCGCCAGTGTCCTAAGCAACTGGTTCCGCCCTCGGCGTCGTCTGTAGCGCCTCGCTTGCAGGAGCTCGCCTATTTTTCCTCGTCGAAGGCCTCTCGGGCTCTTCATCATCATCGGGGAGGTCAATAACATTGGGAGCTATGCAAAGTTCAATCGTCAAAATCACATCACCCAATGGTACGCGTTGCAGTTGAATCGACCAAAATAAAGACAGTATGGCAGGGATCATACCCAGATTAGAAGTGACCACATCCTCCATCACCTCATCTTCGTCCCTGTAAGCTGAGGTCCAGGTGGTAGCAGCGCTAACAGTTCCAAAGTTCGTCCAGTTAAAACAAGAAAAACAAACAGCATGGAGCGTCGAGTGAATGCAAAGAGAGGCACTCACGCGGAAGCGACGGGGGTATCAATCTTGATTTTCGACAACGCCTTCCGAGTCTTCGGCTCTGCAACTCTGGGATGCTTTGGCGCCTTCTCAGTCGGGGTTGGTGAAGAGATCCGAGGGTGCTTCAAAGACTGACCAGCCGGAGCAGTTGCCTTATCACGGGCACTCGGCCGTTCTTGGTCAAGCTTGGATCACCTCTCCCTACGAGGAGGCGACTCGACTTCTTCTCCACCGCTTGAGCCATCGCTTCCTCCATCCCCTTCACCATCGGAAGTCAACTCGCCACTTTCGTCGCCACTCGCCTCGCCTTCCAGAGCTTGCTCTTGCTCCTCGTTGGGCATTGAATACATTTCAATAATGGCCTGAAAGAAAGCAAGTAGATCAAAGTCAGTCGACGCAATATAGATAGCTACGCGAGTGAATCCATATTACAAGCAAAAACTCAGAATCAGACCTGCTCTGGTGCGTGAGACTGGTCGAATGGAGGGACTCTCCTGGCTCCCCTGGGATTGTCCTTATTCCTGGTAATGCCAGACAGCCACTTCTCCAGTGTGTCATCGTCGACCTCCTCCGGGTGGATCCGAGTGGAGTCTTCAAGACCCGAATACATCCACATCGGATGGTCTCGGGCTTGGAGAGGCTGGATGCGCCGCTGAAGGAAGACCTCCAAGAGATCCATTCCAGTGACCCCGTCACGAATAAGCTGGACCACTTGGAGGGTTTTTCCACTCGGTCCATGGTAAAGGGAGGGAGGCCAGTCGATTGCCCTGGCGTCGACTGGTCTTTACAGTAAAACCAGGTGGACTGCCATCCGTGAACTGAGTCGGGAAGAATCATGGCCGGAAAGGAGCTTTTCCCTCTCGTCTGGATGCCAAGACCCCCACACATCTGGATCACTTGGGTCCTCTCGTCACTCGGATTAGCCTTTTTCACTGTCTGGGAGCGACAAGTGAAAATATGCTTGAAGAGACCCCAGTGAGGCCGACAACCCAGGAAGTTCTCACACAAAGAAATGAAAGCGGCAAGATAAACGATTGAGTTGGGGGTAAAATGATGGAGTTGTGCCCCAAAGAAGTTCAGAAACCCTCGGAAGAAGGGGTGAGGGGGCAAGGAAAATCCACGGTCGACGTGGGTGGCAAGAAGGACACGCTCACCCTCCCGAGGCTGCGGCTCAGATTCCTTCCCCGGAAGCCGCACCGAGTCGTAGGGGATCAGCCCCCCTTCGGCCAAGTCTTCTTGGTCTTCTTGGGAGATCCTAGAGTGGATCCAGTCGCCCTGGATCCAGCCCCTCGGCAGGCCGGACCGCGATGAAGATCCGCCCCGGCTGGTCGCCTTCCCCTTCGACCTCGCCGTCGCCTTCTTTGCCCGCTCCAGAGCCGCTGTCTTCTCCTTCCCCATTGTCACCGTCGAGACGCGTACGGTGCGGTGGCGCTGGGGCGAGAGCGAGCGCAGCAGAGGGGCGTGAGGAAGAGAAGAGGTAATGAGATGCATTGTTCGGGAGACTCCGGTCTGGTGCTTTATATCAGGCCGCTTCCGAGTGGCTGACGGGTAGGCCCAGGCGGCTCTGTCAAATCCCGTAACGACCGCGCGCGCGATACGTGGCGAAAAAGGTGGCGCGGGGATCGAGGCGGCTCCTCTCTATCCCATCTGATTACTGCGGCCTCCCCTGTCCCGCACGCTTCCCAAAATTCGGATCCCACGAAATCTGCGCGCAGCAAACAACTGGTCAGACCAAAGATCTCCTCCGCACCATCACTCGGAGCCCTACAAGTAAAGGAACCCACTCGACGAAGAATTAAGAATGGATCAAGGCGACTGAAAAGGAAGTTGTTGTCGTCACTCAGGTCCGTTGATCTGAAACAAGATATGCTCACGGCATGAAAAACGAGTCAGAGAAGTTCTCAACTCCTTCCCCACTCAAACCTCGATCCATTCGGGGGCTAATGATGAAGCTATGTACCTAGGGTAGGATCATGGACCTGTCCTAACTGCCCTACCCAAGGACATCTCTAGAAGAAACCACCTTTCAATTGACTTGGAGGTGTTCCACTCGACAGACTCGAAGACGCTCGACCAAGAAGCAATCACTCGACCAAGATCCAACAACTCGACGGCCAGGATACCTGAAGTCACTCCGCACGCTAACGGTCGGGCATTAAGTAGCTTTTATGGTCATCATAGCACTTTATTACTAGCGTTACCAGTAACGCCCTGCCTTCATGTACATTGAACCCTTTGTAACGTGGGCTGGCCGGGGTCCTGGCGCACTCTATATAAGCCACCCCCCTCCTCCGGGACAAGGGTTCGCACCTCTCTAACCCATATTCATATAATCCAGTCGACCGCCTCCGGGCTCCGGGACGTAGGGCTATTATTTCCTCCGAGAAGGGCCTGAACTCGTAAACCTTGCGTGCTTACAACTTCTCCACAGCTAAGATCTTGCCTCTCCATACTTACCCCCCTACACTATTGTCAGACTTAGAACCACGACAGCCGGTATTCTCCCTCTTTGTGTGAACCTTGCATATTATGAGAGAAAAGGCATTAGAATTACTTCAAAAGGCATTATTATGCATAAAAACATTATAAATAATAGTATGTAAACATGATCCAAGATGGATGTATCAATTTCCTAGTCGACTTGTGCGGGTCTGCGGGGACGAGAGGCTCCCTATCTTGGTTGGAGGTCATTTTAACATAATCAGACAGAGACAATAAAAAATAATGATAACTTTGATGGGAAATGGCCATTCATGTTTAATACTATTATCGAAAGTCTGGACCACAGGGAGATATACCTCGTAGGCAGATAGTTCACCTGGGCGAACACATTGCAGAATCCAACATACGAGAAGTTGGATCGAGTTCTTGCCAGCATTGAGTGGGAGCAGAAGTTTTCATTGGTGACGGTGCAAGCCCTACATAGGGGCATTCCGGACCACACTCCATTGATTGTTGACTCTGGGGAGGCAACCCATGTGGGAAACAAGAATGTCTTCTCTTTAGAACTAGCATGGTTTCAGAGAGGGGGGCTTCATTGATCTATTAGCCTGAGAATGGTCTAAGGTCATAGGAGGGAGGTCTAATGTTGAGCGATGGCAAAATAAGATTAGGCATTTTCGGCAATTCCAGAGGGGCTTGGCTAAGAATGAAAGCGGGATATATAAGGTGGAAAAAGATAGGCTTATACACCTTATAAATGAACTCGGCCTAAAGGCAAAATCTGTCTTACTAGATGTAGACGAACAGGCATCTAAGATGGGGGCTCAGCAGAAATTACGAGCACTTTTTAGAGAAGAAGAGATGAAATTGGCACTTAGAGCTGAAGTGAAGCAGGTCGTCCAAGGGGATGACAATACTCAGTTCTTTCATTTGATTGCAAATGGAAAATACAGGAAGAATAAAATCTTCTAGCTAGAACGGGGTGAGGGTACAATCGTAGGACATGAGAACCTACAATTGTACATCTCTAACTACTATAAACAGCTTTTTGCTGCTCCAAAGGACAATTTTATGTCTCTTAACGAACACATGGTAGGGGGTATTGCTCAGCTCGGGATAAACAAGAATGAGATTTTATCGGTGCCATTCATGGAGAAAGAGGTGTTTGAGGCCATATCAAAGATGAAGAATAATAAGGCACCTAGCCCAGATGGTTTCCCAGCAAAATTTTATAAGAAATGTTGGCATATTATTAAGGGTGCCTTGTGCCAGTGTTCCATGACTTGTTTAATGGCCAACTACAACTATTCCACCTAAACTTTGGAACAATAACGTTGTTGCCAAACAAGGTGGAGGCAGTGCATATTGAGCAGTTCAGACCGATATGTCTGCTCAATGTGAGATTTAATTTTTTTACAAAAGTTGGTCCAACCGATTGATGAGGATTGCACATAACGTGGTGCAACCAACTCAGACGGCTTTCATGCCGAGCAGAAACATACTAGAGGGTGTGGTTGTCCTACATGAAACAATACATGAGATCCACTCAAAGAAACTAGATGGGGTGATCTTCAATGTGGATTTCGAAAAAGCGTATGATAAGGTTAAATGACCATTTCTCCAACAAGCCTTGCGTTGAAGGGATTCGATGATTCATGGAGGAAGTAGGTCGATTCTTTTGTACAAAAAGGTAGCATCGGGATTAAAGTAAACAATGACATAGGTCACTACTTCCAGACACAAAAGGGTCTAAGAAAGGGGGACCCCATGTCACCTATATTGTTCAACATAGTGGTAGACATGTTCGCAATTCTCATAGGTAGAGCTAAGGAGGACGAACAAGTAGGAGGACTAGTACCACATCTTGTGGATGGTGGGGTGTCCATACTACAATACGTGGATGATACTATCATTATCATGGAACATGACATGGCAAAGGCCAGAAATATGAAGCTCGTGTTATGCCTATTCGTTGTCGGGTTTGAAGATTAATTTTAACAAAAGTGAATTGTTCTATTTTGCAAGAGCCAAGGAGGAACAAGAAGCTTATAGACAATTGTTCGGATGTGAACTAGGTACCCTACCGTTTAGTTATCTGGACATACAAATTCACCATCGCGGGCCCTCTAATAAGGAATGGAAGTGTATTGAAGATCGATTTAAAAAAACTAAGTTGTTGGAAGGGTAGCCTTATGTCTTATGGGGGCCGCCTGGTACTGATAAAATCAGTACTCACGAGTATGCCGATGTTCCTTTTGTCTTTCTTTGAAGTACTGCTACTTGTGTGCTACGTTGGGATTTCCCTGAAGAGGAGAAGATGATGCAGTATAGTAGAGATAAGTACTTCCCTCAGTTAAGGACCAAGGTTATCAATCCAGTAGGAGAACCACACGAAACCTCGTTAGCAGCACCTACACACAAAGGAGAAAATACTTGCACCCAACGCGATCAAGGGGGTTGTTAATCCCCTCGGCGGTTATTTGCAAGGATCAAATCTGATAGTGATAGATAGATAAAGTAAAACACAAAATAAAATAACGGTAAATAAATTGCAGCACAGTATTTTTGGATTTAATATATGATAAAGGTAGATCCCGGGGCCATAGTTTTCACCAGAGGCTTCTCTCTCGAATAAAAAGCATACGATGGGTAGACAAATCCGTTGGGCAATTGATAGAAAAGTGCATAGTTATGACGATATTAAAGGCAATGATAATGTATATAGGCATCACGTCCGAGATAAGTCCGAGACAAGTAGACCAACTCATGCCTGCATCTACTACTATTACTCCACCCATCGACCGCTATCCAGCATGCATCTAGGGTATTAAGTTCATGAAAAACGGAGTAACGCCTTAAGTAAGGTGACATGATGTAGAGAAAGTAAACCCAAGCAATATGAATAAACCCTGTTGTCGGATTACGAGGTATCCGGACAGCTGGATTATATCCTTTGGCCGGACTGTTGGACTATGAAGATACAAGATTGAAGACTTCGTCCCGTGTCCGGATGGGACTCTCCTTGGCATGGAAGGCAAGCTTGGCAATACGGATATGTAGATCTCCTTCCTTGTAACCGACTCTGTGTAACCCTAGCTCCCTCTGGTGTCTATATAAACCGGAGGGTTTAGTCCGTAGGGACAACAACAATCATACCATAGGCTAGCTTCTAGGGTTTAGCCTCTTCGATCTCATGGTAGATCAACTCGTGTACTACTCATATTATCAAGAACAATCAAGCAGGATGTAGGGTATTACCTCCATCAAGAGGGCCCGAACCTGGGTAACATCGTGTCCCCCGCCTCCTGTTACCATCCGCCTAGACGCACAGTTCGGGACCCCCTACCCGAGATCCGCCGGTTTTGACACCGACATTGGTGCTTTCATTGAGAGTTCCTCTGTGTCATCATCGTTAGGCTTGATGGCTCCTTCGATCATCGATAGCGATGAAGTCCAAGGTGAGACTTTTATCCCCAGACAAATCTTTGTATTCGGCGGCTTCGCACTGCGGGGAAACTCGCTTGGCCATCTGGAGCAGATCGAGAATTACGCCCCTGGCCACCAGGTCAGGTTTGGAAGCTTAAACTACACGGCTGACATCTGCGGAGACGTGATCTTCGACGGATTCGAGCCCCTGCCGAGTGCGCCGCACGGTCACGATGAGCATGATTTAGCTCTACCATCGGACAGTGTTCAGGAGACCGCACCGGCAAACGCTCCGACCCTTAATTCGGAGCCAATTGCGCCATCCATGGACGGGTGGATAGACCCCGCCATGGAGTCCGTATTCTCCGCGGCGATCGAGCCGAGTATCGACCTTACCCTTCACGGGAGCCGTGACGCCGAATTGCCGGATTCTTCACCAGCCACGGACTCCGAACCGCTTGCGCCCGTGCCTATCGAATCCGACTGGGCGCCGATCATGGAGTTCACCTCCGTGGATATCTTTCAGCACTCGCCCTTCGGCGACATACTGAACTCATTAAGGTTTCTCTCCTTGTCAGGAGAGTCCTGGCCGAACTATGTCCGGTAGGATTGGGATGCGGATGACGAAGAAATTCGCCGCCCACCCACCACCCACTTAGTAGCCACTGTCGATGATTTGACCGACACGCTCAACTTTGACTCCGAAGACATCGACAGTATGGACGACGATGTAGGAGACGAACAGGAACCACTGCCCACAGGGCACTAGATAGCCACCTCATCATATGATATATACATGGTGGACACACCCAAAGAAGGCAATGGCGACGGGACAGCGGAGGATGACCCCTCCAAGAAGCAACCCAAGCGCCGACGACAGCGGCGCCGCTCTAAGTCTCGCCAAGGCAAAAGTAGTGATACCGGCACAGGAGATAATAGCACTCCGGATAGTGCCGAAGATGACGACAATCCCCTCCAGCAAGATTTAGAGCAGGAGGATGGAGAAGCCAGCCCTCCCGAGAGAGCGGCAGATGGAGAGGCGGAGGATGATAATTACATGCCTCCCTCCAAAGACGAGGCAAGCCTCGACGATGACGAATTTGTTGTGCTTGAGGATCCCTTCGAGCAAGAGCGCTTCAAGCGTCGGCTTATAGCCACGGTAAATAGCCTTAAGAAAAAGCAACAGCAGCTTCAAGCTGATCAAGATTTGCTAGCTGACAGATGGACTGAAGTCCTTGCAGCCGAGGAATATGAACTCGAATGCCCCTCCAAGAGTTACCCAAAGCACGGGTTGCTACCCCGACTGGAGGAGGAAGCATTAAAACCTACATCTCCAGCGTATGATGTGGCTGATCGGCCACCTCGTGGCCGCGACAGAGAGGCATTTCAGCCAAAAACTCAGCCCGCACCCCGAGGCCACTCAAATAAAAATGTCAAGGCACGGGGAAACACGCTAGACCTACGAGACGTATTGGAGAACAAAGCAAAACACGCAAGATCGATCTACGGATCACGAGGGCGCGCCACTACGCGAGACGATAACTGTCACGCCGGATACAGTAAAGGTAAATCCGGTCGGGCCGGACACAGCGGAGAAGACTCATTTGAGTTGCGTCGCGACATAGCCTAGTACAAAGGCGTCGCACACCCCCTATGCTTCACAGACGAAGTAATGGATCACCAAATCCCAGAGGGTTTCAAACCCGTAAATATCGAATCATACGATGGTACAACAGATCCTGCGGTATGGATCGAGGACTTCCTCCTGCACATCCACAAGGCCCGCGGTGACGATCTACACGCCATCAAATACCTCCCACTCAAGCTCAAAGGACCAGCTCGGCATTGGCTCAACAGCCTGCCAGCAGAATCCATTGGCTGTTGGGAAGATCTAGAAGCCGCATTCCTCGACAACTTCCAGGGCACTTATGTGCGACCACCAGATGCCGATGACTTGAGCCACATAATTCAGCAGCCAGAGGAACCGGCCAGGCAATTTTGGACACAGTTCCTGACAAAGAAAAATCAAATCATCGACTGTCCAGATGTAGAGGCCCTAGCAGCTTTTAAGCACAAGATCCGCGACGAGTGGCTCCCCTGGCACCTTGTGCAGGAAAAGCCGAAATCTATGGCAGCCCTCACGACACTCATGACCCGCTTTTGCGCGGGAGAGGACAGCTGGCTGGCTCACAGCAATAATATATCAAAGAACCATGGTACTTCGGATACCAAGGATAGCAATGGCAGGTCATGTCACAACAAACACAAGCGCCGCATCAACAGCGACAATACCGAGGATACGGCAGTCAATGTCGGATTCAGAGGCTCTAAACCCGGTCAGCGGAAAAAGCCATTCAAAAGAAGCACTCCGGGCCCATCCAGTTTGGACCGTATACTCGGTCGCTCGTATCAAATACACGGCACCCCCGACAAGCCAGCCAACCACACCAACAGGGAATGTTGGGTGTTCAAGCAGGCCGGCAAGTTAAATGCCGAAAACAAATATAAGGGGTCACATAGCAATGACGAGGAGGATCCCCGGCCGCCGAACACCGGAGGACAGAAGAGGTTCCCCCCACAAGTGCGGACGGTGAACATGATATACGCAACCCGCATCCCCAAGAGGGAGCGGAAGCGTGCGCTAAGGGACGTATACGCGTTGGAGCCAGTCGCCCCAAAGTTCAACCCATGGTCCTCCTATCCAATCACCTTCGATCACAGGGACCATCCCACTAGTATCCGTCATGGCGGATTCGCCGCACTGGTCCTAGACCCAATCATCGACGGATTTCAACTCACTCGAGTCCTTATGGACGACGGCAGCAGCCTGAACCTGCTTTATTAGGACACAGTGCGCAAAATAGGTATAGACCCCTCAAGGATCAAACCCACAAAACGACCTTCAAAGGCGTCATACCAGGTGTAGAGGCCCATTGCACAAGCTCAGTCACACTGGAAGTGGTTTTCGGATCCCCGAATAACTTCCAAAGCGAGGAGTTAATCTTCGATATAGTCAGGTTCTGCAGTGGCTATCATGCACTGCTCGGGAGAACCGCATTTGCGAGATTCAATGCGGTAACGCATTATGCATACCTTAAGCTCAAGATGCCAGGACCTCGGGGGGTCATCACAGTCAATGGAAACACAGAGCGCTCTCTCCGCACGGAGGAGCACACTGCGGCCCTTGCAGCAGAAGCACAAAGCAGCCTCTTCAGGCAATCCACCAGTTCGGTGATTAAACACCCGGACATCGTCAAGCACGTCCGAAGTAATCTGCCCCAAATTCGGCCTTCCAAATACTAGGGGCTTTGCCAAAATTTAAAATTGTAGACTTCTATGGCTAAGTGAGAGTGATAAAGCATTATAGTCCGATTGCCTTGTTCGTTGTGCTGAGCACCTCCCTTGAAGGACCCAACAATGGGAAAAAGAGTGCTCAGATTTATCCCGAAAACCCCAGCACTTGTGGCATGGGGGCAGAAGCCGACGACTGGCCATCTCTCAGATTTGATAAACAGCCGCATAGAAGGTAATATTTCAAATTCAAACAAGCTTTGCATAGCGCACATGAAAAAGTTTTCATAATACAGGATCACACAAGCAAGTTCATTCAAAAATTACATCCTTCGCACACTCGTCCACCACAAGACGGGCTCCCTTCAGGACACCCTCATAATACATTTCAGGGTGGCGATGCTCCTTGCCCTGCGGCGGCCCCTCCTTCACCAGCTTCTCGGCGTCCATCTTGGCCCAGTGCACCTTCGCACGGGCAAAAGCCCGGTGTGCACCTTCAATGCAGACGGACCGCTTTATGACTTCCAGCCGTGGGCAGGCATCTACAAGCCACCTCACCGGGCCGAAGTAGCTGTTGGGAAGGGAGTCGCCAGGCCACATCCGGACTATAAGGCCCTCATCGCCTGTTCGGCCGCCTTGTGCAGCTCGACCAGTTGCTTCAGCTGGTCGCTCACAGGCATCGGGTGTTCGGTCCCAGTATACTGAGACCAGAACAACTTCTCCGTCGAGCTTCCCTCCTCGTCCTGGTAGTACTTTGCGGCATCCGACACGCTGCAGGGTAAATCTGCGAATGCTCCTAGAGAGCTCCGGACTCGGGTAAGTAACAAGTAATTTACTTTCACATGCTTGCTTTGCATAATGAATACCTTACCCGCTGCTATCTTCCTCATCGCCTCAATTTCCTGGAGGGCATTTTGGGCTTCAGCCTTGGTGCTTTGTGCTCTCGAGGGCCGCGGCAAGCTCAGACCCTCGCGTCTTCGAGTCAAGCTCCAAGGTCTCGTGCTTCTTCACGAGATCCTGGAGCTCTTGCTGCACCTCACCCACCCGTGCCTCTTGTTTCTCCCGCTCGGTGTGCTCCTTGGCCGCTTCGTTTTTGACCTCGGACAGCGCTTGCTTTAGGGTCGCCACTTCGGTCGTGACCCCTGCCACATCCATGATGATCCTATCATTTTGCAACCACATCTTTTATATATATATATAGACATGGTATTACTTACCTTTGTTCTCCTCGAGCTACCTCTTGGCAAGTCTGAGCTCTTTCTCGGACCGCTCGAGATTCTGCTTCAGTGCAGCGACCGCCGCAGTCAGTGCGGCAGAGGTCAGCAGTGAAGCCTGCATACGCATACAGACATACTTATATTAGCCTCCTGCATATATTATTTGATCCTCTATTCGGCTTTTCTTTGTGAACACCAAACAGAGCATCAGGGGCTACTGTCTATGCGGTAATATTTTCCTATATTTTAAATACTGTTAGAAGGCTGGCACAGGCTTCAGTCAGTACGCTCTTGGCGGACTGAACCTTCTTGATCACCGCACTCATAATAGTGCGGTGCTCTTCGTCGATGGAAGCGCCGTGAAGCGCTCCCAGCAGGTTTGTCCGGTGCCTCTGGATAGACAGAGGTCACCGGCACAGGTGGCTTGCCCCTCTTGGAAGAGGGCCGCCTGCCGGAGTCCGGAACCACTGGAGGTTCTGGCACGGTGTTCGGATGAGGGCCGAACTTGGAGCCCTTGGGAGTCTTGCTCCCTTTGCGCCTGGAGTCCGGAAGGTCGCCTTGAGGCGCCTCTAGGACTATCTCCACCTGGCTCGGTGCCCCTTGAGACAATACCTCGAGATTGTCCGTATGGCGAGGAGAGGAGGCGGTTGGAAGTGATTCGCTATTCATATCTGATGAGTCCAAGGAGCCGTCCGACGAGGATACGTCGATACGGGCTCGGGGCGGACTGCATAATCATATTCGATGTTAGGAGAAGTAGTGCAACAAAAGTATACTATGAGTTACTCTGGTATCCGAATACTTACGACTTCGCCAGGGGCTTGGCCCTGAGTAACCACTCTCCTTCGCTGTCGGCGGCGGCGGTGGAACAGTCCAGAAGGAGAGTCCTTCCCTTATTGAACCCTCCGGCCTCCCCGGTTGGGGCGGCCTTCCTTTTCTTGTCTCCCCCGGCTGGAGGGGGAGAATCTTCATCTTCCTCCTTGTCGGTGTCAAAACCGGCGGATCTCGGGTAGGGGGTCCCGAACTGTGCGTCTAGGGCGGATGGTAACAGGAAGCAGGGGACACGATGTTTTACCCAGGTTCGGGCCCTCTTGATGGAGGTAAACCCTACGTCATGCTTGATTTATTCTTGATGATATGAGTATTACAAGAGTTGATCTACCACGAGATCAGAGAAGCTAAACCCTAGAAGCTAGCCTATGGTATGATTGTATGTTCTCCTACGGACTAAAACTGTAACGCCCCGAGACCGATGTGCCAGGTGTCGTCCAGTTATTCGTTGTTGTTGTCTTGTCATTGCTTGCGTGTCATGCTTTGATTATCATGTCATCATGTGCATTGCATCATCATGTTTTCAAAACTTGCATCCGTCCCGGTCTCCTCGTTCCGTCTGTTGTCCGTTCTGAGCCCAGACACACTTGCACGCGCCCGCGGCATGTCCGAAATAGTATTTTATAAGTGGCCGGAAAATGTTCTCGGAATGGGATGAGAGTTGACGTGTGGTCTTATTATAGTGTAGATAGACCACCTGTCAAGTTTCATTGCATTCGGAGATCGTTTGATGCCCCAACAGATAACTATAGCGGCATTATAGCCGGTCTATCGTCGGACGTTTTCGGTCTCCGAAAACTGCAGCCGGCCCCTCTCTCTCTTCTCTCCTCTCAGCCTCGCCACAGCCCACCTAGTCCATCCACCTACTCCTCTTCGCGTCCGGAGCCGTTCGATGCGATCGCACGGTCCGAAACCCTTTTTTGCTCAGTGCATCGAACCCCTCACGTGCGCGTCCGAACTTTGTCCCGGACCCGACCCGAGCAGTCGCCACCGTTGTGTCCGGATCATCCCCAAACATCTACAAAACGTCACCATTTTCTCATTTGGTCTCACTAAGATTTTATTTCGCGACCGTCCGTTTAAGATCGGAGGGACCAAATGCCTCTATCCGAAAATCCATTTGCTATATATACCAGACCAGACCCTAAAACCTAGGGGAGCTGTCCCATCCATCAATCCCCACGCCGCCGCCACTCTCCTTGTTATCAGTGTCGAACCAACCAGCCGCCCTCCTCGTTTTCCCCCTCGATCCAATCCAATCCATCCCCTCCTTCCGATCCGACCAGCCGAGCGCCTCCTCCTTGCTCTGCCCGCTCGATCTTCTCCACCCCGCGCCCGAATCAGGGGAGAGGAGCTCCTGTGCACGCCTCCACCGGACCCCGCTGCCGCCTTCCCGTTCAGCGGCACTGCTGCTCTGCTTCCAACGAGCAGACGGCCCGCGCCCGTGCTCCTGTCGCCCCCTCGTCCAGGAGTTCCACGAGGAGAGGAGTTCCTCTTCGTCGCCCCAAGCAGCAACCGCGCCCGAGCGCTCCTCTCCATGCCGACATCCTCTTCCCGTACCTTCCTCGACGCCTGCATCTCCTCCGTCAATGCTGCAGTGCCCGCAGCCGCCTCCATTCCCGAACAGAAAGAGGAGGCTGGCGCTCTTGCAGTGCCGGCCATCCTCGACGCCGGCGTGCCCCATCTCGGCCCAGATCCGGTCGGTTCCCGTGCACCTTCGCCCCTCCAAGTCCCTCGTCGCGCCTTCCCCACCTCAAGTCCTCGTCGCCGGCCTCTGTTTCTGCGTGTGGAAGAGGACGACCAGCGCCAAGTCCCGCATCGCCGTTGACCGCGTCCCTGTTCGCCTGGAGCCAGCGTCAGATCGCACCAAGCCCAGCCGCGCCAAGCTCCAGCTGGCCCGTGTCCGACCTCCCCAACCGGCCTCCTCCAGCCTCTCTGCACCGACCGGGCCAAGGCCCACCGGGTGAGGCCACACCCCAGTGCCCCGCCTCTGTTTTTCCTCCTGTTGGCCCAGCTTGATTCGGCGCATAGTATTTTTTTCCCTGGCTGCGATTTTGTCCAATTATCCAGTGTAAAACAGTTTTGCAGAAAAGTCCCTCTAGATCATGCATTTAATATCTCCACAACCTGTCGGTGTACTAGAGTAGGGGTACCCTAGTATCCCGAACTCGTGCACGGGCAGTTGCAGCGCCCCGCGGCAAGGCTTGCCGGACGACCGCCAGGGTCCTCCGTGGGTTCCCTTGGAGCCCCTTCAAGAACAAAGCATTCAAGATGAAGAGACAAGGCCCCGGCAAGAGGATCTTGCCGGGAAGAGAAAAGACCCCGGCAAGAGGAGCTTGCCGGGAAGGCCAACCAAGGCACCACAAGAAACTTGCCGCGACGCACCACACATCCCGGCAAGATCCAGCGAGCGACAAGCTTCCGGACGCGACAAGACGACGACCCCGACAAGGTACTCGCCGGGGGCCCGCTGCCACTCTGTACCCACGCTCCAGCGCACCCACCCGCGTGTCGCCATGAGGCTTCCTCAGGGGCGCGTGGCGGGAGCCTGTGCAGCAAGGGGTACGCGGTGGCAAGCGGAGATGAAGAGAAGGCCATCGTGGCAAACGGTGGCGCTCCTAACGGTCACTTTTTGCACTGTTTAGATAACTCAGACGGGCATTCAATGACCTTGTCCCCTGCCGTCAGAGTTAGGTAGGGTGCACTGTGTCCACAGTAGCGGTAGCTGCACCTACCGCATCCTTTTCCATTTTTACCCTTCTAGTCTACGTTGCCACGTGTCGGGGACCCCTTGAAAGTATAAAAGGAGGCCCAAGCGCAACGTAGAAGGGGTTCGGCTCATTCATCAGGAACACTCTCACGCTCGGTCTGGCAGCGTCCATCGCTCCTGAGCAAGAATTCAATACACACAAACAAAGCAGCAGTAGGGTTTTACGCATCCGTGCGGCCCGAAGCTGGGTAAAACTGCTCGCGTGTACTGCCTCGATCCGCTCTTTGTGCGGCCTCCGCCCCCCTCCGAACCGAAAGGGGCCCTGTCCCCATAGGTGTTGGTGGATCAGTTTCCCCGACATCTTTGGCGCGCCAGGTAGGGGGCGTCGAGATTGTGCGAACCCGATCCGGCGTGCACGCGAGCTAAATCTTCATCGTCTTCATTGACATGCCACCGAAGAAGAAGGATTCGGAGGCAGTTGTTCCGTCTGCGTCGCTTTCACCGCCTCCGGAGCAAACGGGTGGTAGAGTGGACGCCGGCGGAAGAATGGGCGTCGACGAGGGAGCCCTCAGTGCGGCCAAGTCCAAGGACAAGGCGGCACAGACCTCGGCGTCCATGCGCGCACCGCGCCCCTCTCAGGAGGCGCGGGACCAGCAGCGTCATGGCGTTCGCAGCGCCATACGTCCGCTGGGCCAAGATCAAGCTGGTGGTTCTCGTGGCGCTCAAGACCAACATGCACGTCAACATGCTGGCTCGAGCGAAGTACGGTCGCCTGGACGGGGCACTGCTCCTTCTAACATGGTTAGGAGTCCGAGCATGCCCCACTCCTCGCACCGTTCACCTCTGCCGCCCACCACTCCAGCAGAAGCCTTGGCGCGAGCTCAACTGCTCCTAGACTATCCTCCGACGGCGGACAAGACCGACGAATGGAGGGCCACTATCCAGAGCCTCATCGGCTTCGCCAACGGCGACACTGCGCGGCAACCAAGCACCTTGCTGCCGCGGCAGGACAGCCGGACGCGAACCGATGGCAACAAGACCAGGGGAGGTGCGACTTCCATGCACTCTCCACTACGAAGGCCAAAATCACCGACTCGCCGGGTCCACCCCGACAGCAGCTCCACCGCGCCGTCAGACCCACAAGCTCGTCGCGACCAGCGCCAAGTTCTCCATGAACGACAACAAGAAGACGCTCGAACCCGCATCGAGCTCCGAAGAGTAGCGCGACATCAATCCGACAAGCGCGCTGGGCCCTCTATTGACATGCATGCGCCAGGGGAACCAGGCGATCTGCCGTACGCGGTAGGTTGTCCTGCGTTCACCCGTGAGCTGCGGCAAGTCTAGTGGCCCAGCACAAAGAATTTCAAACCAGACGTACCAGAGAAGTACGACGGCAAGACGCATCCGTCGGAGTTTCTCAGCATCTACACCATTGTGGTGCAGGCTGCCGGGGGACGAGATGACAAGATCCTTGCCAACTACTTCCCGCTGGTGCTCAAGCCCAACGTCAGATCCTGGCTCATGCACTTGCCGGTCAACTCCATATCCTCCTGGGCTGATCTGTGCCATCAGTTTGTCGGCGCCTTTACAGGCGGCCACAAGCCACATGGCCAAGAGAGCGATCTTCATCTGCTCGCCCAGAAGGAAGGAGAGCCACTGCGCAAGTACATTCAGAGATTCAGCCGTGTACAGCACAACATCCCAGACGTCCACCCCGCCGCGATCATCAGCGTGTTCCATCAGAACGTGCGAAACCGAAGGATGAGGGAGGAGATGGCGATGTGTAAGATCAGAGACGTCAGCGAGCTTTACGCCCTGGCCGACAAGTGTGCACGCGCTGAAGAGGGGAGGAGGCTCCCCGGAGAGAGTACAGGAGCAGGAGGATCCGACAGTGAGGATGCCGCCCCGACAAGGAAAGGCCGGCGGCGGAACAACAGAAGGAAAAAGGCAAGGAAGAGCTAGCTGTCGAGCAGACCAGCAACGGAGGTGGCGCCAAGGAAGCTAAAGCTGGTGGCTCCGACAAGGAGGCCCAGCCTGTGGCGGCCGCCGACAAGCAGGACAGCTCCGGCAAGCAGTATTGTAAGATTCACCGGACCAAGGGTCACGATCGCCAGAACTGCAAGAAAGTCGAACAGCTTGTCGAGCAACAGAAAGCTGAGTACGAGCGGCGCGACAAGGAGAAGGCCCAGGAAGGAACTGGTGGATCCGGCAAGAAACGTCCCGGCCGAGGAGGACGCCGCGGCAAGGCCAAGCAGCGGCAAGGAGACAGACCTCCCCGCGGCCGCGACAAGGATGAAGATGACGACGACGACGAAGACATGGATGATGACGAGGCCGACGAGCAGGAATTTCAGAAAGCCACAGAGGTCCTGTGCGTTGACGGTGGTGCTTCTCTGCATACTTCGCACCGCCAACTCAAGCAGTGGATGCGGGAGGTTAATGCAGCGGAACCATCCGTAGAGTCACGCAAGCCTCTGAAATGGTCCAGCACGCCTATCATCTTCGACATTGAGGATCACCCTGATCGCGTAACTGCGGTCGGGTGCTTACCGATGTTGGTTTCACCAACTATCCGCAACCTCAAGGTCATGAAGATGCTAGTTGACGGTGGGGCCGGCTTGAACCTGATATCCTCCACGGTCCTCCAGAAACTTCAGATCCCTGACAGCGAGCTCGAGGAGACCGGCACATTCCAAGGAATCAGCCCGGGAAGAAGCAAGATGAAGGGAAAGATCATGCTGCCGGTCACATTTGGCAGCGAGCTGAATTTCAGAACTGAGAGGGTCACATTTGACGTTGCCGATTTTCCATTGCCTTACAATGGGATCCTTGGCCGTCCAGCGCTCGCCAAGTTTATGGCAGCCTCTCACTATGCATACAACATGCTCAAGATGCCAGGCCCATAAGTGTCATCTCTGTCCCCGGCGACAAGAAGGATGCCCTTATCTGCGCCGACAAGATCTATCGGGAAGCAGCAGCCGCAGCTGATCACAACACACTTGCCGCTGAAGCTCCCGGGGGGAAGAAGAAGACAAAGTCTGGCAAGAGCTCTGATGCCCACTCCGGCAAGCGCACCTCTTCGGAGTGCTGCGCTACCGTCGAGGACGCACCATCGAGCTCCACCGGCAAGTGCAAGAAGACGATGGCAGCTCCACCCGAGACCAAGAAGGTGTCTGCCAAGGAGGACGGCACTGGTGGTACCTTCACCATCAGTGCCACGCTTGACCCCAAATAGGAAAGCGCGCTCATTGCTTTCCTGCGGGCGAATGTCGATGTGTTTGCATGGCAACCGTCTGATATCCCCGGTGTTCCCAGGAAAGTAATTGAGCACCACCTAGCCGTTTGTCCTCATGCTCGGCCCGTCAAGCAGAAAGTCAGGAAGCAAGCGGTGGAGCGCCAAGAGTTCATTGCGGAAGAGATCAGGAAATTGGAAGCAGCAGGCCTTGTCAGAGGAGTGCTCCATCCCACGTGGTTGGCCAATCCTGTAGTCGTGCGCAAGGCGAACCGGAAATGGAGGCTTTGTATAGACTTCACTGATGTCAATAAAGCTTGTCCCAAAGATCCATTTCCCTTGCCGCGCATTGACCAGATTGTTGACTCCACAGCTGGATGTGATTTGCTTTCATTTCTTGATGCATATTCAGGATACCATCAAATCTTCATGGCAGAAGAGGATGAGGAAAAAACCGCATTTATCACCCCTTGCGGCACATACTGTTTTGTACGGATGCCCTTTGGGTTGAAGAATGCTGGTTCAACATTTGCAAGGGTAGTCCATGTCGCTTTTGAGCCACAGATACACAGAAATGTGGAAGCCTACATGGATGATATAGTGGTCAAGAGCAAGGACAAGGCTACCCTGATCCAAGATTTAGAAGAAACTTTTGCAAATCTGCGCAGGATCAACCTCAAGCTCAATCCCGAGAAGTGCGTGTTCGGAGTCCCTTCCGGCAAGCTTCTCGGGTTCTTTGTGTCTCAGCGGGGAATTGAAGCCAACCCCGACAAGATCAAGGCCATCGAGCAGATTGAAGCACCGAAGCGCGTCAAGGATGTGCGAAGGCTTGCCGGTTGCGTGGCTGCTCTCAGCAGATTTATCTCTAAGTTCGCAGAGCGCGCCTTGCTGTTTTTCAAAATATTGAAAAAGGCAGGTCCAATGAAATGGACTCCAGAAGCGGAGGCCGCACTACAGGACTTGAAGAGGTACCTGTCCTCCACTCCAATACTTGTCGCACCTAAGCCACAAGAGAAGTTGCTGCTGTACCTAGCGGCAACCAATCAAGTGGTTAGTGCTGTGTTAGTAGCGGAGAGGGAGGCGGATGATGAGCCAGCGACCGCGACAAGTGAATCCAGCGACAAGCAGGGGGCTTCTCCGACAAGCTTTGGTCCCGACAAAGATGAATCTGCGCAGACGTGCAAGGAGGTGCAGAAGAAGATGGTGCAGCGCCCAGTTTACTTTGTCAGCTCCCTTCTCCAGGGGGATAGGTCGAGGTACTCTGGCGTGCAGAAATTGCTTTTCGTCCTTCTCATGGCCTCGAGAAAGCTGCGCCATTACTTCCAGGCACATGAGATAACAGTTGTCACTCGCTTTCCGTTGAAGAGGATATTGCAGAATCCAGAAGCAACAGGCAGGATTGTCGAGTGGGCACTGGAACTGTCAAGCTTTGGCCTCAAGTTTGAGAGTACTTCCACTATATAGAGCAGAGCATTGGCAGAATTCATAGCGGAATGGACACCGACACCAGACGAAGAAACTCCAGAGACAAGCATCCCCGTCAAAGAGACAAGCAAGGAGTGGCTGATGTACTTTGATGGTGCCTTCTCGCTGCAAGGCGCCGGCGCAGGCGTGCTGCTTGTCGCACCCACCGGAGAGCACCTCAAGTACGTAGTCCAGATGCACTTTCCCAAAGAGCAAGCAACCAACAATACTGCAGAGTATGAAGGATTGCTTGCCGGTCTCAGAATCACAGCAGACCTTGGGATCAAGAAGCTCATTGTCAGGGGTGACTCGCAGCTTGTCGTCCGCCAAGTGAACAAGAACTACCAGAGTCCATTGATGGAAGCTTATGTTGATGAAGTGAGAAAGCTAGAAGAACACTTTGACGGCCTGCAAATGGAACATGTTCCGCGAGCTCAGAATGACATTGCTGATGGCCTGTCAAAGTGCGCTGCACTAAAGTTGTCTGTGGAACCAGGGATCTTTGTGCTCAAGCTGACTCAACCATCCGTGACACCATCAAATGGACAGAATAAGAAGAGGAAGTTGGTTTCTAGTGACTACTTTCCGGCAGAGCTTCCCGAAGCCACCGCCAAGAAGGTCCCCAAGATAGACGCCAAGAGTGCTGAGGAGCAGTTTGCTCCGGCAAGCCTTATGGCTTGTTTCGTTGAAGCAGACGCTCCCGACAAGTCTTGCTCCGGCAAGCTTGTCAGGGAGCATCACGCTCCGGCAGAGCCACAGGTTCTTGCCGTAGAAGCGGATGTTCCCGCAGCAACAGATACGCCTTTAGTCCTTGTTGTCGAGCCACAAGCTCCAGCATGGGCGCAGCAGATTGTCCGTTTCCTTCAGACAGGAGAGCTTCCCGAAGAGCAAGAAGAAGCTGAAAAAGTAGCCCGACAGTCAAGTATGTACAAGTTTGTCGATAGCACACTGTACAGAATAAGACTCAACGGTGTGAAATTAAAGTGCATTTGCTGGGAAGATGGACAACAGCTGTTGGCAGAGATACATGGAGGCATATGTGGTCACCACATTGGCGCAAGAGCACTTGCCGGCAAAGCATTCCGGCAAGGCTTATTCTGGCCGACAGCCCTCCAGGATGCAACTGCACAAGTAACCAAGTGTGAAGCGTGCCAGTTCCATTCCAAGCAGATACACCAACCAGCTCAAGCTCTCCAGACGGTCCCTTTATCCTGGCCATTTTCGGTCTGGGGGCTCGACATCCTCGGCCCCTTCCCCCGAGCTGTCGGGGGCTTTGAGTTCTTGTATGTTGCAATCGACAAGTTCACAAAGTGGCCGGAAGTGGAACCAGTGAGGAAGGTGACAGCACAGTCAGCAGTCAAGTTCTTCAGGTCGATTGTTTGCCGTTTCGGGGTTCCTAACAGGATCGTCACCAACAACGGCACGCAATTTACGAGCCGCACCTTCATGCAGTATGTCCAAGATCTTGGCGCCAAGGTCTACTTCGCTTCTGTTGCTCACCCGAGAAGCAACGGTCAAGCGGAGAGGGCAAACACTGAAGTGCTGCGGGGCCTCAAGACCAGAACTTTCGACAGGCTGCACAAGTGCGGAAGAAACTGGATCAAGGAGCTGCCGGTGGTTCTTTGGTCGATCAGAACGACACCAAATCGAGCCACTGGCCAGACACCTTTCGCTCTAGTCTATGGAGCAGAGGCAGTTCTCCCCACGGAACTCGTATACGGGTCACCTCGAGTGCTCGCTTATGATGAGCTCGAGCAAGAGCAGTTGCGCCAAGATGACGCGCTGCTCCTTGAGGAAGACCGTCTTCAGGATGTTGTGCGAGCTGCTCGCTACCAGCAAGCTTTGCGTCGCTACCATAGCCGCAAAGTTAAAGCCAGGAGCTTCGAGGAAGGCGACCTTGTTCTTTGGCGTGTTCAGTCCGCCAAGAATTCCAACAAGTTGACGCTGAAGTGGGAAGGCCCTTATCGGGTGAAACGAGTCACTAGGCCCGGTGTTGTCCGCCTTGAGACCGAAGATGGCATTCCGGTGAGCAACTCCTGGAACATAAAACATCTTCGTAAGTTTTACCCATAGGGCGCGGTTGCCGGAAGCTTTTCCGGCAACCACCTTTCGTACAAGTCTTGCCGCTGTTGCATGTAATCCTTTGTACAAAGCCGGGCGCAGACCCCGTGCACCAGTAAAGTTCATGTGCCCCGCACATCTTGTCAGCTTTTTTATGCTATAATCCTTTTTCGCATATGTTATCTGACACTTTGTGCAGCATCAGACCCCGGTAAGCGATAGCGAGCCCAAGGCTCCATATCATTACTTTATTTCTCTATTTCTTTCTCAAAATAAGGAAGGTTCCCTCGCCCACAAGGTTTACCAGGGGGGAAGGAGAAGATAATGGTGTGGACCAGGCCATTCAAGAAAGTTTCTCCTTGCCGGGAAGCAGACGACAGAAAAGCTAAGTTGCCAAAGTTTGAGCAATCAAATTTTTTTAAATTCTTTAAGTTATCTCCCTTGAACGACCGCACTTTGTATGGAAAACCTGTGCACGGAGGAACCAACTCGTAGCTAGTTGCGCCTTTACTTTGTTTCGAGTCCGCTCAACAACTTAAGTGAGCTGCTAGCGCCCTTACTTTGCTTCGAGTCCGCTCAGCAACTTAAGTGAGCCGCTAGCGCCCTTACTTTGTTTCGAGTTCGCTCAGCAACTTAAGTAAGCTGCAACTAGTTGCGACAAGGTTTCTTGCCGGTAGCAGCACCGCCAGCAGGCTGCTGACGTCCCGCACTCAGCGCTCGCGGCCCAGGTGTCTGCACCGGCAAGTTCCCTAAAAGCGTAGGGTAAAAAAACATACAAAGGGAGGGATCAAGTAAAGGGAATAACATTGCAATCATTCCATAGAACAAAGCTATATTACAAAAATAACTTGTCGCGCCTCTAATAAAGTGTTCCCGTGACATGGCTGGCAGCGACAAGGAAAGAAGAAGTGGGCGGCCGAATCTACGCGATCGCCTTCGACCCTCTTGATTCCGCTCACCTTGTCCACAATGGGTGCGACAAGGGCTTTGAGCTCCTCTAGATCAGCTTCTGGCGGCAAGGTCCTGAGGATATTGGTGAGGCGGAGGCCCGGATTGCGGAAGGCCACCTTCATCAGCACCTTCTCCAGAACTCCGGCGCAAATCGTGCGCGACTCGTCGGCCAGCTGCTTTGGGATCCGTTCCCGGAGCTGCTGGAGAGCCGACGCCACGCCCTTGAAGAACAGAGTGAGCTTGGCGCTGGGTTGGAGGTTCTCGTCGGAGGAGTACCCGAAGCCTTCCACCCCCAACTGCACCAGCTCCTCTTCGATGACTGCAGCAACGTTCACGAGGCCCTCCGTCCAGAGTGCCACGGTATCTCTAAGGAGATTCTGGGTTTCGGCGGCCCTCGCCCGCAGCGCATCGTTGGCCTTGATGTCTTTCTTCAAGTCTGCCTCCCGTTTCCTGGCGCTGTCCAATGTCTCCGTCAAGGTGGCCAGCTTCAGCGTCAGATCGGTGTTGGAATCCTTGGCGGCGCTCAGTTCCTTGCCCCTCTCGGCGAGTCGGCCCTGCAGCTCACCATGGGCAAGGGCGCCCTTCTCGCGCTCTAGCTTGAGCGCGGCAAGCTCTTCGCCACCAACCTTCAGATCAGCTTCTAGCTGCGCCACCTTTGCCTCCAATTCTTTCTTGGCGGCCTCGGCAGCCGCAGCCGCATCCTTTGCCTCTTGGAGCGTCCCGCCAAGTGCCCATTCGCGCGCGGCAAGCTCCTCTTCGTGGCTGTCGAGGTTCACTTTCCGCTGAGTCAGCTCGCCTTCTCGCGCGTACAGCTTCTCGCTGGTGAGCCGCTGCTGCTCTTCAACCTCAGCCTTCTCAAGGAGGAAGGCCTTTCGCTCCTCAGCAAGCTGCTCCCGCTCCTCCGCCAAGGCCCGGAGAGTTTCTTGGCGAAGACCCCGGAGCTCCTCCGCACACTTCTCTATGTCCACGCTCGCCCTCGCGACAAGCACTTCCCGGGACTCCAACTTGACTTGGCGGGCGCGATAGAGCGCCAGCAGCCTCCGCAGCAGCCGCTCCTCCTCAGGCTCGCCGCTGCTGCTCCCCGGCGCGTCGACGATCGACAACCCGGCAGAGGCAAGCACCTCCCCATCCAAAACTTCTCCTTCCACCGGCGCCTTGGAGCTTGACGCCCAAGGGAGCTTGATGAAGATGCCCTCGCTAGCCTTCAGATAGGCGCCGGGCTGGGGCTCCTCGGAGCCTGACGCTGCGGCAGCGGCGGAGGGATCGGCGGTCGGTGCAGCACCTGACGCTCCTGTGGCCTCAGGGCTGTCAGTGCGATCGCCAGATCCCCCGCCAGCTTCCTCGGCGACAGCCTTGGCGGCCTCTTCACCAGCAGGCACATCGGCACCAGCTCCGTCTTCGGCGGCCGCGGCATCATCAGTGTTGCCGCGCGCGTCCTCTCCGCCGCCCTCCTCGATCTCCATCGAATCCGCGGAGGGTGGACCTGACGACCGGAGAAGAATGAGAAGTCAAACAAGCACTCAAGAAGAAAAATCAGCAGAAGAATACAAAGAAAGTTTCGGGCAAGAAGGATTACCTGTGCTGGGATCCGATGTCATAAGCTCCACCACCGGCGGAGCGTTAGCGTTGTCCCTTGCCGGAGACTCCTCCCTTGCCGGAAGCTCCTCCCTTACCGGAGAACGCTCCCTTGCCGGGGAGTCCGCCCTTGGCGGCGTAGTCGAAGCAGACGACGAGTCGGAGGAGATCACCATGCCCTCCTGATGAAGCTGTTCTACTCCTGCACAAACAAACTAGTGATCAGATGTCAACAAAGGAAAAGAGCAACCACGCGCACCTAGAAGCAGAAAGTAAACCATATGCTTACGCTGGGGGCTGCGCTGGGGGCTGCTCTGCGAAGTGATGGCCGGATCCGGCAAGGTGGTATCGGGCGCGCCTCCTGTCGTCGCAGTGGGCTCGTCCTCGATGACCACCACCTGAGCCTTGGCCCTCTTCGCCGCCCTTTGGGCCAGAGTCCTGAAAAGGGAGAGTCCAGGGTGGGTCAGATCAGATGCAAGACAGGAATGGCAAGTTGAAGAACTACAAGAACAACAAGGGAATCTTACTCTTCTTCCTCTTCCTCGTCGGAGCTGAGCGCGGAGAGGTCGAAGTTCGGGCCACCTCCGGCGCGACGAGGTGGAGGGGTGGGATCCCTTGGCCGCTTGGCGGGGACTGCGGCGCCAGCCCGAGATGACCCCGCCCCAGTTGCCACTGCGGCGGGAGGCGCACCCGCGGCAACCGTACTTGCCGCGGCGGAGCGCGTCGCGCGGCGCTGCGGCTGTTAACCAGCTTGCCGCCCTGCTGCGTCCCCGATCCTGCGGAGGCGCCTTCTTGGATGCACTGGGGGCTGCATTCTGGGCCCTGTTCCCGGCAAGCTCCCTAGAGATGGCGGGCCGCTCGTACCCTCGGCGGGCTCGCTCAACTCGGCGTCGGGCGCGGCAAGCTCTTCTTCGTCTTCGGGCCACTCCCGCTCAGCAAGACTCATCGCCGATGCCGCGTCCGCTTCCTCCACCATGAACCCAAATTCACCCGCGGCTGCGGCTGCCGCCGCCTCTTCCACCCTGGTGGCGATGCGTTCCATCTCTTGATCGGTGGTGTCGCGGGTGAGGAGCTTCTTGTCGTCAGCATTGACCGCTACTTCCACTAGGCTGTCGAAGAACTGCTGCACAACGTCTCCGGCAGGCTCTTGCCAAGTTGGAGCGATCCCGTGCGAATCACACAACGGCATCATGGCGCAGATGCGGTCGCGCGAGGAGTTGTTGCACAGAGGAACGACGCCTGCCGGCAACCTGAACCACTCGGGATGTTGTGGGTCATGCTTGAATATCTCCTTGAGTATCCCGTCCAACTCTATGACGGTGAAATTGAAGTTGAGGCCTGGGCGCAACCTCATGATATATGTCGGGCCTCCAAATTCCCAGGCGGGTCTCCCCCTCGCCTGCAGAGGGGCGATGCGCCGGCAAAGGAAATCTGCGCCGACAGCTCCTACAGTCAGCCCGGCAAGCCTGAGACGCAAGATCTGAGTGGTGGCGATCTTCAGCTTGTCGTCGTCCACGGACAGAGCGCTCCAGTCATTGCCACGCACTGCTGGGGCTTGGCGCAGGGCGGTGAACGGCTGCGGGCTCTCTTCTACAACCCAGCACCAATCTGCTCTCCACTCGTCCCACTTACTGCGGAGCTCCCCCTCCAGATAGGTCTCCTTCTTGCCGGCCCGCGAGATCCAGGCGATCCCGCCAGCAAGAGGTTCCCCTCTCTCGACACGAGGCATAAAGAAATGGTGGAAGAGAGCTACGTTGGGGTGGACTCCGACAAAGTTCTCGCATAGATGGGCGAAAACTGCCATGGTCAGAACAGCGTTGGGGGTGAAGTCAAGGAGGTGGAGTCCATAGGTGTTCATGACGTCGCAAAAGAAATCAGAGAATGGCGGGCAGAGCCCGCAGTAGAAGAACACGGCAAAGAAAGGGTACCCGCCAACTGGAGCTTCTTGCGAGGTGATGGCGGAGAGTACCTTTGTGCGCGGATGCGCCCGTGTCTCCGTCGACCAGAAGAGATAGTACCACTCCCTCAGATCCTTTGCGGAGAGCTCGGGGAGGAAGGTGGCCCGCTCTTTCTGCAGCGCCTCAAGCCGCTGCGCTTCGGTCGACTTCACAGCTTTCGCGGCCTTCCCCTTTCCGGGCTTCGGAGCCATGGCGGAGGCGGTGGGGAGATCGACGGCGCTGGTAGTGGCGGCGGCGACGGGAGCGGAGCGCTGCTCTCTTTCGACTTTGGAAGCGGAGGAGGGCGGCGGAGGTTTCTGCGATTGCAGCAGCGAATGACGAAGATAGGGGAAATACCCCTGTTTCCCCTGCTTATAAGGAGGAGGGGGCGGACGTTGCACTCTTTCCGAATAAAGAACCACCCACGATCTCCCCCCACGACGCCATGATTGACGCGTGCCGTTGCGGGGGGTGCGGTGGATACGGAGTTAGATTCGGCATACCCCAGGCCCGCGCGTGCCCGTGCCCTGTTTTGGGCCTGGCCCAACAGCGCTCGGCACCGTGTATGGCCCAGGCCCGGGGGCTCCTGTCGGTGTACTAGAGTAGGGGTACCCTAGTATCCCGAACTCGTGCACGGGCAGTTGCAGCGCCCCGCGGCAAGGCTTGCCGGACGATCGCCAGGGTCCTCCGTGGGTTCCCCTTGAGCCCCTTCAAGAACAAAGCATTCAAGATGAAGAGACAAGGCCCCGGCAAGAGGATCTTGCCGGGAAGAGACAAGACCCCGGCAAGAGGAGCTTGCCGGGAAGGCCAACCAAGGCACCACAAGAAACTTGCCACGACGCACCACACGTCCCGGCAAGATCCGGCGAGCGACAAGCTTCCGGACGCGACAAGACGACGACCCTGACAAGGTACTCGCCGGGGGCCCGCTGCCACTTTGTACCCACGCTCCAGCGCACCCACCCACGTGTCGCCATGAGGCTTCCTCAGGGGCGCGTGGCGGGATCCTGTGCAGCCAGGGGTACGCGGTGGCAAGCGGAGATGAGGAGAAAGCCATCGTGGCAAACGGTGGCGCTCCTAACGGTCACTTTTTGCACTGTTTAGAGAACTCAGACGGGCATTCAATGACCTTGTCCCTGCCGTCAGAGTTAGGTAGGGTGTACTGTGTCCACAGTAGCGGTAGCTGCACCTACCGCATCCTTTTCCATTTTTACCCTTCTAGTCTACGTTGCCACCTGTCGGGGACCCCTTGAAAGTATAAAAGGAGGCCCAAGCGCAACGTAGAAGGGGTTCGGCTCATTCATCAGGAACACTCTCACGCTCGGTCTGGCAGCGTCCATCGCTCCTGAGCAAGAATTCAATACACACAAACAAAGCAGCAATAGGGTTTTACGCATCTGTGCGGCCCGAAGCTGGGTAAAACTGCTCGCATGTACTGCCTCGATCCGCTCTTTGTGCGGCCTCCGCCCCCCTCCGAACCGAAAGGGGCCCTGTCCCCATAGGTGTTGGTGGATCAGTTTCCCCGACACAACCGTGCATCAGATTAAAACATTTTATATATGAAACTTGCTCAGAATTTTGTCTAGTTTAATAATATGTCACTTTCATCCATGTTTAAAATGTTTAAAATGATGTTTGTTTAAAATTGCTCCTATGCCATGCTAAAATGATTTAATTCATAACTATTCAACCGTAGCTCCAAATTTAATAAACTTTATATGTAAATGGGGTAGAATTTTGCCTAGTTTATCTTGGTGACATTGTTTTGCATGCCTAACAACTCTAAAATATGGTTAAGGGCAGAACAGGACCTAATCTAAAATATGCATATGGGGATTTACCGGAATTTGTTGTTGGTTGTTCCCGGCCTCATTTAAACTTGACTAGATAGGTAGTTTTGCTTTGCTTCACTCTCTTGCCATGTTTAACAACATTTAATATTGTTGGGTACATAAACGAGATCGAACTAAATAATTGATGTGGTGCTCCGTCAATATGCAACTCGTTGCATATTGAGCTCCACTTAATTTGTAGTATTGTTTGTGCATATTGCCATGCCATGCTTCATTAAACTGGACATGCATCATACTTGATTGTGCATCATGCCATGTTCTTGTGTTGGTTGTTTACTATGTTGTTTGCTTCTTTCCGGTGTTGCGTCTTCGGGTTGTTTCCAGTAACGTCGTGTTGTGAGGATTCGTTCGACTACGTCCATTTGTCTCCTTCATGGACTCGTTCTTCTTCCTTGCGGGATTTCAGGCAAGATGATCATACCCTCGAAATCACTACTATCTTTGCTTTGCTAGTTGCTCGCTCTTTTGTTATGCCTATGCTGCGATACCTACCACTTGCTTATCATACCTCCCATATTGTTGAACCAAGCCTCTAACCCACCTTGTCCTAGCAAACCGTTGATTGGCTAGGTTACCGCTTTGCTCAGCCCCTCTTATAGCGTTGTTAGTTGCAGGTGAAGATTGAAGTTTTGTTCCTTGTTGGGAACATGGAGATGTTGTTCCTTGTTGGAACATGTTTACTTGTTGGGATATCACAATATATATATTATTTAATAAATGCATCTATATACTTGGTAAAGGGTGGAAGACTCGGCCTTATGCCTGGTGTTTTGTTCCACTCTTGCCGCCCTAGTTTCCATCATATCGGTGTTATGTTCCCGGATTTTTGCGTTCCTTACGCGGTTGGGTTATAATGGGAACCCCTTGACAGTTTGCTTTGAATAAAACTCCTCCAGCAAGGCCCAACCTTGGTTTTACCATTCGCCACCTAGCCTTTTTCCCTTGGGAGTCACGCATCCCGAGGGTCATCTTTATTTTAACCCCCCCGGGCCAGTGCTTGTCTAAGTGTTGGTCCAACCCAGAGCACCGTGCGGGGCCGTCCCTTGGCAACTTGGGTTACGTTGGCTCCCGTATGCTTAGCTTATCCGGTGTGCCCTGAGAACGAGATATGTGCAGCTCCTATCGGGATGTCGGCGCATCGGGTGGTCTTGCTGGACTTGTTTTACCATTGTTGAGGATGTCTTGTAGAACCGGGATACCGAGTCTGATCAGAATGTCTCGGGAGGAGGTCTATTCCTTCGTTGACCGTGAGAGCTTGTGATGGGCTAAGTTGGGACACCCTTGCAGGGATTGAACTTTCGAAAGTCGTGCCCGCGGTTATGGGCAGATGGGAATTTGTTAATGTCCGGTTGTAGAAAACCTGAAGTTGACCTTAATTAAAATGAATCAACCACGTGTGTAACCGTGATGGTCTCTTTCCGGCGGGGTCCAGGAAGTGAACACGGTTGTTGGAGTTATGCTTGATGTAGGTTGCTATAGGATCACTTCTTGATCATAGTTTCTCGACCGTGCTTTGCCTTCTCTTCTCGCTCTCATTTGCGTATGTTTTAGCCACCATATATGCTAGTCGCTTGCTGCAGCTCCACCTCATACCTTTACCTTACCCATAATCTTAAATAGTCTTGATCGCGAGGGTGTGAGATTGCTGAGTCCCTGTGGCTCACAGATACTTCCAAAACCAGCTTGCAGGTGCCGATGATTCCGTGCAGATGACGCAACCAAGCTCAGGAGGAGCTCGATGAAGATCTTGTTCCTTGTGTTGTTTCGTTCTAGTTGATCAGTAGTGGAGCCCAGTTGGGGTCGATCATGGACCTTTGTCGCTTTTGGGGTTCTTCTTTTATTTTGGTTCCGTAGTCGGACCTTGATTGTATTTGTATGATGTAATGCTTTATTCATGTATTTGTGTGAAGTGGCGGTTGTAAGCCAACTATGTATCTCTTTCCCTTATGTATTACATGGGTTGTGTGAAGATTACCTCACTTGCGACATTGCTTTCAATGTGGTTATGCCTCTAAGTCGTGCTTCGTCACGTGGGAGATATAGCCACATCGAGGGCGTTACAAAAACCCTCTGGTTTATATAAACACCGGAGGGGGCTAGGGTTACACAAGATCGGTTACAAAGGAGGAGATATACATATCCGTATTGCCTAGCTTGCCTTCCACGCCAAGTAGAGTCCCATCCGGACACGAGACGAAGTCTTCTATCTTGTATCTTCATAGTCCAACAGTCCGGCCAAAGGATATAATCCGGCTGTCCGGACACCCCCTAATCCAGGACTCCCTTAGTAGCCCCCGAACCAGGCTTCAATGACGATGAGTCCGGCGCGCAGTATTGTCTTCGGCATTGCAAGGCGGGTTCTTCTCCATCTTTCGAACGTTTCTAAAGCAGTGTCCGGTCCCATAAATGTTTGGACCTCTTAGCTTCTGTGCCCAATAAGGGCTTTCTCCCACGCATCGAATGAATACGAGGCGCCAGGGCGTTTTTACATTCGCCCCCCTAGCCAGATAAATAAATTGTATGTTAAAGGGATGGGGATCCTTAGATCCGATCCATACCATCCTCCCCCAGCATGGCCGACCTCCGCAGCTCCTCCTCCCACCCCCGAAGCCCTAAGCCCGATGATTGGGAAAGGTGTTCAGTCCCGCACAATCGTTTAGTCAAACTGTGGACTAAGGGATTTCTCCCTCCGGCGTACATGGCGCCCGTTCGAGCCGGGCTTGCCACCTATAATTGTGGGGAGCAAGCGGAGAGCTTTCCTTGTCCCTCTATGGGGGAACGGGTCTGCCTTGTTTCCTATCTATTAAGGGGACTCGGATTTCCAATTCATCCGTTCCTCCGCGGGCTCCTGGAGTTCTACGGCCTCCAATTACACAATTTCACCCCCCGCCTCCATCATACATATCACCGGCTATGTGGCTCTCTGCGAGTTGTTCCTGGGCTACGAGGCTCACTTCGAGCTGTGGAAAAGGCTATTTTGCCTCGTCCATCGCACACAGAGGGGGTCACTTTATCAAGTGGGCGGAGCCGAAATATGGCGCATCGCCGATACCGGATACCTATCCGGTACTCCGAAGAAGTCACCCAAAGACTGGCCTTCAGAATGGTTTTATATGGAGGACGTTCCCCTTCTGGACCCTGTTCGGCGGGGTCTTCCTGAGTTCAACAATGCTCCTCTGAAGAAAAACCGAAGTTGGCGCCCACGGAGCCCCCAGGTGGAAGACAATGGAGAAGTCTTCTATCTGATGAACCGAATTAAAGCACTGGCTCGATCAGGATTGACAGTAATCGAAGTTATGTCGATTTGCATAATGCGGGGAGTGCAACCACTTACATATCGTGGGCACCCCTTGTGGTGTTATAACGGGGCGGATGATGCCACCCGCTGCGGGCGTAAGGGTCCGGACAATGCTGCCACTTTAGCGAAAATTCTGTCCGAACTGTTCAAGGGTGAGGAAGAGGAGTTCACCCGCATCAAGCCACGGGATGGATTCTCTATGTACAATCCTCCAAGCTAGGTAAGTTATATCTCCCTGCTCCCATTTTTCCCGCATTCTTTGTCGTAAGTATTCACCTTGCCACTTTGCGGCAGGAACTGCAAAAAGCCATAAAGGAGGTCAGCAGCCCTTCTCCACAACCAGAGGACCCTGACCGGGCCCTCGACTCCGGACTTGAAGAAGATTCGGTTATATTCGTGGAGCTGATAGACCGGCAGTTCTATCAGTTAAGCTGCAACGATGCCATGGTGGCCATTACGGCCGATCCCGGACTGCTCCCTGCATCGCACGTAAGAAAAACCAAAAATCCAAACTCCAAAACTAGGATCCCCTTTTAGACACTTCACCCACCATATACACATGGCATTTTTACAGGGAAGGCATTCGGGACGCCCTGCCGAACCCGCAGCAACATGCTAACAGGAGGCACCGAGGCCGGGTAGGCCCAAAAGGAAGGCGGTCAGGACGGAGACGCCGGTGCAAAGGTATAACAAACCCCGCCCCGTGGTTGTCGTCTTTCTCGAAATATAATGACGCCCGTGTTTCTTCAACAGAAAAACGCTCACCGGAATATGTCCAGCGATGTTACTAATCACGCTTCCACCAGCCAGGCGCCAGGACCGGACATAGAGGCAGAAGCCGATATGGGGCGGGCACCGGATAATCCCCCTACAGAGGATGCAGATGGATTATCCACTACAAACTCAGAGGTGGAAAGCGCCATGAATCATAGGCGCCGCCGGGCCGTACTCCGTGACGCTTGTTTCTCACCAGAGGCATTTGATGCCTTCAATTCTGGACAGGCGTACCTCCGAGCTGCTCAAGATGGTCTAGCCAGAGCCTCGGATCAATATGTAAAGGATGTACAGGCAAGTAAATCTGACGATTTATATGTATCAGTAGCCCCTAAGACTTGAAACAGTTAGCAGAACTGATTTAAGGATCATCTTTATTGTGCAGGTTCTTACAAAGAAGAATACTAGGCTGTCACAGGAGCTAGAGGAATGCAAGACCCAACTGCGGGCTGTTGTGGCCGCATTGCAGGAACCGAAAAAGTCACCTACCGGTAACATTTACTTTAAAGAATGATGATTACCATATAATGTGTGGCACGGCTGCAGATCTAACAGCAAATGTTGCCGATGAATCCGAAGAAAATCCGGAGGACCGGCATGTTATGCAACAGCTAGAGGCTGGCAAACGCGTGCTGACTGAGGTTAGGCGGGATAAAAACAATCTCCAAGACGCCAATATTAAGCTGACCGTGGAACTAAAAGACGTTTGGGGCCAGCTTGCAGACTCCGAGAAGGAGAATAAGCGGCTTCGGCGTGGCATTTTCAGTAAGTGCTTGAACGAATCCTTTTAAAGGAGTTCGGCGAAGAAGCCGACTAACAGCGTTATGTCTGTAGGTATGCTGACGAGTCGTCCCGCGAAGGAAATGCCCGGGTCTGCGGGTGATCTTCTATCTGAGTTGTCACATCTGCACGAACAAGTTCGGCAGGTGATGCAGGGTGTTGCCCAGGCCTTGTGGCCGTCCGTCTCCCTGCCAGAGGGCGTTGCAGAGCTTGCGGAGAAGCTCAAGGGAGCATGGCGGCGCTTCCGACTATGGAAGATATTAGCCTGCCGACAGGGTGCCAGAGAAGCCTGGGCCATGGTGAAGACGCGGTATACCAAGGCAGACCCAAATCACATGGCCGAGGTCGGACCTGTGGGGCCCGACGGAAAAGCGATCCCCGTTAGCTTAGTTTATGGGCAAGTAGAATTAGCCGCAAAGTATTCCCAACAGGATTGTAAGCTAGACCGCCTGTTGGATGGTATAGAAGAGGAGTTTAGTCAGTCTGCATGACTATGTAATTAAAGTGACATGTATAATGCCTTCTAGCCAGACTGTAGATAATTTGTCATGGCGGACCTTTTCGCTTCAACCTCGGGACCCGATAGTCCGGAGTGTATCCGAATAGGCGCTTAGTTATATAAGAACCGGGGTATGCATGGAGACCAGGCGTAGGGGTCATTGGTGCTTGAACAGACAAGTGTCCAACTAGTTATGTTATATTACATGGGTAGTAAGAAACATCTTCCAGGGAGAATAGTTCCGTTAAGGGTTCCTTTCCCTGGGTAAGCATGCCCTAAAGTGCATGTCTGGACTGCGGTAGGAAACGCAGGAAAAAACATCTGGGGGCAGATATCGAAAACAAATAAAAATCATCTTTTGTTCACCGATTGAATATTCCCTTAAGAACGCTAGCTTTCGGCTTCACCCAGTCTGAGGTACACATCCGGCTGACCCGGCAGTAACAATCGCATAGGTGCTCCCCTTATGCCCTAGCCGAATTAACGGGAACATAGGGCATAAATACAAGAGCCAGGCAACCCAGCTTGGCCAAAACTTAAGTCATATCGATGCATATAATGGCGAAAAAGGTACATGTGGAAGCATAACACATGTGCGGGGCATGAGGCCCAAATAAATAATCAAGCTTCTGTGAAAGAAGCCCCCAGGTACGATGAGTGCGGCTAGCGCATCTGTAATTTGGAAACGAGGCACAAGTTGGCCTTTGAAGGCCTGGAGAAAGAATAAAAGAAAGAAAGAAAAACAAGACAGATAATGTATAAAAAATGGACAGAGGAAGGGGACAAACAGAGGGTCCGGCGCTAGGCGTAGAATCTTCGGAGTCTGGCCGTGCTCCATGGGTTCGGCTCGAGTCGATTAGTCGATGCATCCCACAGTCGGTATGCTCCACCGGTCAGAACTTGGTCAATAATGAAGGGACCTTCCCATTTGGGCTCGAGCTTGTTCTTTTCTTATCCGGCAGACATAGAACTAGTTCGCCAACGTTATAAGTTTTTGCCCGTACTTCTCTGCTTTGGTATCTGCGAGCCTGTTGCTGATAAAATGCGGAACGGGCTTTTGCCACGTCGCACTCCTCCTCCAAGGTGTCCAGACTGTCTTGCCGATCAAGCTCGGCTTCTCTTTCTTCGTACATGCGCACTCGAGGTGAGTCATGAATTATGTCACATGGCAAGACTGCCTCTACGCCGTACACCATAAAGAAGGGTGTGTATCCGGTACTACGATTCGGCGTGGTCCGCAGCCCCCAGAGTATGGAGTCGAGCTCCACTACCCGGTGCGTGTTAGACTCTGTTAAGGACTGCACTAGCATGGGTTTAATGTCGCTCATTATAAGACTGTTCGCGCGCTCCACTTGACCGTTGGTTTGTGGGTGATAGACCGAAGCATAATCGAGTCTGATGCCCATTTTGCTGCACCAGAGTTTTACCTCATCGGTAGTAAAGTTCGTGTCGTTGTCAGTGATGATGCTATGAGGGACGCCATAACAGTGTACGACCCCGAATATGAAGTCTATCACCGGTCCGGATTCGGCTGTTTTAACAGGTTTGGCCTCTATCCATTTGGTGAATTTATCCACCATGACCAGTAAGTATTTTTTTCTTGTGGGTTCCCCCTTTAAGGGGACCAACCATGTCAAGCCCCCAGACCGTGAAGGGCCACGTAATGGGGATTGTTTGGAGGGCGGTGGGTGGCATGTGGCTTTGATTTGCAAAGAGCTGGAAACCGGTGCAATGTTGGACCACGTCCTGTGCATCTGCCGGGGCCGTTGGCCAATAAAATCTTGTACGGAAGGCCTTGCTGACAAGAGCCCGGGCTGCGGCATGGTGACGCCGAGTCCGGCATGAATTTCTGCCAAAAGGTTCCGTCCTTCCTCTTCGGAGATACACCTTTGAAGGACTCCGGTAGTGCTTTTTTATACAATTCCCCCTCATGGACCCTGTAGGCCTTAGATCGCCGCACTATGCAGCGTGCCTCATTTTGGTCCTCCAGAAATTCCTGCCTAGTTAGGTAGGCCAGGAATGGTTCTATCCACGGGGCTATGATGGCCATTATTACGTGGGTTGAAGGTTTTATTTCGGTGGCGGAGCCTCCGATTGTGTTAGAGTGTTCGGTATTGGGTATTTTGGCTGGGTCCGGATTATAGTTACCGGTGTCCCCTTCCCATACTATGGATGGCTTGAACAACCTCTCCATAAATATGTTGGGGGGACCGTGTCGTGTTTTGCGCCGATGCGGGTGGGGATATTCGCCGCCTGATTGTTTTCCCGAGACACATGATGAAATTCGAGCCCCTCGAACCGAGCTGACATTTTTAGGACGGCGTTGCGATAGGCCGCCATTTCCGGATCCTTGGCATCAAAGTCTCCATTTATTTGGGATATTGCAAGGTTCGAATCCCCCCGCACCTCTAGGTGTTGAATGCCCATGGATACTATCATCCGGAGACCATGTAAAAGGGCCTCATATTCGGCTGCGTTGTTGGAGTCCGTATACATTATCTGGAGTGCATATTGAACTGTATCTCTAGTTGGGGACGTCAAAAGGACGCCAGCGCCCAGACCAGCCAACATTTTGGAGCCGTCGAAGTGCATGATCCAGTTGGAATATGCGCCGTACTCTTTAGGGAGTTCGGCTTCCGTCCATTCGGCGACAAAGTCGGCCAGTACTTGCGACTTAATGGCTCGTCGAGGTTTGTATGTTATGTTGAACGGGAGGAGCTCAATAGCCCATTTGGCAATCCAGACCGTAGCATCGCGGTTGTTTATAATATCATTAAGTAGCACTTCTGAGGCTATTGTAATCGAACACTCTTGAAAGTAGTGTCGCAGCTTCCGGGATGCCATGAATACCGCGTAGGCTATCTTTTGATAATGTGGGTACCGTGATTTGCATGGAGTGAGGACAGTGGATACATAGTATACCGGCTTTTGAAGAGGGAATTTATGTCTGTCAGCCTCTTGTTCGACGACGAGCACTGCGCTTACAACTTGATGGGTTGCCGCAATATACAACAGCGTTGGTTCGCTGATGTTTGGCGCGGCCAGGATTGGGTTGGTTGCCAAAATGGCCTTTATTTCTTCCAATCCGGCTGCAGCGTCCGTCCACTCAAAGTGTTCGGTGCTCCAGAGGAGGCGATAAAGGGGTAAAGCCTTTTCTCCTAAGCGGGAGATAAAGCGGCTTAGAACCGCCACGCATCATGTTAACTTCTGGATTTGTTTGAGGTCTGTTGGGGTAGCCAACTGTGACAAAGCTCGGATTTTGGCCGGATTAGCTTCAATACCTCTACTGGAGACAATGAAACCCAGGAGCTTTCCGGCTGGTACGCCGAGCTTGATGTCGTATGTTCAGAGGTTGTTGAATGTGAGCCTCAAGTCGTCTATCAAAGAGTCGATGTATGCCTCTACTGTTTTGCCGATTTGTTTCTCCAGACATGTTTGAATCATGCGCTGATATGTTGCGCCGGTGTTTTTGAGCCCAAAAGGCATTGTGTTAAAACAGAAGGGACCGTATGGTGTGATGAATGCCGTTGCGGCTTGGTCGGACTCCGCCATCTTGATTTGGTGGTAACCAGAGTATGCGTCGAGGAAACACAATGACTCGTGTCCTACGCTAGCATCAATAATTTGATCGATGTGGGGGAGGGGGAAGGGGTCCTTTGGGCAAGCTTTATTGAGGTCCTTGAAATCGACACAAAGGCGCCAGGATTTATCCTTCTTTGGTACCATCACTAGGTTTGCTAGCTAGTCCAGATGTTTTATTTCTCTAATGAATCTGGCCTCCAATAATTTAGCTAGTTCCTCTCCCATGGCTTGTCTCTTAGGTTCAGAGAAACGCCGAAGAGCATGCTTGACCGGCTTGAATCCCTTTTGATATTGAGGCTGTGCTCGGCCAGCCTGCGTGGGACTCCTGGCATGTCTGAAGGGTGCCAGGCAAAAATGTCCTAGTTCTCGCGTAGGAACTCTCGTAGTGCCGCATCTACATCAGGGTTTAATTGTGCCCCGATGGAAGCTGTTTTTGTAGGGTCCGTTGGATGGACTTGGAATTTGACTATTTCATCCACTGGTTTAAAGGAGGTGGACTTGGATCTCTTATCGAGTATCACAACATCCCTGTTCATCGTGGAGCGCAGCGCAGTCCGTTCCTCAGCCGCTAGGGCTTCGGATAATGCCTCGAGGGCCAGTGCGGCTGTCTTGCGTTCGGCGCGGAGTGCTGTGTCCGGATCACTAGCAAGAGTGATAATTCCGTTGGGCCCGGGCATTTTGAGCTTCATGTACCCGTAACGGGGTATGGCTTGGAAGATTGTGAACGCCTCCCGCCCTAACAGGACGTGGTAACCGCTACTGAATGGGGCCACTTGGAACGTAATCTCTTCGGACCTATAATTCTCCGGCGTGCCGAACACCACATCTAATGTGATTATGCCTATATAGTGCGCTTCCCGGCTGGGGATTATTCCTCTAAAGGTTGTGCTGCTTCGCTCGATGCGGTTCCAGTCTATTTCCATTTTTTAAAGGGTTTCCTCGTAGATGAGGTTTAATCCACCGCCGCCGTCCATGAGTACCTTGGTGAGTCGAAAGCCGTCCACAATTGGACTGAGGACCAATGCGGCTGGTGCTCGGGCTATTCGGAATTTAGGTTCGTCACTGGCATTGAAAGTAATAGCCATGTCACTCCATGGGTTTATTGTCGCCACGTGGTAGATTTCGGCAAGGCTACGGAGTGTTCGCTTTCGCCTATTATTTGATGCGGAAGTCTCGAAGACCGTTAATACCGTACTAGTATTTCTGGGATGGTGCTCTGTGGCTTCTGGAATTAGGAGATCCTCGCCACTTTTAGCTACCTGCCGGAGTATCCAACATGCTCTAAGGCTATGTGTTGGTATGGCTCCCTCTGTACTGTGAATTTTACAGGGTCCGTTGAGCCATCCCTCCAGTACGGTTCCATGCCCTATAGAGGGTTTTTGCTTTTTGGTAGTTGACCCGGGTGTCTTTTGATAGTGCACCCTTTTATTTCGGACTGGGTTCGTATTTAGGGCCGGATTATCCCAAAAGTTTGTTTCGGTTTTCCAGGCACTTTCCATCACACAGTACTTTTGTACTATGGATGCCAAGTCAGCAAAGCGTGATATCTCAAGGTGATTTATGGCGTTAAGGATTCCCTTGACCGTGCAATTATTGCAGAAAAATAGGATTGCGTCTTCCTCGCGACAGTCCTTAACCTTGTTCAACGCAAGGCATCTGGCCCAATAGTGATGTATTGTTTCCTGGGGCTCTTGCCTAATGTGGGAAAGATCGCTTATGTTTGGGTGGGTGGGTGGAATTGAATCCGAACCCTTACCCGATCTAGGATCCAGGGGCCGAGGAATTTCCAATTTTGGAAATTCTGGTTCCGGGGTGTTGCCCGACAATCCTGGCCCGTTGCCTGACTCTAAGTTCAGGGATTGGATGTTGTCCTCCCGCGAACGGGTATCCGGCTCGGAGATCTCAGTAATCCGGACATAGTTGGTCCTCAATATGGAGGAGAGGTCGCCGCATAGTTCCTCCACCACCGCAATATGATGGGTGACCGGCGGAGAGTTAATCTCCCTTTGATCGGGTTTAAGCCCAATCCAATCATAGTCCGTAGCGACTCCTAGGGAGGCGATGCGATCCAAGAGCCCGTTTAGGGAGGCGAGCTCCATTGGATCCATCTGTTCGGTGAGTGCCAATTTGACGTGGAGGCTATTTTTGATGACCCGAGAAGTCATCGTCGGCGCGGCGGCCGAACAGGCGGTCATGATGAAACCGCCTAGCCGGAGAGTTTGGCCGATAGCCAAAGGTCACCCAATAGTAGTACCTCTTTAAAGACGAGACGATACATCCTTCCTTCTGGCGACGGCACAGTGGAACTCTCAATGAAAGCACCAATGTCGGTGTCAAAACCGGCGGATCTCGGGTAGGGGGTCCCGAACTGTGCGTCTAGGGCGGATGGTAACAAGAGGCAGGGGACACGATGTTTTACCCAGGTTCGGGCCCTCTTGATGGAGGTAATACCCTATGTCCTGCTTGATTTATTCTTGATGATATGAGTATTACAAGAGTTGAGCTACCACGATATCGGAGAGGCTAAACCCTAGAAGCTAGCCTATGGTATGATTGTATGTTCTCCTACGGACTAAAACCCTCCAGTTTATATAGACACTGGAGGGGGCTAGGGTTACACAAGGTCGGTTAGAAATGAGGATATATACATATCTGTATTGCCTAGCTTGCCTTCCACGTCAAGTAGAGTCCCATCCGGACACAAGACGAAGTCTTCAATCTTGTATCTTCATAGTCCAACAGTCCGGCCAAAGGATATAATCCGGCTGTCCGGACACCCCCTAATCCAGGACTCCCTCACTCCTCCTCGTTTTCACGGGAGGGGTGCGTCTCGGAGTTATCGGACGATGAGTCCGATACCACCTGGCGCCCGGAACTCTTTCGGGTTCCCGTGGCCTTCCTCTTGATCTTCTTCTCCGGCACCTCATAAGGAGCCGGGGTCCACATCTCCGTCAGCAGAGCGTCTGCGGGGTCTTCGGGCAAAGGGGCCAGGCAGTCAATCTACTCCGATGTCTCCACCCAGTCCTGTCAAAGGCTTGGGAGCTCATATCCCGCACATGGTTAAACTATGGAAAATAAATACCCTACGAGATGTACAGAACTTACCGGATTCGCAGGGCGCGTCGTGCTTAGCCCGTGGTCCTCAGTAAGGGGAGGGGGGACCTCGGCGCCCTTGAATAGCACCTTCCAGATGTCCTTATGCGTCTTGTTGAAGAGCTCGCGTAGAGTCTGGTGCTGGGCCGGGTCGAACTCCCATAAGTTGAAAGCTCGTTGTTGACACGGGAGGATCCGGTAGAAGAGCAGGACCTGGACTATGTTGACAAGCTTGAGTTTCTTGCCTATCATGTTCCGGATACACTTCTGGAGTCCGTCCAGCTCCACCGATGAGCCCCAGGACAGGCCCTTCTCCTTCCAGGAAGTGAGCCGCGTGGAGATTCCGGATTGAAACTCGGGGGCCGCCACCCAGTTGGTGTCGCGCGACTCGGTGATGTAGAACCACCCCGATTGCCACCCCTTTATGGTCTCCACGAAGGAGCCCTCGAGCCATGTAACGTTGGGCATTTTTCCCACCATGGCTCCGCCACATTCCGCTTGTTGGCCGCCTACTACCTTCGGTTTGACATTGAAGGTCTTCAGCCATAGGCCGAAGTGGGCCGGATGCGGAGGAAAGCCTCGCACATGACGATGAACACCAAGATGTTGAGGATGAAATTCGGGGCCAGATCATGGAAGTCCAGCCCATAATAGAACATAAGGCCGCGGACGAATGGATGGAGGGGAAACCCCAGTCCACGGACGAAGTGGGTGAGGAAAACCACCCTTTCATGAGGTTCCGGGTAGGGACAATCTGCCCCGCGGCTGGCAGCCGGTGCGCGATATCCACGGCAAAGTATCCGGCCCCGTGCAGCTTTTTGATGTCTCCCTCCGTAACGGAGGAGACCATCCACTCGCCTCCCGCTCTGGATATGTTTGGAGAGGGTTGAGGAGAAGGATGTGGACTTGGGCGCTGGAGCTCGAGTGCGCGAGAATGGATGAGCAAGGAGGAAGAAGGTGTGGGTAGAAAAAGGTGAAGCCTTATCCCTTTATAAGGGTGGACTAAACTATGTGCCCCCACCAGCCTGGTAAAACTCGCTTATCCCCCAAGCGCCATAATTGATGGCGCGGTTGGGTTACCCACGTCCGTATTGATGGGAATCCCGTAATAAGGGGACACGATCTCTGCTTCGACAAGATGTGCCAAGGAAACCGCCTCGCGAAACACGCTTAGGTTGGTTGTGAAAAACGATTCGAATGGTGACCTGGCTGTGGTGTGATGTCACGCTGCGGAATGCGTCGGCAGATTAGATTTGTGAAAATATTATTCTCTCTACGGTTGTATGTGGAACTTGTTTTGCAGAGCCGGACACGATCCTCGTGTTCAAAATCTTCTATGAAGTATTCGGAGGAGGAACCCACCTTGCAATGCCGAAAACAATCTGCGCGCCGGACTCATCGTCATTGAAGTATGGTTCAGGGGCTACTGAGGGTGAAAGTGCGTTATATCGACTAGAGGGGGGTGAATAGGCGATTTTTATGAAAGTCTTAAAAACGTGAAAGTTATGAAGACAAACGATCGAAATAAACCTATTACCCTGCAGTGGAAGGTAGACTACACTAGGCAAGCCATAGTCAAGTATTCAATAGAGTGAAAGCACAATGACTAAGAGCAGCAATGTAGTAAGGATCAAGTAGGAAGAAATTATGAAGCCAAACAGAACACGCAGTCACTCAGTGAAGATAAAAGATAGTGCAATCATACAATGTCTTCACAAGGAGTAACAGTACGTAAAGAGAAGGGAAGGATGAAACAAGTGACTTGTTGAAGACAATGATGTGTTGGACCAGTTCCAGTTGTTGTGTCAACTATACGTATGGTTAGGGCGGCTAGGTATTTAAACCTGAGGACACACAGTCCCGGACACCCAGTCCTGAACACGCAGCTCAGGACACCTGGTCCTCACCGTATTCCCCTTGAGCTAAGGTCACACAGACCTCGCCCAATCACTCTGGTAAGTCTTCAAGGTAGACTCCCAAACCTTCACAGACTTCGTTCACCGGCGATCCACAATGTCTCTTGGATGCTCAGAACGCGACGCCTAACTGGCTGGAGGATGCACAGTCCTCAAGTGTAATAAGTCTTCAGATCACACAGACAAGAAGACTTAAGTGGTGCCTAATTCTCTTTGGCTCTGGGTGGTTAGGGCTTTATCCTCGCAAGGAATTCTCTCTCAAATGCTTCGAGGTGGGTTGCTCTCAAACGACAGAAGCCGTACACTAACTCTAAGCAGCCAACCATTTATGGTTGTAGGGGGTGGGCTATCTATAGCCACAAGGCAACCCGACCTGATTTGTCTGAAATGACCCTGGGTCACTAAGGAACTGACACGTGTTCCAACGGTCAGATTTCAAACTCACACGGCAACTTTACTTGGGCTGCAAGCAAAGCTGACTTGTCCGACTCTGGACAAGATTCGCTGTCATAGTCTTCACTCGAAGACATAGGTTTTGGTTAGGCATCACTTCAGTCATTCTGACTGGTTCTCTTGGACCCCACTTAACAGTACGGTGGTTCCTATGACTCAACGAAGAAGAAAAAGAACTACGAAAGATCTAAGTCTTCGAGCTCCATAGGCTTCATGTGATGTCTTCTCTTGTCATAGTCTTCAATGTGAATATCTTCATATACCACCTTTGACTTCAATGTCTTCATACATTTTTAGGGGTCATCTCTGGTAGGAAAACCGAATCAATGAGGGACTTCTACCTGTGTTATCCTGCAATTCTTACAAACACATTAGTCCCTCAACTAAGTTTGTCGTCAATACTCCAAAACCAACTAGGGGTGGCACTAGATGCACTTACAATCTCCCCCTTTTTGGTGATTGATGACAAACTAGTTGAAGTTTTCAACGGGGAATATAATATGTGAAATTGTAAAGGATAAGGAATTGTCTTCATAAGTTGCAAGGGCTCCCCCTGAAGATGTGCATATAAGTAATTTGCTTTTGGAATGCAAATGCACATGGCAGGTTGTGCTTGTGGAGATCCTCTTCAACTTATGATGACAATCCACTATGCATGTGAAGGTATGTGAAGATAATGATATGCATAATGGAAAATGGACGTCTGCAAAATGATCTAAGTGCGGAATTTATCGTCGCACATGCGGAATTTATCATCGCATCACAAGGTGGCAAATAAGTAGCAGACGACCATTGAGTTTTAAGTGTTACAACTCAAAGAACCAAATGTATCAAAATGAGAGTTGTAAACACGAAGAAAAATATAAAGCACCCGCCCATATGGACCCTCTTGAAGACTATCAAACTCGTATGCTTCTCCCCCTTTTGTCAGTAAGGACCAAAAAGGTACGAAGACATAGAGCATCTACTCGTTCCCATGAAGATTAGGTGATGCAGCAGGGTCGTCGGTGGTGTTTGGCGGTGTAGAAGAGCTTGGAGCAGTGTCGAAGCGTGCTGAAGGAGGCGGCGGTGAAGTAGCATCGTCGTCATCCTCGATCACTCTGGCATTTACAGTTGCAGCAGAGGAAGAGAACTAAGAGTCTTCAAGAGATGGAGTTCGTCGCAGCACTGCCCTTCGAGGAGGTGTGGAGTCAAACTTGAAGCGTTCAGTGAAGCCATCCTCTTGAAGATCATCTTCAGAACACATCAGTGTTAGCCCTTTCCATGTGCATCGAGAAGTTTCATGGGCAACAAAAGCATTCTTGGTGGCAAGATTGCGAATGCGATTAACATCCACCAAGAAGCTTTGCATTTGACGCTTCAGCCAGTCATGATGCCTATCCTGTTTCTGATGAAGAGCCACAAGAAGCTCTCGGTCATTGAGAACACGAGTGCGCTTCTTGGGTCGTGGAACAGTTGTACTGTCAGTGGCTTCAGTGAGAGCGGGATGTGGTGCACGTGTAGTGCCAGCCAAAGGATACACACGAGCAACTGCTTCAACTCCTTCAATGTTCTGAGAAAAACTCTGATGCTCTGCATTCTGAAGACTTAGGGGTTCCTTGGCAGGCTCAGGATAGATGGCTTCAATCGACATATCCACATCAGGCAGAAAAATCTGATGATTGCGAGCAGATGGCTAATATGAGATGATGGAGTGAAGTTTGATCAGCCGCATGACCCATGGGGCATAGAACTTCAAGCCAAACAGATCAGAGCCTGATGCAGCAATTTGGCGAATGAAGAAGTCCTGTGCATTGAAGCATTTTCCATGAAGAATATAGAAGACCAAAGTCTTCATTGCACCTTCAAGCTTGGCATGTGGAGAGTGCCCTTTGATGGGCTAGAGAGTTCGCCTTATGATGTGATAAATAGTCCTTGGCAGATACTCTAGGTCTTCAACAAAGAACTCTTTGGGATATGCAGCATCTTGGGGTACATCATACTGAGCATCTGACTCATGTTAGGTTCAGGCTTCTGAAAGATGCTCTCCACAGCTTCACTGTGAAGTTGACAGCCAGATTCGTAGAGATCTCCGGGAGTGGGCAGACCAGTGAGCTCAATGATGTCAAAAGCTTTGGCTTCGTGATGAATGTTTCATGTCATCCACTCCAGGACCCAAGTCTTCGGATCTCTGTTATACCCGCGGATGTGAAGTGTGGCATAGAATTGGAGCAGCAACTCTTCATTCCAATGCTCTTGGTTAGTGACGAATGGTAGCAATCCAACTTCTTTGAAGCAATCCAGAGCTTCTTCCAGACAGGGCAGACCAGCTATAGCTTCAATGTCAAGACGCTTATGGGGGAAGATGCGACCTTGATTGTATAGAATGCAGGAGTAATAGTTGCGCTGCGGATAGCTCCAGAACCAATCAGATGATATCCTTTGCCTTGAGTAGGGGTTCCTGGAGCTATTGAAGAATGTGTTGTCTGCTCTGAAGCCATTGATATTGAAGGATCCATGTGCTGATGTAGGACCCGGGAACCTGGGCAATCTTGGGATTGGCTTCTGTACCTGAGGCATGTGCTCAACATGATAGTCGAACTGGGGACCGGCAGCAGGTGCAGGAACAGAAGCAGTGGGATCAGTGGCTTCGCTGACTTCTGATACTTTTGTTGGGGAGGGCTCCACATTAGCTTCAGCCATGACAGCGTTAGTGGCTTCATTGGTGGTGGTGGTGGCAGCCTCAAGATTTTCAACCTCCACTTGACGAGCTGGAGGGTCGGTCACAATCATGTTCTCCTCGAGAACCGCTTCTTGGTGGGACAGGGGAGTAGCAGCTTGTGGGACTTCTTCTTCATCGGCTGATGCAGCCGGAATGTCTTCAGCAGTTTCAGCTTCAGACGCAGAGACTGGAGGCCTAGGTCCTTTGCGAAGCCTGCGCAACGCAGGCGACGCTTGTGTAGTTGGAGTTGGCTGGGCCTCAAAGTCTTCTTCCTCTTGTGGGCGATCAGCCCATGAAGCATCCTGAGCGATTGGCGTCAGAGGACGACCAATGCTAATGAGTTCGATGTTCTCGAGCTGAGGAAGGACTGCACCATCTTCTACATGGTCATGTTGACCAATGTCTTCAGTAGCGATGGGATCAGCTGCTAGAAATTCTTCAGCTTCATGAGCCTCTGTGAAAGCAGGCTCATGGATTGTCAGTTGGCGTTCAGCGTCAGGACGAACCATGGAAATGGGTTCAACTATCAAAGGCTCTGTGGGAGCAGCCCGATCTTTCTTGGTCTTCCTCTTTTTCTTGGAGGGGGCAGTAGGAGAGGCTTCAGGATGTTTCCTCTTCCTGGCTTCAGCCTCAGCAGTCCTCGTCTTCTTGAGCTCTGAAGCGGTTGACCGGATTTTTGGCTTTGAGCCAGTCATTCTAGTTGGAAAGACAATGGGATCTGCTTCCTGCCTTGGTGCGTCAGGTTCAGCCGTAGCGGGCTTCTTCATCTTCTTTGCTGCCATCCTGAGGTCAATGCCAGGACGCCCAAGGGCCTTGCGCTTCTCAGCCTCATTGTAGGCATGCACACATTTGTCAGCCAGAACCTTCATGCGCTCACGAGAACCTTGAGCTTTTGCATGTTTCTTGAGAAAGGCTTCCTTGAGCTCGTGCAGCATAATCTTGAAGTTCTTCACCTCTTGCACGCTGAGCTTGGCCATATGCTTCTTGAACTAAGCCTTTTCATAGTCAATCTTTTGCTTCAGTTCAACAATGCGCTGGGCGATAGCTAACTCTGAAGCAATGGCGCCATGGAAGGCGACACTGAGGCCAATGGGTAGTTGCAGATCTTCGAAGCTGATGTTTGGCGTGTCAAACCATTCATCAATGAAGTTGTGGATGATTGTTACATCAAAGAGAGGCAGATCATTGAAGATTTCTGCTTCTTCTTTGCTCTTGATGAGTTGCTCAAGAGCGTCATCTGCAAGATCTTCATCACTTGACAGATCAATGGCATCATTGCACAGAATGGCAGCAGCTGTTAGCTCTTGGCCGGTGTGTGGCAGAGGCATCTTGACCTTCTGGGGCTTGGAGATGCGTGACAAATCTTCAGACTACACACTGTCTTCAGGAGGTGCAGTTGCCAGTGGCTTTGCTCGTCAGAGTTTTGGAGCAGAGGCAGGCTTTGAAGCTTTTGGCTGCTTCTTTGGCTTCGGTGCTGCAGGCGCTTCATCTGATTCAGCGTCATCTGCAGGCTCATTCACGGCTGTCCCTTGAACCAAGATATGGGTGATGAGACCTTCAAGGTTGTAGAAAGGACCGACGATATTGGGTTCTGCATCATGTGTGTCGTCAGCCCTTGGAGCAGAAGGACCAGGGTTGAAGTCTATTCCCAATGTCTTCTTGTTCTGCTTTGCTAAGTTCTGGGCAAACTGGAAGTTGCGCTTGAACAGAATGTCGTCACGACACCATAGCAGGGACGATGGGTCAGCATCCGCAGGTTGTGGTCCACGGACCATGCAGGGATAGAAGCCTTGTTCAATGGCTTCATCTCTGGTCCTGGGTTGAAGATTTTTGTAGAGGATGTCTCCCCATGGTCGCTTGATGGCATTCTTTTCAGCATATTGCTTGGTCACAAATCTGTACTTGAACCACTGTTCTGCCCAATAGCGTCGAATCCATTGGATTCGTGTCTTGCGCTGATTGTAATCCTCTTCAGGATCTGTCTTGTACAGCTCTGAGAAGTCATCGGGCAGATCTCTTGATGTTTCTCCTCGACGCTTTCTGCCACCCTTCCTTGCTGATTTTTTTTGAAGCCATGAACCTTAATCTGAAAGGCTTCAATACGTTCAGAGGCTTCAAAGGTTTTCGCTTGCTGGACAAACAGGAACTGGCTTCGGGAGAATTTATGTGATGTTGTAAGAATTCTGCAAATGAATGCAGACTATGAGAACCAAGGGATTCTCCCATGGACATGTACCTGTGACAGCATTAAGGTGCGAGGGAAGGGGAAGAGGTCATATGCATTCTCAGAAGATTTTGAAGATAAATCAGTTTAGAAGACATTGACCTCATCGTGCGAAGGCATTCACTCACAGATAAGGAGTTGGTTCCAGATTTGTACGAATCCACAGATCAGTACAAGTGAGGAATCTAACTACTTTGTGAAGCATAAGTGAATATACTAGGCATGTTATGAGATGCAGTATGAAAGGGATCCAACTTGTGTGAATAGAAACTGCTTGTGGTAGAAAGTGATAAAGCTATAGGATCAAAGGGGGACGTAAAAAGGAGGCTTTATTTACCACACGAAGAACTGCTAGACGAAGTGGAAGAGGAGGCCGAGCAGTTCGATCTTCCGTGCCCTAACTTGGCGACGGAGGACACCTACGGCGACGGCGGAGAGGACGATGTCCGCGGTCGGCGTGAAGACGGCGTCGGAGAGGTTGTGGCAGCGAAGCGCTTCGTCGTCGGCGTCGTCGAGTGCTAGCGGTGGCGCTAGGGTTCGTGTGAGAGTGGAAGAAGAGATAATGACTATGGTGAGGCGTGTATTTATAGGTATAGGGGCGGCACTGCGTTATTACACAGGTGCCCCTGGCGATTCACATCTGATGGGCACGTGGTCGTCATGCAGCATATCGGGGGTTGTTCCACGTCCCATGCACGCCTGGATTGTCGGGTGGTCGTTCCCACTTCTCTGGGTTTCAGGTGAAGGAATGAGCATTGAAAACGGACTTAATGGTTGTCTCTGTATCTTCTGCTGACAAGGACGTAGAGAAGACATTCGACAGTTTCAATAGAATGCATATGATTTGGAGAGATAGAGTTTGAGATAGAAAGCATAGAGAGGTTAGGGTCCGATCACATTCACTTAGTTCAATAGATTCAACAAGAAGACATAGCTTTAAGTGAATGTTGTAGAGGACAGAACACTAGTATGTGTATATATATAATCAACATAGTGAAGATAATCATGAAGACATGTTGAGATTGAAGCCAAACCAAATGTGAAGACATAGCTAATGTAACACCATGAGTGAAGCACTTCAAACAAAAAGTTTGGTGGTGGCTTTACCCACCGTATAGGAAGTATTAGACCCAGACACGGCGCACAATTATCATGGCGCTCCGAAGTCAAATTCAACATTAATGTATTCACACTTAGAATGTATGTCTTCATTGATTGAAGATATACTTTTCTTCGTGTGTTGCACATCTAAGTCATCAATATGCATAAGTGTTAGGATGTGTGCCTAATTACAGGACATTTGAGGATTCCAAGATATTTAGCTCACACCGTAACTTGCAAAATCTCTTCTCATCCAAGGGCTTGGTGAAGATATCTGCCAATTGCTCTTTAGTGTTGACGTGTATGATATCAATATCTTCCTTCACAACATGATCTCTGAGAAAGTGATGACGAATTTCAATGTGCTTTGTCTTCGAGTGCTGAATTGGGTTGTTGGCAATCTTGATGGCGCTTTGGTTGTCGCAGTAGAGTGGCACTTGCTTCAGATGAATGCCATAGTCCTTGAGTGTTTGCTTCATCCACAGAAGCTGAGCGCAGCAAGATCCAGCAGCAATGTATTCAGATTCAGCAGTGGAGAGAGATACACAGTTCTGCTTCTTTGAAGACCAACATACAAGTGATCGTCCCATAAAATGACATGTGCCTGATGTAGACTTGCGATCCACCTTGTCACTAGCATAATCAACATCCAAGAATCCAACCAGATCAAACTCTGAGCCCTTTGGATACCATAATCCTAGAGTTGGGGTGTGAGCCAAATATCGAAGAATTCGCTTCACAGCTAAGTGATGCGACTCCTTTGGTGCCGCTTGGAATCGAGCACACATGCAAACACTAAGCATAATATCTGGCCTAGATGCACATAGATAAAGTAAAGAACTAATCATGGAGCGGTATACCTTTTGATCGAACTCTTTACCATTGTCGTCGGGACCCAGATGATGTTTGGCTGGCATTGACGTTGTGAAGCCTTTGCAGTCTTGCATACCAAACTTCTTCAGGCAATCTTTGAGATACTTCTCTTGAGATATGAATATGTCGTTGTGTTGCTGTCGTATTTGGAGATCGAGGAAGAACTTCAGCTCTCCCATCATGGACATCTGATATTGCTCTTGCATCATATATCCAAACTCTTCACTGTACTTCTGATTGGTGCAGCCGAAGGTAATGTCATCCACATATATTTGGCACACAAACAGTTCACCATCATATGTCTTCGTGAAGAGAGTGGGGTCGAGGGAACCAGTATGAAGCCTTTGCTCTTCAGGAAGTATTTGAGTGTGTCATACCAAGCCCGAGGGGCTTGTTTGAGGCCATACAGTGCCTTGTTGAGCTTGTATACCATGTCAGGATGTTTTGGATCTTCAAAGCCAGGCGGTTGTGCAACATACACTTCTTATTCAATCTTGCCATTGAGAAAAGCACTCTTCACATCCATTTGATATAGAAGTATCTTATGATGATTTGCATAGGCCAGCAGTATGCGTATGGCTTCAAGTCGAGCCACAGGAGCAAATGTTTCATCGAATTCAATGCCTTCCACTTGAGTATATCCTTGAGCAACGAGGCGAGCTTTGTTTCTGACAACTTGACCATGCTCATCTTGCTTGTTGCGGTATATCCATTTGGTGCCAATTATGTTGTGCTTCCGAGGATCAGGACGCTTAACCAGTTCCCATACATTATTCAGCTCAAACTGTTGAAGCTCTTCTTGCATAGCTTGAATACATTCAGGTTCCATGAAGGCTTCTTCAACTTTCTTGGGTTCTGTTATTGAGACGAATGCGAAGTGCCCACAGAAATTTGCTAGCTGAGTCGCCCTTGAACGAGTAAGTGGACCAGGTGCATTGATGCTATCAATTATTCTCTCAATCTGCACTTCATTGGCAACACGAGGATGTACAGGGCGAAGATTTTGCTCTTGCTGATCATTGTCATTGTTAGTGGGATTGTCTTCAGACTGAGCATTGTCTTCAGGTTGATCAGGTGCGGAGATGATAAGTTCCTCTTCAGGTTGAGCTTCAGAGGGTATGATTTCTCCAGTTCCCATTAGCTTGATTGATTCGCTGGATGGAACTTCATCTAGCACATTTGGCAGGTGCTCTCTTTGTGAACCGTTAGTCTCATCAAACCTCACATCCACTGTTTCAACCACTTTATAGAGAAAGAGATTGAAGACTCTGTAGGAGTGCGAATCCTTTCCATATCCAAGCATAAAACCCTCATGTGCTTTTGGTGCAAATTTTGAAGTGTGATGTGGATCCTTGATCCAGCACCTGGCACCAAATACTCTGAAGTAACTGACATTTGGCTTCTTGCCAGTAAGGAGCTCATAAGATGTCTTGTTTAGAAGCTTGTGAAGATAAACATGATTGATTGTATGGCATGCAGTATCAATGGCTTCAGGCCAGAATTTTCTTGGGGTCTTGTATTCATCTAGCATCGTTCTGGCCATCTCAATGAGTGTTCTGTTCTTGCGTTCGACGACGCCATTCTGTTGTGGCGTGTACGGGGCCGAGAATTCATGAGTGATGCCCAAGGTATCAAGATATGTATCAAGGCCAGTGTTCTTGAATTCAGTGCAATTGTCACTTCTGATGTGCTTTATCTTGGCGCCATAATTGTTCATAGCTCGATTGGCGAAGCGTCTGAAGACATCCTGCACTTCAGTCTTGTAAAGGATTATGTGCACCCAAGTATATCTAGAATAATTATCAACAATAACAAAGCCATAGAGGCAAGCAGTAGTAGTAAGAGTTGAGTAATGAGTGGGACCGAAAAGATCCATGTGGAGCAGTTCGAAGGGTCGAGTGGTTGTCATGATTGTCTTCGAGGGATGTTTGGCCCTCGTCATCTTCCCTGCTTCACAGGCACCGCATAAGTGATCTTTCTTGAACTTGACGCCCTCGATGCCTATGACATGCTTCTTCTTTGCAAGGGTGTGGAGGTTCCTCATGCCAGCATGCCCTAGCCTCCGATGCTAGAGCCAGCATTCTGAAGCCTTTGCTAGAAGACATACGGCAAGCTGTGGTCCTGCCGAAAAATCTACCACGTACAAATCATCTTTCCGATACCCTTCAAACACTAGAGACTTGTCAGATTCCATTAGTACAAGGCAATGATATTTTCCAAATACTACGATCATGTTCAAATCGCAAAGCATTGAGACAGATATTAAGTTGAAGCCAAGGGATTCAACAAGCATGACTTTATCCATGTGTTGATCCTTTGACATTGCAACTCTACCTAGACCCAATACCTTACTTTTACCAGTGTCAGCAAATGTGATGTGACTCTTGTCGGATGGACGTAAGGTTGAGTCCATAAGAAGGCTTCTTTTGCCAGTCATGTGGTTGGTACACCCACTATCAATAATCCATTCTGAAGACGCTGGTGTCGTACCCTATAGTGCAGTTAGGGGGATAGGCTTCACGGAGAATTGTGAAGCAAAAACATTTGACGAGCCAGTGGGTTATGAAAGCTTAGATCCAGATTAGGACTGATAGGGAGAGTAGCAAGCGATTCAGGAACGAAGTACATAGTAAGACCATTTGGGCATTTGATCTTGCGCCCTACAAGATATTTAAGGTCCCTAGAAATAGCGTCAAACGATTTTGGTTTTCTGCGGGAGACCTTTCCCTGCAAAAGAGAGTTAAGCTTTCTTAGCCACCCACATCTTCAAGGGTGGCTTAGAAGCAATAAGTCTAAGTGCAGCGTCTGAGAATTTTGGCTTTGGAGCCCTAGCAAAAAGTCTTGCAGGCGCACAATAGTACTCATAAGAATAAGCAGAATAGTTCTTGGTCTTATGAACATGGCAGTTTGATGAAGCGTGCTCATATTCATAGGCCTGAGTACGGTTTCCCTGCAAAACATTTGCGTTAGTGCGACTCAGGTGAGTCCTCTGTCTGTATGAAGCCTTTGGACCGTATGAAGTCTATGGTCTGAGGTTTGTCTTCTTCACGTGTGGTGTCATGATGACATTCACAGGAAGATTCTCCAGACACTTTTTCGGAACCCAGATCTTCTTCATAGGCGGTCCATTCCTGCAGTTAGTACCAATGTACCTGGCAAACACTTCACCATTTTGATTCTTAAACAGTTTATAGTTTGCATCAAAGGATTCATCAATGACAATGGGATTTGCACAAGAGAAGCCAGATAGATTGGATAGATCTGCTGAGGATTCCTTTGCAGCAACCCATGTGGTTTTGGGGTACTGCTCAGGTTTCCAGTAAGAGCCATCAGCATTCATTTTCCTTACGAACCCAACACCCTCTTTCCTCGGGTTTCGGTTCAAGATCTGCTTTTTGAGGACATCACATAGTGTCTGATGCCCTTTAAGACTTGTGTACATCCCTGTTTCAAGCAATGTCTTCAACCTAGCATTCTCATCAGCAATAGCAGTGGAATCCTCAGCAGAGGGGTTAGTTCCCACATCAACAGTTGAAGATATTGCAACAGTAGCAGCAGTAGAACATTCAGCAACAGTAGTAGCATTATCACACTCAATGCACTTAAGACATGGTGGTTCAAATCCTTCCTGAGCAGAACTGATCTGTTTGGAGCGAAGTGACTCATTTTCCTTTTGAAGATCTTCATGAGCCGCTCTCAATTTCTCAAGATCTGGCTTCCTTTGAAGATAATCATAGGAAAGCTTTTCATGAGTTGTTGAGAGCGTTTCATGACGACTTTCAAGTTCCTCATACTTAACGTGAAGATTTTTTATAACTTCAATTAAGGACTCAGAACAAGTCATTTCAGCGCCTAACAGATCATCGCTTTTGTCTAACTGTTTTTGAATATGTTCCATGGCTTTCTGTTGTTCAGTTGCAATTTTAGCAAGTGTTTTGTAGCTGGGTTTTGAACCACAATCAGAGTCATCGTCACTGGATGTTTGATAGTGAGTAGTGCGTGTGTTTACCTTGGCACCGCGTGCCATGAAGCAGTAGGTAGGAGCGGAGTAGTCCTTGTCATTTGCATCGGTGTCGGTGATGAGGTCATTGTCTTCAGTGTTGAAGATGGACTTGGCAACGTATGCTGTAGCCAGACTTGCGACGCCAGAATCGGACTCCTCCTCAGACTCCACCTCCGCCTCCTCAGAAGCGGACTCCTCCTCTGAATCCATTACCTTGCCAACAAACGCACGTGCCTTGCCAGATGAGCTCTTCTTGTGTGATGAAGACTTTGAAGAATACTTGGAAGAGGACTTTGAGTATTTCTTCTTCTTCTTGTCGTCAGAGTCATATTCCTTGCTCTTCTTCTTCTTTTTGTTCTCATTGTCCCACTGCGGACACTCAGAGATGAAGTGGCCAGGTTTCTTGCACTTGTGACATGTTTTCTTCTTGTAGTCATGAGCAGAAGCTTCATCATTCCTTGAGCTTGATCGGGAAGACTTTCTGAAGCCTTTCTTCTTGGTGAATTTTTGGAACTTCTTGACAAGCATAGCAAGTTCCCTTCCAATGTCTTCAGGATCATCAGAACTGCTGTCAGATTCTTCTTCAGATGAGGAGACAGCTTTTGCCTTCAAGGCACGAGTTCGCCCATAGTTTGGACCATAGATATCTCTTTTCTCAGAAAGCTGAAACTCATGTGTGTTGAGCCTCTCAAGTATGTCAGACGGCTCGAGTGTCTTGAAATCAGGACGTTCTTGAATCATCAGGGCTAGGGTGTCAAACGAACTGTCAAGTGATCTCAGTAGTGTCTTGACGACTTCATGCTTGGTGATCTCAGTAGCGCCAAGGGCTTGAAGCTCATTCATGATGTCAGTGAGTCGATCAAATGTGAGATGGATATTCTCATTGTCATTTCTCTTGAAGCGGTTGAAGAGGTTGCGAAGGACACCGATTCTCTGATCTCTCTGGGTTGAGACGCCTTCGTTGACCTTGGAGAGCCAGTCCCAGACTAGCTTAGATGTTTCCAAGGCACTCACACGGCCGTACTGTCCTTTGGTCAGATGACCACAGATGATATTCTTGGCAGTAGAGTCCAGTTGAACGAACTTCTTGACGTCAGCAGCAGTGACACCTTCTCCAGCCTTGGGAACGCCGTTCTTGACGACATACCATAGGTCGACGTCAATGGCTTCAAGATGCATGCGCATCTTATTCTTCCAGTAGGGATATTCAGTTCCATCGAAGACGGGGCACGCATCGGAGACTTTAATTATCCCTGCAGTCGACATAGCTAAAACTCCAGGTGGTTAAACCGAATCACACAGAACAAGGGAGTACCTTGCTCTGATACCAATTGAAAGTGTGTTATATCGACTAGAGGGGGGTGAATAGACGATTTTTATGGAAGTCTTCAAAACGTGAAAGTTATGAAGACAAACGACCGAAATAAACCTATTACCCTGCAGTGGAAGGTAGACTACACTAGGCAAGCCATAGTCAAGTATTCAGTAGAGTGAAAGCACAATGACTAAGAGCAGCAATGTAGTAAGGATCAAGTAGGAAGAAATTATGAATCCAAACAGAACACGCAGTCACTCAGTGAAGATAAAAGATAGTGCAATCATACAATGTCTTCACAAGGAGTAACAGTATGTAAAGAGACGGGAAGGATGAAACCAGTGACTTGTTGAAGACAATGATGTGTTGGACCAGTTCCAGTTGCTGTGACAACTGTACATCTGGTTAGGGCGGCTAGGTATTTAAACCTGAGGATACACGGTCCCGGACACCCAGTCCTGAACACGCAGCTCAGGACACCCAGTCCTCACCGTATTCCCCTTGAGCTAAGGTCACACAGACCTCGCCCAATCACTCTGGTAAGTCTTCAAGGTAGACTCCCAAACCTTCACAGACTTTGTTCACCGGCGATCCACAATGTCTCTTGGATGCTCAGAACGCGACGCCTAACCGGCTGGAGGATGCACAGTCCTCAAGTGTAATAAGTCTTCAGATCACACAGACAAGAAGACTTAAGTGATGCCTAATTCTCTTTGGCTCTGGGTGGTTAGGGCTTTATCCTCGCAAGGAATTCTCTCTCAAATGCTTTGAGGTGGGTTGCTCTCAAACGACAGAAGCCGTACAGTAACTCTGAGCAGCCAACCGTTTATGGTTGTAGGGGGTGGGCTATTTATAGCCACAAGGCAACCCGACCTGATTTGTCCGAAATGACCCTGGGTCACTAAGGAACTGACACGTGTTCCAACGGTCAGATTTCAAACTCACACGGCAACTTTACTTGGGCTGCAAGCAAAGCTGACTTATCCGACTCTGGACAAGATTCACTCTCATAATCTTCACTCGAAGACATAGGTTTTGGTTAGGCATCACTTCAGTCATTCTGACTGGTTCTCTTGGACCCCACTTAACAGTACGGTGGTTCCTATGACTCAACAAAGAAGAAAAAGAACTACGAAAGATCTAAGTCTTCGAGCTCCATAGGCTTCATGTGATGTCTTCTCTTGTCATAGTCTTCAATGTGAATATCTTCATGTACCACCTTTGACTTCAATGTCTTCATACATTTTTAGGGGTCATCTCTAGTAGGAAAATCGAATCAATGAGGGACTTCTACCTGTGTTATCCTGCAATTCTTACAAACACATTAGTCCCTCAACTAAGTTTGTCGTCAATACTCCAAAACCAACTAGGGGTGGCACTAGATGCACTTACAGAGGGAGTCCTGGATTAGGGGGTATCCGGACAGCCGAATTATATCCTTTGGCCGGACTGTTGGACTATGAAGATACAAGATTGAAGACTTTGTCCCGTGTCCGAATGGGACTCTCCTTGGCATGGAAGGCAAGCTTGGAAATACGGATATGTAGATCTCCTTCCTTGTAACCAACTCTGTGTAACCCTAGCTCCCTCCGGTGTCTATATAAACTGGAGGGTTTAGTCCGTAGGGACAACAACAATCATACCATAGGCTAGCTTCTAGGGTTTAGCCTCTTCGATCTCGTGGTAGATCAACTCTTGTACTACTCATATTATCAAGAACAATCAAGCAGGACATAGGGTATTACCTCCATCAAGAGGGCCCAAACCTGGGTAAACATCGTGTCCCCCGCCTCCTGTTACCATCCGCCTAGGCGCACAGTTCGGGACCCCCTACCCGAGATCCGCCGGTTTTGACACGATGTTTGACTGTTTGTCTAGACGCCTAGACGCACAGTTCTGGAGTTAATCTTCGAGGGTCCTACCCAAAACATACGATGAGAGTTAATCTTCGAGGGTCAAACATCATGGAGATGGAGGTAATTCGGGGCCAGATCATGGAAGTCCTACCACGGATCTGAGACCCAGGGGCCGAGGAGTTTCCAATCTTGGAAGTTCGGGTTCTGGGATGTTGCGCGATAAGTCTGGCCCGCCGCCTGACTCTAGGTTCAGAGCTTGGGTGATGTCCTCCTGTAAACGGGTATCCAGCTCGGAGAGCTCAGGAATCCGGAGATAGTTAGTCCTCAAGATAGAGGAAGAATTGCCGCATTGTTCCTCCACCACCACAATATGGTGGGTGACCGGTGGAGAGTTAATCTCCCTTTGATCAGGTTTAAGCCCAATCCGATCATAGTCCGTAGTGACTCCCCAGGCAGCGATGCGATCCAAGAGCTCGTTTAGGGATGAGAGCTCCATTGGATCCATCTGCTCGGCAAATTCCGAGCCAACGCGGAGGCTGTTTTCGATGACCCGAGAAGTCATCATCGGTGCCACAGCCGAACAGGTGGTCATGATGAAACTGCCTAGCCGGAGAGTTTGGCCGACAGCTAGGGCTCCCCCGGCGGTAATGTTGTTTTTAACAACGAGACGAGGCATCCTTCCTTATGGTGACGGCACAGTGGAACTCTCAATGAAAGCACCAATGTCGGTGTCAAAACCGGCGGATCTCAGGTAGGGGGTCCCAAACTGTGCGTCTAGGCGGATGGTAACAGGAGGCGGGGGACACGATGTTTACCCAGGTTCGGGCCCTCTTGATGGAGGTAATACCCTACGTCCTGCTTGATTGTTCTTGATAATATGAGTAGTACAAGAGTTGATCTACCACGAGATCGAAGAGGCTAAACCCTAGAAGCTAGCCTATGGTATGATTGTTGTTGGTCCTACGGACTAAACCCTCTGGTTTATATAGACACCGGAGGGGGCTAGGGTTACACAGAGTCGGTTACAAGGAAGGAGATCTACATATCCGTACTGCCAAGCTTGCCTTCCACGCCAAGGAGAGTCCCATCCGGACACGGGACGAAGTCTTCAATCGTGTACCTTCATAGTCCAACAGTCCGGCCAAGGGATATAATCCGGCGGTCCGGATACCCCCTAATCCAGGACTCCCTCGGTAGCCCCCGAACCAGGCTTCAATGACGATGAGTCCGGCGCATAGACTGTCTTCGGCATTGCAAGGCGGGTTCTTCTTCAAACTCTGAGTACCTGTTAAATAGTGTCCGGCTTCTCGTAAATGTTGCGATTCTTGGTTTCTGCGTCCAATAATGGCCATCTTCCACGTGTCAAGCGAATGTGAGGAGCCAGGGTGCTTTTACATTTACCACCCCATCTATGTGAATGAACTGTCTATTAAAGAGACGAGGATCCTCAGATCCAAACCACACCATCCTCCCTCAGCGAGTGTTTATCGGAGCGCGCCTGAAAAAAAAATCCATCCCAACATGGCCGGCCAGCGCGGCTCCTCCTCTCGCTCCCGCAGCCCCAAGCCTGGAGACTGGGAGAAGTGTTCTGTCCTGCACAGCCAATTAGTGAAGCTACAGACCCAGGGATTCCTCCCTCCAGCGTATATGGTCCCGGTTCGAGCCGGGCTCGCCACCTATAATGGCGGGGAGCAAGCGGAGAGCTTTCCCAACCCCTCTAAGGGAGAGCGGGTATGCCTTGTCCCTTATTTGTTAAGGGGACTTGGATTTCCAATCCATCCATTTCTCCGAGGGCTCTTGGAGTTATACGGCCTCCAGTTGCACGACCTCACCCCTGCCTCCATACTGCACATCGCTGGTTACATAGCCCTTTGTGAGCTGTTCCTGGGTTGCTAAGCTCATTTCGCGTTGTGGAAGAAGTTGTTCTGCCTTGTGCCCCATACACAGAGGGGATCAATATATCAAGTGGGCGGAGCCGAAGTATGGCGCATCGCCGGGACCAGATACCTATCTGGTACCCCGAAGAAGACGTCCGAGGACTGGCCTTCGGAGTTGTTTTATATGGAGGATGTCCCTCTCCCGGATCCTATCTGGATTGGTCTTCCTGAGTTCGAAAACGCCCCTTTGAAGAAACGCCTAAGCTGGCGCCCACGGAGCCCACAGGAGGAAGATGATAGAGATGTATTTTATCTGATGGGCCGGGTAAAGTTGCTGGCCAAATCAGGATTGACCATAACCGTGGTTATGGCAATATGCATTATGCGGGGGGTGCAGCCACTTCAATATCAAGGCAACCCCATGTGGCACTTCAACGGGGAAGATGATGCCACTCGCTGCGGGCGCAAGGGACCGGACTCAGTTGCTGCTCTAGCAAAAATTCTATCTGGTCTGTATAAGGGGGAAGAAGAGGAGTTCCTCTGCATCAAGCCACGAGATGGATTCTCCATGAACAACCCTCGAAGTTGGGTGAGCTTACGCTCTTTTTACTTCCATCCTACCCTTGTTTTCGTGATAAATATTTACCTTGTCGTTTCATCGCAGGAACTGCATAAGGCGGTAGGGGAGATCAATAGCCCACCTCCACAACCGGAGGATCCTGAGCGGGTCCTTGACCCCGGCCTGAAAGAGGATCCAGACATATTTGTGGAGATGATTGATAGGATTTTCTATCAGCTAAGCTGTGATGATGCCATGGTGGCTATTATAGCCGACTACCCTGGGCTACTCCCAGCCTCGCAGGTAAATGAGACCGGAGTCCCAACCTTTGAAAAGGATTTCCTTTTATGCACTTCACCTACCATATACAAACGGTGTTTTATAAGGAAGGCCCTCGGGACGCCATGCCAAGCCCGCGGCGACTCGCCAACAAGGGGTTTCAAAGCCGGACATGCTAAAAAGGAAGGCGGTCTCGACGGAGACACCGGCGCAGAGGTATGATGAAACTCCTCACTCCGTGGTTGTCGTCTTTAAAAACAAAATAACACATGTGTTTCCTAGAAGGAAGAACGCTCGCTGAACAACATCCGGAGAGGTCGCTGATCATGCCTCTACCAGTCGGGCTCCAGGGCCGGACACAGAGGCGGAAGCTAACACGAGGTACATGCCGGATGCTCCTTCTACAGAGGATGCGGATAAGATATCCGCTACGAATTCCGAAGTGGAGAGCGCCATGAATCACAGGCGTCGCCGAGCCGTACTCCGTGACGCTTGTTTCTCCCGAGAGGCGTTTGATGCATTCAACTCGGGAGATGCGTACATCTGTGCTGCTCAAAATGGTTTAGCCAGAGCCACGGACCAGTATGTAAAGGATGTACGGGTAAGAAAATTTGATGAGTATATATATCAGTAGCCCCTGAGACTTGAAACAGTTGGCACAACTGATTTAAGGATCATTTATTGTGCAGGTTCTTACAGAGAAGAATACTCGACTCTCACAGGAGCTGGAGGAATGCAAGACCCAACTTCGGGCCACCGTTGCCGCATTGAAGGAACCTGAAAAGTCCCCAGCTGGTAACATTTGTTTCAAAGAATGATAGGTACCATATACTATGCGGCATGGCTGCAGATCTAACAATAGATATTGCAGATGACTCCGAAGAGAATCCGGAGGACCAGCATGTCGTACGACAGCTAAAGGCTGGCGAACGCGTGCTGACTAAGGTCAGGCGGGAGAAAAACAATCTCCAAGACGCCAATACCAAGCTGAGTGTGGAACTGAAAGATGTTCGAGCCCAGTTTGCGGACTCCGAGAAGGAGAAAAAGCGGCTTCGACGCGGCATTTTCAGTAAGTGCTTGAACGAACCCTTAAAAGGGTGCGGCGGAGAAGCCCGCTAACGGAGTTATGTCTGCAGGTATGCTGACGGGTCGCCCCGCAGAGGAGATGCCCGGGTCTGCGGGTGATCTTCTACCCGAGCTCTCACAACTGCACGAACAAGTTCGGCAGGTGATGCAAGGTATTGCCCAGGCCTTGTGGCCATCCGTCTCCCTGCCATCAGGCATTGGAGAGCTTGCGGAGAAGCTCAAGGGAGCACGGCGGCGCTTCCAATTATGGAAGATATCGGCCTACCGTCAAGGTGCCAGGGAAGCCTGGGCCATGGTGAAGACGCGGTATACCAAGGCTGACCCAAACCACATGGCCGAGGTTGGACCTGTGGGCCCGATGGGAAAGAGATCCACGTTAGCTTAGTGTATGGGCAAGTAGAATTAGCCGCAAAGTATTCCCAACAGGATTTTAGGCTAGACAGCCTGTTGGATGGTATAGAAGACGAATTTAGTCAGTCTACATGACTATGTAATTAAAGTGACATGTATAATGCCTTCTAGCTGGATTGTAAATCATTTGTCATGGCGGACCTTTTCGCTTCAACCTCGGGACCCGATAGTCTGGAGTGTATCTGAATACCCGCTCGGTTATATAAGAATCGGGGTATGCGTGGAAACCAGGCGGAGGGGTCATTAGTGCTTGAACAGACAAGTACTTAAGTAGTTATGTTATATTACATGGGTAGTAAGAAACATCTTCCAGGGAGAATAGTTCCGTTAAGGGTTCCTTTCCCTGGGTACGCATGCCCTAAAGTGCATGTCTGGACTGCGAGAGGAGACGCAGGCAAAAACATCTGGGGGCACATATGGAAAATAAATAAAAACCATCTCTTTGTTCACTGACCGAATATTCCCTTAAGAGCGCTAGCTTTCGGCTTCACCCAGTCTGAGGTACACATCCGGCTGACCCGGCAGTAACAATCACAGAGGTGCTCCCCTTATGCCCTAGCCAAATTAACGGGAACGTAGGGCATAAATACAAGAGCCAGGCAACCCAGCTTGGCCAAAACTTAAGTCATATCGATGCATATAATGGCGAAGAAAAGGTACATGCGGAAGAATAACACATGTGTGGGGCATGAAGCCCAGATAAATAATTAAGCTTCTGTATAAGAAGCCGCCAGGTATAATGAGCGCGGTTAGCGTGTCAATAGTGTGCAAACAAGGCACAAGTTGGCCCTTGAAGGCCTTGAGAAAGAATAAATGAAAGAAAGAGAGAAAAAAAGACAGATAATGTATATGCAAAAAATGGACAGAGGAAGGAGACGAACATAGAGTCCGGCACTAGGCGTAGAATCTTTGGAGCTTGGCTGCGTTCCATGGGTTCGGCTCAAGTCGATTATTCGATACATCTCGCAGACGGTACGCTCCACCGGTCAGAACTTGATCAATAATGAACGGACCTTCCCATTTGGGCTCGACCTTGGTCTTTTTCTTCTCCGGCAGGCGTAGAACTAGCTCGCCAAAGTTATAAGTTTTGGCCCGTACTTCTCTGCTTTGGTATCTGCGAGCCTGTTGCTGATAGAATGCGGAACGGGCTTTTGCCACGCCGCGCTCCTCCTCCAGGGTGTCCAGACCGTCCTGCCGATCGAGCTCAGCTTCTATTTCTTCGTACATGCACACTCGAGGTGAGTCATGAATTATGTCGCAGGGCGAAACCGCCTCTGCGCCGTACACCATAAAGAAGGGTGTGTGTCCAGTAGTACGATTCGGCATGGTTCGCAGCCCCCAGAGTATGGAGTCGAGCTCCTCTACCCAGTGCGTGTTAGACTCCTTTAAGGACCGCACTAATCTGGGTTTGATGCCGCTCATGATAAGACCATTTTCTCGCTCAACTTGGCCGTTAGTTTGTGGGTGATAGACAGAGGCATATTCGAGCTTAATGCCCATGTTGCTGCACCATAGTTTTACCTCGTCGGCCGTGAAGTTCGTGCCATTGTCAGTGATGGTGCTGTGGGGGACGCCATAACGGTGTACAACCCCGGATATGAAGTCTATCACCAGTCCGGATTCGGCCGTTTTAACAGGTTTGGCTTCTATCCATTTGGTGAATTTATCCACCATGACCGGTAAGTATTTTTTTCTTATGGGTTCCCCCTTTAAGGGGTCCAACCATGTCAAGCCCCCAGACCGCGAAGGGCCAGGTAATGGGGATTGTTTGGAGGGCGGTGTGTGGCATGTGGCTTTGGTTTGCGAAAAGCTGGCAACCGACGCAGCGTTGGACCAAGTCCTGTGCATCTACCCGGGCCGTCGGCCAATAAAAACCTGTACGGAAGGCCTTGCTTACAAGGGCCTGGGCTGCGGCATGGTGGCTGCCGAGTCCGGCGTGAATTTCTGCCAAAAGCTTCCGCCCTTCCTCTTCAGAGATGCACCATTGAAGGGCTCCGGTAGTGCTTTTTTTATACATCTCTCCCTCGTGGACCCTGTAGGCCTTAGATCGCCGCACTATGCAGTGTGCCTCATTTTGGTCCTGGGGAAGTTCCTGCCTAGTTAGGTAGGCCAGGAATGGTTCTGTCCACGGGGCGATGATGGCCATTATTACATGGGTTGAAGGTGTTATTACGGTGGCAGAGCCTCCGATTATGTCAGAGTGTTCGGTATCGGGCATTTTGGCCGGGTCCGGACTATTGTTACCGGTGTCCCCTTCACATACCATGGATGGCTTAAACAACCTCTCCAAAAATATGTTGGGGGGACCGCATCGCGTTTTGCACCGATGCGGGAGAGGATATCCGCCGCCTGATTGTTTTCCCGAGCCACATGGTGAAATTCGAGCCCCTTGAACCGAGCTGATATCTTTAGGATGGCGTTGTGATAGGCCGCCATCTTCGGATCCTTGGCATCGAAGTCTCCATTTATTTGGGATATTGCGAGGTTCGAATCCCCACGCACCTCCAGGCGTTGAATGCCCATGGAAACTGCCATCCAAAGACCATGTAACAGGGCTTCATATTCGGCTGCGTTGTTGGAGTCTGTATACAGTATATGTAGTACGTATTGAATTATAGTAGCCCCAGACCAGCCAGCATTTTGGAGCCGTCGAAGTGCATGATCCAATTGGAGTATGTGTCGTACTCTTTAGGGAGTTCAGCTTCCGTCCATTCGGCGACAAAGTCGGCCAATACTTGCGATTTAATGGCTCGCCGGGGTTTGTATGTTATGTCGAACGGGAGGAGCTCAATGGCCCATTTGGCAATCCGGCCCGTGGCATCGCGGTTGTTTATAATATCATTAAGTGGCACTTCCGAGGCTACTGTAATTGAACACTCTTGAAAGTAGTGTCACAGCTTCCGGGATGCCATGAATACCGCATAGGCTATCTTTTGATAATGTGGGTACCGTGATTTGCATGGAGTGAGGACAGTGGATACATAATATACCGGCTTTTGAAGGGGGAATTTATGTCTGTCCGTTTCTCGTTCGACGACGAGCACTGCGCTTACAACCTGATGAGTTGCCGCAATGTACAACAGCATTGGTTCGCCGATGTTTTGCGCGGTCAGGATTGGGTTGGTTGCTAGTATGGCTTTTATTTCTTCCAATCCGGCTGTGACAGCGTCCGTCCACTCGAAGTGTTCTGTGTGCCGAAGGAGGCGATAAAGGGGTAATGTCTTTTCTCCTAAGCGGGAGATAAAGCGGCTTAGAGCCTCCACACATCCGGTTAATTTCTGGATTTGTTTGAGGTCCGCTGGGATAGCCAACTGTGACAGAGCTCGGATTTTGGCTGGATTTGCTTCAATTCCTCTACTGGAGACAATGAAACCCAGGAGCTTTCCGGCTGGTACACCAAAAACGCATTTTTCAGGATTGAGCTTGATGTCATATGTTCGGAGGTTGTCGACTGTGAGCCTCAAGTCGTCTATTAGAGAGTCGACGTGTTTGGTTTTGACGACCACATCATCTATGTATGCCTCTACTGTTTTGTCGATCTGTTTCTCCAAACATGTCTGAATCATGCACTGATATGTTGCGCCGGCATTTTTGAGCCCAAAAGGCATTGTGTTGAAACAGAAGGGGCCGTATGGTGTGATAAATGTTTTTGCGGCTTGGTCGGACTCTTCCATCTTGATTTGGTGGTAGCCGGAGTATGCGTCGAGGAAACACAATGAATTGTGCCCTGCGGTAGCATCGATAATTTGATCGATGCGGGGGAGGGGGGAGGGATCCTTTGGGCAAGCCTTGTTGAGGTCCTTGAAATCGACACATAGGCGCCAGGATTTGTCCTTCTTTGGTACCGTCACCAGGTTTGCTAGCCAGTCCGGGTGTTTTATTTCTCTAATGAATCCGGCCTCCAATAACTTGGCTAGTTCCTCTCCCATAGCTTGTATCTTAGGTTTAGAGAAACGCCGAAGAGTCTGCTTGACCGGCTTGAATCCCTTTAGAATATTAAGTTGTGCTCGGCCAACCTGCGTGGGATTCCTGGCATGTCTGAGGGGTGCTAGGCGAATATGTCCCAATTCACGTGTAGGAACTCTCATAGTGCGGCATCCACGGCGAGGTTTAACAGTGCCCGATGGAGGCTGTTTTTGTAGGGTCCGTTGGGTGGACTTGGAATTTGACTATTTCATCCGCTGGTTTAAAAGAGGTGGACTTGGATCTCTTGTCAAGTATCACGTCGTCCCTGTCCACTGTGGAGCGTAGCGCAGTTAATTGCTCGGCCGAAAGGGCTTTGGATAATGCCTCAAGGGCCAATGCGGCTGTTTTGTTTTCGGCATGGAGTGTTGTGTCTGGATCACTAGCGAGAGTGATGATTCCATTGGGCCCGGGCAGTTTGAGCTTCATGTACCCGTAATGGGGTATGGCTTGGAAGATCGTGAACGCCTCCCGCCCTAAAAGGGCGTGGTATCCGCTACTGAACGAGGCCACTTGGAATGTAATTTCTCCGGACCTATAGTTCTTCGGCATGCCGAATACCACATCTAGTGTGATTTTTCCAGCACAGCGTGCTTCCTGACTGGAGATGATTCCTCTGAAGGTTGTGCTGCTTTGCTCAATGCGGTTCCAGTCTATTTCCATTTTTTGAAGAGTTTCCTCATAGATGAGTTTTAATCCACTGTCGCCGTCCATGAGTACTTTGGTGACTCGAAAGCCGTCCACAATTGGACTGAGGACCAGTGCGGCCGGTGCTCAGGCAGTTCGGAATTTAGGTTCGTCACTGGTGTTGAAGGTAATAGTCGTGTCACTCCATGGAGTTATTGCTGCCACGTGGCAGATTTAGGCAAGGCTGCGGAGTGTTCGCTTGCGCCTATTATTTGATGCCAAGGTTTCAAAGACTGTTAATACTGTATTGTTATCCCCGGGATGGTGCTCTGTGGCGTCTGGGATGAGAAGATCCTCACCACTTTTGGCCACCGGCCGGAGTACCCAACACGCTCTAAGGCTGTGTGTTGGTATGGTATCCGTTGTACTATGAATTTTGCAGGGTCCGTTGAGCCATCCCTCCAATACGGTTCCACGCCCTGTAGAGGGTTTTTGCTTCTTTGTAATTAACTCGGGTGTCTTATGATAGTGCACCCTTTTACTTCGGACTGGGTGTATATTTGGAGCCGGATTATCCCAAAATTTCATTTTGGTTTTCCAGGCGCTTTCCATCGCACTGTACTTTCGTACTATGGACGCCAAGTCAGCGAAGCATGATATGTCACGGCGACTTATGGCGTTAAGGATTCCCATGTCCGTGCAATTATTGCGGAAAAATGAGACTGCGTCTTCCTCGTGACAGTCCTTAACCTTATTCGTCACAAGGAGGAATCTGGGCCAATAATGATGTACAGTTTCCTGGGGCGCTTGCCTGATGTGGGAAAGATCATTTATGTTTGGGTGGGTGGGTGGATTTGAGTCCGAACCCTTACCCGATCTGAGACCCAGGGGCCGAGGAGTTTCCAATCTTGGAAGTTCGGGTTCTGGAATGTTGCCCGATAAGTCTGGCCCGCCGCCTGACTCTAGGTTCAGGGCTTGGGTGATGTCCTCCGGTAAATGGGTATCTGGCTCGGAGAGCTCAGGAATCCGGACATAGTTAGTCCTCAAGATAGAGGAAGAATCGCCGCATTGTTCCTCTACCACCACAATATGATGAGTGACTGGTGGAGAGTTAATCTCCCTTTGATCGGGTTTAAGCCCAATCCGATCATAGTCCGTAGCGACTCCCCAGGCGGCGATGCGATTCAAGAGCTCGTTTAGGGATGAGAGCTCCATTGGATCCATCTGCTCGGCAAATTCCGAGCCGACGTGGAGACTGTTTTCGATGACCCGAGAAGTCATCTTTGGTGCAGCAGCCGAACGGGCGGTCATGATGAAACTGCCTAGCCGGAGAGTTTGGCCGACAGCCAGGGCTCCCCCGGCAGTAATGTTGTTTTTAACAACGAGACGAGGCATCCTTCCTTGCGGTGACGGCACAGTGGAACTCTCAATGAAAGCACCAATGTTGGTGTCAAAATCGGCGGATCTTGGGTAGGGGGTCCCGAATTGTGCATCTAGGCGGATGGTAACAGGAGGCGGGGGACACGATGTTTACCCAGGTTCAGGCCCTCTTGATGGAGGTAATACCCTATGTCCTGCTTGGTTGTTCTTGATAATATGAGTAGTACAAGAGTTGATCTACCACGAGATCGAAGAGGCTGAACCCTAGAAGCTAGCCTATGGTATGATTGTTGTTGGTCCTATGGACTAAACCCTCCGGTTTATATAGACACCAGAGGGGGCTAGGGTTACACAGAGTCGGTTACAAGGAAGGAGATCTACATATCCGTAATGCCAATCTTGCCTTCCATGCCAAGGAGAGTCCCATCCGGACACGGGACGAAGTCTTCAATCTTGTATCTTCATAGTCCAACAGTCCGGCCAAAGGATATAATCCGGCTGTCCGGATACCCCCTAATCCAGGACTCCCTCACCCTCGTTTTCCCCTTAATGGAAACAATACAAATACGTGTCATGTCCCCTTTTGTCATTGGGATTGAGCACTGCAAAATTGAACCCATTACAAAGCACCTCTCCCATTGCAAGATAAATCAATCTAGCTGGCCAAACCAAACAGATAGATCGGAGAGAAATACAAAGATATAATAATCATGCATAAAAGAATTCAGAGAAGACTCAATTAATATTCGAATAATCTAATCATAAACCCACAATTCATCGGATCCCAACAAAACACACTGCAAAAGAAGATTACATCCAATAGATCTCCAAGAATATCGAGGAGAACATTGTATTGAAGATCAAAGAGAGAGAAGAAGCCATCTAGCTACTAGCTATGGACCCTTAGGTCTGTGGTAAACTACTCACACATCATCAGAAGGGCATGAAGGTTGATGTAGAAGCCCTTCGTGATCGATTGCTCCTCCGGCAGTGTGCCGAAAAAGGCCTCCAGTTGGGATCATGGAAGAACAGAAATTTGCGGTGACGGAAAAAGTATTTTTGGGTGGCTCTTTGATGTATTAGGAATATTTGGGAATTTATAGAGCTGGAATTAGGTCAAGAGGTGCCACAAGGGGTCCACAAGCCTGGAGGGCGCGCCTCTTGAGCTTGTCGCTTCCTCGTGGCTCTTCAAGTCTTCTCCCGAGCTTTCTAGGGTCCCTTCTGGTCCAGAAAAAATTAATCCAAAGTTTTTCTCCGTTTGGACTCTGTTTGATATTGATTTTCCGAAAAGCCAAAAACAAGCAAAAATAACAACTAGCACTGGACACTAGATTAATAGGTTAGTCTCAAAAAGTGATACTATAATAGTATGGAAAAAACAAAAATTATAGATACGTTGGAGACTTATCAAGTACCTGCATGGGTACGAAAAAGGTTAGATTTCTATCGAACACGATTTTCTGGAAATGCGATGAAATAAAGAGAAAGTACATGCTTACTAAATGGGGTATCATTTCTAGACCGAAGGACCAGGGTGGGCTCGGTATTGAGAATTTTGAGGTATAAAATAGATGCCTACTCAATAAATGGTTGTACAGGCTTTCTATTGAGACTGGAGGTATGTGGGTACAAATTTTGCGTAATAAGTACCCACAGCCTAAAATCTTGGCCCAGGTTACTGTTAAACCCAATGATTCACCTTTATGGAAGGGGTTGATGAGAGTGAGAACGGCCTTCGTCCATAGGACAAAATTCATCATTGGAAATGATAATACTACTATTTTTCAGGAGGATACTTGGCTAGGGGAAGCACCTTTAGCAACACAATATGTGTCCCTGTATAATATTGTACAACAAAAGGAGGCTTATGTTGTTACAGTATTACAGTCTACACCCCTAGACATGTGAACAAACCCCTGTCAAAGTCTTCATGTGGAGGCTTATGTTGTTACAGCATTCCGAGATCTATACATATTTGGAAAATTAAAGTGCCTTTAAGAGTCAAAGTCTTCATGTGGTTTGTTCACAAGGAGGTGATCCTGACTAAGGATAATTTGGCAAAGCGAAGTTGGGAGGGCAATCAACGATGTTGCCTTTGTGGTCAAGATGAATTGATTAAACACCTCTTTCTCGAGTGTCCGCTGGCTAGACTATTATGGCATTCACTTCATATAGCCTTTAATATTACCCCTCCAAATAGTATTCACAAGTTATTTGGGACGTGGCTAAATGGAGTTGATCCAACTATTGTGACACATATTCGGTTAGGAGTATGTGCATTACTTTGGGCTATATAGACTGCATAAATGATATGGTTTTTAACAGACAGATTCGAATTAATGTTTTGCAGGTTATCTACAAGATCGAATTAATGACTAAACACTCGTGCGGAGGTTGATGGACGTGCGGAGATGACTTTGGGATATTAAGGTTACTGGCTCTACCCGATGAGAGATGGAGCCCAGGATATCTACAACAGGTTTGAATGGGGGTCCAATAATAGACTAGGTGTTTAGTCATCTCGTTCTATTTTTGCTCGTTGTGGCATTTTACACTTATTTGCACTTTTCTTCAGCTCCGACGGAAGCCTGTACTAGACCACACACATTTTCGGAATTTTTTTCTTAATAATATGGCTGCATGCATTACTCTTGATGCAGAAGTCGGGAGTAATTCTTCTTTTCCAAAAAAAATAAAAACATTACCATGAACCATTATTTATTTATTTATTTAACATCACCAACAAACATTACCGGCAACCATTATTATCCTAACACAAAACAGGAAGACCACAGCAGGGTACTGCATTAGACAAAAAAACAGGCAGAGAACATTACCACTTCTCATCAGGTCTGAAAAACGAGATGGAGAACACAATCCATAGGCGCACGAGAGTAAAAAAAGTGAAACAAATGGCAAAAGATTTGCCATATTTTCATAGCAAAAGTGCGGTGTTTGGTTAAGTCACAAACGCGGCTGCCTATAAGGATGAACCACCATACATTGTCCAACCAACAAGTGTTAAAGACTGCTTGCTGCTTGGTTTCTTTCTTGTTGGACATCGAGAACTTAGCACTAGTAGATTCATAATCTGCGCGTGGCTGTTTACCAAAGGACCTGGATAACAGGGGGCAGATCTAATGGGGTGCCGTGGGCGCCATGACACCTCCTTCAAAGTTGTAAAATAAATTTTACTATGTACCTAACACTACATGTTGAGTATAATGTTTATTAGGAAAGACGAGATAGATTATGACTTGTTCTAGCTTGTCTTATACTTCAAGTAGATGATTATACTCTTATATATATGCCCACGGGGCTCAAGCAATACAACAAACTATTTCCATCAAATCCCTCTCTCTCTCTTCTAACATGGTATCAGTTTTCAGGTTCCAAACCCTAGGCGCCTCCGCTTCCGCACCCGCGCGCCGCTTCTGGGGCGATTGGCCTCCATGACCACCGTCAGGGGCCGCGTCGCCCGTATCTAGGGTTCGCCCACCGGCCGTGTTGACCAGCTGCCCTACAGAGTCTTTTTCCCAAGCCCTCACTCCGATTTTTTCGCTCTCTCGCCAGTTGTTTTGATTGGCGTTTTCTTTTTGGGTTTCCGATCTCTGCTTGATCGGTTTGCGTCGCCCGCCACCGTCGTCGACACCCCGCGCCTCTACTCCGATACCGGCGCGACCGGCCGGCTACTTCACTGTAACGCCCTCGATGCGGCTATATCTCCCACGTGTCGAAGCACGACTTAGAGGCATAACTGCATTGAAAGCAATATCGCAAGTGAGGTAATCTTCACACAACCATGTAATACATAAGGGAAAGAGATACATAGTTGGCTTACAATCGCCACTTCACACAATTACATGAAACAAAGCATTACATCATCCAGATACAATCAAGGTCCGACTACGGAACCAAAATAAAAGAAGACTACCCCAAAAGCTACACAGATCCCCGATCGACCCCAACTGGGCTCCACTACTGATCAACTAGAACGAAACAATACAAAGGACAAGATCTTCATCGAGCTCCTCCTTGAGCTTCGTTGCGTCACCTGCTCGGCAACATCGGCACCTGCAAAATGGTTTTGGAAGTATCTGCGGGTCACAGGGACTCAGCAATCTCACATCCTCGCGATCAAGACTATTTAAGATTATGGGTAAGGTAAAAGGTATGAGGTGGAGCTGCAGCAAGCGACTAGCATATATGGTGGCTAACATACGCAAATGAGAGGAGAAGAGAAGGCAAAGCACGGTCGATAAAAGTATGATCAAGAAGTGATCCTAGAACAACCTACGTCAAGCATAACTCCAACACCGTGTTCACTTCCCGGACTCCGCCGGAAAGAGATCATCACGGTTACACACGCGGTTGATGTATTTTAATTAAGGTCAACTTCAGGTTTTCTACAACCGGACGTTAACAAATTCCATCTGCCCATAACTGCGGGCACGGCTTTTGAAAGTTCAAATCCCTGCAGGGGTGTCCCAACTTAGCCCATCACAAGCTCTCACGGTCAACGAAGGATATTCCTTCTAGCAGGAAGACCCGATCAGGCTCGGAATCCCGATTACAAGACATTTCGACAATGGTAAAACAAGTCCAGCAAGACCGCCCGATGCGCCAACATCCTGATAGGAGCTGCACATATCTCGTTCTCAGGGCAACACCGGATGAACACTACATACAGCTAAAACCGGCCCTCAAGTTTCCCCGAGGTGGCGCCGCAAGTGGCTCTAGTTTGGACCAACACTTAGACAAGCACTGGCCCGGGGGGTTAAAATAAAGATGACCCTCGGGATGTGCGACTCCCAAGGGAAAAGGGCTAGGTGGCGAATGGTAAAACCAAGGTTGGGCCTTGCTGGAGGAGTTTTATTCAAAGCGGACTGTCAAGGGGTTCCCATTATAACCCAACCGCGTAAGGAACGCACAATCCGGGAATATAACACCGATATGACGGAAACTAGGGCGGCAAGAGTGGAACAAAACACCAGGCATAAGGCCGAGCCTTCCACCCTTTACCAAGTATATAGATGCATTAATTAAATAAGAGATAATGTGATATCCCAACAAAATAACCATGTTCCAACATGGAACAAACTCCAATCTTCACCTGCAACTAACAACGCTATAAGATGGGCTTAGCAAAGCGGTAACATAGCCAAACAACGGTTTGCTAGGACAAGGTGGGTTAGAGGCTTGGCTCGACAATATAGGAGGCATGATAAGCAAGTGGTAGGTATCGTAGCATAGGCATAGCAAAAGAGCGAGCAACTAGCAAGCAAAGATAGAAGTGATTTCGAGGGTATGGTCATCTTGCCTGAAATCCCACAAGGAAGAACAAGTCCATGAAGAAGATAAACGGACGTAGTCGAACGGATCCTCACACACACGACGTTATCGGAACCAACCCGAAGAAGCAACACCGGAAAGAAGCAAACAACATAGTAAACAACCAACACATCAACATGGCATGATGCACAATCGAGTATGATGCATGTCTGGTTTAATGAAGCATGGCATGGCAAAGTGCACAAACAATCCTACAAATTAAGTGGAGCTCATCATGCAACGGAGTTGCATATTGAAGAAAACACCACATGACTTATTTAGTTCTCTCTCGTTTATGTACCCAACAAGATTAAATGTTGTTAGCATGGAAAGAGATGAAGCATAAAGAAACTATCTATCTAGGCAAGTTTAAATGAGGCCGGAAATAACAAACAACAATTCCAGAAAAACCTCATGTGCATATTTTACGGTTTGGTACTGTTCTGCCCTAAACAATATATTAGAGTTGTTAAACATGCAAAGTAAAGCCACCATGTTAAGCTAGGCATTTTTCTACCCCATTTACATATAAAGTTTATTAAATTCTGAGTTACGGTTATTTAATTATGAAATAAATCATTTTAGCAAGTTATTAAGCAAATTTAAACAAACAGCATTTTAAACATTTTAAACATAGATGAAAGTTGCATATTATTAAACTAGACAAAATTCTAAGAAACTTTCATATATAATTTATTTAGATCCGATGCACGGTTGTGAAGTTATTAAATGCATGAAGTTCAAGGGTGTTTCTGCAAAACTGCAAAACCCTGGAAAATAGCTAAAACGCAGAACTAAAAAAACGTGACACGGGCTGCAACAGTTGGCCCAACCGCATAGAGGTCTGAAGGGGGGGTCTCACTATCGGCTTCGGCCCAGTCAGCGCAGTGGGCCGGCTTGCGCTGGCGGAACTGGACCGCGAGGACGCGGTCAACGGTGACGGGAGAGCTCCTCCCATTCGAAGAAGAGGCGGGAACAGGCACGGCTGCGGTGGCCGAGAACGGGTCCGGGGCGGCGGAGCATGGGAAGATTGGCCGGATCCCGACGTGAACACTGAGAGGGGGCGGATCCGCCGGCCGACGCCTTGATCTGAAGCAGAGGAAGCCATGGCCTTGGTTCTCTAGTGATGCAACGGCGACGGGGAGGCAGCAGCGGAGGGCAGCGGGGTCCTGACGAGGACAGAGTTTTCCGGCGAGGCACCAGATCCAGGAGCGATGGAGATGGCGGGGCGTCTCCATGCGGCGTCGGGGCTTGGTCGGCACGAGCGTCGAGGAAGGAGCTCCGGCCATGCTCCATGGCGCTGCGGCTCCTGTGCGAAGAACCAGAGAGAGAGGGAATCGGGTGAGAGAGAGAGAGGGCAATGAGGGAGAGAAGGGAAGGAGAAGGCCGGAAGGAAGGCAGGGGCGCGCAGGGTCCTGCTGCAGGTGGTCGCTGGCTACGAGGGGGTTGGTCTGGTTAGAAATTCGAGGAGGATTTTTGGATTTGGGGAGGATCCCGTGGTGGGAGATGCTGGCGGCGGTGGGATGGGACAAGGGTCCTAATTTTTAGGGTTTGTCCAAATAGACTAGGAGTGGAGTATATATATACCTCACAGACTAGGTTAGGGGCTACCTCGTCCCTACGATCGCAATTGGACGATCGCGGATAAAATAGCTAGGGAGTCCAAAAAGGAAAGCGGTGACGTTTTGTAGATATTTGGGGATGATCCGGACACAACGGTGACGACTGCTCGGGTCGAGTCCGGGACAACTTCCGGACGCGCGCGAGGGGTTCGGTGCACTGTGCAGAGAGGGTTTCGGGGCCTGGCGGTTGACAGCGGACTGTGCAGAAAGCTTTGGGTTGAGAGAAGAGAAGAGAGATGCAGGCCGGCAACTGTTTCCGGAGACCGAAGACGTCCGACGTTAGACCGGCTATACTGCCGCTATAGTAATCCGTTGGGGCGTTAAACGAACTCCGAATGCGATGAAACTCGACAGGCGGTCTATCTACACTAAAATAAGACCACATGCCAACTCTCATCCCATTCCGAGAACATTTCCCGGCCACTTATAAAATAATATTTCAGACATGCCGCGGGCGGTGCAAGTGTGTCTGGGCTCAGAACGGAAAACGGGGAGAACTGGGATACCCCGGACGAATGCAAGTTTTGAAAACATGATGATGCAATGCACATGATGACATGATAAGATGCAACATGCAAGCAAACGACAAGACAACAACATTGAATAACTAGAAGACACCTGGCGCATCAGTCTCGGGGCATCACAACACTCCACCACTATGAGAGGATCTCGACCCGAGATCCTAGGGATGGCACCAGAGGGACAAGGAAGAGGAAGAGAAGAGGTAAACCAAATTGCTTCTTTGACAATTGAGTGAAACCAAAGAACCTTGCGAGGTTGAACAAATTCGAGAAAAGAATACAACGAAGGTGAACAAAGTTGAAACCTCCGTTAGGGAAGAGGAACAAGGAACCTTACTAGACCCTTGTAGTTTGAAAGACATAAGAAAAGTGTTACGATGGACAATAGGTACATGCAAGCACTCCGATTGAAACGAGATGTATAGGAACGATAAGGATCAATTACGACAACACTCCGGTTGGACATGGAAGGTAAAGAATATAAACTTTGCGAAACGAAAGCACTTGGATGAGACTCCGGTTAGAAGAGGAAAGATAAAAATGACACTCCGGTTAAAACAAGATAGAGAAGGAAAAAGAATGATATAATTTGGGCAGCATTCCGACTGAAAATGGAAGGAATTAACAAGAACTTGACAAGATGAGAGGATACTTGATGAAATCAACAACACACTACCTCCGTAACTATTGAAAGATGGCACAATGGGTAAGAACGATTTCAGACGGCACTCCGGTTGAGAATGGAGGTAAAACTTGATAAGATGATAGAGCTCGAATGAAAACACGACACTCCAGTTGAATGGATAAGCAAAAGGAAAGAACATGATCTTCACAATACGAGATGATGAGTGAAGAGAGCATCATTCAATGCCTCCGGAAGAAATGAAAGAATGCAATGAAAAGAACGGGTAAGAAAACAACATGTTCTACCTCAAATGAATTTGAGAGAGCATCCTTAAGAAGAAGGATTGAACGGAGTTGTTGGAAAAACCAACAACGAAAGAGTAAGCTTGTTGTGTGCTTAAGGAAAACATCTCGAGAACTTGAGGTGAAAACCTGCCACAAACGAAAACAATTGCTTGCTTGGGAGCGACGGAGAGATGAAAACATCTTTCATCGCGAGACTAGGAGGAAACTTGGATCATCGATAAACACCATAAATAGCAACATTCCTTAGGGAAGGTTTTAGGTGAAATATAACCCAATATAACTCGAATGAAGAGATTGATGGATTTAAACTACCTCATTCTTGATAACTTGTGAATCATGAAACATGAACTCAAATTATCAAGAATGACATAATACCACCTCCACTGATACGGAAGAAAGAATTGCACTCCGGATAGCAAGATGAAGAATGTTTGAACTCCTCTGAAAAGAATGTTGATGAACACTTCGAGAAGGAATTAAATCCTTGATGAACCATCATGTAGAACCTTCATGAAGAACTCCGTTAAACAAAAGAATGATCAAACGGAAGGAAAGAGAAGTTGAAAACACCAGGTGAATCCTTGCAATGATTTAGATGGAGCTATGCGACAAGATAATTGAGAGAGCTTGGAACTCCGGGAATAGAAAAGATAAAGCATCTCGAACCGAGTATGTGACATGATGAACCTCCGGAATAAGGAATTGAATTTACTTGATGAAGCAAGAATAAGAATTACATTATGCTTATCCTTCACCAATTAAATTGATGACAATCAACGGATTTGACATATTACTAATTCTCGCAGAAAGGATTAAAGAGACATATAGCACAAACTTGGGAAGGTCTTCAAGGAACCACCGGTAGGGTTGAAACAACGAATAAATTGATATGATAACAAAGGAAGAGAAGTGTTGAACGAACCACCGTAAGAATTAAAATGACCGAGTAAAAGATAAGGACAACACCGGGAAGAATTAGCAAATGAACGAAGAAGCTTGAGGGAATTTAGATACATGAGAACGAAGCGATCACGAGCTGATTAGAGAATATTTGAATGATGCACCGGTAAGATTTAGAGAAAGAGAGCTGAAAGCTGAGAATGAATAAATCTTCTGAAATGATGGGCTTCGGAGAATCAAACAGAAAAGACTCTTGAATTTCTCCGGAAGGATGAAAAGAATTTCCACAATCAAAACCAATTATGAGAGGATGGCCTCAAACTAGAATCACGAATCTCTGAGAGAACGGATAAGATATGGAGGAAAAACTCTTCTTCGGTCTTCAAAATCCGAGAATGACGATGAGAAACACCACCAAGAATTGTTGAGGCACTCCGGAATGAAGAATGGAAAAGGTTGAGCCAACGATGAAAAGAATTTGAAAGATCTTGGAGAAAAACATATGACAGATGATAAATCATTCTTACGTCAAACTTCAAAAAGAATTTGATTATAACTCCGGAAAAATAAGAAGAGTCAGGTAAGATCCTGGAAAAAAACATGTGGGTTAGGGCCCACTCAAGAGAAACACCGTCGAAATGATTTAAAAGAGAGAATGCATCGGTTGAATTAAAATGGCTTGAATGAGAGAACATCCTCGAAAGATCTTGAACTACTGCAGAGTGGAAACACGAATCTTCTGAGATATCTTCAGCACTCCGGAACGATTGAATAGCGAGAGGTGAATGATTATGAGGTGCACCGGCATGGAAAAACATTTGAAACGAGGAAAAGATATGGTCAACAAGGCTTGACTTGAATCCACCGGAGAAGAAAGAGAACAAACAGTGATGAACTTGAAGAGCATCTTCATGAGAATCACCGGATAAGAACATTGACTGAAAGAATGGATTGGGTTCCCATCAATAAAATGGATAGTTGAATAAGGAATCTGAGTCCTTGAAGAAAAAGGGTGGGAGGGTGGGAAAACAAAGACAACTTGGAACGGATGAAGCAAACACCGTTGAGAAGAACTGTAATTGGATCTTGTGGATGTTGACAAGATTGGATCCACTTGAAGAGAGACACACCGGTAGAACAAGATTGGCATAACAATCTCGATTATCGAGAAGGATTAGTATTCACATCGGAGTATGAGAACACCGTGTGGGGAAGGTATGGAATCAACACTTGACATTGAAGCAACTTGAATACCACAACTCCAAACAAAAACAAAGGATTGACTTGCAGAATAAGCCGGAACAAATATATGATAGAGATTTTGTCCGAAGTTTTCGTGGTGGGGCCTACACGGGCTCGATCGTACAGCACCATCATGTACAAGGCAGTGCACATGACATACGAAGCGTCCCCGAGTCGGCATAGCCAAGGACTCTTTAAGACACAACGAGACCACTATAAAACCAACCGTGGATAGGCGGACCACTAGACGTCGAACCCCAATTTCATATCATACATCTGTCGGAAAGATATCCTAGGAGCTACTTGAATTCCCACTTATAAACTCCCGAAATTTTCCGGTTATGCAATCAGGTGTTGGGGATACAGGGGAAGCATAATATCTCACCCAAATCTAGCAAATCCTACATCCAGCTGTATCCATTCTTCAACACATAACCGAGAAACCTTCGGAAATCATCTACCTCAACCTTCAAAAAGCATCCGTTATACGAGTTATGGCAATACTCCCAAACTCCCGCCCCAGTACTGGGTGGCGTCGAGGTTATCTCACCAACAACTGCATAAAAGAGATTTTGGATGTCGGCGAAACTAAACTCAGGTATTCCAGAACTGCAACGATAAAATTGTGACGACAACACCTCGGAGCTCAACTCCCCGGAACACTGCCACAACCCCTAAATGTCAGGAGGCACCAAGAACAATGTTCTCGTCACAAAACCATCGGAACGATTCCAAGATACCCGCGTGATCCTAAAAAAAATTAGTGAACTTTGAGAAGAGAAGAGTCAAAACTCTACGTCAGGATGCCTTACCAGAGCGATGAAGGGACTGGGGAGTAAAAAGAAGTCCTAACTCTCCGATATATGTAATTCCTAAATGACTCAAAACATTTTTCTAGACTCAACAACGTCATCTATTCGATCAAGCAGGGGGCTCCTAAGGTCGGGGAAGGCTTTGATACCAACTTGTAACACCCTCGATGAGGCTATATCTCCCACGTGTCGAAGCATGACTTAGAGGCATAACCGCATTGAAAGCAATGTCGCAAGTGAGGTAATCTTCACACAACCCATGTAATACATAAGGGAAAGAGATACATAGTTGGCTTACAATCGCCACTTCACACAATTACATGAAACAAAGTATTACATCATCCAGATACAATCAAGGTCCGACTATGGAACCAAATAAAAGAAGACTACCCCAAAAGCTACACAGATCCCTGATCGACCCCAACTGGGCTCCACCACTGATCAACTAGAACGAAGCAACACAAAGGACAAGATCTTCATCGAGCTCCTCCTTGAGATTGGTTGCGTCACCTGCTCAGCAACATCGGCACCTGCAAACTGGTTTTGGAAGTATCTGTGAGTCACGAGGACTCAGCAATCTCACATCCTCGCAATCAATACTATTTAAGCTTATGGGTAAGGTAAAAGGTATGAGGTGGAGCTGCAGCAAGCGACTAGCATATATGGTGGCTAACATACGCAAATGAGAGCGAGAAGAGAAGGCAAAGCACGGTCGATAAAAGTATGATCAAAAAGTGATCCTAGAACAACCTACGTCAAGCATAACTCCAACACTGTGTTCACTTCTCGGACTCCGCCTAAAAGAGACCATCACGGTTACACACGCGGTTGATGTATTTTAATTAAGGTCAACTTCAGGTTTTCTACAACTGGACATTAACAAATTCCTATCTGCCCATAACCGCGGGCACGGCTTTTGAAAGTTCAAATCCCTGCAGGGGTGTCCCAACTTATCCCATCACAAGCTCTCACGGTCAACAAAGGATATTCCTTCTAGCAGGAAGACCCGATCAGGCTCGGAATCCCGATTACAAGACATTTCAACAATGGTAAAACAAGTCCAGCAAGACCACCCGATGCGCCGACATCCTGATAGGAGCTACACATATCTCGTTCTCAGGGCAACACCGGATGAACACTACGTACAGCTAAAACCAGCCCTCAAGTTTCCCTGAGGTGGCGCCGCAAGTGGCTCTAGTTTGGACCAACACTTAGACAAGCACTGGCCCGGGGGGGTTAAAATAAAGATGACCCTCGGGATGCGCGACTCCCAAGGGAAAAGGCTAGGTGGCGAATGGTAAAACCAAGGTTGGGCCTTGCTGGAGGAGTTTTATTCAAAGCGAACTGTCAAGGGGTTCCCATTATAACCCAACCGCGTAAGGAACGCACAATCCGGCAACATAACACCGATATGACGGAAACTAGGGCGGCAAGAGTGGAACAAAACACCAGGCATAAGGCCGAGCCTTCCACCCTTTACCAAGTATACAGATGCATTAATTAAATAAGAGATAATGTGATATCCCAACAAAATAACCATGTTCCAACATGGAACAAACTCCAATCTTCACCTGCAACTAACAACGCTATAAGATGGGCTTAGCAAAGCGGTAACATAGCCAAACAACGGTTTGCTAGGACAAGGTGGGTTAGAGGCTTGGCTCGACAATATAGGAGGCATGATAAGCAAGTGGTAGGTATCGTAGCATAAGCATAGCAAAAGAGCGAGCAACTAGCAAGCAAAGATAGAAGTGATTTCGAGGGTATGGTCATCTTGTCTGAAATCCCGCAAGAAAGAACGAGTCCATGAAGAAGATAAACGGACGTAGTCGAACGGATCCTCACACACACGACGTTATCGGAACCAACCCGAAGAAGCAACACCGGAAAGAAGCAAACAACATAGTAAACAACCAACACATCAACATGGCATGATGCACAATCGAGTATGATGCATGTCCGGTTTAATGAAGCATGGCATGGCAAAGTGCACAAACAATCCTACAAATTAAGTGGAGCTCATCATGCAACGGAGTTGCATATTGAAGAAAACACCACATGACTTATTTAGTTCTCTCTCGTTTATGTACCCAACAAGATTAAATGTTGTTAGCATGGCAAGAGACGAAGCATAAAGAAACTATCTATCTAGGCAAGTTTAAATGAGGCCGGAAATAACAAACAACAATTCCAGAAAAACCTCATGTGCATATTTTACGGTTTGGTACTGTTCTGCCCTAAACAATATTTTAGAGTTGTTAAACATGCAAAGTAAAGCCATCATGTTAAGCTAGGCATTTTCTACCCCATTTACATATAAAGTTTATTAAATTCCAAGTTACGGTTATTTAGTTATAAAATAAATCATTTTAGCAAGTTATTAAGCAAATTTAAACAAAAAGCATTTTAAACATTTTAAACATAGATGAAAGTTGCATATTATTAAACTAGACAAAATTCTAAGCAACTTTCATATATAATTTATTTAGATTCGTTGCACGGTAGTGAAGTTATTAAATGCATGAAGTTCAAGGGTGTTTCTGCAAAACTGCAAAACCCTGGAAAAATAGCTAAAACGCAGAACTAAAAAAACGTGACACGGGCTGCAACTGTTGGCCCAACCGCACAGAGGTCAGAAGGGGGGGGGTCTCACCATCGGCTTCGGCCCAGTCAGTGCAGCGGGCCGGCTTGTGCTGGCGGAACTGGACCGCGAGGACGCAGCCCACGCGGACGCGGTCAACGGTGACGGGCGAGCTCCTCCCGTTCGAAGCAGAGGCGGGAACAGGCACGGCTGCGGCGGCGGGGAACGGGTCCGGGGCGGCGGAGCATGGGAAGATTGGCCGGATCCCGACGTGAACGCTGAGAGGGGGCGGATCTGCCGGCCGGCGCCTTGATCTGAAGCAGAGGAAGCCATGGCCTTGGTTCTCTAGTGATGCAGCGGCGACGGGGAGGCAGCAGCGGAGGAGGGCGACGGGGTCCTGACGAGGACGGAGTTTCCCGGCGAGGCACCAGATCCAGGAGCGATGGAGATGGCGGGGCGTCTCCATGCGGCGTCGGGGCTTGGTCGGCATGAGCGTCGAGGAAGGAGCTCCGGACATGCTCCATGGCGCTGCGGCTCCTGTGCGAAGAGCCAAAGAGAGAGGGAACCGGGTGAGAGAGAGAGGGCGACGAGGGAGAGAAGGGAAGGAGAAGGTCGAAAGGGAGGCAGGGGCGCGCAGGGTCCTGCTGCAGGTGGTCGCCGGCTACGAGGGGGTTGGTCCGGTTAGAAATTCGAGGAGGATTTTTGGATTTGGGGAGGATCCCGAGGTGGGAGATGCTGGCGGCGGTGGGATGGGACAAGGGTCCTAATTTTTAGGGTTTGTCCAAATAGACTAGGAGTGGAGTATATATATACCTCACAGACTAGGTTAGGGGCTACCTCGTCCCTACGATCGTAATCGGGCGATCGCGGATAAAATAGCTAGGGAGTCCAAAAAGGAAAACGGTGACGTTTTGTAGATGTTTGGGGATGATCCGGACACAACGATGACGACTGCTCGGGGCGGGTCCGGGACAACTTCCGGACGCGCGCGAGGGGTTCGGTGCACTGTGCAGAGAGGGTTTCAGGGCCTGGCGGTTGACAGCGGACTGTGCAGAAAGCTTTGGGTTGAGAGAAGAGAAGAGAGATGCAGCCAGGCAACTGTTTCCGGAGACCGAAAACGTCCGACGTTAGACCGGCTATACTGCCGCTATAGTAATCCGTTGGGGCGTCAAACGAACTCCGAATGTGATGAAACTTGACAGGCGGTCTATCTACACTAAAATAAGACCACATATCAACTCTCATCCCATTCCGAGAACATTTCCCGGCCACTTATAAAATAATATTTCGAACATGCCGCGGGCGCGTGCAAGTGTGTCTGGGCTTAGAACGGACAACGGGGAGAATTGGGATACCCTGGACGAATGCAAGTTTTGAAAACATGATGATGCAATGCACATGATGACATGATAAGATGCAACACGCAAGCAAATGACAAGAGCACAACAGCGAATAACTGAAAGACACCTGGCGCATCGGTCTCGGGGCCTCACATTCACCGACCCGGCGGCCTCGCGCGACAGGCGGCCCCTCAAAGCCGTCGTCCGCGCGCCGGCCCGCCCGTCGCCCTGCGTCGGCCGTCACCACCCTGCTCTGACCGGGACACCTGCATCACCTACACCCGGCGGCCTCACGTCATGCGGCGGCTAATTATAGCCCCCGCTCGCGCGTCGGCCCACCAATCGATCCACGCCACCCGTCTCCGCCGCGTCTGCATGGCGGCCCTGCGGTTTGCCTCGTCGGCTTTGTCCCCGGCTGCGTCAGGCCCGTGGGCTACCTTGAGCTCGGGCGCCGCTGCTCCATTGGTCGCTCGGGTCTCGCTGCCCTAGCATCGGCGCTGCTTTGGTGGACAGGGTGCCGGTGTTGATGTGCTTGTTCGCACGTTGTCCCACGCCGTCCATCGTCGCCAGCTTCATCTTTGACTCCGCCACCACCCCGTCTCCATCGAGCGGTGTCCCCGACCTCGCGCGCGATCGGATTGATCACCCATCCGCCGCCGCGATCCGCCTCATCCACGTCGTGCGACCGACCTGACCCGTCGGTTGCGCGCGCCTCCGCCGGCCCCATGAAGACTGTCCCGAGTTCAGCGCGCCCCTCTACCGATCGAGCACCGGGCTGCCGCTGCGTCGCCCCATCAGGCCGCAGCACCGCCGCCCTGTGGTTCTTCTCCCGGCTGCACTGACCCGCGTCACCGCTGCGTCGCCCCTTCGTGCCGTAGTGCCGCGTCCCGCGGTCCACCGCCGCCCCGGGGCCATCCGCTCCAGGCCGTCCCCGTGGCTGCATCGACCCTCGCACCGCCGCTGCGTCGCCCCGTCGGGCCGTAGCGAGTGTGACATGTGGTCCATGCCGTCGTGCCAAGGCCGTCCCCGCGGTTGCACCGACCCGCGCTCCGCCGCTGCACCGCCCCTTCGGGCTGGAGCGCCGTGGCTCGCGGTCCCTACGACCTCCCCGAGGTCTTCCACCGTCGCCCTGACCTGCCCACCGCCGTTGCGTCGCCCCTTCGGGTCGTAGCGCCGCGACTCGCGGTCCACCGCCGTCCGTGCATGTTGACTTCTCGTGGTATGCGCCGCGCCGCCTTCCTTGGCGCGGGAACACCATCGTCCGCGCCGGTCTTCGTCACGCTGTTGGGTTCTCCTCGCCTATTTCGAGCACCGCCATGGCGCTCCTAACTTAGCCGCTGCCGCTTTTCTTCGGCTGCCGCCGCTGCTACCCCCGTAGCCGACGCCGACGCCCGTCCACCTCCCTTCGTCTTCGTCCAGCACCAGCCTGTCGCCAGCGTCGCCGTCATCTACCCCGACCACTTCATCTACTCCGACCACCGTTGGTGACATCGGCCCCGTGCCGATGGACGCCGCAATCGTCGTCGAGTTCTTCTCTGTCGGCCTCTCCGGCTTCTTCGACATGGCGTACAGCTCGTGCAGGTCCCAGTCTCCGCGTGCCCGGTGCTGGCAACACCGCCGCGCGCCTTCGTCCACGACGTATCCCCAGGCCTGGCAAGCCTGGTGCGGCGCTCCCTCAACTTCGTCTTCGTCCGTCTACGCATGCCCAGTGTTGGCGACACCGGTGTGTGCTTTCGTCTATGATGTGTCCCCGGGCTTGGCAAACCTGCCACCACGCGTCGTCAACAACATCTCCTTTCCGGCGCACCACTACTTCGACACCACTGCGCCCATGCTAACTCGACGCCCCTTGCGCCTGCGGCTCCATGGCGACTTCCTCGACACCGGCCACCCGACTTGACATCGACCACGGCATTCTTCGCACGGCTACCTCGACCACGGCTCCACCACCCACGCTCTCGGCTATATCGACAAACGGCACAAAGGGCTACCGCCTGCTTGAGCAACCTCATCGGTTTCCACTCCAACCACGACTCCGCGATGCATCGACTGTTACCACTAGGGGGTAGGGGGGGGGTCCGTCGGCTTGCCTTCGGATTCTTCTCCAGTCTCACCGTCTGCGTCGCTACTGTTGTGACTGCGGGGATGTTGGGTATAATGTTTGTAGGAAAGACGAGATAGACTAGGATTTGTTCTGGCTTGTCTTGTACTCCAAGTAGATAATTGTACTCCTATATATATGCCCACGAGGCTCAAGCAATACAACGAACTATTTCCACCAAATCCCTCTCTCCCTTCTAACACTAAATATTCCTCCAGTTGTTGCTTTTTTCAGACCATTTGTTGAGATAATGATGGTGTTTAGGGTAAACTTTAAACTGTGGCACCCCCAAGCCTGCAATTCTAGGTCGGGCCACCCCTGGATAGTGCAGGCCAAATCCTTTTGGCTACTTACAATAGAGAAAGAACAGGTGAAGCACTGGGACTGAGTAGAGCCGCGATGTTATCTCCTCAGTTTCTTTGTTCGTTTATCTCCTCTCAAGGTTACGTCTAGTGATTATAATCTTGTTATTGAGACATTAGTCAGAGGAACACTTGCCCTCTACTGGTGTTATCGCCAGAGTTATCCGACAGCAAGGATCACCGAGTGTCAGCGGTTGCAAGCATGGACAGCAAAGCATAACTTGAGAGATTCAGTGGCCACAAGCACAATGAGACTGCCAGGTTTAACATCTGTACATACACAGTTTGGCACTGCACATTCATTCGTCTCCACGGCTAGAAACATGCCACTCCTGTCCTGATCTATCCACACTTCCATCTCTGAGGCTTGGCTGTTGCCTGTAGCTGTAGGTCACGGCATCCGACCGACACCAGCCACAGTTGAAAAATCCAATGAACATCACTTGTGGGATATTCTAGCATCGGAATAAATAGATGCCACTCCAGTGTGTCGGTCCAGATGTTCAGTTTATCGGAGTATACCAAGTTTTACTCATGATTCAGAAAATGCTAGCACTGTTTGTTTTCCTATGTAAAATCTCACAAAACTAAAAATGCACCAATAAAAATGGACGGCTAGTATCTACGTCGTCAGCTTAGAAACAGCATTGTACCACAGCATCAAATGCACGATGCTGCTTTATTATCAAAAGCATAAGCAAGTCTTCAGATTCATCACCACCAAGCGAACAAAAATAACACAGCAAACTCGGAACATGTCTCAACAAAGAACAAATTAAAAACAGTTCATCTTCATCACATTTCACAGGAAACGAACAAGGCAGGCGCAACTCAGCGCCCTGCCAACAGCAAATCCTCTCCGGAGTTCAGGTCCACTGCAAAAACTCCAAGCCTTTCTTCTCATCTCCGCCTCACTGCAGCTGTTCACGGAACACCCTCAGTATGTCGGCGAACGTGACGATCCCGGCGAGACGGCAGTCATCCTCCTCGTCGAGAACCCACAGATAGCTCACGCGGTGGGCGAGGGCCTGCACCATGACGGCCACCAGCGAGCTCGCGGGGCTGCACACCACAGGCTCCTCGGTCGACCGGCGCCCAAAGCTCCCCGACGACGGGCGCCTCAGGTGCGGCCGGCCGGTGTCGTCGTCTGACGACGAGGAAGAGAGGGAGAACGATGTCATCGTCTCGTCCTCCATCAGCTCAAGCATGGCGTCAAGGCCCTTGGCCTTGAGCCCGGTCTTGATGGCACACAGGATGTGCTCCGGCGGCGAGCCGAAGTAGTCGATGTATGCCATGAGGTCGGCCGCCGAGAGCGTGGCGATGGCCGCGGCTGCCGTCTCGTCGCAGGCAGCGAGGTGCGCGGTGGAGATCTCGCCGACGAGGTGGCCGTCGGCGCTGACCACGGCGACCGCGGTCTCCGCGGCGATGGCCCGGCGGATGAGGGGGACGGCGGACAGGGCTGCCTCGTCGGGCCGCACCGACAGGAAGTCGGGGCGCACGAGGCCAAGGGAGGAGACGGAGCGGGCGGCGACATGGTAGAAGAGGGAAATGGAGTTGAGGAAGTAGCGGACGAGGTCCTCCTGCGTGAGCCAGCAGAAGTCGCCGGTCACGCCAGCGACACCGCCCAGCTGCTTCTTGCGGCCGCCCGAGCGGAGCGGGACGGCGAGAACCTGCGCGCCGCTCAAGATCTCATCAAGAGCTTCCAAGACACTGCAGGAAGATCAGTCACATGCATCAGCAAAACTGAACAAAATCGAATTCATGATTTATTACAAGAGGGCGAGAAAAATTCCTCAGATCTAACGCCAAAAACAAAAAGGTAAGCATATTCTGATGCCACGGACATCAAAGATCCTTAATAAAAAGTTGCCGTGTTTTTTTGTCCAGGATTCGTTCAAAAAGCGCAATTTCTGAACCACATGTAGGGCAAGAAAAATCTCCGTGGAAGCGACCGAGCCTGTCGACTACTATCTCACAAGGAGACATGGGGAATGTCGCGATCGGCATAGGAAGACACGGGGATTGGCACCACAAGATTGTCCCAGATGCGTCGGACGATTTGACACGAGTTGCCCCCCTTCCTTCTTTATCAGATACTACTAGCCACTCGTTCGAATCGCCACGCATATCCCAATTCTAGGCCAAATTCTCCACGCAATTCGATAAGAATCGTCAGATTATGCACCTATATGTTCCTCCTGAAACGCTTTTTTTTATTTTACTACAATGGGGAGAGGAACATGGCATATCTCAAACATCAAAATATTATTTATATTTTTTAACAAAATTATGATCTTTCCCTCACAAAAGCTTTTCAATTAGATCTTGACTTGAACCTTCAGCAAAACTCCAATCTTGAACAGGCGTCCGCAAAGGCCAAAGACGCGTACGTTTCAACGAAAAAAGTAACGGAATCACAGTAAATTAACCGAGAGCGGGGCCAACAAGAGGGGAAGGGCCGAGGGAGTACCTGGAACGGGGATCTACGCGGCGGACCTCGCCGGCGCCGTCCTTGGGCAGGAGCGCGGAGACGGGCCGGTCGAGCGCGGCGGCGGGGCGCGCGAGCGCGTCGGGGGAGGAGCAGAGGAGGCAGAGGACGTCGGCGAGGCCGGCGCGTCCCACCACGGCGCCGCGCGCCGGGCCGACGGCGATGCAGGCGGCGGCGGCGGCGCGGGGCCCCTTGCGGACCGTGGCGGCGAGGTCGCCGGCGGCCGCGGAGAGCGGGAGCGACCTCACGGCCGGCTTGCCGATGCAGAGGTCCGACACGTCATTGGCCAGGAGGCTCACTGCCATGCACTCGCGGGCGGACCCTGGGCCGGTTTCGAGGACGAAACCCTCACGCGGCGTGGGAAGGGGAAATTTTTCCGACGGGAGGACGAGGAGAGAGAGAGGCCGGGAGGAGGACGAGAGGCGAGGGGGGATCTGGATTTTCAACCACGGCAGGCGGGTCGGGAGGGAGTATATATAGGCTTTGGCGGAGCGGGGAACGACGGTACGCGTCTTGCGGCAGCTGCGCGCTTATGACGGGTGGGGTCGGGCGTGTGTCGGGCCCACCGGGAAGTGATAAGGGTCGGAGCTGCGCGTGGTTGGTTTGACTGTAGCCGTGGTTTATGCGGTGGTGTCATGGTGTGGATGAGCTGTATTCCAATCGGCTCGCGGCTCTGATTTAGTAGAACCTAGCTTGAGTTTGAGCCGAGCCGAGCCGAGCCGAACTGGGCTTGATTCCAGAAGATATGCAGAGCAGTGGTGCATCTTGCCCAGATTCCAGGACATATGCAGTGCAGTAGTGCTCCCGTAGCCAGCGAATCTAACCGGCCTTCTCCTAGTCAAAAGAGCACAAGTTCAAGATTTTCTGGGTTTGTTTTTGGGTCATATGATGCTTTTTTACAGTATCTTTGGTTCAGATTCGATCTACATAGCGATCTCCTCTAAACAATACGGTATTTAGTACTTTCCTGTTCCTATTTTTAAGATGTCTTCACTTTTTTCTAAATCTGGTGTACATAGACGTGTTTTAGAGTGCTTGTTTACTCATTTTAGTCCGTATGTGGTCCCTACTAAAATATTTAAAATGTCTTATAATTTGGAACATAAATGGTAGTAGTATACTATTACCTCCGTCATAAAATTCTTATCTTAGATTTATATCTAAACAAATCTGAAATGAAAATTTTGGAACGAAGGGATGCTATACATACAACATTGAGTTTTGTATACTATTCGTTGCGGCATTTCGCCTTTTCAATTCACAACGCGTGGACGAATCTGATGCTTTGTCAAGTATGCACAGAGTAGTTTGTGTGTGAAATTTGAGATTTTGGATCATGAGTTCTTTACATGATGATTACAAACATCACTCAAATCTATAATCTCACTAACGTGGAGCACGACATATACATGATCATGAACACACTATCAACCCCGCAAGCGCCAATTGGATCAATGACAAGATTTCATGCATGTGGCATTTTCTCGAATACGCCAAGCTTGTGTATCATTGCATTGATAGAAGAAATAGAATGAGTACAGATAGGGGAACAACACAAGACATGAACGCAGACAGGCGTGAAAACATGATGGCCAGAGCAGAAAGAAAAGGGATGCTCGACCCGAAGAGAGGATACATCACAACTAAAACCTACCAAATCTGAACCAAGAATGGCAACGCCGGACCAACTTGAGCATCAACATCTCAAGAACCAAAACCGGAAACAACAGAGTGAGCAAGATGGCGCCTTCAAGAAGGAGGACGCCGTCGCCATCCAATCCGGAGGAACCGGACCTAGGTTTCCCCTGAGCTCGAAGAGGGGCGCAGCCGAGGACCTTGACGGCGCCTCCAAGAAGGAAACAACATCCGCATACGCCACCGCTGCCAGCATCGGCAAGCCGAGCAAAGATTTCTCCCTGGCCTGAGGTTGAGCAATCCCATAGCCACCGTATCTGAAATGAAGATGAGGAAGCCAACGCCAGTCGGAGTCACCATGTCGAAAGGGGGTTGGCGGGGCTGCAACTGCCGTCGCAGGGTGGCACCGTCTCCGATGCACGTGCCATTCAACGAGATAAATGTATGTCACGTATGTAATCGATCATTTCATTTTGAAGTTTGGTGTGTGAACGATCACTAAAGTCCACAATTCCTTTACTAAAAAAAAGTCCACAATTCCACTAAGAAGTTGTTCATGTGATTTCAATATGGTTGCCCCACCATATGCCACAATTTTATTGTGGACTCTACCATTTGATGCATTGCCCTACTTTTTGGGGATGTGGTGGCTGATCTAAAAATCGAGATGTCTATTCTTAGAGACAGCGATATGCAATATTTTATTGAGAGTTAGCGATATAAATTACGTCGTCCAAGTTGGTCCTTCCCAGTCCCTCCTTGGAAAACATGACGCCATGTGTAATGCTCATGACAAACCGAAATATATGTAGAATGGAAATTCAAGAAAAAGTAATATAGTGTATGTGTGTAAATGTCATCAAGTTTTACTTTGCATAAAAACGTCCATTTTTTTAGGGCATCTCCAATACCAACTCTCAAACCGCACGCAACCGTTAGAACCATACGATCCGGACGTGTCTTGCCATCAATGCGGACTTGTATCGGTCCACCGACCTGTCTGAACGTGCTTTTTCTCAAACCGGAAACAAACTCCATTGATTGCGGGCGTTCGGAGCGCTGTCACACCGGTTTGTGACTGCCCTAACCCATCCAAAATCCCTCTCCGATCCATAGCACGTCTATTTTCTTTATGGAGTCACAACAAAAACTCCACTTGCTGGTGTTCTCTAGGAGAGCCAAAACCCACAAGAATACCAAAGAGCTACACCCTTGCTCCAAAGTCTAAACGATCACCGGTAAAATAAAAATTTACAAAGTTTTGTACTACCTGTACAAGATCATTCAGAAAAATTTTCCACGAAAAAGATACTGGTTGGGTTCAAAGAACACGTGCGGGTGTTCGCGTCGCCATCATCAGTGAGCACACTGGCGGAGCTTCCGCAAGGCCGAGTGGGCCATGGCCCGCCCATGACTAGAGCAAAAAAAAAGAGTTTATATGGCACTATACCCAGCCGGCCAGCCCACACCGATAGAGCTGGGCGCCTCGCAGCCTCACCGCGAGCCGGGACCTCCTATTTTGCGAGCAGCCGCTCTGTGGGCCGGCTCACGATCGCGCATGGCACAACGCGCAAAAAGAATGCCAAAAAATACATCCCAAGTGAGATTCGATGTCGCGCCGTCGTTCTTTCACACAAAGAGGCTAACCACTAGACGAGTTAACTGCTTATGAATGGTTGCTGCGCGAAATGTTTAAAGAATATAAACATAGACGCGAAATTTCTTGCACATCACACTGTACCGTTTATATTTTCTAATTATTTTAAAACATGTTCACCTATTACAGAAAAAGTTCACGAGCATGCAAAAAAATCACCAAATTGAAAAAGTTCATGTATTCAAAAGAAAGTTCACAAATTCAAAAGAAGTTCATCGATTGTGAAAAAAGTTCATCGAATTTGAAAAAAGTTCATCGATTTTGAAAAAACGTTCATTGGTTTGAAAAAAAAAGTTCATCAATTTTGAAAAGAAGTCCATCAAATTTGAAAAAAGTTCATTGGTTTTGAAAAAAAAGTTCACCTTAGAGAAAGTACCCAAAACTGGATATTGTAGCGCGTGTACTATCTCAAATGTTATGGCTTATTTTGGTCTGAGGAAGTATATACGTGAACAGAAGGTGTGGTGACTATATCTATTGAATTAGTAATACATGCTCTAGAATTTGGAAAATATTGTGCTCTCTGGCCCGCCCAACTTTTTTTTTCAAGCTCCGCCACTAAGTGAGCAGGATCATATCTCGCTACGACCTGAGTAGAACCGCAGGTACGGTCTACTTTGGCGTGCAGCGTCATACACGGGGAGCTTTTTTTGACTAACACGAGACCATGTGTCACGGCCGCCGGTTCGCCTGTTTGCGCCGTTATTTTATAACCACGTGCGTGATTATTAACTGGTGTATATAAAAAGAGAGCATGTGGTTGTAGTTCCAGCTTGGCAGTGACTCACTGGCACTGGCCACTGCCGCCTTTTTAATCTGCCGGGTTACCTTTAACCTCGTCATTCCTTTGAGGCAGACAATGTTTGTGGTCTGATCTGGATCTGGTCAATGCATATGATGACGGCTTCGTGTTTTGTACTCGATTGACACTGAAAACACCATCTCACCTTGTCATGGTAATTTTAACTTCCGTGTCATGCAAATGTCTCATGGAGATTACTAATTATCTCGGTTTTTGGCTGGTCCGCATAATTGCTGCAACTGCACAACCTTCGAATTTAAGCTACCCAGATCACCTTTTGAAGTGGTGTTCTCCACATGTGTGGTTTTTTAATTACTGGGCATGACTTACGAAGGTTGATGATCGCGGGGCTATGGAGCGAGGTGCGAGGATGCTCACAGAGAATGTTAGTCAAAATGGTAAGGATCTGTGCGGCGGTTCATGGTGATGTTGCGGCAAGCTAAGATGTGAGCTCTCATTTAATTTTTTTGTCTCTATGATTGTTGGTTGGTATCATTGAGTTTTTGTCCCATAGTGTTTCGATGACGAGCATCTGCAATGAGTTTTCCGGTGATGCGTTTGAACTCACTTTTCCCTTTCTAGCATCCTTAAACTCTTGCTGGCGTGGAAGGTTGTACTTTTGTTATTTTTTTCCTTCTATATTTTTGTTATTCGGTTAATTAAAAGGGGTTATGCCCGATTTAAAGAAAAGGAAAACCATTTACCTTTCTTCTTTTCACATGAAACCCCTTCTCTACTACATGTGGTTTTGTACAACACTATTTTTATATTCTTTCAGCCAATTACTTATCGTTTAGCAATTAGAGTATATACTCCCCCCGGTCCTTTTTACTCTGCATATTAGGTTTGTCCGAAGTCAATCTCATCCAACTTTGACCAAGTTTATACAAAAAAATATTAACATTCACATAACAACACATTTATTATTAGATTCACGGAATATATTTTTATATTATATTTATTAGATGTTATAGAAGTTAATATTTTCTAATATAAATTTGGTCAAACTTAGCAAACTTTGACTTCAGACAAAGCTAACGTGCGGAGTAAAAAAGACCGAAGGGAGTACTTATGGTTTAGAGTATGGTTAATAATACAGCCAATAATCGGTTATAGGAAGTTGCCATGTCACTTACCCCCTCCAATTTTTTTTTACTTTCAGCATAACTTCTCGCACGCATGCACGCATACCAAAGCCCCAGGATCATAGCCTTCGCATGCATACTTCTGGACCAATTGCCCCTGGTTCTGCGTGGGATACGATGCTGCCTGTTTATTAATTGCACGCAGTTGATTGGCTCTTCCTATCAAATCGCCTCAAAGCCAGCCTTGCATGGCTCCTTGATTCATGCCCCGCAGTTAACCCAGGCCTATGAGTGGCTGCATGGGATGCGGGTGGTAAGGACACAATAGGGAAATGTGGAGAAAAAAAGGAATGAGAAGGCATTAGGCGAAAAATCAACAAAAATTATGCGCAGAGTATTTAGGATCGGAGGGAGTATAACCAATCTAGGCTTTGTAATGTGGAGCTATGTTGGGGATATCGCTTATCGGGAACTTATCGGTCGACCCAAGATAAGGGGTAAATCGGCCAGTTTATCGGCATATCGGACGATTTATCTCCATATCGGTTAATTTATCGGCTGATTTATCTTATCGGTCAGACAATGGTAAGCGGTAAATAGGCCGATTTATCGGAATATCGGAAGATATCTTGAATAGTATTGTGGAGTATCATATGCAATATCATATACTAATATCATTACCTTCGTAATGCATAGTATCATAAATTAGTATTTTGGGTTGCCTTGTTAATTGTCATGCATGACACAAAAATAGTACAACACTTAACATGATATGGTATCATGATATGATACCACATCCTCTCTTTCCTCATTTAATTGTATGCCACATCATTTAAAAAGTCTACTTGGAAAGCATAATACCGCTTATGATACTCCCATTACAACCAGTCTTAGCCGACATGTACAATAATATATTTCAAATGTGTACTAGCACTATTTTATTTATAGTTGGCACATCTTACAATCTCACAAAGCGTCTTGAGGCTCGTGCTGCAGCTGGCTACTACTCAAGAGCCCTTTTCTCTTCTCTCTTCTCTTTTCTCCCTTCCAACTAAGTAAAGATATAATATTTTAGTCCTTATAGCCTGTTTATGTCACTTTATTGTACTTGCTCTTAGTACTGGTACAATACTGTGTTTTGCTCCCATTCGGTCCAGTCAATCACTTGTCGTTTAGCAATTAAAGCCCCCCTTTGACTAATAATTCACACTCAAACAGAAATCGGACTATATGTAATATACAACCTTCGTCTCAAAATAAATATCGCCAATCTAGTACAAAGGTGGTGTTTGGTTCTCTAGTCCTAGGACTTTTTCTAGTTCCAACTAAAAAGTCTCTAGTCCCTAAAAAGTCTCTCCCTGTTTGTTTCCAGAGACTAAAAAGTCTCTAGTCCCTTCATAGAGGTTATTAAATGACCATGTTGCCCCTAGTATATAAAAAAATAACAATTAAACAACACCATGGGATGGCGGGCCAATGGATGCATGGAGGGGCATTGTTGGAAAAGTCCCAAGAAGACTCTCCTTGAGAGTCTTCTTCATTTAGTCCCAAATGCCTAGTTTAGTCCCTAAAAAGTCCCTTCCGTTTGATAAAAAAGTCTCTAAAAGGGACTTTTTGTAGTCCCTACACAAAAAAGTCCCTGAAAACAAACACCCCCAAAATTAGTAGTATATAAAGTTACACTAAATCAATAACACTTACATTGAAAACAGAGAGTATAATCATAAAACAATCCCACACTAAATAGCTAGTATGACCGGCATAGCAACGAGTGGACACGATCTGAACTCAGGAGCATTTGCACCCACTTCTCAAAAAATGCATTTTAAGTACTTTTTAAAGTCTCAAAAAAAAAACCATGCATACATGTTCACAAATATGTGTGTCCGGCGCAAAGTTTTGTGAAAAAATGTCTTTTTATTTTGTCTCCGCAAAAAAGACAAATTTCAGTGCTTTTAAATAGCCCTTCACGACACTATTTTTTGTCTTTTTTGCACAGGCTACGAAAAAAGTTATTTTTCCGTGAAACTTTATGCACACATATAGAACATGAATAAGTACCCATGCCGTCTTTTTGGATTTTTTTAGCATTTAGAAATGTGTTTTTTAAAGTGGGTTCATATGTACCCAGGTTTATCCATGCACTTCCCGCATAGCAACCCTGATCAAATGGCTATACTACTACAACCTGCCTGAATTTGTTTTCAAGAACGTTATGAGTACAATTACTGTGGTGCTGATATTTTTCCCAATCCCTATCCGACACCCATGCATGTTTAAAGGCCGCATCGATCATCAATGTTTGTGCGTGAAGGTGGTTGCACCGGAAACCTATTTTTGGTTGATCTCAACAACAGAAACCTATTTTCAGTTTTTATTTGGGCGCGGGTTACCTATTTCCAGTTCGAGACATAGAGGATCGACATACTAGTCTAATTAATCGCCTCCCCTAAAAAGAGTCTGATTCATCACCTCGTTTGTGGACAAAAATGGTGACGCACGAGCTGATTACACATGCTCATAGCAGATGAGTGTGAAAGGAAAATCTCACGTACCCACAAAATTCTTTGTCATACCTACCCGTACGCGCCAAGATACTGTAGAAATCGCGATCAACCATTAATTGAACTTTAAGTTTGAAAATCTAATCTCAACCGAGTGACAAAAGAGCACCAAAAGAACCATCCATCTTCTCTCGAATATTCCTTCTCTAGGACCTTGCACTCGAGCACCGGCACTCCATGCGGGTGAAACTAGTCTACTTGATTTTTGTCTACTTATTAATCGGCCAACTCTTTCTTTTTAATCTACTAGTAAGCGTGCACGTGCAACGTACGTCTCTACTAAACACATGAGTATTAATATTGAATTTGTATTCCATTTTTACTTTGGAAAATAGAAGATATGCAGTCCAAGAAAAAATCACAATCATACAGTTTATGGCGGTCAATAATCAGTTCGGTTTGTTGTCCCACGATTTGCCTATTTGGGGATGGCATGTGAAGTTCGAGCATACCATTTAGAAATCACAATCATACAGTATGTGTCACACATACATGACAATTATATTTAACCTAGTGCATAACAAAAATGGAATTAAATATGTCATGAATATTTCAGAATGTCTTTATGAACTTGATATGACTTATGATAAACATAAGCATTGTCCAAGTGAACATGTAAGAGATACAAACTTGGAACGAAGAGAGAGAAATGACGGTCGTTGGAAGATCTGAATCTGCCCCCTCTTGGGTTTGGGATGCTTGTTATCTTCAGAAGTTTAGGCTCAGCAATGACCGAGAGGTTGTCCATGGAATAACAGAGGGCACTGCTAGCGAGCTGGAAGAGTCCACAGGTAGTTCGAACAATTTTGCCCTATTCCCAATTTCACACAACAGCTTCTCTTGGAGTACAACTATGGTTCAGACATACACTATCTGGTAATACATAGTTGCATAACATCTTCAAGCCAAAAAACAATCCTTAGTAAAACATTACATTTGATTTGATAATGAAATGAAGAGAAGGATTTTAACAGCAACTATTTTCATGGTGCAAAAAAATAGGGCTTAAATGAATTAAATCACACACCTGTTATGAGTAGCATACTCCTAACTTCCTAAGGAAAAAATAACCCAACATGCAACAGTCATCGAGGACCTGTAGGAAGAAAAATGGCAGGTATATATGTTGCCAACCTGCAGAATCCATACCCAACTATATAATATAGATGCAAACTTTCTTGATGCCCAAACAGACACGCTATCCATTCTAAACTTAAGGCAACTCATATGGCTTGGTGCAAGGATTTAATATGAAGCACTAAATATGTCAAAACAACCTTTTTTAGTACTTATTGGAACACAACATATAGAACGGACATCGAATCTTTTAGCAAAAATCTACATACCTTCATGTTGTAGAGATCAAGCTAGCCGAGTCTTCAGCTCTATCCTCCAAGGCTGCAGCCTCCTATGGGTACCAATAAAGTAGAGTACTTCTACAACCTTTTGCTGGACAGAATTAATTTGGGAATGAAGAAATTCATGTTTCAGAATGTCAGCTCTTCCAATAGCCCGGTTCAAGAGTTAATAACAACTGAGGTGATATACATTCAATACAAGAATCCTTTAAACCTCGAGGATGTAAAACAACTTCACTGCAACTTTATTTGTCGTACATGGTTTCTATTCTAATTATTGTACCAGATGTGACCGTAGCTAAAACAGAACAGAAAACACTAATGAACTTTTGCAACTATTATTTGTTGGACATACTTCCCATTCTACTCCCTCCGTTTCTAAATATAAGACTTGTTAGAAATTTCAACAGGGACAACATATGAAGCAGAATGAGTGAATCTACACTATAGAATATGTCTATATACATCTGTATGTAGTCCCTATTGAAATCTCTAAAGTCTTATATTTAGAAACGGAGGGAGTAATTATTGTACCATTCCTATAGAAAAACAGAATAGGGAAAACTAATTAACTTTTTGTCCCATCACAACTATCACTAACTAATGAAAACCTCATCGATACATAGCCCTTTTCCAGGGCCTACATATTTGATCAGTTGGTGCATCTGTAACATGTTACATATATTTATTCTAGCACTACTACTACTGCAGATTGGCAACACAAAAATTATTCTATGTTTATCCCTTCCTTCATGTGTTTTTCTTGTTTCCCCCAATCCAACTTCTTGATCTGCCAACCATCATCTCAATCATGACTGAACACAAGAAAACATCCACCAAACGCTCGCAAATATGTACACACTCGGATGCAAATGCAACAACTGTGCGTGCTAATGCAATAATCCAGAGAACAGGTTGCAGGTTCTCTGATTATGCAAAAGCTCATGGAAAACACAAATTGGCAGGTTCTCAGATTATGCATAGCTCATATATAAAGCAAATCCGCAGGTTCTCATACCATGGTAACTCAAGAAACTTAGACGCTATACAAAGTTCCTTGTACATCTCCGGTAATAGAATGTTTCTTCTATAAAGCACTTTATCAGTCTATCTCTTGACAGCAAAATATGGAACAGACTAAATAAACATTGCAATAGAAATAAAAATAACAATTCTTTGCACTTCCCCAAAACCAATTTGGTTTGCATCTTGCATTTCAATTAAAATACTATGGAAGGCAACATGATTAACAACTTCAAAGAGAAATTAATTGTATAAAAATTTCATACAGACAACCCTGGATAATATCGATTGAAGTGAAAGATCAATATTATATTACCACTAATATTTAGAGCAAAGAATGTAAATGAAGTATAAACTGGAATTTCTACTAACAAATCACAAAATGGGAAATAAGAAAGAACCTAGAAGATACAAAATGAGAATAATCTTTAAGGTAATGAACAGAAAAAAGAATGGAAAATAAGAAAGAACTGATAGATTTTATGTAATGGCTAAAAAGAAACTTAATGGGGGTATGTACTTACAGAATGCGTATTTTTCAAATATATGAAAACTATGTAAGATTGTAGGCAGCAAGACAGGACCAAGGCCCTAAGGGGGAGAGAACAACACGTGAATATGAAAGAGACCTGTGTAGAAGCCTGTGAATTATAGAATGACATTTGATACTACTTCCACAATTATTCTCTGGTGGAGAAGATATTTATCAGCAACACACAATGCAACATGCAAAAGGAACTATTTTGCATGATGATATTTGTCTGGTAGTGCAACGATGAAGCAAAAAAAAGGCAATTATCATTTAACTACTATTATCCTATTTCACATCCATAGAATATGTGTAGGGAAAATGATAATAATCAGACATGTTCTCTACAGAATAGTAAACGTGCACGTGCAACGCACGTATAAACACTTGGAAGATATATTTCCTCATTCATCATAGTTAAGAGGCACTTATTCAAATAAAAAATTTATAAGAATATTTTGCATGGCATGAAACGACAAATGTTACGGTCTCATTTGGGAAACGGTTGCGCCTCTTGTGATGTATAGGAAAAATTAATATGGCATGAAACGATGAATGTTCATGTCTCTGACACACAAAAATACATGAAGCTGGACAACTCCCTAACTAACATGGAACTGCCTAAGATACTGTTAGATACTATGCACCGGAAAAAATAAGTTTGAAATACAAAGGCCTAAGATTTCAGAGTATTGCGTCATCTCATATGAAACTAATAATTTGGGAACAATTCCTACATGCCTAGCAACAAGAGCAAAGATATGTGTACGAGCATAATGAGTAGAATTCAATTCTGAATATAAAGAAAAAGCCACAAAGATGACTTTGTTTTTCATTGCCATGTGAGAATCGAGGCTTGAATCTTTCATCATTTACGTCCGATGACATACAATATACTCATACAGCTCCTTGCATTAGTGTTTTCATAATTAACAAAATGAATAAAAAGGCTAGAAATAGAGCCTTATGTGTGATCAATGCAGCATACTACTAAACAATGGATCCAGAATGCACCGGAGCTAGTCTGGAAGGCAGAAAACAAAAGGCCTCTTTAAAGACCTTGAGGGGAAAAACTACCAGGGAAAGTAAAGGTTAAATATGAGACCAAAATCATTTCCTTGTGGCCAATCCTGTATTATTATGCTGCTGCTACTACTATTATTAGTAAAACAGATGGTCTAAAATTTTCTGCGGGGTCTAGCTCGAGACCTGTGCATGGCCGGAAGAGATGACCTCATGGAGGGTGACGCCATGGAGGTTGCACCTGTACATCAGAATAGTAGACCAACTCATATTTTAGAATGAAGATGGTCCATTTGTATCTCCTATTTGGAGTTCATCTTACCAATTGGAAAAGAGGAATTATGGGTGACATCGACATTATCTTTGTTTGAGGCATGTTTTTCTTTTACCCGCGCAATCCGTTGCTTATTTAAGCAATCTGCCCTCTGTTCTTTGGATAGGCCGGCATACCAACTGGTGCCACTTCTTAATTTTTCAGCCACCATTTACTTCTTCGATACGATGACTCACGGAGCTTGTAGATGTACACCCTACAATAAAATAGGAGATGAATTTATAAACAAGTAGTAATAGGTGCAACAATACAATCTTATATGAAGTGGATGAATATACCATCTGTATGTGTGTTGGTTATGTTGCTAAAAGCAGTACATTGCACAGACCCTACTGAAGAAACATGTATGTGTGCCACCGGATCATGGGTAACACTATCCCCAGCCGAAGGAATCTTCTGTTGGAGGTTTACACGACGCCGGTGCAGGGATGTTGGAGGTTTACACTATCCCCATCTGTATGTGATTTAAAATGTCAGGGTTATATATCAACATACGTCCAGATTTCCCGTCTTCAGTAGCAGACGACAAGAGGTGTACCACATCAGTGATGACGATGCCAATTTATTTGACGAAGTTCTCCCGTCTCTTCTCGTACTCGACAGCGGTATGAAACAAATAGAGCAGCAACAAAAAAGGGTCAGACAAATTAAAACACGATTCCATTAAGAATAAGTTGGAAAGCATTCATGATTCATCCATGTCGATCCCACGGACGTTGGCGATCATGCCGATGCCCATCTCCATGGCGAGCTTGGCAAGGAAGAGGTCGTCGGCGAGGAGGTACTCGCTGAACCCTCTGAAGCCCAGCAGCCAGCGGAGCAGCGACGATCGCTCCATCTCCGCGAAGCACCGCACGATGTCGCCCGTGATGCGGCCGCCCTCCACGGCCGCGGCAACGTCCGCCGGCAGGCTGGAGAGCTTCCTCCCCGCCTGCGCCAGCACGAACAGCGCCTCCGCACTAGCCGCCGCCGTCCCCTGTTTCACGGCGGCCGCGGCCGCCGCTGTTGTTGCCACCGCCGCCATCGTCGTCGTTGTTGCCGGGGAGGGTGAGGGGGAGGAGGGTGGGGAGGCGGGGGCGGGGAATGGCAAGGCGGGGGCGGAGTGGGAGGGAGCGGAGGAGGGAGAGGCGGGAGG